>NC_067158.1:44995487-45697987 GCF_903995435.1 Acomys russatus
TTTCCATCAATCTAACATCTCCAAGTTGTAAAAATAATAAAAACCACCCAAAGCATGAGGCATGTAGAGATCAAGTCCAAAAAGAGAAGGAGTATTACCACAGCAATTGCATCACTAGGCTCAACTTTTCTGGAGCTCTGTTACACAACTGTGCTGGCTTTACGACTTTCACTGTTCCAAATAGAGATGGCTGTTCCAGTATTTAAACTTTGTTTGGTATGTCTGGAATGTAAAACCAGAAATAAAACACGGGCATTCTAAGTTTTGGGCAAGTCTTGAAAAAGTCAAAATAAGAATATTGGGCTTTATACATATACAAAGTTGTATTGTTTCTCTATATGTATTTGATGTTATTTACAGCTATTTCTGAAGAATACAAAAGTACTAATTATATATCAATTGGAAATCCAGGAAAGATTAAATGCAACATTTGGCATAAAATATTGACACCACTGATGAGCATTAAATGTCACTAAATGCTAGCAAGTACATCTCTTGACACTGAATGCTCAGAGTTTGAAATTTAACTTTTGAATTTACATTAAATGCAGGAAGGCATTTCCTTTTCATTAATCAAATCCAGTCTTATGCCCAGCAAATAACACGAAGAAAAGGCAAAGCTGTCATCAGAAAGTCAATTAAAGTTGTGGAGGCTCTGCTTCTCTTTGTGAGCCGAGCCATGGAGCACTAATGCTGGTAGATCTTGTGGTTAGGGCTTTGGAGTTAAACCTCGGTCAAAGAACAGATTGTTAGAACCTGAATTGTTACAAACGAATTGAGTGCAGTTCAGAATCCCTTGAGAAATATCAATTAAAGCTGCTATACCTGAAGGGGATTCAACTTTTTATAGCCACTTATTAAAATAAAATTTGTCTTGGCAGCTTACAAAAAAGTGATGTTTTAGTTGCTTTTGCTGCTGGGGATGTAGCTCAGTGGTGCCGTGCTTTTGTAACATGTGGAGAACCCTGAGTTCAAGCTACAGCCCTGCAAAATTAAACAAGAGATTACTTATTTGTTTCCTCTCTAAGTACAAATATTTATGGATCAAATCAAATTGGAAGCTCTGTTAAAGGTGTTTTGTGTTTCGGGTAAGATGATAACCAAGATATTTACAACCCACTTAATTCCATTATGTTCCTCACAGCCAAGATTCACTTCTTAATTCCAATCTTCTTTCTTTTCTCCCTCAAATGTGCTGTTATTTGCCCACCATTTTCATGTGCCTTCCTTTTAATATTATCTCATGCCTGAATTGTGCCTCGTCTTCCACTGTTGGTATATTTTCTATCTATTGGCTAATGCTAGTTTCCTGATACTCATTGGGGCGACTCTCTATAGGTTAAATGATTACATCACAAATGCTTTCCAAACTTCCAGAGTTTGCAAGTAGAGTCAGATGAAAGTCAACTACACCACATTGTCTTCAGGTTTGATGTGTTTCGCAGCATGGAGATTCTTACTTATAAAGCATGATTTTTTTTTCCAGTAGGTTGTAGCACATTGAGTTAATGAAGAGAACTTCCAGAGTATAAGCAGAAAAGCAAAACTGGGCCTTTGAATTATGTCCTCTTAAGAATGAAAAAAAAAATACCCAAAACATCTTTACTCATCGAATCCTTTTTTTTTTTTTTTTCTTCAAAGTAAAACCCCTTGAAAAACTTCATAAAGTTTAGTAACTCTTTCCAGAAAAGAAAATAATTTTTGGAGTTTAGTGACTGACAAAGCAATTCATTACATTTCTGCCTCTTAATGCATTCCTCCATTTATTGTTTCACATCTAAAATAAAATGTCCATTCATAGCTGTGCCTCTATGAAAAGAACAAGATGCAGTTAGAGAACATTTACATAACTTGAACACACTTAAGACAATTCTCTTCACACTATGGTGTTTTCTAAGAATAACATTAAACAATTATTTAAAGGGGACATTCTTATGATTGCACTGTTTTTACCAATTGACATTGTTCCACTTAGCTAGGAAATTCTTCAGCATCCTAATAGCATCTTGGTAGGTTACTGGTTTGGTGATAGGAATTCAAGGGATGTAATGGTGGAGACTTTTTGAGGGACAGACATTACAGGTACCATTTTTATGAGGCAGGTGTGCATTGCTCAATGTATGTAACCTTTAATTCTGTAAAAACAAGATTGAGACTTGTAAAACAGGTAACAAAAGTCTGTGAGCTGTCATTATTCTGCTGAATATAGTAAAAGAAATTCAAAAAGATACTTTCAGTATCATGACTCTCATTCCCGTATTAAGACATTTTCTGGATACACAGTGAACCCATCTCTTTGTGCTATTTGAGTTTTCTATAAATTCTCCCATGTTCTTCTAGGATGAATAGAACATAAGTGCTGATGTTTTGTGAATTTAAATAGGGTTATTTCACATCCAATGTAATTTATGTAACATGCTAAGAATACTTACACTAAGAAATAATAGAAAACCATGTGAATATAAATGCTTTTAGAAATTGGAGAAATGTTGCAGAGTGAGAGCAAATATTTTTAATTTCTGAAGATTGAAAGAGTGTAGTTATTTTCTGTTGAGAAATTTCAAAATGTATTGTGTTCTACCTGAATACCATTAAAAATTCATAGTTCCTTCTCTGCATGTAGTTTTCTATGTGTTGTCTAAAAGGCTTTCCCAAGAGTACAATGAAAATGGAAAAATATGAGCAATTCGGCTCCGCGTTCTCATTAAGTCTGTCGTTAAGTTGTCTCAGTTTCATGATTGAGGTATTAAACACTTAGAACATTATAAATGTAAAGAAAAGACTCATAATTTTCCATAGGTGTTCCCCTAATTTGAAATATTCTTACTTATAGTTTTTAACTCCCAAAATAAGTTGACGTTTTTCAAGGACTCATTTAAAAGAACAGTGGATAGATAATGCTTTGAGAAATGCAAAGCACTCATTTTCCATTCAACAAATGTTTATTTACTGCTTACTGCATGTCAGAATTATTTTGAGTTAAGTTTCTGAAACTCTAAATACTGAATGAGTTTAAGTAATTAAAGTTTCAATGTATCATATAATCTGACCTATTTTGAAAGTTATATATATATATATATATATATATATACATACATACATACATACATACATACATACATACATATGTGTGTGTGTGTGTTTTGAAAATGCTGAAAAGCAAGAAAAATATTGCTGTTCTTAGGATTAGGAACTGAAAAAATGTAGGTGGAATTTGTAACTTTTACTTTATTTCTTTCATCTTTTCCTACTATCTCCTATCACAGAATCAACATAGTATATTTAATTACTTATCACATGGTCTTTTATCGGATATAACGGTATCATAGAATCTATTTGATAGCTTTGGTAGTGTTGAGTTTGCTGATGGGGTATTTTATATACTATAATCAATTTGAATGTAGTTGTTTGATTTTGTTTTCATTAGATATTTAGGTTCAGCTTATCCATTTTGGGGAGAAATCCAGAAAAATAAAAGTCCATTTTTACTACAACATACCAAAGTTGCATGCTGTTGGTGACTCAGTGAGGCAGGTGTCAGTCACCTTGCTTCTGTTGTATATATGAGTGTTATAGCTCCAGATGTGGTCCTTTTCTTCACATCCGTTTTTGTGGATAGAAGCTACTATGTACTACCCAGAAACATCTGGTCTCTCCTGGATAGAATAGTACATGTGGTATTAACACAGATATTAACACTGGACCAGAGACAGTGGCTACAGCAGTTCTTCATTGCCATCTTAGCTTTAAGAGTGTTGTCACAGTTAGACAGGCAGTGTTTCTTCTACCTTAGGTCCTCCATTGGCTCTATTTCATGTGAGCTGATCTTAGCTAGGATTTCTCAGTCTCTGTACATGTCATGGTTTAGCTTATCTTACAATGTCAGTTCTTCAGCAGTTTAAAAGGAAGTTTCTAGTTTTTCTACCTTTGGCTTCTAACAGTCTTGCTTCCTTGCACTGGAATAACAAAATTCCGCAGGTTTAGTGACACCAAAAAACTGATTATCCAGGTTTAGGAGGAAGGGTTTCTAGGGTCAATGCCATGTGAAGCTTCTTTACTTGAGTAGCAGATGGCCAGCTGTCTTCATGTGTCTTCCCTTGTGTTTGTGTTCTTTTCTCCTCTTACTTGGTCATAATGGCTTCAGACCCACCATAATCCTTCAGTTTATCTAATAATTTCCTAAAGGCATTACAAACAAAGCCACAATTTCAGCTAGTTGAAAATAGATCTTTTACATAGGAAATTTGTGAACAAATGGACTGAACTAGAAATGATCATAATGAGTGAGTTAACCCAGAAGTAGAAAGAGTCAAATGGTATATACACACTTATATCAGGACACTAGCCCAAGGGGCATGTCCCATGAAAGTCTTCACTAACCAGGAAACTGGGATAGAGGGGAGGACATCCTATTAGGACTCTAGGTGAGAGAAGCATGGGAGAATGGGGAAATAGAAGGATCCCGAGGATCCTAGAAACCTACAAGAAGAACATTATGATGGGCAGATCTGGATGCAGGGGTCCTGCTCAAACTATGGCACTAGCCAAGGACAATACGTGTAGTAAACTTTGAACCCCTACCCAGATCTAGCCAACGGACAGGACATTCTCCGCAACTGAGTGGAGAGTGGGGTCTGACTTTCACATGAACTCTGGTGCCCCATATTTGACCACGTCCCCTGGATGGGGAGGCCTGGTGGCACTCAGAGGAAGGATAGCAGGGTACCAAGAAGAGACTTGATACCCTATGAGCATATACAGGGGGAGGAGGTTCCCCTCAGTCACAGTCATAGGGGAGGGGAGTAAGGGGAAAATGGGAAGGAGGGAGGAGTGGGAGGATACAAGGGATGGGATAACAATTGAGATGTAATATGAATAAATTAATAAAAAATATATTTAAAAAACTGAATTGACTAGCTCAGCTCACAATACAGGACAATGCCTTAGTCCTTTACATTTTCTGCTAGGTATTATTTGCAAAAGGTCCATGCTGAGTTATCAGCAATAGGTTTATGGTAAAATTAATTTTAATTAAGTATTCAGTGACTTGAGCTCTATATTTCCTCTGCGTATTAGATATAGTCTATGTGACTCGTAACTGTTTTACAGGCCTGTAACTAAATAATTTATTCTCATTATTACTGCTATGGGTGACTCAGTCTTTTATAGCAGAGGAAAAAGCAAGAGAAACTTATTTTGACATGTCTGAAGACTGTAAGTAGAAGATGGAGATATTGTAAGATTGAAAGTTTAATGAAGGTCTACTTCTTGGTACATAAGCATGCCTCTTCTAGCTGTACTCCCACATGGCAAAGTAACATGGGGCTCTCTGGAATGCCCATCTAATTTCTATGGGAAAAAGCCTTGACAGATCTCCTCAAACCAAAGTAGCATCATTTTGGGCATTGAGTCTCAACAGCTGAATTTGATGAGGGAATAAATATTCAGTCTCTAGTGACTATTAATGGTGGATATGTTAATGACCTAATATGAAGGTGTTAGGAGTTCATTGAGCTAAGACATCTCAGGGCAACTGTGAGAGGGTGAATGAAAGTGAATTGAGCTACCAGAAGTCTAAGTATCCATTGAATGTGATAGACTATGAAAGACTGGTGCTCGCTTCGGCAGCACATATACTAAAGTTGGAACGATACAGAGAAGATTAACATGGCCCCTGTGCAAGGATGACACGCAAATTCGTGAAGCATTCCATATTTTTTATACTCACTTATAACTGGACACTGACCCAAGGGGCATGTCCCATGAAAGTCTTCACCTACCAGGAAAGTGGGATAGAGGTGAGGACATCCTACTGAGACTCTAGGTGAGAAAAATATAGGGGATAAGGAAGTCGGTGGATCCAGAGGGACCTAGAAACCTACAAGTGGAGCATTATGATGGGTGGATCTGAGCCCAGGGGTTCTGCTTGATCTAAGGCACCAACCAAGGACAAAACGTGCAGTCATCATCAAACCCCTACCCAGATCTAGCCAAGGGACAGAACATTCTTCACAGTTAAGTGGAGACTGGGGACTGACTTTCACACGATCTCTGATGCCCCATATTTGGACATGTCCCTTTGTTGGGGAGGCCCAATGGCACTCGGAGGAAGGATAGAGGACCACCAAGAAGAGACTTGATACCCTAGCACTATATTCAGGGGAAGGAGATCCCCCTCAGTCACAGTCATAGGGAAGGAGGATTGGGGTGAAAGTAGGAGGGAGGGAGGAATGGGAGGATGTATGGGATGGGATAGAAAATGAAATGTAATATGAATTATTTTATTTTTCAATAAAAACGTGTTAAAAAACTATGAAAAACTGAAGAGACTGTCACCGCTTATTGTCATGGTGTAAACAAAGATCTAAAACTAGAAATCTCTTAAATGAAAAGATGAGTAAATAATCTACCTTTATTTAAAAAAGCAGTTCACAAAAAGGGTCTGTAAGGCATAAGACACTGTGAGTAAGATAATGTGACAGCCCTTAGAATGGGAAAATATTTTCACCAACTTCACAACTGACACAGGGATAATATCCAAAATATATAAAGAACTCAAAAAACTAAGCATCAACTAACCAAATAGTTTAATTAAAAAATGGAATGCAGATCTAAACAGATAATCCACAACAGAGCAACCTCAAGTGGCAGAGAAGTGCCTAAGGAAACGTTAAACACTCCTAGCCATCAAGAAAATACAAATGAAAATACAAATGAGATTCCATCATAAACCTGTCAGAATGGTTAAGATAAAAAACTCAAGTGACAACTCATGCTGGTGAGGATGTGGAGCAAGGGTAACATTCCTCAATTGCTGGTACAAGTGCAAACTTGTACAATCACTTTGGAAATCAATATGGCCATTTCTCAGAAAATTTGGAATCTACCTCTATGCCACTCCTGGGCTGATACCCAGAAGAAGCCTCACACTACTATTTACAAGGACACTTTCTCAACTATATTCATGGCAGCTTTATACATAATAGCCAGAAACTGGGAAGTAAAGAACAATGCTGCTGCAGTCCACAGACTTAGGGAAGCTAACTAACAAAGACACCTCATTGGGGCACATGAATCTCCTTGGAAGGGGAAATAGAATAGATATTGTGGGTGGTCTGGGATGGCATGAGGATGGATGGGGATAGGAGGGATCAGGTTATGAGAGGATGGAGGGATTGAGTACTGGGAGAGATTATTGGAATCGCGAAGTCTCAGGGAAAAGCTAGACACTAAGTGCAATAGAAACTCCTATGAACATACAATGGTGACCCTAGCTAAAACTCCTATGGAGATATGGATCCTGAACTGGCCATCACCTGTAACTAGGCAAGACTTCCAGTGGAGCGATTGAGATACCAGCCCAGCCGCAAAAATCATCAACCTATAATTTGTCATACGTGAAAAAATGTTCTGGGGGTAAAGATGTCACAGAATTTGTTGGAGTTGCCATCAAGTGTGCTCTTGCTTGAGTCATATGCCAGGAGAGGGAGCCTGCCCCTGTCAGTGACAGGGAGGCCAGAAAGCAGAGGCTGAATAAAACAGAGACCCTGAGATACAATCATACATGATTGGCAAACAAGTCAATGAGATGATTCCTAGTAATGTTCTGTTATAGTCACAGATTGGTGCCTAGCTCAATTGTCGTAAGAGAGGTATCACCCAGCAATTAACGAAAACAGATGCAGAGATGCACAGTCAAACCTTAGTGGAGCATGGAGAACCCTGCAGAACAGGAGGAGGAAGGATTTTAGGAACCAGAAAGGTCAAGAATCTTACAAGAAAACTCACAGAATCAATTAACCTGGGCTCACAGAAACTCACAGATACTGAACTGAGAATTAAGGAACCTGCATGTGTCTGACCTAAGGCCATTGCACATATCCTATGGTTGGGACCCTTTATAGTGGGAGCAGGGTGGGGAATGCACAGTTTCTGTCTCCTTTGCTTGCTTTTTGACTCTCTTTTTTTCCTGTAGGGTTTCTTGTCAAACATTAACTCCTATGAACATAGGGGAGGGGCCTAATCTAATTGCAACTAGATATGCTATGTTTGGTTGATATCCCTGGGAGGCCTGGATTTTTTGACGGGAAATGGAGGAGTAGATGTGGTGGGAACAGGGCAGGTTTGAAGGAGGGACTGGGAGGGGAGGAGAGAGGGGAAAAGGCAGTTGGGATGTAATATATGAAAGAAGTCTCTTCTTTGTAGCCTACTATCCTTCCTTGATACCCTATGAGCATATAAAGGGGGAGGAAGTCCCCCTCAGGCACAGTCATAGGGTAGGAGAGTAAGGGGAAAATGGGAGGGAGGGAAGAATGGGAGGTTACAAGGGATGGGATAACCATTGAGATGTAACAAGAATAAATTAATAAAAAAAATTTAAACCAAAAAAAAGAAAGACGTATAAATAAAAAAATAAAACCTACAGTTTTAATGGTAAAAATCAGCCTTCACAATTTACCTAAACTAATTATAAAAATGCTTAGTTTGATATCAATTTCAGAATATATGGCTCAGAATGTCACAGTTGTAGTATTTTGCAATGTTAGTTAGCAAGCAGTTTGAAGTGTTCCTTATTTATACAGCTTTCAAAATAAGATTTGAGAAGTATGTCTAGTTAGTTAATTTGAGGGTGAAGATAGGAATGTTGCGAAATGAAGAGAAATACTGTGATGTGGTGAAGAAATTGGACCATTTTAGTTATTTTTGACCTCAGATATGTTGCTGAACTTTGCAAAAATTACCACCACAGCAACATTTCTTCATTGTTAAAATATGTACATTTAATTACAAAGTTTCATCATTTTTCTAAATTCTAAAATTGTGGAAATATATAGATCTATTAAAAAAACGTCTTCTCAAAGTGATGACTTGATGACTCAAAGCTCAAAAGTGTGTGAATTCTTTCAATTCTGTATGGGTTCAGCTTTATTGTAGACTTTAATATTGGGATCAATCACAATGTCATGTCCACATGTAATATTTTCTATGGGACTGAATGCTCAGCACTCTAATACCTTCCTGTGTTCAAGTAATGATGATCCTCTATAATTAATTTATGCAACCTATCCAGAAGAGCTTTCTCTTCCTTGTGTGAGACACAGGACAGTATCCAATCAGTTATAATATTTGACTGGGTAAAGTTTCAATTGCAGTTGCAATTTTCACTCAAAAGCTAGTTTACAGTGGTCATTTCTATATATTTATTTAACAGATATTGAATTACCAAATGCTAAAGGGGCCTTAAATTATCTTTTCAGGGTTGGGGATTTAGCTCAGTGGTAGAGCGCTTGCCTAGCAAGCGCAAGGCCCTGGGTTCGGTCCTCAGCTCTGGAAAAAAAAAAAAAACAAGAAAAAAATTATATTTTCAGAAATGTTATCTAATAGCCCTTACTACTTTTAGAATCAAAATGGTAGCATGAGTGGGTGTTAAATATTTGTATATCAAACTTTCCCATTAAATATAAACCTGAAAACTTAGCTGCTGTGAAATCTCTGGAAACTAAGTAAAGTCCAAAGCTCTGTTTCTCTGTATAAGAAAGATGTCAATAATTTTGCCTAACTTTTAAAAAACATACCTTGAATATAGCAATTTCCATTCAAATCCTATCTTCACTATACAAAGTATGCTTTAAAATATATTTTGAGAAAATTTCAAAATTTACACACTAACAAGTTTTCTGAATTATGCAAAGACAATATATTTAACACATGTACATTGATTATAATTTATGGTATTGAGTGTATAGGATCCACCTGTCCCAACCCCTTACTTTTCCAGGCTAAGTTTGAATTCTTTCCATAAACACACACTTTTAATAAAAATCTAAAACTTTTACAAGAATCTAACAAAGTGCTAAGGTTCAGACACAACAGGATTCAAGGTTCTGACCTTTTCCTTATGGGAGGATGTACATGAGAAAGCTCAGACTATTTTCTTTATGCACGGAGACTACAGTAGAAACTTATGCAGTAAACATACACACACACACACACACACACACACACACACACTGAATATGATTGCATATTTATGAGCTTATGTCATGATCTCAATAAATAGGAATGTGGTTTTGTCACTATAATTTACAGAAGAGACCTTGATCCTTCAATATTATGTGCTATGATATCATCCTTGAGATTGTGTCACATTACATGGGAGAAAAGAAATTTGTGGGCAAATCGAAGATGTTAGTTGGTACCCTTATGGTTTGAGACATAGGGATAGACACATGCATTAGCAATGGAGTTCTAAGCTCAGCTGACAATCCCACTTGACAACCAACAATTAATCTGAGAGAGACTTCTGTCCTACAGCTACAAGAATTGGATTTTGTAATCAACTGGCATGGGTTTGGGTATTAGTACTGGCGTTGCTACTGCAATAACATACCTAACAAGGCAGTTTAAGGAAGAACAGGTGTATTTATGTTTATACTGTGACGATGAAGTGTATCTTGATAGGGATGTTATGGATTCAAAAGCTTGAGGTAGCTGGTGGCTTTGCATCTGAATTCAGGAAGCAATCAGTGGTGACTGCACATGTTCATCTGGCTTTCTCTTTTTTATATAGTATGGGAACCCATGTGCTGGTGCCTCCAACATTTCTTGTGCTTCTTCTCACATGAATGAACCTAATCTTGGTAATCTCTTGCAGAGATGGCCTTATGCTTCAGTAATTCTAGGGCTGGTTACTTGAGAGCCAACATTAATCACCACAGTTTGGCAGTGGATACTTCCTAGATGCCCCAGTAAAATCTCTTCCACATTTGACCTGCTAAAACTTCTCATCTTCTAGAGCTTTTCTAGTATTTTGATGTATAGATATTTAGTCAATAAATTATTGTTTTAATGTGTTTATGTGTGGTAACGTGCTTTACAACAATAGAAGGTTAATGCAGAACCCTCACTGTCTCCAATTTCTTTTTGTATTGTTCCATTTAGAGACAGGGTGTTCTCTGCCAGTTGTGTCCCACACACTTGAACATCTATCAGATGCTTAGATGCATTACCTAGAAGCCTTTGCTTGGTCAAAATTTGGAGAAATTCTTTGGCATTCAGGATCTTAGACAGGGAGTTTGAAGAGTCTTTCTTTCATGGCAGTAGGTATGTAAGCTTTGTTCCAGAAAGTCCTCAAGTAAAATCATCTGCTCCATCTACTTCGTTTTCTGTGAATTAAGAATAGTTCAATTCTTTGATTTTTGTTCTTTTAACAATTGTAGCTAATAGCATCTATTTCAAAATACTGTCTTGAGTTTGTAATGATCCATACATGGGTCAAAAAATAAGTGTGAAGTTTGGACCTGGAAAGATGATCACTTGAAGACTGGAAGAATGGAGTCCCAGGGACTGTCGTTGGAATACTATTCAAACGAGATAATACGAGGTTCAGCTGGATGGTTTTATTTGGAGTCTGTCACATGCACATCACTTATTAATTGGTTGTCTATATTAGTTCAAGTTTCTCATCTGACACAAGGACTGTATCCTAAGTCACATGGTCTTTCCTTTGGAATGGTAGTCTGTCCTGAACAAAGACTGACTTTCAGCAGACTCGCTCAGCAAGATATGTGTGTGTGTGTGTGTGTGTGTGTGTGTGTGTGTGTGTGTGTGTGTGTGTGTGCAACAATAAGATAAACAAAGAGGCTAGGCTATCAACTTGAGGGAGGGGGGCATGAATGGGTTAGTGGTACCTATAGGCAGGAAAAAGAGGAGTGAAAATTATGTAATTATTTTTCAATTAAAATATATAAAAATCAAGGAACCAAATTATTAGTGGAAAAATTTTCTTGTCATCAATATCATAGATTCTGTCAGACAAAAGATATTTAATACTCCACAATCTCAGATACAGTAAATTGCATTATAAGCAACAAAATGATAATTTAAATTATTAAGTTGTGTTATCATGTTATACACATCCACTGAAGTCTGTCTTAAACTGGTTGCCTAATAATTTTTGAAATATTATTCAGCTCCTAATTTCCTTGTTGTTAATCATGGAGTAACATAGTTAAATTTGCAATAAACTAGGAATCTCTTGAAATTATTACAAAACTCCTCTTGCATGTCTCCCTTTATTTTTTATCTCAGGATGGATAAGACTAAGATCCAATGCAGACAAATTTTGCAGAAATAGAATTTCATCTGAATTACTACTTATGCTTTGTTCTTTGGAATCTCTCACCCTATTCAGATTCTTAGTGATTTTAATTTCCAAAAAGACTATCATTTGATAGACCAGATAAATCTTCTTAGTCTTCACCAATAGTTCCTGACCTCAGAATTAATTCCTTTATTACTTTTGTAGCAACAAAAGATTTATTGTGTTGAGAATGTGCAATATGTTGAAGTAGCAAAGACACATGGTTGATAAATGCTGTTCTTACTCAGTGGAAGGAACTAGCATATTATGCAGTTGAATAGGCTCTTGGAAATTTACATTGCAGACTTGACTCCTATTATTTTTACATTTGTTCTTTTCATAGTGTCCAAGACTTACTGGATGTTTTGTGTAATTTTTTACTTTTTAAAAATTTTATTTTTTATTATCATTTATTCAGATTACATCCCAATTGTTATCCCCTCACTTGTATCTTCTGGTTCCCCTCTCTCTCCCTTTTTTCTCCCTATTCCAATCTCCTAGACCTCTGACAGGTCACTATATATCCAAAGCCTATCAGGACTCATCCAGATATCCTGCTTCCCCTTCCTCTGAGTGCCGCTGGCCCTCCCCACCATGGGAAGTGGTTAAATTGTGGGTACCAGAGTTCATGTCAGAGGCAGTCCCTATTCTCCCACAATTACAAAGAACGAACTCTCCATTGTCTAGATCTGAACAGGTGGTCTAGGTTTACTGCATACGTTGTCCTTGCAGAGCACCCTGGGTCCAGTCCACCAGCCCTGATGGCCTTCTTTTGTTTCTCCTGGACCCTCTGAGTCTTTTATCACCCCCATTCTTCCATACTACCTTCACCCAGAGTCCAGCAGCAGGTCCCAACATCTGTTCTGAGCCTCTGCCAAGTGTAGACTCCCAGAGTACGTCTATGTTGGTCTAATATACATTTATAAGTCAATATATACCATGTGTGTCTTTCTGGGTCTTTGTTATCTCCCTCCAGATGATCATTTCTACTTCCATAAATTTGCTTGAAAGTGTCAAGATTTCCTTGTTTTTAATAGCTGAGGAGTATTCCATTGTGTAAATGTACCACAGTTTATCCATTTTTCGATGGAGGGACATCTAGGTTGTTTCCAGATTTTGACTATTGTGAATAAGGCTACTATGAACATAGTTGAGCAATGTCCTTAGTTAGCAGGGAAATGCAAATCAAAACCACTCTGAGATTCCATCTTTCACTCATCAGAATGGCTAGGATCAAGAAACTAAAGTGACAGCACATTTTTGGCAAGGATGTGGAAAAAGGGAAACAACTCCTTCATTGCTGGTGCGTGTGCAAAGTTGAACAAGCACTTTGAAAATCAATCTGGTGCTCTCTCAGAAAGTTGGAACTAGTTCTACCTCAAGACCCTGCTATACTACTCCTGGGTACATATATGAAAAATGCTCCACCACACAACAAAGACATTTGCTCATCCATGTTCATAGCAGTAATTTTTTAGATTTAGCATCTTCTTAACTAATGTATGGGCTTCTATCATATCATCAATGAATGAGATTCTGTCTTCCATCTCTTGTATTCTGTTGGTGAAATTTTCCTCTGTAGCTCCTGTTTGAATTCCAAAATTTTTCATTTCTACAACTCTCTAAGTTTGTTTTTGTTTTCTTGGATATTGTTAAGGGTCTTCAGTTTGCTTACCCACTTCTCTGTTCTCCTTAGCTTATGTGTTCCCAGTGTTGAAGGTTGAGATAATGGGATGAGTTGGGTGAAGGAAATTTGAAGAAGATCTTTGTGGTTACTGGGGCTACTGGGGCTGGAGTCAGAGAATAAAGGGAGACTGAAGTGGATTTCCTTCTGAAGAACTGGGGATCAGACTATGGTGGTAAGGTAGGGGTCTCAGGAGCAGTAGGAGCTGTGGGTTTGACCTCAGCCTACTTGTTGCCCTGAGAGGGGTTCCCCTTGCCCTAGCAGAAGGTGCCTGCTGGGCTTTTGGTCTGGGGGTAGATTAGAGAGGGAAGATCTGTGGGGTTCACAGGAGATGGAAACAGGGCAAGGGGGAAGGGGAAATTGCCTCTGGTGCTCTTCTCTAGAGTTGAGGATGAGACTGTGGCATCAATATGAGGCAACAGAGAGTGAAGAGAGGATCTCAGGCAGCCTACCCAGTTAACCTTTATGTTTCAACCACCTTTTTGTTTTTCAAGGACACTAAGATAGTTTGCTATGTTAAACATTTCAACGTTTTTGTGCCCCAGTCTCTCACGTGCTAGGATTGAATGTGTGCATGACTATACTGCTGCCCAGAGCCGGCTATTTGGAATGACTTAATTTTTTTTCATGCCACTTTTGTGTGTGTATGTGTTGTATAGATGGATTTTGGGGTCTCTTCTTGAGAAACCACCACACTGATTACCGTAGTAGCTGTATGAGAATGCAGTCTCATCAACAATGGTGGGCATTGCCCGTACTCTATTCTCACCATTCTGAGTTATCAATAGTTTTACTGACCTTAGATAATTTATTAGCCATAACCATTCTGACTGGTGTCAGATGAAACCTTAAAGTCATTTTGATTTGTGTTTCCCTGATGTCTAAGGATGTTGAACATTTCAAATGTTTAAATATCATTTGAGTTTCCTCATGTGAGACTTCTCTGCTAAGATCTGTACCCCATTTGTAAATCAGGTTATTTCATTTCTTCTTTTAAATTTTTAAATTTTAATTTTTTATAGTTTATTAATTTATTCATATTACATCTCAATTGTTATCCCATCCCTTGTATCTTCCCATTCTTCCCTCCCTCCCTCCCTCTCATTTTCCCCTTACTCCTGTCACCTAAGACTGTGACTGAGGGGGACCTCCTCCCCCTCTATATGCTCATAGGGTATCAAGTCTCTTCTTGGTAGCCTGCTATCCTTTTTCTGAGTGCCACCAGGCCTCCCCATCCAGGGGACATGGTCAAATATGGGACACCAGAGTTCGTGTGAAAGTCAGACCCCACTCTCCACTCAACTGTGAAGAACATCCTATCCATTGGCTGGATCGGGGTAGGGGTTCGAAGTTTACTGCATGTATTGTCTTTGGCTGGTGCCATAGTTTGCGCCGGACACCTGGGCCCAGATCTGCCCATCATAATGTTCTTCTCATAGGTTTCTAGGACCCTCTGGATCTTTCTATTTCCCCATTCCCCCATGCTCTCACCTAGAGACTCAGTGTTGAAGGCTTTGACCCACTTGAGTTGAATTTTGTTCATTGTTAAAAGTACAGATCTGTCTGGATTTTTCTACCTGCACCTGGTCAGTATGGCCAGTTCTAGCTGTTGGAGCTGTAGTGTTTTTTTTTTCAGTGTGCATTTCTTGGAGCATCAAGTGGATAGGGAGAGGGAAAAGGGGAATGAGAGAGGAGAGGAAGAGAGAGAGAGAGAGAGAGAGAGAGAGAGAGAGAGAGAGAGAGAGAGAGAGAGAAAATTAGGGTCATTTAAATGATAGTATGGAAACCTAATACAGTATAGGCTTCCTAAAATGTATACATATATAAAGGAGATCTAAGTAAGTTTGTCAAATAATGGGGATACAGAGTCCCAACTGTCTATCTCTTGTCACCAAATGAGGCTTCCAATGTTGGAATTGGGTTACATCTAATTGAGTTTTTTGGCAAAATGGTTCAATGGAAGCCCCAAAACAATTGAGGCTGTTGCCAACACTTTAGGTGGCTTTTCAGAAACTGATATCAAGGCCTCATTGCTGAAGACAACACCTACACGAGTGTTGTGTAGCACGGAGAAGCTGTCCTGGTGCCTACATAGAGCCCTCACCATTGTTAGCTAGCAAAGGATAAATTTAAATACCAATCCAGCCACAAACTCTTTGGTTTACAATAGTGCTCTACATGCAAGATACACTAGCACAATGGCAGCTCAAAGCCTGTGGAGAAATCAACAGAAAGTTGTAAGGTGATAAAAGAGCATCTGAGGCATGAGAGTAAGCAGGATTAATTAAGGTAGGTATGAAGGAATGAGGAAAGAAATATGAAGCAGTTTCACATCTCAAAGAACAAACTAAATAAGATATTAAAAAATAACCTCCAAAAGACCATTGTCAATTCATTTATTTGCTCAGTTATTTCTAAGATTCTTATTAATAAAAATGTCTTGGGTTGCTTTTTAAATTATATTTGACAAGAAAGTCGATGATGCTGGTAAATAGAAAACATTTTATCCAATTTTAGATAGAATACATATCACTATGTGTGCATCTATTACACATGTACATGCTTGTATGCATACTCACATATGCATGCAATGTAGTCTAGAGTACCTTGCTGGATTGAAGTACTATTTTTATTTTCATTACACAGTATAAGAATTCATCCATATTCTAAGAGAGTGCAACCAATGAGCAGGTATGCTAGCAGGGTATGGTGATAGATAATTCTGTAAGCCTTGAACCCAGAAGTTAGACATTCTTCCCTTCCTATAGATGCTGTGACTTGAGTGTGGCAAATGAAGTCTGTGAGATTCAAATTTTTTACCCATAAATTTAGTATGTTATAAATATATGCTCAAAATAATTTTTTCCCTAAATTCTATTTGAACTTATACTATTTTAAAATGTATTTTTATAATTCTAAAAGTTTGGAAGCTAGCTTTAATCACATCATTATAGCTTATCAGGTAAGAAAGGAAGCAATAGTTAAGGTTTGGGAACTATAAAGAAGTTTATGCTTGACTTGAAAATTTTAAAACAGGAGTTTTAACAAAACAGAGACATCAACAAATGACATTCACGTGGGAGGAAGGATGAATAAAGAGTAACACAAAAAAGATGTGGAAAAACTTAGATCATCTAAATGTTAAAAGATGAAAGGTGGTTCACAATATCTCTATAGAAGGACAGTGACACATCTCTGCACAAAGGATTAACAAACAATTGCACATCATTAGTGCCAAGGCATCAAAAATTAAAGGTATGAAGGTGATTGTATATTCATCATTAATTCTGAAAGATCATTAATACTAATAAGTCATAAATTTATTTTTAAGGTGTAATACAACAAAGAAAGCAAGTTAAAGCAAGCAGAGCAGAAAGAATCCAAAGGTTCATCATTAGTAATCTCAGGAATAGGAAAGAAAAACACTGAAAAAAAATCCTAGGAGCTACAGAGAAAGGGGAAAATGGAAATGTTCATAAGGAATGAATACTTGTCATTCATAAGGTGGAGAAATGTATCTGAAACATTGATTTTGTGTACATTTCAAGATCACACAGTGAAAACATTTGATCTTTAAAACCAGGTAATAAAGATATTTTAAAAAATATAGAACCTTGCATGGTAATCAAACCTTTAATTTCATAAATGAGAAGGTGAGGTAGGAAGATTACCAGATTTTAGTGATTCTAGGCTACACGTTCCTATAGAATGAGTTAGTTTCATGTTAGTCTGGGCTGGAGTGAGATCCTGCCTCAAAATTATTTTCAGATAGTTAAGATCTCACTTCTTTATTATCTGAAAAACTGTAGTATTAATCCTTGACTCTTTCTAACTCCTCAAGGTATTTAGAAGATTTTGGGGTTCTAACATTAAAAGTGGATGTTATATATAAACACATTTTTTGGTACATAATATCACAAGCTAATAGCAGCCATACTAAAATTAATAAAGACATCATACTTTCTGTTACATTTATAGTTATCCCACCTATAAATTGAAATGAACTCCTTGGCAAAATCAGCAAAGCTTTCATGAAAATTGAAGCAATAGATCCATATAACATTCCACTGATATTTAAAGTACGTTCAATACATCCCAAAGGGCATAGTCTATAGTTAAATGGAACATAATTCATAGCTAAATGAGGTCCATAGATTTTAGTTTCAGTGGAAGCCAGAGTCAAAGTTTTTTCATTATTAAAGAGGTAGCATATCAATTTCTGGGTTTCATTTTGTTCTATCAGTTGCTGGGAAGAATTTTAGTTTCTAGGCCATCAGTCTCTGACTCCCTATATATTGTACATTACAAATGACTTAGAGGCCAGTCACAGAGCACAGTAGATTTTTTGGGGATGGTGGGATATTTATTATATAAGAGACTCTCTCCATCCCATAACAATATTGGCAAAGAAATCAATGCACATTTGAGAATGACTTTCAATACTCCATTTTATCACCTTTGCTCTGTGTTTATCTAGGAACTCCTGTTCATTACTGTTAAATGAAATTGTACAATTCCTACATGATATTTATGCAGAGAGTTCAGCCAATCTTAAATCCTCATTCAGTAGTTTAAAATGGTATTCTTTTATTCTCAATTGAAGCTTCCACTGCTTTTAGCCAATTTGTGATAGCTATTGACATGGAAGAAAAAATTCCTTCTCTCCCCCCTCCCAAAAAAAAAATTAGTGTAACATACCAACCGTGATGTTGTGTAAATAGTGCTGTGAAATAAGTAATTCTAAATCTACAAACTTTCTTTCTGAATTTTACAAAAAATATATTCATTCCATGTTTCAAGACAAGAGTTTACATATGCATGCATCTGTAGTAAGAGCAAGAAGCCACACGTGATAGAGACGACTGCCTTTTCTTCCTCTAAAAATGTGTTATGCCATGTAATCAAATGGCCAAAGATCAAATGTACACTATGGGCAAACATATGTACGAGTCTACTCCAAACTCATAACGATTCCACAGTCCCTCCAAGGCCTTAAATTAACATACCATGCATGTGCCTAGTTTTCCATTGCAGCCATGAATTTATTAAAATAAAATTCTGCTTCCCCGATTTAAAAAAAAAATGTGCTATGCAATAGAAGGACATTATAGTGATGGAAGAATTGATCGTCATTTTCATAGGCAACAAAAATTGAAAGTATTTTGTGTAAGAAAAAAATTTCAGGAACTGAAAGCTGTCACCTTTTAGCTTTCCTAAAATGAGAAGCAAATAATTAGTGACATTTTTCTTTAAATAACAAATCATTAAAATGAAAAGAGGACAGGGTGCTATGACAAGTCCATATATTAGTAATCCGCACTTGATGTTTGACATTATACCAGAAGACTAATGTTTTTAGTTTATTAAGACATTTCCACCCTGTTCTATGTTGTTCAAGAAGAGTCAACAAAATTTTCCACTAGCTATAAAAAACATAGGCAAAGTTTTGATTTCATGAAGAATCAGTATGAAACCACTTTTGGAAAATCTGATTAAATATAAAAAGTTATTTGTGTATGAAAGTTATTTCAAATAGTTACTTATAACATGAGATAAAGAATATGAAATATACATTACTATATATATCTATATTAGAATATATAGGTTCAGATATATCCACATTAAAATAAAAACTAAAAACAAAAATCTTCAGAAATTACTTTAAATACATCATAAATACAAAGAAATTGTTCTAAACCTACATGGACCAAGTTGAACAAGCCTTGACCTTGTCATTGACTAGCCATTAGAACCTGTAATTTTCCTTTCCTTTTAAAGTATGCAACAGTGCTTTAAGAAAAGGAACTCTAAAATTACTCAAAGTTAAGGTCTAAAATTATTTAAGTAAATGGATACTTCACCATCTCAGCATATAATTGCTACTTTGTGTGAGACACTGGGTATATTTCCAGCCCTTCAAAACATGACCAAAGTGAACTTTAAGATGAGAAGTCATTGAAGTATAAAGTATATCAGTGGATTTAATTGAGCTCATTATAAAAGCAAGTAACTTTGCCTCCAACATATGCTAAATAAGTTTGAGTGGTGTGAATCACAGCTGGGTCCCCTTTCTACAGATGCCATGTTGGTGGACTTGTCTTCACTGTGGTATTTTCTGGGAGGTGTTAGGACTTTTAAGAGATGAAGGACAGTGTGGCTACTGGATCTATAGGGATATCCTCTTCTGAGAAACTAGTGCTGTTCTTGTGTTTCTCTAGATATTTGTTGCAAGACTAAGTTTCTATGATTCTTCCTGGGTATGGATTCTTTTGCTGCCATTTGCCTCTTACACACATTTTTACCATGATCATATCTCATCTGAGGTCTTCGGTTGAGACTCTGTCATATTTTGGATTTTCAGCCTCAAATCCATAAGCTAAATAAGTGTGTCTTCTTTAAAAGCTCTCTGGCCTTTGATATTGCATTTTAGCTATGGAAAATAGGAAACATAAAGTGAATTAATACACTTGATATTGCAGAGCTTGTTACACTGGAGGTTTAAATCTGCTTCACTGCATCAACATAATTTGGATAAAATATTGGAACTGCATTTATTAGTTTTACATTTGTGGATATGAGACAACAACCTTCTGCTTGCTCTCTTTGTCCAGCCTGTGGGTCCAGAAAATTAAAGCCAGGTATTCAGCTTGGCAACAAATGCCTTTACCCAGTTATCTAAGAGGCCCTAAAATATATTTCTGAAGATAATCATCTAACTTAGCCTATAATTTTCTTAGCTATTGACTGTGTCTTTGTCCTTTTTCTAATGATTATTTTCAGCATGCATTACAGTGTGCTCATGATCCTGCAACAAAATTTTCTGTAACATCTATATGACAAGGAGATGTTTAATAGGTTCTCAAAAATTTCTATGTTGAAAATTTCTATTTCAAGGGTAAGAAAGGTGTACTAAGAGCTTAGTCAATGGCTGTTAACAGTATGACCGCATAGGATCACCCATTACATTTCAGTGATTTTCAGCAGACAGGGTTAGGCAAACAACCATGTTGGGATTTAATTCTAGATATTCATGATATAGTAACAAGTCATATTTGTTCTTGTGGGGGGATGGGAATCTACTTTATGGAGAAGATTCCTGTCTGTCATATACTGTACACAATAGACAACAGCATTTGAAAGACTGGGCAAGTTTCTTTCTTTTTCTTTTCTTTCTTTCTTTCTTTTGGAAAAAATAAAAGAGATTGTTTATTTTTTCTTTTGGTTATTGAACTGGCTGGTTTTGTGTGTCAACTATCTTGGCACAAGCTAGAGTCATTGGAGACAAAGAAGCAGCAATTGAGGAAATTCCCACATGAGATTCAGCTATAAGTCATTTTCTCAATGAGTGATCAATGAGAGAGGGCCTAGCCCACTGTGGTGGTGTCATTCCTGGGATGATGGCCTTAGGTTCTATAAAAAGGGAGGCTGAGCATACCATGAGAAGCAAGCCAGTAAGCAGCCTCTGAGGCCCTTCCTCCAGGATCCTTCCCTGTTTAATTCTTGTCTTGATTTCCTTCAATCATGAATAGCAATATGAAATTATAAGTCGAATAAATCCGTTCCTCCTCAACTTGCCTTTGGCCATAATGTCCTGTCACAGCAATAGAAACCCGAAATAAGATGGTTCTTTTTCTGGAATCTGGTTTTTACAAACAGAGACCATCAATGGTGTTTTTTGGGAATGGCGATGAAGAAAATAAATCTGAAGTTCCTCTTTCTTGTGTTGAGGATACAAGTAATAAACAGTTTTAGAAATGCCATAGATATTCATTATAGCTGGATTATTATTCTACAACATTGATAGAAATTTATAAGTTGTAGTTTTTTTTATCAATGTATGAATTATAAGCTAGGAATTTCTTTATATTGTGTTTTTGTTCTGTGGGAAGTTTGTATTCATAGCACATACATGACAATCATTGAACAGACTTAACTCTAAGCAACTGGAAATCTATGTAGCATGTTCCTCACAGCTTGGTATACCAGTAAGCCTGAGTTGTGAGAAAAGAATATTGAATGCATTTGAATAGCAATGATAGAATTAAGGCAATGGTTGTAGAATGTCATAGGAGCAATAATCTGAGATTCAGTGTTGATGTAAAATCTATTGTTTATTGGGTTTTGTTTTGGAATAATTCCTCAGATGAAATGTTTTTATTGTTTTTGCTGTATGTCCAGAGGATATATAGTTTCTATCTCATCAGTGTAGCATTATATATATATATATATATATATATATATATATATATATATATATGTGTGTGTGTGTGTGTGTGTGTGTGTGTGTGTGTGTGCGTGTGTGTGTATGCCTATCTATCTATCTATCTATCTATCAATCAATAAAATATCATAATCTTCTCTAAAGGCAAAAAATATAAACTTGAAATGTACCATAATCATGTAGTTATCAGTATGATTTGTTTTGATTATGTCACCAAAAATTTGAGTTTACTAAAAATCTACCCATCAAATTCTTCAATTATCCATACCAAAGAGTTGATATATTTTCACCTTAAATCCATAATAATTCAGTTGGAATAAATTTAAATGTATTAATCATTTTAGCAAATTAGAAATTATACTAAGCACTTTTTAGTCAATGCCATAGCTAAATATGGGAAGAGAAATTTGAATAATGAATGGAGAGAGGGAGGTGAGGATTCATGACAGATGGAGGAGAAATAGAACATAGAAGAGAGAACAAGAGATCAGGAAAAGAGAGACAGGGATGAAAGAAAAGAGACATGAGACAAGGAAACAAAGTGAGAAGACGGTATGTGAAGATAGAAGTAAAAGGAAAGAAGGAGAGAGAATAGATAGATGCCTTAGTCATGACTCCTGAAGATGCAGAATGCAAGGTGGAGACCTTTGTCAAATAACAACAACAGTATCATACTAGCAACAACTTACTGGGTACTCAGGTCTGAAAAGCACCAAACTGAAATGGTATCCCTTGCATCACAAATTGGAACAGTAAACTGAGAATACAGACACAGTTATTTCTGCATTTCATGGTGATGAGATTGTGTATTAAATGTTAAAGATGTGTACAGTTAGTATAATTAAATTGTGTTTCCTAATACAGATAGTAAAGAGAAGACTCTTATTCTACTTCTACTGAGACCTAGTTTGGGAGTATAAGGAGTGTGTGTAAACATGAAGGCAGGAGAAAGTTAGCAACTTGAACTTAGATTTGTGTCAAATTACAAAACAAAACAAACTGGATAATCCTTCAGAGTTGATGTTAAACCTGAAATGTGAAGGAGCAGAGACATGAAACGAAAGATAGATTTTAAATGGACAGCAAAGAGGATGAGTTAATCTAGGCTGAGGGAAGACACCGTGGGAAGCCTCTAGTGGTAAGGGAGAAGGAGCGAGGCTACTCTTCCTCTATTGGGGTTTTTAGCTGTAGCTGAAGTACACTGGCAAGCTTTAGAGGAGTTTATATGAAAGAAGGGAGTGATTGGAACGTGTAGTGAGCTCCCTGGCTATTTCCAGGAGTATTAGTTCTGAGATGAGGAGTTTGGGTTTAAAGGGAACAATTCAAAAATATTTCAAAGTCACTCAGTGGCCAAATGGCTGGAATCTAAGTTAGACAATGATAAAGAAATGGAAAAAAGGCAAATTTGAATAAAGCCAGGAAGGGAGGACATAGGAGTTGGGTTCTAAGAGGTGAAGGTGCTTACCAGCACAGGGAAGAGCTGCTTGGACTTCCCACAGCACACACACATTCGAGAGAGTGTAGCCTCTATGGAGACTGGAAACACAATAAAGAACTGAGCTTGTGAGGCTGGTAAACTACCAGTGTGGATTGCTTTACAGGTGTTTAAATGTAGAAGTTTAAGGTTTGGAAGAATGGTCTAATCAGAGAATTGGGAGACATTGGCATAGAGTTAGTCATTAAAACACGAGAGTGCATGAGAAAGCATATAGGCCAGTGAAACCGAGAACTCCTTCCAACACCATTGTAGTCAAAGTAATTAGAAGAGGGAGAGATTTAGCAATGGAACCTGTCTCCTCCCAAATCTGAAAGCATCGTGTTAGTCAAAGGACACTCTGGTCATCATCTACTTTAAATCTATCTGGGCTACTTCATAAAAATAATAATGCTTTTTTCTGACCCAGGCATAAAGAATGAGTCATTCTGACTGCTTGATTCAAGAATGAGCCTTCTTATGTTTTCTGTCTCTCTTTTTTTTTCTTAATTTTTAATTTTAATTTTATTAATTTATTCAGATTACAACTCAACTGCTATCCCATGACTTGTATCCTCCCATTCCTTCCTCCTTCCTGCTTTCACCCTATTCCCCTCCCCTAGGTCTGTTTGACATGAGTTCTTTCTCTCTTTGTTTTTATTTATTTTTCCACATATCAAAGTTCTACAATGGCCAGAGGGTTTTGGTTATTTGCAAGCACTCACCTCCTGGATCAGGTTGAACATGCTGCGAAGGAGACTCTTTGAGGTGCTGCAGGTCTGAGGGGTATCTCAAACAAGAGGCAACCTGGACTCAAGGCAGGGTGGCAGGGTCCTCTGCTGGGTGTCTGCATACATATGAGTAAATTATTTAACTCTTCTTAATTTCATTTTATCTCAATAACACAGATGGTGTATATGTATTGCTGTCTCAAAATGTTGCTAGAATTATCAAGGCAATCTACTTCTGTAGACTCATCGGTTTGCTGAGCACAGGATATGGAAGTGTAGCAGAATGTGTCTGACTCGGAAGTAGAACCTCAGACTAGCAATTATAATATCTCCTAGTCAGTGCCTGCTGTGTGGCAGGTATTGGTCATCAGCAGTATACATGCATTCATTTAACCCTATGCTATATGAACTCTCTAGTGTTGATTTGTGGGCAGAGAATGTCCCTCTATCTACCCCTTATTTCTAAAAGACATGTAAAATAGTGAGTTGTTAAATGCAGTTGGTGAAATAAAAAAATAAACAAGCCTGTGAAAGTAGTTCCTTGTCAGTAAATGCACAGATGAGGACACCCAACCCGACGAACATCCATTCACTAGAATGAAGTGATGGAACTAAACATGGAAAAAAGAGCTTGCCTCACTCCAAAGTCCATGATGTTCACCCAGTTCCAAACAATATATAGCCAGTGGTTGCTGGAGTTAAATTTTAAAAGAAAATTTCCCAAGGGGACTTATTAGGAGCAAATAATACACTCCCTTGACTAAACAATGAAAATGAAATAAGCAATTTTCAGCAGCTGAAATCTCCCTAGCACCAGGAAGAAACAATCTTCTCATTTTATTTTATTTTTCCTTGTGAAGTATTGCTTTTTAAAATATTTTATTAATTTATTCATATTACATCTCAATTGCTAGCCCATCTCTTGTTTTCTACCATTCCTCCTTCCCTCCTGCTTTCCCCCTACTCCCCTCCCCTATGATTGTGACTGAGGGGGGCCTCCTCCCCCTGTATATGCTCATAGGGTATCAAGTCTCTTCTTGGTAACCTGCTATTCTTCCTCTGAGTGCCACCAGGCCTCCCCATCATGGGGACGTTACTCTATGGAATACTACTCAGCTGTTAAAAACAAGGGATTCCTGAAATTTGTGGACAAATGGATTGAACTAGAAAATGTCATAATGAGAGAGTTCACCCAGAAGCAAAAAGAGTCAAATTGGTATACACTCATTTATATTGAGACACTAGCCCAAGAGGCATGTCCCATGAAAATCTTCTCATTTTAACCTTGAGTTTCAAGGATATTTCCAGACTGGCAATCCTCTTGTGACACCTTTGTTTCTCTTTCTCTTCATCTCCTCTTCCTTTCCATGTTGTTTCTTTGAATTGGAAATGGACTGTGGGTGGTTGGAAGGACTAACATTAATAAATTGAAAATCATCTGTTCAATGGAATCAGTTATGACTGTGATAGTGGTTCAAAAAAATTTTTAATGTCCTTATTGCTGAAGACACCACACACTTTGAACTCAGGACTTGGAGGAAATATGCTGTAAATTTTCTTTATAAGAACCTTGAATTATAGTAACACTTATTAAATGTCTCAGGACAACCAGGAAAAATACTCAGAGTGCATAAAAGGCTACCACTCGGCTGAGTTCTGAGTGACGGACATGGAACCTCGTCTACCTCTCAGTACTTCTGTCACCTTATTGCCACTGTATATATGCATGTTGGTCCTGACTTGAAATTCTTGGATTGTGATTTCATTTACCCAATCATCTCTAGTGAATATTTAATCCCAAATGGCCAGAAAATCATGAGAATGTTTCACGCAGGACAAAGCACATGGGCTGCAGAGTTACTCAATGGCAGGCACACATGTACTGTCTATGAGAGGTGTATCACAAGAAGTATTTTGAAGAAAGCACAATATTTTGTTTTGATTTTACAACATGTTTAATTATGTACTAAAACATGATTTTTTTCTTCAGCTGTTAGAAAAAGAATGAACTATAGTAAGCAAAGCATTGGTATTCGCCTATAGTGTTAATTATTAAGAAATTTTACATAAACAGAAACACAACAAATAATAGTGACTATGTGAACTTTGACACAAAACAATGTAATCTCCTTAGTATGTCAGGTAAAATTACTTTTTTGATTCTTAGAAGGCATTGTTTCATACACTTGTCAGGGTTCTAGAGACCATATCTATTTCTCACACATTATAATAGCCTATGACATTTACTCACACATTATAATAGCCTATGACATATAGTGGGAGAGGAGATTCCCCCTTGGTCTTAGATCTAGGGGAGGGGAATAAGGTGAAAGTGGGAGGGAGGGAGGAACAGGAGAATACCAATGATGGGATGACAACTGAATTGTAATCTGAATAAATTAAATTAAAAATTTAAAAAAGATCGAACAAATAAATAATACATTCAGATAAAAGAACATACATAATAATGAATTAAGAGAAGAAAATTAGTAAGGTCATGAATGAAAAGGCTACTTAGCAATCAATTAGTTGCTAACTGATGGCTAACCAATTGTTTGATATTAATTGCGTAGCTTCAAAGTAAATGCTTCAAAATTTTTGCCCATATAAGTACACTGGCATACAGGTTGGTATAAAATTGGAGTGCAACATTCCTAGTCAAACTCCTTAGTTGTCTATGTGAATAATCTGCTATTTGTATTGTCTTTCACTTCCTAATAATTAGTTCATTTTAATATTATAACAAAATCATTACAGGCATAGTTATTTTGTAAGGTTGAAACAGTTGATAAATCAATATAATAGTTAATGTTTACTGGTTGATTGACATAAGCATAAAATTGTGTGTGAGCTATTATTCTATTTAAATACCACATTAAAAAGTCACTTGAGAATGGAAAGGAGAGATACAAGAATTTAGTCAAAAGTCTACACTCTGATCTTGGTCCAGTTTTCTGTCTATTATGCCTCTCAGACTTGTCAACATTCACACATCGACCCCTGAGAAAAGCACAATATCTTTCTGGTGTTTCAAACCGAATCCTAGCATTCCAGAAACTATAATGATGATTATGAAACAATGATCCACGTTCAGAGTGTCAGGGCTGTGGTGACACTTCATGGGATATAAGAATTGTTAGTTTTCTCATGTTTCATATGGCAGAACTGAATTGGAAAGAGCGTTAATGATTTAACAAGAACTGGAGATTTCAGCCATCCTCGGCACCGCTCACTTCCTTCCTACTCCCTCTGCTTCCTCAATAATGCTCACAGAGCTGCTAAAAACATTTTCCTTTTCTTTCTTTTCTTTTCTTCTTTCTTTACTTTTAATAGGCATCATCTTTCAAAATTCACGCCATAAAATGAAGAGGTCCACACTGATGGCATCAGGCATGGCCATTTTACTCTCACACTGGTGGCAGAGTTGTCTTAGTGGTACATAACTACTTCTTTGTGCTCTGCTTTTTACCAAACTTGAAGCATTAAAAAAAAAAAACACTGCCTAGACAACAGAAGTAGGCCAGGGAAACTAAAAAATCCAGATAGAACCAGAGGAATGAAGCTCATTAAACTCAACACTTTATTTTTCATACAAGGAGTCTGACAGTTGCTTTTCCTTGAGACTCAGAATAATTAGGCAAAACACAAGGCTTCTTTTTAGAAAAGGTTTTTCTGGGTGTCTCACTGCTGACCTAGAATTTGAAAGATCCTTCCACATATATTGGCTCTTCATAGCAAACTCAGTTTCACTGATGTATTTTCCCCCCTTTCTACAGGGGAAATCAGCATAAAACCCTGTACTTTCACTAATTCCCAGTGGAACACAGACACCTGGAAGAAAGAAATAATTTTTACCACCTACAGGTTTCCAATGGGAAGAGCAAAAGAGAAAGAAAACCACTGAGACCAAGAAGGGGGAAAGATTAATAAGTGCAGCCTTCACTGCAGGAAAGAGAGATTTTTCAAAACAACAACAATAAAAAGTGCCTAGAGGACAGCTGTGTGCTGTTCTCTTTCCTTCTAATAAAAAGGAAAAGAAATGAGAAAAACAAAGCAAAAAAGGCCTGGGAAAGAGACAAATGACATAACAGGTCAAGATCCTGGAGTTAATAAAGTGAAAAGAAACATAATTTACATGCTTAAAAACTTTTCATATATTGTATATGTGGAGGTATTTGTGCATGTCTCCATGTGTAAATTATGGATCTGTGTAATAATGTATGACGGCTGTGGGACAGATTATACACATACAGGTTTAATTACTCTGAGTTGCTTGGATGTTATGAACTGTCAAACACAGGATTTCCAAATCCAAAACAGAATTGTAAGATGAGAATGCTCAATGTGTCACTGAGCTGGAATAAAAGACACAGTAATAAGAAATAAGCCTTCCTAAAGATGCCCTGAAAATAACCAACTGTTTACATGTACTGTAATGAATTATGGTATCTTTCCCCAAATAAATGTTGTTCTCTCCTCTCTCTCTCTCTCTCTCTCTCTCTCTCTCTCTCTCTCTCTCTGTGTGTGTGTATGTGTGTGTGTGAATTTTAAAATGAATGTGATTAATCCTGGATTTTTCCCATAGCCATTTTCTCTTTGAAAGTGACTTAATCTGATTACGGTTGTATTTATTTATTTATTTATTTATTTATATATTTTTAATTAATTTATTCTTGTTACATCTCAATGTTTATCCCATCCCTTGCATCCTCCCATTCTCCCCCCCTCATTTTCCCATTATTCCCCTCCCCTATGACTGTTACTGAGGGGGATGTCCTCCCCCTGTATATGCTCATAGGGTATCAAGTCTCTTCTTGGCAACCTGCTGTCCTTCCTCTGAGTGCCACCAGGTCTCCCCCTCCAGGGGACATGGTCAAATGTGAGGCACCAGAGTACCTGAGAAAGTCATATCCCACTCTCCACTCAACTGTGGAGAATGTTCTGACCATGGGCTAGAATCAGTCATATTGCTGTAGTTTCCTTATATATGATTGCTCCTCACTTAAAAGAAACTGTTGAATTGTCAGTTGGGATTTTTGTATACCTCCTAGATCTGGTTTAAAAACAACACACTCATATCAATATACTTAATTTAAAATTGCCAACCTGTCTATCTCTCATCAACTCACAGTGACAGTGTCTCTGGTGATGAACAGTAGGCTGCCTGTTTCTGACATAATTTTAAATACCAGAGTGTTAGGTTGGTTCACTTGCTATGTACTCTAGTTTTCAATGTGATAATAGCTATAATATGTTCCATTTATTTAAAAAAATAGGAAGTGACTTAAATAATTGCTTAAATGCGTCAAATGATGATGCTGACAGGAAAAAAAAATACCATTAAACAGTCTGTAGCTTCAGTACAGACCTTTCTTCCTAGGCTGCCCCAGGAGCAATGCTGCAGAGAGTGGAGAGTGACATTTCCGTGATTTAATTACTGCTCCAGTCCTCATTACACATGTGGCTTAATAGAGAAAGCACAACTGCAGAGATGCCATTGTGGATAACATGCTCTCGCTGAAATCTACAGCATACTCCCACTCATAAATAAATCTCTCAATTCATTGTCTCTACAGCAATGCTCACACGTTTCTGGAAGGAGATAGCTGTACTCAGATACTTTACTGGCAGCATTATTAGCATGTGGCACAGTGATGCGAAGCCTGAGCTTTTCAGTGACATGTTAACTGTTTCGTTGTGAAAGTTGGAGTGTACCTATGTTATGTGCCTATGAATTAGCCCATAGCCTGGCCCTGTGTATTGGCAAAGAATATGTGAGTCTTTCCCATTTCTGCTTTGTTATATAAACTGTGAATATCCACTCAATAACTAAATTCAAATGCTCATCACCTTCTCTGATTTGAACTGACACTACAGGGTGGCAGCTTAAAATTTATCCTAGAATTGTATTGTTTGAAAATGATTGGCAAGTATTTCACTGGGCGTCTTCAGTAGTCATGTGCCAGATAATTTTATTTCTATGATAGTACATAAAAAAATCGTAGTTTTTAATGTATCCAAGAACTTGGAAATTCTTTAGATCTTCTTTCAGGCCACAGATGACTGTGTTTTCACTGTCCTCCATCTTCCTTGTCCTGTCGCCTTCCTTCTCCTTCACTTCTGATGCTTCTAAGATTACCCTTCGCATCCCAGGTGTCCTTACTTGTGATTTGTATGATGGCCACACCTTTCCACTCGTCTAGAAATTTCTGATGTATCCTTTTATTCCAGTCTTTCCTTTAGGATTGTATATGGTAACACTTGTTATTATTTATTCTGCTGATTTGACATGAAATAGACATGCTGCCTGGCAAAACAGGTAGCATGAAGGACTTAGCTCTTGCTCTCATGGTGTTTACGGGCTTGCGTGTTTCGCTCCTAGCTCTCTGCTGTAGAAAGTGACCGTTCTTTATACCTCCTTATACACCTATCATTTTATTTCTACTTTTATGATAATTCTTTCTACTTAAACATGTTTTGCTCTCAGCCTCATATCTGTGTCTGACACCCACATGAGGACATTTATGTACATTTATCTTAAGTTTATATTTGTGTTGCATTTTTTGTACTTCATTTAATAGTTCTCTGTATAAAATGAATGTACGTATTAATCTGTTTAAAAAGACAGCAATTTTTTTTCATCTTCATATTTAATGAAGGTTTGATTTTGGCCTACCAGTCTTGTCTCTTTTCTTAAATAGTGTTTGGTTTTTTTCCTTTCATTAAACTTTTTTTCATTGTTAATTTGTTCTATTTACATCCTGATTGTAGCACCCTCCCTCATCGCCACCCAATCGCACCCTCCCTCTGCCATACACTCTTCTTCCCTCCCATAATCCTCAGAAAGGGGAGCCCTCCTCCCCTAACATATGACCTCAGCCAATCAAGTCTCATCTGCACTTCCTCTATCCTCTTCCTCTGTGGCATGGCAAGGCTGCCCAGCCAGGGGGAAGTGATTAACTTGTGGGGATCAGAGTCCATGTCAGAAGTAGTCTCTACTCCTCATATTATAGGACTAGAAGGAGACTATGCTGCCTGTCTACTACATCTGAGCAGAGGGTCTAGGTCCACACCATGCATGGTCCTTGGTTGGTGCATCAGTCTCTGCAGCACCTGCCTCCTCTGCCCAGAATTGTTAGCTTCATGGTTCTCCTTGTGGAGCTCCTGCCCCAACAGGTTCCTCTATTCTCCAACTCTTCAATACGACTGCCTGTGTTCCACCCTGAGTTTAGCTGAGAGTCTCAGCATCTGCTTTGATCCCCTGCTGGGTAGAGTCTTTCAGAGGACTTCTATGGTAGGCTCCCTTTTGTTCCCTCTCTTCAACTGCTTCCAGTATCTATTCTATTCTGTTGACAACACTGGGTTGGCTAAGTGCCTAGAAGCTGAGAAATGCAGGCACCAAGTAGATACCTTTCTTTGTCTTTCTCCACATAGCCTTTCCACGTGGCTGCATGGACTTTCTTGTGTGGTGTGATTGCTTTAAGAAAACAGGAGTTCTTCCAAAGGTGCTCCAGGATTCAGCAGAGGCATCCATCCAGAAGGCTAAATTTAGCTAGAAGCTTTCCAATGACTGGGAATTGGAGATGACTTCTTCAATATTCTATTGTGAAGGAAGATGGAAAAGTCTAGCCCAGATTAAGGCAAAGGGGAATTAGACTGATAGCCTTTAGCTATCTCTGGGACCCTAGCAGATTCTTAGTTTGTGCCAGATGTTTATGTGTTTCCTTTTAATCAAAACATGTCCTCCTCTAGGGAAGAGATTGAGATGCCTCAATAAGTAAATGAGATTTACAAGATTCAGGAAGTAAAATAAGTGTCAGGAAGTAGAGCAAACATATAACAGTGGTAAGCTCCTGAAATGTCCAATCAGCAAACAGTTGCCTGAAAGAGATGAGTCTCTGATCAAACCTGCCTCAGAGAAGTAATTTTTATGACTCATCATGGATGCTAAGAAGGGTGTTTTGGTGGTGGACTGCTTTTGGTACAACTCCAGTAATTTGGAAAGCTAGTTATGGAAGGAGTTGCCTCTTCTGTGTGTCATCAATATTCTACAAGGGATGAACTGGAATGTTTTTTATGTCTTTCAAGATGTCACACAATAACAGAAGACAAGTTATCTTTGGATATAATATATCTGATTCAGGTTTGTATCACCTCAGTGGGAATATTAGTACAGTAAATATTAATATTTAGCACATTGAACTCTATATTTCATTGGCCTAACATTACATAAGAGGCCTTTTCATCTATGCTACATTCTATCAACAGTTGTGAATGAACATCTCTTTGTAGGATTCTTCCAAAAAAGTCAAACACATAGGCCAGCTCAGTTCAGAGAATGATAGCAGTGAGCAGAGAAAAGTAGAGTTGGACCTGGTAGTTTATGAGGTACATAGAATGTGGCTGACATCATTACCTATAAGTAAAAAAAAAAAGTTAGGGAATTTGGAAAAACAAAAGTTTTAACTTTTTTTTTATAGTTCTTTACGGTTCATGTATCTATAAGAATATTTTTCTCTTCCTATGTAATTTTGTTTAATACCTCTTTATTTGTACCTTTTCAAAATAGATTCTTTCTCTCCAAACATTGATCTGTGAACTCTTGCAACATTACACTCGGCAGAATGGCTAAGTTCAAAAACTTAAGTGACAGCACATGTTGGTGAGGATGTGGAGAAAGGGGAACCTTACTCCATTGTTGTTGAGAGTGCAAACTTGTACAACTACTTTGGAAATCAATCTGGCACTTTCTTAGAAAATTGCAAATAGTGCTACCTGAAGACCCAGCTATACCACTCCCAGGTATATACCCAAAAGATGCTCCACCATACAACAAGGATTTTTGCTCAACTATGTTCATAGCAGACTTATTCATAATAGTCAGAATCTGGAAACAACCTTAGATGCCCCTCAACCAAAGAAGGGATAAAGAAACTATGGTACATTTATACAAAGAAATACTATTCAACCATCAATGGTAAAAACTCTTGAAATTTGCAAGCAAATGGATAGAACTAGAGACAATCATCCTGAGTGACCCAGAAATACATGCATGACGTATTCTCACGTACAAGTGGATATTAGCCCTTCATAGATGTCCTCTGAGAGGCTCCATCCAGTGGGGAATTGGAACAGATACTGAGACGCAAAGCCAGACTTTTAGATAAGAGCAGCAAGTTGTATGGAAGAGAAGGGGGATGGAAAGCTAGGGAGGGGTGTGTGTGTTTCAGAAGCTCCACAAGGAGACTCTCAAGGCTGGCAGGTCTGGACCTAGGGGGCCTGTACCAACCAAAGACATTGCAAGCAGATTACCTAGACACCCTGTTCAGATGTAGCCAATAGACAGCTCATTCTCTACATAGAGGGGGCAGGGTGAGAGCAGAGGACTGTCTCTGACATGAACTCTGGTGCCCAAGATTTGATAGTTGGCCCCTGGCATAGAGGCCCTGTGGGCACACAGAGGAAGGGGGATGCAGGCTATCCAGATGAGACCTGATAGGGTGTGGCCAGACCATGCAGTAGGAGGGCCCCACTTCTCAGAGATCTAGGGGATGAGAGTAGGGTGGAAGAGGGAAGGAGAGTGGGAACAGAGAGTTAAGGGGGAGGGGATTACAATCAAGATGTAATGTAGATAAGTTATAATAAAAAGAAAATGAACAAAAATTAGTTACCCCCCCATAAAATATCAGGAACTAAGTGATCTTAGGACCTATTCATCGTCTAAAAACTATCCCAATAATATCATTTATGATAAAATAAAAATCATTGTGACATAGTTTTTTTTTAAAAAAGAAAGATCTCTCTCTCTCTCTCTCTCTCTCATCTCACATTCAGTATACACAGGAAACCTGTGCTTAATAAATGGAGGAGCAAGGCATGCCACCACAGGAAGTCTTTCAGGTGGTAAAGGCAGTACTCTGGACACACAAGCCAGATCCATACTTTGGTTGTCAAGAAGGTGTTTTCTTCTGTTTATGTCATGGTACCTGTATGTAGCCACTCAGTATCCTTTGCTAATGTTCATTTCTGCAAAAGCTAGAACAGAGATGTGAGTTTATGGCCAAAGACTTTTTGTATGATTTTAGTCTCTGTACTTCTCTGGCAATGATATATTTCTCCTCCCCCGCCAAAAATCTTTTATTCTACTGGTTGGGAGTGATATTTGGAAACCAAAGACACTCATTCTTATGTGGCTGAATTTTTTCTTTCAGTCTGTCATCTTGGTGACTCAGAGGGTACTGCATACTTGCTTCCAATTGAGCTTTATGACTTAGTAGCTATAATCCAAGTTTTTAGAACACACCTCTTAAGCCTTCTTTGTATTTTAACTTAATGATTCAACATTTTCAATTTCAACTTAAATGATTCTTCTTTCTTTCTTTCTTGCTTCTATTTCCAATTTCTGAGACATCTTTCTGTTTTTAAATATCATGGATTTAGTAAATATATTTTCATATTTTTACATTTAAGTTGTACTAACAACCATAATAACATAAAGTTATGCATGTAACACACACATATATAGTTATCCTCCACTTTACCATAATACTTTCAAGACCCTCATTGATGCCTAAAGTAATGGATACTGTAGAATTCCACATATATCATGAATTTATTCTATACAAATACTTTTTATAATATTTGATTTATAAATTAGGCACAATAAAAGATCAATAATAATTATAGTAATGTACTATAATAAATGGCATTAAAACATGATTTTCTTATTTGTCAAATATTTCACTTAGAATATTCTGACCTCAATTGACTGTCAGTAATGAAAATATTTGAAAAAGCGATATAAAGAGACTATTTTGCAGCCAACATAAGGCTGGTAAAGACAAGTATACCAACAGTCCACTGCAGTAGGACACATACAGGTCTTCTCTGTCTCCTCAAGCTTCTAGACTTTCCTTAAGTTCCAGCTCTCATTTCAGTTGCTCTAGGAAGACAATTCTCTTGTCTGTTGTAATGCCTGAAAACATGCTCCGCTTTTCCTCATAAACAAAGATTTCATCAGACAGTAGTCAAGTGATTGACAAGCTCAAGTACCAGCATTCTCTCATCGACTAGGATCTTGGACAAGTCTCAAAACACTCCTAAACTACTATCTTCTTTTAAGTGTAGATGTCTAAGGTTTTTATAATAATTAAATATATTGTGACATTGGAGGAAATTCAAACTAATACCTAATAAATAATAAACTTGGGAACATTAATTTTTGCTATTATTTCTGGAAGTGTTAAAATAATGTCTATCTTTCTAGAATATGATATTCAAGAAGGTCTTGTCATTTTTTTTCTTTTTATTAATTTATTCTTGTTACATCTCAATGGTTATCCCATCCCTTGTATCCTCCCATTCTTCCCTCCCTCCCATTTTCTCCTTACTCCCCTACCCTATGACTATGCCTGAGGGGGACTTCCTCCTCCTGTATATGCTCATAGGGTATCAAGTCTCTTCTTGGTAACCTGCTGTCCTTCCTCTGAGTGCCACCAGGACTCCCCCTCCAGGGGACGTGGTCAAATATGAGGCACCAGAGTATGTGTGAAAGTCACACCCCACTCTCCACTCAACTGTGGAGAACGCCCTGTCCATTGGCTAGATCTGGCTAGGGGTTTAAAGTTTACCGCCTGTATTGTCCCTGGCTGGTGCCATAGTTTGAGCAGGACCCCTGGGCCTAAATCTGCCTATCATAATGTTCTTCTTGTAGGTTTCTAGGACCCTCTGGATCCTTCTACTTTGCTATTCTCCCATGCTTCTCTCATCTAGAGTCCCAATAGGATATCCTCCCCTCTGTCCCAGTTTCCTGGTAAGTGAAGGCTTTCATGGGACATGCCCCTTGGGCTATGCAGATATAAGTGAGTATATACCATTTGATTCTTTCTGCTTCTGGGTTAACTCACTCATTATGATCATTTCTAGCTCAATCCATTTATCCACAAATTTCTGGAATTCCTTGTTTTTAATAGCTGAGTAGTATTCCATAGTGTATATGTACCACAGTTTCTTTATCCATTCTTCTACTGAGGGACACTTAGGCTGTTTCCATGTTCTGGCTATTATGAATAAGGCTGCTATGTTGTCATTCTTAGTCACACCATTTACCGTCTATGCCCAGCATCATGGCATGAAATATATGTTTTTGTCTTTAAAATATTTAGATGACTTCACGAACTAATTTGTAGAGGCTTTGGTCAGTGTTGTGTGATTGTACTTATAAAATAAATGTCTTTGTTTCTTGAACATTCATGCTAGGAAATGAAACAGTATGCTCTACAAAGTCATTGAAATTGTAGGATATATCACAGAGAGCTGAAGAAATGGGAACCAAAAAAATAGAGAGGCTAATTGCATGGGTGGCCATACTTCATAACAACCCAATCACATGTAAATAATTCCAATCCTATGGAAACTAATTCCATTCAAATGTGTCATCCATGACTTAATCATATGCAACTAGATCTGGTACGTTAGATATTTTTCAGTATCCTTATAGAGAGGCAATAAATCTCACCTTTATTACAGTGAGACATAATGAAAAGATAAAAGGTATTATGTCTCCAGTAAGCAATAAGGCAGTTAATATAAGGACAAGCACACAGGCAAATGTTCACATGATATTTATATTGCTATTATTAGCTTCATATTAATTCATTGTATTAACATTGATTTATAATTCTATGTTCTACTTACTTAAAAATATCCCATTTATTTCCAGGAATATTTTTTACATAGAAATTTGTTTAAAAAGACTGCACTTCAGTCAAAAAACATAGCAAACCTGTGTATGGAAAATAAAACTACATAGTAAAAAAGAGAGAATGAGAGATGAGATGGGGGCTGCCTGGAAAGATGGAGAAGCAGTTAAGAAAGCTTGCTAAATTTCCAGGGTTCCTGGGTTCACTTCCCAGCACCTACCATAGGCAGCTGCCAACTGTCTGTGATTCCAGATACAGAGCCAGAGGATCCAACCATCCAATATCTCTCTTTCTCACACATACACACCCACAGACACAGACAGACACACCCACAGACACACACACATACACACACACACACAGACACACACAAACACATAGACATAGACATACACACAGACATAGACACAGAGACACACAGACAGGCAGACAGACACACAGACACACACACACACACACACACACACACACACACACACACTCACATACACACACACAGAGCTTACATGGGCTCTTGCCTGGCTTTTTCTATTCATTCCGTCTTTGTTTTTATTTATTTTACCTGACTTTGAGAGGTTCTTTTTTTTCCAGGTTGGCTTTTGACTGATATGTTGCTAAGGATGGTCTTCTGATCCTATTATTTCCAGCTTCTGAGAGGGTGTGGGGTGTGGCGGGTGGATTACAAGCATGGACTAGCATAGCAGTTTAGGTAGGATTGAGGATGGAGCTCAGGGTTTCAGGCACCCCTTCCCCATAAGTAAGCTCTCCTTGATGCTGTCCTCTTCTTTTCTGTAATTATTTCTATTTATTTATTTATTTATTTATTTATTTATTTATTTATTTATTTATTTGACCCTAGCTCTCTCTGTTTTTTGTTTGTTTGTTTGTTTGATACAGGCTTTTTTTTTATGTAGCCCTGGCTATCCTGCACTTTCCAGACCAGGCTGCCCTCACATTCATAGAAATCTACCTGCCTCTTTTTCCCCAAGTGATGGGATTACAGTCATGTGCCACCAGGCTTGGCTTAAAAAGAGATTTTCAATACAATGTATTCTAATTATGGTTTTTCCTCTTCCAACTACTCACAGATCCTCCCCATATCACCCACTTAAGTTCAAACCCTTTCTTTCTTTCATTAGGATAAAAACAGGTAACAACAACAACCACAACAATAATGAATGTAATAGATTATTACAGATATAAGAAAAAAAAAAAAACAGAACAGGACAAAACTAAGCAACCAACAGAAGAAAAATAGCCAAAGCAATAGCTCAAAAACTCATATAGATATAGAGACACATATACTTACACACAAAGAAACACTATAAAATACAAAATCAGAAATCACAGAAAGCACACATCTCCAGTCTTAATTTTTCCATCATGTACTCTAAACTAATGAGACCTTTAAAAAATCTTATTCGATCATTGGGAGTTTCCTACTCTGTGTTCTAATCATTTAACCCTCCCAGTATTCTCAGATTCCACCATCCTTTCCTGCTCATGCAGCTTTGTGCTCCCCTTTTCCTCATCTGACCTTGTTCTGACCAAATTTTCTTGCTATACGTGGCCTCCTATTGGACTGTGGTACACTTGTCATACTTAGTCAAATCAAACTCTTCTTTCTCAATAGTTAAAATTTGGTAATAGCTCCCTCATTAGGGTTGGGACTTCATAGCAATCAACCCCCCCCCCTTTTTTTATGCTGGGGTTTTTCTGTCTTGGGTTTGTTCAGTTCAGTCTTGTTCACACTCTCATATGTACTGTGAGTTCATAATATGGTGTCCTGTAGTGTCCAAAGTTACTGTTTCCTTATAGTCATCTACTACCTTTGGGTCTTAGACTTTTTCTGTTGTTTCTTTAAAAATCATATTTAAGAATTTCGAGGAAGGAGTATGATATATGTCTCTCTTAAGGTTGAACTTTATTCACTTTCCTATTCTGTGAACCTTGACCAGTTGTGGATTGTGGTTCGCATCAGCACGTATGGCAAACATAAACTTCTGATGAAGGTGAGAGAACAATTAATCTATAGCTATACTGCTACGTCATTAGGAATCAGTTTAATATATTAATTTAGAAAAAATAGTAGTAATGTGCTCTTCCCTTGGGTCTTGAATGTGTCTAACATCACAATGGGGCCAGATGTGCATTTCATATTGTGGAGTGGGCTCTGAACCTAACCAGAAAGTAATTCGTCACAATTGTGCTGTTTGTATCATCCTTGCCAAGCCAGTTATTATTATAGTGCACAGGGTTCAAAGCTAGGTGTGACTGATGCAGACTTTTTTCTCCAATGCCTGCATAGTGTGTTTCAGATCTATGAGAGCTGGCTAGTAAGAATAATGTCTCCAGATATGTACCAGTTTGATTTCTTTCCATGTTCTATGATGCAAGTATGTTATAGCTTCAGAAGCAGTCTCATTGTCAAGGTTTGGTCTTGTAATCAGAAACAGTGATAATAGCCTATATTATTGAGGGTGTTCTTTGGGACTTCATTAACCAATGACTCTAAAAGAAGTAACATTACCAACGGTCTAGTGTCTAGTAGGAGAGTTGTTGCCATTGCTAGGGGGAAACTCCATTTTAACTCTTTTTATGTGTGTGTAAAAATGTATATTGTGGTGTCTTTTTACTCATAGAATTAATCATTATGTCTAGGAGAAATTATGCTTCCAAATATGTTTATCTACCCATCTATCATGTAGTATTTATTTAATTTGGCTTTGCTTTAACTCATTTATAGTAAATCCATAGCTAGCCAAAGTGCAGAGACTAATAATTAAAAAGAAAAATTCACAGATAATGCTTGTAAAACCTGATTTTTGGTCACAAATTTGTTATATCTATGAGCTAAGCACACTTGTCAGAACATGCACTTCTCCTCAACAAACCCTGTTTTTACCATTTTCTTCATAGTAACCTAGCTTCACCTCCAAGGACAACTATTTGGCTGACTTGGATGTGTATGTTAGTATTATTGGATGCTGAATTTTAATTTTATACAAATATAGTTCTATGGTTTATGTACTTATATATATATATAGTCTTTTGTTCAATATTATGTTTCTTAAGTTCAGGTAAATTTTATACATAGAATCTGGTTAGTCACTTTATATCACTTTGTGAATATTCTATAATATATACATTCATTTTAAGTTTATTGATGGATTTTTAAAATTTTTTGATTATCATAAAGTTTCTTTACAGGGTACTTAGTCAATATATATTGCATAGTGCCAAATGTAAATAAAATACTGATTTATACACACATAGACACACATGTATAACTATAATTTATATTATTATATATAATTTGAACTTTGAATTTAAGAAAAAACTTTATTTCTTTCTACAAATGTTTGAGAGTTCTCTTTCTTTAAATGTCCTGAAGCTGTACTTTCAAGAATTTTTGTATGTTTTTAATTTATGCTGACATTCAAGATGATCTTTCCTGAACTTTTGTAAAAAAGAAAGAAAAAGAAATTCTGATTGTGTTATCTTCAACACCTGTCAAAGGCTCCCAGAACATGTTTGGATTTTGACCTCTTTTCTTTGATCTGATACCTCAGAAAGCACATGGCTTATTTTCTCATTTCAAACAGGTAATAGGTTTTCCAAATATCTGAAGGTATGCTTCTACAGGTGACCATTGTTGGGTTTACTATTAGTTATCTCTCTCCCAGTGCCTGATCAATATGTCAGTTCTTCCTGTCCTAGTTTTAGTATCTTGTTGGGAAGACCAATTTCAGGACTCAACAGTGAATGAATATTTGGTACTGCATAAACAAAACCTTAAATCTTAACACATTTACATAACAAAGGTCTATTTCTTATTCACATCATAGTGTGTGCTTGAAAAAATGGTGCTTTATCTTGGATCCATGCTGTTTCTCTGATCACAGCAAGAGAAAAGTTATCTGGAGGTTTATGTGAGACATTTTAGTGTGTTTTAATGTATGAGAATAGTGTCATTTCCCCTTAACCTCTAGTTTTTAAAACTCAATATGCAGAAATGTATAAGCATGCTGCAAAGTTGGTGAATGCATAGATATCTGTTAACAATAACAATTTCTGTACAAATTTGTCAAAATTCCATAAGCATACATTTAAATTTAAACAAAGAGAATACAAAGCATCATTTTTTGAATGAATGCTGTGCCTTAGTAGAGTCTCCTTTACCACATCTCTCCATCTTCCTGTTGTCCCTCTATAGTCTTCCCCCACTCAGATTCTTTGTCCATGTACTGTGTTCTTTTCCCCAAACCCTCTATCTGTCCTCATTGACCATTTTTACAGACTACTGGTGACCTTCTAGATTTTTTTTTTGTTTTACCCCCCCCCCACACACACAAATACACACACACAGTATAGGCTAGAATCTACATATGAGAGACAATATTTTGTTTGTGGTTGGTTCATCTATCTTTCTAGATCACTCCATTTTCCTTCATAGTTCCTAATTTTTCTTTGTGTCTGAATAAAATTACATGCACACACATATAATATTTTCATTATCCATTTACTTCTTGATGAACATATAGGCTGCTTCCAATTTCCTGACAATAATGAGTGAAGCAGCAACAAATGTGAATGTGCAAGAATATCTGTGGTAGGTATGTAGTTCTTTTTTCTTTCTTTCTTTCTTTCTTTACCTTTTTTTCTTTCTTTCTTTCCTTCTTATTTCTTTTTTCACTCTTTCTTTAGAAAATTAGCTAGTAATAGATGTACCAATTACCCACTCACTATTAGTGAATTGAGTCTTCCTTTTTTCCATAACCTTGCCAGCATTTGTTGTCAGAGTGGTTTTAATTTAAACATTTTGAGACAGGGTGTCCTGTTATGTAGAACAGGATGACCTCGAACTAAAATATTCTCCTTACTCTACTTTCTAAGTGCTGTAGTTAAAGAAGTGTGCCACTGTTCCAGACCTGTTGCCAGATTTTCTTAATGATGGTCATTCTGAATGAAGTGAAGTGGTATATATTTTCTCAACAGAGTTTTAACTTGCCTTTCTGTGATGACAAAGGATGTTGAGCTCTTTAAAAATACATACTTGCTATTTGTGTTTTTTTAAATTGTGCATTTAATTAGCATATTTTCAAACCAGCAAGTGTTTTTTTTTTTACTTTTACAGTCATCACTATTTTTATATTTATTTCAAACAATGGCTCATATCTTAAGTGTAGCTGGTCAAGATTTCTCACCTTCTATAAGCTCTATATTTTTACTCTGCAGATTTTTTTGATGATCAGAAACTAAAATTCTGTTATTCATATAACACTAAATGTAAAATAATAATAATAATAATAATAATAATAATAATAATAATAATAATAATAATAATAATAATAATAATAATAAAAATAAAGTACTAAATAGTAAAGCTAACCAAGGATCTGAGAGATCTCAACAACAGAAGCTTCAAGACTCCAAAAGCAAATTAAGGAACATAATGGAAAGATCTTGCATACTCCTCAATTGGCAGAATCAATATAATGAGAATGATTATTTTTTCCGAAAATAATTGACTCAAGAACTGGGACTATGAAAAATTTAAAAAGTTTTGCATACCACTAAGAATGTCATGATTGCAGGAACATGAAAGCATAATTATATGTTTTATGTCATACTTCAATAAAGTTGTGAGGTATTAAAAGCAAGAAATTTAAGAGACCAATGACTCATTTTCCATTTCAGATATAGATAATCCATGCACACACATGTACATGCACACACTTAGAGATACAGTGATAGTACCCAAGTACACACACACATGGGTTTCTATGTCAGAAAGTCAGGAACACAACAGAAGTGTCTTAAATCTTTCTACCACTTTGACTCTATGGCTTTACTGTTGGAGTGCCAATTAACGTTTGTTTAACATATCTAGAGATAAAGGAAGTCAAGGGATTGATCTGGCATTCCTCACTAAGAGGATGTTAATGTGATCTAGTGCCAGAGTTACAGGATGGCTTTCTGAATGATTTCTTCATGGGTTGCCCAAGGGAGTGATTCCATTTGCCCCATTTTTTCACTTAGTCAAAAGAGCCAGCCATTCATAATGGTTCCCTGAAAGCCACCTATCAAATGTATTAACATTGCTTTAATCACTATTTTCAATGCTTATATATTTTTTAAAAATCTAAAATAATTGTTCTCTATGAATTTCATTGATTCTGCAGAAAAGTATTTATGACCCTTTTTGCTTGCTATCTGCTGTCTTTAATTTTAGGGATCTGTTACTTCTCTTGTCTTCTATAGAACTGTTCCTTTCTGTGAGGTTCTGATTTTGGTTGTTGTTGCATTAAGGTTAACCACAGTGCCGCTATTAAATGTGTGTTGGCTTGAAATGGATGCAGACTCAGTTACTCTTCAGTGTATCAATGTGCAGTACAATTTTAAGAAGGTTAACTGCATATATTTCAAAGAAAAAATGAACAGTGGACATAAATTGTTGCTCCTATTCTAACAAGTGATATGAGTGGACAGTCTACACTTGTTTTCTGGATTTTGTTTTGTTTTGTTTTTGTTTTCATAATTTAGGCTTTATGATGTTTCAGACGAATTTATCACTTCTATAGATAGCTCTGACAATTGATTCTTATTTGTGGTTCATAATAAAAGTGACACAATAATCAACTGCATTCTCCTTACCTGCATATAGGAGCACCCAAAGAGGCAAAGACACAACAGATACACTCCCTTTTGAGTGTGTTCAGGAAAAGGTGCTCAGGGACTTGGTTTGTATATCTCTTAGTTAGAACACAGAAACAGACAGAGACAGCTCCAGTGATATTTGAAAAACACTTTCACTTGAATGAGCCAGTGCCTGGTAAAACTCTGAAGTTGTAGAGCCAAAGAAAAACATTTTTGTGAGTCTAGAGGTGTAGGAAACATTGTGTCTTCTGGAAATCTGAACTGGAAAAAAAAAAAAAAAAAAAAGAATCCTGGAGGTTGGGGTGACCTCTTTGTATACTGTGTGAAGGTTGTCTTTTTATAGTCAATTGTTAATTATGTGCTGCCAGATTGTTGAATACTTTCCGGACTTGGCTTTTTTTTTCTACTAATTGCTCAGCACTTACATTATATTTTGGTAACATACCCTTCACTCACCTTTTGATTGGTTTAATAAATAACTGAACGGCCAATAGCTGATGCAGGAGAGGATAGGCAGGACTTCTGGTGGATATAGAATCTCTGGTAAAGAAACAGCTGCCCTTACTGAGGAAAGGTAATGAACCGTTTGGCAGAATGGAGCAATATAAACAGATTAAATTATCAGAACTACTTGGGAACAGGTCAAGCTTTCAAAAATAATTAAAAAGGGCTCCATATCATTATTTGGGATCTGGAAGTCCAAGAAAGTCTTATTATACCTGGAGGCAAATAAAAATTTTGGGAAAGCAGTAGCTGTCAGGATTAACTCAGCTTGAGGCTGAAAGCCATGTGGAACTGGATTGTTATCACTCTACTAAAAATTCCAATTTCACCTTCCCCCCCCCTTCAGTTATATTTTTTTAATATTTTGGGGTTTTTTGTCTCTTTTTATTGAAAATAGATTTTTTTCTCATACAATATATCCTAATTATAGTTTTCTCTCTCCTTCTCCTTCCAGTTCCTCTCTACCTCCCTTTCCATCCGGATCAACTCTCTGGCTCTGATTTAAAAAGAACAGGCTTATAAGAAATACCAACAAAACATAGCAAGATACAAAGTTTTCTTTAACTTGTCTTTATTCTTTTATTTAAATAAAAACATAGTTATTTAGTGGACTGGTAGGTAAAATGGGTTGGTGAGTATAAAAGTATCAGCTGCAGGGGAAAATGTAGATAGTTTTAATTGGATAGTTTATGTGTCATCCTTTCTGGTCACTCAAAATTCTTATTTTCCAGGAAATGCTTTCCATGAATGGAGAAAGATTGACTTGCTGGTGGAAAATACATTGAACTACAGTATTTATCAATCATGTAATCATCCCAAGGATTAACTTTCTTATCTGTAAAATAGTTCTTCCAATACAATTTCATAACTGCATCCAATGTTGTGTGTGTGATTTTCTAGCACAGTGCTGTACCGAGTGTAGCAATAAGGAAGGTTGGTATGTTATTTGACTTTGCCTTGGAGTTATATGGATTTTATTTAATTTTTTCTTACATTTTTTTGATTAAATATTTTTACATATATATTTATAATATTATACATATATATAATAAGCTACCTATAGCAAGAAGAGCCATGACACAATCAGAAATTATATAAATATTACATTCTTAGTGTTTTGTCTATTGATTTGGCAGCTTTGAAGAAAACATCTTTTCTATCGTGGTACATCTAAAATTCTGAATGTAAATCCATATCAATCATATCTTGTCATTATCAACTTAAAACATCTATGTAGAACTAAAAACATCTTAAGCCCTAAACAACTAAGCCTAACTGGAAAACTAAATTATCTGGTGTTCAACCCTTCAGACCTCGAGAAGGAATAAAATTGATTACCTGAGTCACCAAGAAGTTCAGGTTAGTATCTTCCCAAATGAGAAGATGACAGAGACAGTTTGCTACTGGAACAGTCACCCAAACCTCTCTATAATGTTAGAGCGTCATCTTCATCCTTCTGGCCCAATGTATGTGGCAGATACATTTGGGAAGCAGGAGCTATTGAGGACTTGTTTACCCTATGCATGGAGAGTTTAGCCATTCACTCTGCTTGCATCCAAGCTTGCCCCCTTTTTAGTCAGAATTTCGTCTGTGGTAGAAGTGATGATATTTTGCCCAGTGGCTTGTTTGCCACATAAGGAGGTTCTATGATGGTCATCATCCTCTGTGAGGTAAGCTGGGTGTTGCCAGGAGTCAACCTGTCTCATTATCAGTGAATCTTTAAAAATAAAAAATAATTTAAATGTCATATTCTATATGTCTCTGAGGTTTCTGAAGACCTTATCTATTTTACCTTATCTTTCTATAGAATCATATCTATATGTTGCAGCTAGATGTATATTCTTGTGATAAAAATAGACTAGTAATTAATATGACCATTATTTGATTAACTAACTTTTAACTTGTATAACTTATTTATCCTGAACAGCCTGCAATAGTACTTTCAAAGTATTAGAAGTAAACCTCATATTATAATTGAGTTAAATGGATACAATACCACAAATTAGAGTAGAACTATATAAAATGTATGTGAAAAATAACCTTACATTTGCATTTTATAGCACTGTATCTACAATTGAACTTATTTTGCATCTATATACAAAATTCTATATCAGTGAATTAAAAATATCATTGTAACAAGGCATTAAGTTGAGGTGTAGTTTCACTAATATACCCTGGACTTGGAAGTTCATAGATAATACCTGGAGAGGTATAAAAAAATAAAATCTTGTAGATTTCTAGGACCCTCTGGATCCTTTCATTTTGCTGTTCTCCCATGCGTCTCTCATTTAGAGTCCCAATAGGATGCCTTCCCCTCTGTCCCAGTTTCCTGGTAAGTGAAGGCTTTCGTGGGACATGCCCCTTGGGCTAGTATGCAGATATAAGTGAGTATATACCATTTGAGTCTTTCTGCTTCTGGTTTAACTCACTCATTATGATCATTTCTAGCTCAATCCATTTATCCACAAATTTTGGGAATTCCTTGTTTTTAATAGCTGAGTAGTATTCCATAGTGTATATGTACCACAATTTGGGCCCAGGGGTCCCGCTCAAACTAAGGCACCAGCCAAGGACAATACAGGAGGTAAAATTTAAACCCCTTCCCAGATCTAGCCAATGGTCAGAATATTCTCCACAGTTGAGTGGAGAGTGTGATACGACTTTCTCACGTACTTTGGTGCCTCACATTTGACCATGTCCCCTGGAGGGGGAGACCTGGTGGCACTCAGAGGAAGGACAGCAAGTAGCCAAGAAGAGACTTGATACCCTATGAGAATATATAGGGGGACGTAATCCCCCTCAGGAACAGTCATAGGGGAGGGGAATAATGGGAAAATGGGGGGGGGGAGGAATGGGAGGATACAAGGGATGGGATAAACATTGAGATGTAACAAGAATAAATTAATAAAAAAAAAAGGGAAAAAAAAGTAAAATCTAAGTCCAGACTATTCTATGTTGGGGATTGCTACCTGATTGCCTAGCATGCTCAAATTTAAAGTATGAGTTGGTTTTCTGTACCATTGGGTACTTTTTTTTCACTACACAGAAGCAAAAGTTTTAGAGTTATTTACATGCACTATTTCCTATATTTCCTTTGAAATAATGATGGTTAGTCGTAAACAAGTGTTTCGACAATCCTAAATTAGTGTAAGTATGCAGAAATAACGGGAAAGGCTGATTGTTGCACATAGTGCGGATAACTGAATACTGTATGAGTGATTCAATGACAGGCTGGGTGCCTGAATGTACTTACACCCTCCTTTTTACCATTGTCTCCTGGGTCTTTTCTACAACGAAGTGTGTAAAAACTGATGAGCTGGCTTCCGCATGGCTGCAGTTATGTTTCTTGGGTTTATTGGATTCTAAGTCATGCTGGCAGACCTGTTCTTTACTCTTAAGTTTGGTGAATGTTACAGAGCAAACTTAATGAACCACAGCAAATACAAATAAATCTTTACCAAGGAGATAGTATAAATTGAGACAATTGCTTCTTAGTCACATAAATTTCTCAGTAAAAAACTTACAACACTGGGAAAGGGAATTACAATGAAATTGTTGTTTTTCTGAATGCTATCAGCTTTGGGTTTGGGTTCCATTACCTTGAAGATTCTGTACTTGTTTCCATTTGATGGTTTATTTATGGTGATAACAAAGGACCTGTGTTATTATTTCAAGCAAATGTGTTGACTTATAATGTTCTGTCTTATTTTATTTATTTACTTTTCTTTCTTTTCTTTTCTTTTTTTCCTGTCTTTCTTTCTTTCTTTTTTTTTCTTCTTTCTTTTCTTTTTTTTAATTTTTTTGAGACAGGATTTCTCTGAGTAGCCTTGATTATTATCCTGGGCTTGCTTTGTATACCAGGCTGTCCTTGAACTCACAGCGATTTACCTGCCTCTACCTCCCATGTGCTGGGATTAAAGGTGTGTGCCACCTCCACCCAGCTTCTGTCTTCTTATTTTTAAGTGGAAAGTGTAAAAGTGTATGATCTCAGGATATCTCTAACAATCTTTAATTATAGTAGTTTGGCTGAGAAGACTCCTATGATTACCAGAACCCAATATTTTATGCATTGGGTGCATACTTTTTCCCCAAGAAAATCCTTGCATGTGGGTCAGACAGCTTTAGCTGGAAATATCTTCTGTTCAACAGTGTCTCCTGGGAAACATCCTACTGATAAGTTCTTTTAATTAGGGAACAGTTCTTCCTTGTGAGACAGACTTTTATGTAAGTTCTGCAATGTGTTCAAGTTTGACATCCTGAAGAATTGTAATACTTCTATGCTCTGATAGTGTATCAGAAGTCCCAGCAGTCATGTCCACCCTTAGCTGTTCCAAGCCTCCCACATTCAATTTCTTTAGTCATAAACTTAGAAGACAAGACTTCCAGACCTATAAGATTTAATAATCTTTCCCAAATCCAGAATTAATATCCTTCAATAAATTCACCACAGTTCTATAAAAATACTGAAACTCTAAAATTATTTTTTAAACTTTGAATTGTAAAGATTATTTTGGGTATTTAGTTATTTGTTTATAAAGATAGTGTAAGGAGATTTTGAAGTTTAAAAAATCACATTTGATTTTAGTTGATATACTTTCAATCTTAAGAACATGCTCACCCTCATCACTCTGAGTTTATTGCATCCACTTACTGTAGTATTTTACTTTTTAAGTCTTAAAATCAATCCTTAGTTTTCCAGTAATGCTATGCTTATGTACAATATCGTCACATTTTCAGTTTAAAAACAATACTAAAAGCATAAAACTGAAGTGGTAATGTTTCTGACCATATACTTTCTAACAGAGGGAGATGATAATTAATTTTTATCTGTACATTTATCTGTGTATGTGTTTCGGTACATTATATGGAGGCCAGAGGTTTATTTTGGCTATCTTCTTCAATGGCTCTCCAACTTTCATTTTGTGGCAGTTCCTCACATGAAGCCAGAGCTGACCAACTCGGTTTGTCTAGCTGGCCAGTTTGCTCCACTTTCTTTATTAGATTTAGTGTAATCGGTTTTATTTTGAGGTCTGTGATCCACTTGGACATGAGTATTGTTCAGGGAGATAAATATGGATTTATTTGCATTCTTGTGCGTGAGACACCCAGATAGAACAGCACCATTTGTTGAGGATGGTTTCTTTTTTCCATTGTATGGTTTTGGCTTCTTTATCAAAAAGCAGGAGTCCATACGTGTGTAGGTTTACTTCTGAGCATTTGACTAGACTGTATATTGACAATAGTATGACTAAAATCTTGAAGTACAAATAAATAATATCTATAAAAATGTATATGTTTATTATAAATAATAGCTGGGTGGTGTGTTTTATGTTTAGTGATTATATGTCATATATTACAATATATGACAAGATACATTTATACAATTCAAATATAAAATTCACATACTTGAAAGCTGTTAAAGTTAAATACAGAGGCATATATTAATAAAAGAGTACTAATAACTCTACAGCCTCAATTTAAAAGCTGAAATAATCTCTTCTTGAAGTTATTCATTCACTATATCTTTCATACACAATCATACTGTTTTGTTAAAATAAAATAATGTTCTTATTCCTCATCCTTTTCAAACTGAAGCTTCTATTCTTTTTTCTTTTTTATTAATTTAGTCACATTACATCCCGTCCCTTCTTTCCTCCCATTCCTCCCTCCCTCTTGCTTTCAGCTTATTCCCCTCCCATTGTCTGAGACTGAGGGGAACCTCCTCCCCCTGTATATGATCATAGGGTATCAAGTGTCTTGTTGATATCCTGTTATCCTTACTCTGAGTGCCACCTGGCCTCCCCATCAAGGAGACGTGGTTAAATATTGGGCATCAGATTTTGTGTGAAAGTCAGTCCCTGCTCTCCATTCAGAAGCAGAAAGACTCAAACTGTATATATTCACTCATATTGGACACTAGCCCAAGAGGCAAGTCCCATGGAAGTCTTCACTTACAAGAAAATTGGGATAGATGTGAGGATATAGTATTGGGACTCTAGGTGAGAGAAGTATGGGAGAATGGGGAAATAGAAAGATTCTAGAAGGTCCTAGAAACCTACAAAAAGAACATTATGAAAGATTTTATTCTTATAACAATTTTAGAATTACATAACAACTGGAAAGTGTGGTGGCTAATCAAAATTGTCAATTTCATTGGATAGAAAAATTCCTAGGAAATTAGAGAAGCCCTTTTTCGGGGGTTGTTCTAAGGGATGGATGGTTTGGAGACTATTAGATCATTGTCTCTGACATAATGAATGAATTAATCTACTGACAGAATCATAATATGAGGTTTTTAATGTGAGGTGATTAACTTTATGGAGTGAGACTTTCTTTCATTGGAAACCTTTTTGGTATCTCACCTTGGCCTCCTACTGTTGCTCTCCCACTGCCCCCTGGCTGGCGTGATATGATGTACTAAGTATCATATGTTCCCTATCCTGATAGGCTGAACACGCTGTGAAACGATGAAACAAACTCAATTCTTCCTCCCTTAGGTTTTTCAATCTTTTTTTAAAAAAACAATGATAAAAGCAATATTTGACCATGTCCCCTGGAGGGGGAGACCTGGTGGCACTCAGAGGAAGGACAGCAGGTTACCAAGAAGAGACTTGATACCCTATGAGCATATACAGGGGGAAGAAATCCCCCTGAGGAACAGTCATAGGGGAGGGGAGTAAGGGGAAAGTGGGAGGGAGGGAAGAATGGGATGACACAAGGGATGGGATAACCACTGAGATGTAAAATGAATGAATTAATAAAAAATTAAAAAAGAAAAAAAGCAAACAACACAAAAGAAGTATCGGTTGAGTATATGCTGTCTTCTCCATCATATTTTTCAATCATTAAAGTTACTATAGTAGATCGATGACAACTAACAAACCTGTATCGATGCGCTATTGTTCAACTCCTAGTTTACTTGAGCTTCCAGTTTTTAAACAAATATCCCTCTTCTTTTGGAATATTCTATTTAGGATGTCTTAATCTATTTAATTCGCATGTCTTTGTAATCTTCTCTTTGCTATGATGCTCCCCTTGATAGTTTTTTCATTGAACATTTTAATATTTGGGGAGTCATTTGTTAGGCAGATGATGACCTATTTTATATCTCTATGTTCACACATGTCTGATATTTTTCTCACAAGGAGACTTGAACAAAATCACAAAATTTGTTACTTGTATCATGTCACTTCAGGAGTACTTTAACATAATTGATTGCTGCTGCTGATACTTAATATTTGACTGTTGTTGCTGCCAGGCATTCCCACTATAAAGCCACCATTGCCTCCTCTTTGGAATACAATTATCTCTGTGGAGAGTTCTTTTTTGCAGTCTTTACTAGGAAGCTATGATCATGGAGACTAGCTGGACTTCCTCACCAGACGTTTGTATTTCCACTACCATAAATATTTTCTTATTCAGGAATATCATGGTGGATTAGTGGATATTTTAGTTATAATCTTAGTATTATTTATTAATTCTTTTCTTTTACCTCTTAATTTGTGGTAGATGTAGCATCCTTCAGTTGGGTTGTATGCCCCATTTGAAAAGCCCACAGGTGTGATTTCCTAGCTCAAACCTGTCTTTTGAATTTTTTAATAGACTAAGCTACTTCTGTAAACAGTCTTAGATTTTTGGATTGGAGATGGGATTAGAAATAAAGATCTGGAAGGTAAACATGGTATTTAGTTAGTATTCTTTCTTGTGTTTGTACATATCTGTAACACTTCTATTTGTTAACTTCTAATTGTTCTATGCTAAGCTAAATTCTTAGTTCTTACTGATGGTCCAACGTATCCATTGCCATGTGGCCCATTGTCCTCTTCTCCAAATGCTATCTACAGATCCCCAAACTAAAAGTGTGAGGCTAGCTGCTGCCATTTGCATCTATTTATTTTTTAATTGTTTCTCTTTTGTAAAGTTTGGAACATTTTGCACCTGGACCTTACCTAATTAGATCCAAACAAACAAGACATGACAGTACATAGAGGAATTTATGGGAAGAAAAAAAGGAATAGTGGGAAAGGAAAGGTTAAAAGAATATCATCCGGCAGTGTGTGTGTGTGTGTGTGTGTGTGTGTGTGTGTGTGTGTGTGTATGTGTGTGTGTGTTTGTGTGTGTGTATGTGTGTGTGTGTGTATGTGTGTGTGTGTGTTTACATGAAGTTGTGAACAGCAACCACCGACTTTCTCATTATGCATAGAGACTGCAGGGCTTCCAGAATGGGAGTTTCAGCTTTGGATCAGTGTAAGGCAAAAAGTCTTAGAATCATTCTTGAGGCCTGACTTGTCTTCCATTCAAATACCCTTTCTTTTGCTTGTCAATTTGCCTTCTTTTTATTGCTCCTAATGCATTTATTTGTTTTGTTTTTGGTTTTTGGTGTTCAGGATGTGAAGTTATCAGCAAGGCTGGCAAGGATTATCTGGTTTGTGTCACCAATGCTGTGACTAAGCATCATAATGTTTGCAGAGTTTTAGGTTCTCAAAAAGCAGAAACAAGCAGCCTAATTCATTGCCTGGAGGCAGAGATACTTGGACACATCCAAGTACTTTTTTAATGTTCCAGGAATGTCTCTAGAATACACCTTTATCATGTGTTTGGTTGTAAACTTCTTTTCTTCCAAGGCTTCCAGATGTGTCATTAAGTTGCTTAAATGAAATGTTTCCAATTTCTTTATAAAGCCACTTAGTGCTATTAATTTTCTTCTTAGCACCACTTTCAATGTGTCCCACAGATTTAGGAATGTTGTTCTTTGGTGAAAGTGAGGTGTTGACCTGAGGCTATGCCCCCCTATGGTCTTTACTCCGTGGGACCCCACTCACCTAGTGTTCTCCAGGTCTTGCGCTTTGTGGCTTCCAGTCAGGTCCCTGATCTCTGTGCAGTAAATCATATACTGTGCATCATAGGTGCTGCCATCTTGGAATCCCTGGCCATGTTTTCACTCTTAAGAAGAGCTGGCTTTAGGCTAGAAAACATAGCTAAGCGTGCTGAGCACACCACTTAAAAACCTTTCTTGTTATGCTTGAAGGCGTCATTCAGTAAATAGACTCTAATAATAAGTACAAAATATATCCCAATTTAGTAAAGTTTGAGTTTAGGTATTTGTGACTCCCAACTAAAACTTCAATAGCCATTAATATATTTACACATGTATACCATGACTTCTTTCCCTTTTTATAGTTAAGACTCATTTTTTACTTTAAGTGCAGTAAATTGCATTTTATAGTAACATATAATGCTTAAAATGTGTATGTTTTAACTTTATTCTATATTTAACCTCACATTTTTCCTTTTTAATCTTTATTCATTAGATAATTTTTATTTTGTACATATACATTCATATTATTACACATATATACAATAAAGTACCTACAGCAAGAAGAACCATTAAACAATCAGGAATTATATAAATGTTACATTCTTAGTGTTTTGGCTATTTGTATTTGGCATCCCAAAGAAAACATCTTTTCTATCTTGATGCATCTAAAATTCTGAATGTAAATCAATATCTATCATATCTCATCATTATAGACTTAAAACGTCTATCTAGACCTAAAAACATTTTAGCCTCTAAACAACTAAGCTTACTTGTAAAACTAAACTATCTCATGTTCAACCCCATCAGAGACTTGAGAAGGAGTAAAATTAATTGAGTATACCAGGAGTGCAGATTAGTAGCTTCCTAAATGAGAAGATGACAGAGACAGTTTGCTACCTGAGCAGTCACCCAAAAACTCTATAATGTTGGAGCATCATCTTCAGCCTCCTGACCCAGTGTATCTGACAGACATATTTGTGAGGCAGGAACTCTTGAGGACTTACTTGCCCTGTCTTGGCAGACTTTGGCCTTCGACTCTACCTGCATCCAAGCTTGCTCTTTTTTTGGCAAAATTCTGTCTGTGGTAGAAAAGGGGATATTTTACCCAGTGGCTTTTTTTGCCACATTTGCAGCAATCTCCATAAGGAGTTCTTTGATGCACATCATCCATTTTGATAACCTCACATTTTCCAAAGAGTATAAATTTGAATTAAGAAAAATCTCAAAACATGAGATTTTTGAAAAAAAAATCAAGAAACACACAAATAACCACAAAACTAAATATACAATATAAATATTAAACAAAACAGGCCAGTTGTAATAGATATTCGCATTCTCAACTAATAGGTTATTTATCACTAATGTTTGGAGAATATCATCACTTAATTCAATGATGGTTATTTTTTATTTTGCCTTTTTAAAATAACTAATTTTTAAGTAAAAGAAAATTATTTTCATGTACTTTTCTGTATACAATATATTTAGATACAAGAGAAGTTATAGAATCCAGATTCATAAGAAAGATGGGTGAAATAGTTTTCCCCACACCATTTGCATTATATTACTTCATTTTATGCCACTTAATCCTGGTTAACTAATAGTGTAATTGCCCCTCTTAAAGTGGTGTCTTCATATAAAAAAGAAAATATGCTCTTTCTTCACAGTTATTATGGAAAAATAAAAATACATATAAATTGTTTTTAATTTTTAAAAATTACTGTATTTTTGTTTAAAATCAGAGGTTTACATATGGTCTGTTGGAATTCTGAAGGCAATAGAAGTGCTGTCATTTTCAAAGGATTTAACAACTACATAAGTTTAATGAACAATTTAATGAATGTAACGAAGTCAAAGTATTAATGTTCCTTAGTGTCAACACAAATGATTATTTAAAGATTCTTCCAGTAGCCGGGTGTGATGACCCATGCCTTTAATACCAGCACTTGGGAGGTAGAGGCAGAGGCAGATGGATCTCAGAGTTTGAGGCCAGCCTGGTCTACTAAGTGAGTCCAGGACTGCCAGGGCTACACAGAGAAATCCTGTTTCAAAAAACCAAAAACTGAAAACAAAACAAAACAAAAAAACAAACCAAAGAATCTTCCAGTAATATATTGCATACAGATAACTCTCTAGGTAAATACCGAATACTTAAATATTTCTAAGTACATATAAGTTATATTTTCAATGATTCATAATTAGTAGATGAAATTGAAATACATTTTCTAGTTCTGTATATAGTTATATAGTCAATTCCTAATCATGGATCCTACAAACAAATTCTTGCTATAACTGGAAGGCCAGAAATGTATAGAATTTTAGAGTAAACTGAATATAAATAAATTTTAATAATCATATCTTTCTTTAAACAATGACTGAGTCTACACATTGGTAATTGAGGGATTTTAAAATATAACTCATTTAAGAATCACATTCTTTTTTCAATTCTTCATGATTTCAAGTTGCGCAATTACTGCAGCATCTAGACGTTTCCAAAGCTACAAAACTCTACTAAAAGCCAAACAGTGAAAATTTACAAGACCTTCCTTATTTTCAGAATCTTCATTTATCCAATATCTTTATTATGTCAGAGAATCTGTCTGTCTTCTCCTACTACATATATTCTTTCTTCCCAGATCTGCTCTGTCCTTTCTCTGACTAAGTAGATTAAATGGTGCTCAGATGAGGATATGGGTAAGGGAATATGGAATGCAAGAAACAGAAGAGTGTAGCATCATGTATTTACTGGATTGAAAACTGATCAGATTCCTTCAAAATATGGTGCTTCTAAAATAATAACATTTCAAAATGACTTAATGTAATGTGAAAGAAGTTAAGAAATTCTCAACAGAATTTTGTGCTTTAGGTATTTCTATTTTATATAGCTTCTTGACATAAAATTTGCTTAAATCAAAGTTGCAGTTTTCTTTCTTGCTTTTGCTTCTTTCTTAATTTAAAGAGTCAGTTTAAAGTGTCTGTAGTCACATTGGTTTGAATACTCATGAATCAAGCTTTAATGGGTGTCAAAAAGAGAAGCATCTCTTTGAAGCTTGATGAATGTTTTAGTATTCCTGTTATAATATTTTTCAGTGATAATCAGTATCTATAACATAAAAACCATCTTGATGTCTTTGCCTGGGGCCAGGTATATCACATCTTCCCTGCAGGATACTCTGATACTCAGTTGGTAGACAGATACTAATTTTAGACATGGCACTAACATGTTTTCTTTCTCTTTTTTTGTCATATGAGCTTAATTTTATTGAAATTAATAAAAATTTCCTGTATTTTTACATAATATATGTATGAAATTGTCGCACAGTTTTCTATTACTACAGTAAAAGTCTATGTTCAAGACAATTCACAAATGAGAGATTTTATTTAGGCTTGAGGTGTTTGTCATGACAATGAAATAGGATAGCAACTCTCCTGGTATAGCGGCAGGGGAAGGGAGCTGATGGCTTAAACTTGACCCACAAGCACTGAGTATAGAGAGTGAATGGAGAATGGAACAAATGATATATATGACTTATGACTTTAAAACCTTAAAGCGCACTTCAGGTGACATACTTCCTCCAGTAAAGTAACACCTCTTAAACATTCTAAAACCGTGACACCCACTGAGAAACCAAGACTTCCTTCATCTGAGCCTGTGCAGGACATTCTTGTTCAAACCGTCCTATGTTTTAAATAAACGTTTTTAATTCAAAGGAAAAGGAGGGATACAAATTTGAGCAGAAGAACAAAAGAAACAGGGAAACTCAAATAATCTCTAGAAGGATCAGGGATTCTAGGAAGCTAGTTGTTGGAAATAACACAAGGCCCTTGGGGGTTATTCCTCTGAGACTCCAAAGCGGTCTTTGGCATTAGGCAAAGATCCTGATGGTCATGCCTTGTAACAGCCCATGATTCTCCAAAGAGTAATGAACTCTGTATGTCCTACATTTCACCATTCTTTTCTGAGTAAATCTGTATTCAAGTATCTGAGGAATTATACCTGAGTGGATGTTGAGAAAGGAAAATCCCCCTTAGATGTCCATGGCAACATCTGTGGCCAGGTTTCTGGAGTATCCATGCAAAGCACAAGTAACTCTAAAAAGTGATTCTGTGCATATCGGAAGTAAGCTGTGAGAACATTTCCCTTAAAAAAAGAATATTTCCCTGATTCTCATATTTCTTTGGTTTATATACTTTATGTATATGGTTGTAACATCTGCATGTACATCTGCACACTAGAAGAGGGCACCAGATCCTATAGTGGTTATGAACCACTAAATGGTTGCTGGGAATTGAACTCAGGATTCTGGGAGAACAGCCAGTACTCTTAACTACTGAGGCATCTCTACAGACTCTAAATTTGTTTGTTTGATTTAATTATTCTTGTTGGATTTGTTTTTTATTTTTTTATTTTTTTGAGGCAGGATCTCTATAGATAGTCCTCTCTGTTCTGGAACTCACTATGTAAACCAGGCTGGTCTTGAACTCACAGAGATCCACCTGCCTCTGCCTCCTGAGCCATGGGATTAAAGGCATGCTCTACCACCCCTGGCAATTCTTATAATTCTATACATTCTTTTCTATGTTTGACTAAAGCTCTCTTATTTGTTATTCTATAAGTATAATAAATTTTGTTTTATTTCATCATTTAAAAATAATAAAAATAGTGCTGATTAGATGGCTCAACAAGTAATGATGTTTGCCTGAACAATATGGTGGACTGAGTTTAACCCTTGGAGCCCATGAGCAGGTAGAAGAAGAGAGCTGACTTCACAATGTGTACTGTAAAGTGCACATACTCCCCACATCATAAACTCAGACATATACACTGCTGCTGCGGCCGCTGCTGCTGAACAAACAAACATAGTTTGATAAATTTCGTCTCCATTATCTAAGGAAATTCTCTCTCTCTCTCTCTCTCTCTCTCTCTCTCGTTGTTGTTGCTGTTGCTGTTGTTGTTGTTGGTGGTGGTTTTTCAAGACAGGGTTTCTCTGTGTAGCCTTGGCTGGCCTGGAAAAAATTTCTAAATGTATTCTCTTTCATTGATTGTCTGTCATTTCTTACTACTCTCTTGTAAATTTGCACCAAAAATATTTTGACTTAACACTGGAACACAAATAATCTTTTGATGTGCCTCAAACATTCTGAAGTTCATCGAAAATCTTCACATTGCAAATTCAACAGATCAATATGTCGTCCTCATATTACATTATTTATATATGGACTAGATATAATTGATTACTTTCTGCTCCTAGCAGCTGTTCTTAGTTTCTAATTCTGGAAAGTGTATTTGCTTTAGTGTCCCGTGATACATCAGAACATGTGGGTCTCTTCTCTTCCACAACTACCTGAAACCTTAGCAATGTAGGAGTCAGATTTTGATGTGTACTTCTTCGTACATCGTTCAATGTTCCTACATGTTATAGGCAATCTCACTTCCCATAATGAAGAATGTCCCTAGGCCCTGTGATTCATATTTATACCTGAGATTTCTACTCCAAATTCTCCACTCTTTACACAGAAGCCTCATACATAACTCCATTTAGTGTCCTAGAACACTGAAAATCAACACATCAAACTTTCAGTTTCTTATGAAATAATTTTCCTCTATGCTTCTGACCCAAAGAGGTCTTTCCTCTCTTTTTCCAGTTTCTCAGACCAAAACCTTTAAGTCGAGACATCCTTGGATCCTTCATTTTCTTCACAATCTTTGCCAATTCACCAAAATACGCTACAAATTCAATTTTCAAAATATTTCAGAATCTAAAACCACTTACCCCTTTACTGCAAATAGCCTGGTTTGACTAACCTCCATAAAACACTGAGTGGCAGCAACTACTTGAATGAAAACACTTCCTGCCCTCCCTTGCAGGGCTTTGGAATAGATGGTGTTTAACTTGATTGATTTCATTCAAGAGAAAAAATGTCTGAAAATATGATTTTCCCTTTAAGATAAAAGATGATAGACATTTGAATTATTTACAAATAAAGAGACAGGTGACAGATGTCTATTATAAGATGAAAAGGGTAACCTCCTCCATTAATCAAAGAGGTTTTTTTCTCCCCTAAATTAACACTAACTTTCTAAAGAGTGACTGTTACTCCAGAATTATGGGTGATAGGACGTCAGCAAAAATCATTTGACAAAAATTGTGATTAGAAATTGCTAATCTTGCACATGATGAAAATTCATAACAAGGTAAATGCAAGGGAAACAGAAAGTAGAACTGTGACAGAAGTCTTCAGCATATTGCTGAAATCAATATTTGTGGTATGGAGACATATCAGTGTCTCCTAGACTAATTTTATTTGGAGGAAGAAATTTTTTATGTTGCATGATGTTTTCCCTCTAGTCTCAATACTCTGTAATAATTTCAAACTATCAAGTGAAGTTGCAATTCTGCCGTTAATAATTGTTGCAATGCTGCCATGAATAAGACAATTTACTTATTTTTCTAATCACGTAACTGGATGCATCTGGAAATTTTTACTTAAGAATGGAACAAAACAAATTATCTTTATTAAAGTATAATAATTTACTGCCACATGATGAATAGATTCTCTGGTAAGAAACATGACATGTGACTCCATATGTGCTTTAGTAGGACTAAGTTTGGATGCTCTGCCTCTGTTCTACCCAAGAGAGGCATTCAGTTGAAATTTCAAAGAGAAAGTGACCTACTTTGAATTTAGTATTGTGCTAGTATTCTTACAGATTTACTTCAAAAAGCATTTTACTTAACATTGGGACACATTTGGTCCACATTGGAAAGAGATAACTTTGAATGCATTCACATTTCCCAGTATGACATCTTTATTGAGAGAGGACAAGATAAAGGGAGTAACTTTACAATGTGTCCAGTAGAAAATGAATACAAAGTGTGTCCACAAAAATTGTTTTAATACTATTTTTTTAAAAAGGCAATGAGACAAGTTTATTTATTCATGGACAGAAGATATGTTGTTATTATTATAATGTTACAGAAATTTTATGGAATAATGAGAATAGAGAAAAGGATTCAGTGTGATAGAAGTTCTGCTTCTCCATAAGTCCCAAAAGCACACTCTGTCTGTCTGTCTGTCTGTCTGTCCCCTGCCCTTCACCTAGTATCTCCATTTTTCCTCTCTTTCAGATCCACTCCCATTTCTTCCCAGAAAAGATCAGGACCCAAGAGACAACAACCAAACACCAACAAATCAGAATACAATAGGACAAAACAAAGGACTTCATTATCAAGGTAGGAAGATTAAGTGGAAAAGAGTCTCAAGAGTAGGCTAAAGAGTCAGGGACACAATTGTTTCCACAGTTAAGAGTCCTGCAAAAGCACCAAACTAAAGAACCATAACATATGTGCAAAAGGAATGGTGCAGATGCATACAGGCCCAGTGCTTGCTGCTTTAACCTCTGTAAGTCCACATAAGGCCTGCTTTGTTGATTGAGTGGGCCATGTTCTCTTGCTGTATTCCATCCCCTCTGACTCCTACAATCATTTTTCTCTCTCTTCCATGGGGTTCCTCCAGCGTCCAAGTGAGAGACATGGAGGAAACTTCAGTGTAGACTCTCTCTCCACATACTGTCTGGCTCGTGATCTCTGAAGAGAGCCAAGTAGGTGGTGTAAGCTTCTGAAGTGAAATTTCAGAATGGGTTTTCATCACTTCAAGGAAGTAGAAAGCAAGCTGCAATTAGAGTAGCTGTTTAGAATTTAGAGGACAGTGATAAACGTAAGACTCACTAGTTTAGGGTGAAAGAAAGTTAAAGTGGCTCAGGATATAGAATCATATTTTTGAGCAGCAAAGAAGGACCACTTTAGTTCAGGTATGCAGTGGAGGTAAGCAGGTTTTAGCTGTGAGAAAGTAGTCTTCAGATAGATAAACAAGTAGACTATGCTGGTATAGAGTTTTTGTTCAATGAGCACAGTCATGCAAGAGAGAAAGAAAGGGTTGGACATCTATGAGAATGAGTGATTATAAAAAGTTATGTAAATAATCAGATTACCTGATGAAAATGCAGATAATATTGATGATTTAGAATCTGGAGTGGTGGTATGCTAAGCCAAAGGAGTAAAGAGTAAATTTCATGCAACATTGAAATACTAAGATGGCCCAAATAAAACAACTTCTATAAAGCTGCAGACACATATAGAAAAAAAAACACACACACACACATGTACACACACACACACGCACACTCACATGCACACTTAAGTATGTAGCACCCTTTTTTCTTATATTTCTTACTTGAAAAATTCCAATTGTCTACTGATTTACTCATCAAAATAATCACACATCTCGTTGTTAATGCGAAGGACTGATGAGACACATTCTCTCCATCATATTCAGATGGATTTTTCGAGTGGTGGAATGTGACTGCCAACAATGAATCTGTACAAATAAACAAACATGTCCATGCAAAATAAAAAGTCCAAAGAATCTAATGTTCAGTGCTGTGGTTGTTACACTCCTTTCATTTATCATTTCAAGCTGAGTTGCTTTGATGGCTTCTCAGCTGTGAGACCACTGGTGCTGATGCGGAGATAATGAAATACTGAAAACCTCCAACAACAGAAATGTCTGTAACTGGTAATGGGCATCCTCCTTCAGCTTATTAACTCCAGCTGTGCTGTTTGACTGTTTTTGTGAAAGGGGCCACATGAGGTGAATATTGAACAGATGATAAAGGATTCAATGTTATAAGCAACTGGATCACACAAAAATCAGTATCCCAGGATAGGCAGCTGGAGGAAATTGCACTTCTTTGAAACACAGCTCCACGCTCATCAAGATTAAATGTGGGTGATATTGTAGAGATATGTCAACCACAGCCCTCGCAGTGGTACTTGATAATGAACTTACTGTTTATTATCAAGGCAGGACTTTGAATTACATTGCAGAAGAGTCAACATCATGTTACAAAATATTTGGCTAATAGGAAATTCTTGGTAGAATTTTAGAAAATGAAAAGTGACTCAGAAGTAAGAATATTTCCTGCCTTATTCTTTACTATTTTCTTTAAGCTGCCCTTGTATTTTTATACCATGGACCATTTTAATTACTTTAAAAGGAAATAAATGACTAAGGTAACAAGAAAACAGCATTGCTATGACGCTTTTAATATAAAAGCTAGATGTAGGAAGCCTTTATCATTTTTCCTTACCTCTGAGAAAGATGAAATAGCAGGGAAAGGAACTGGCTAAGGTCTAAAGATATTAAGATTCCTATGAAGAGGGCCACTAGAAAAAACTCACTACCAGATTAGAGAAAGAATCAAATAAAATGTACTCCCTCTATTTCTAGAGTAGTATCAGAAACAAATGAGGTAGGGAGGGTGGGGGTGTTGACATCACATCTTAAGTAATAAGTAACTTAGTATTAAGTCAGAACACAGAGTCAATCAGGCAAAGCAAACAAACTAACAAACAAATACCTCCCCCCAAATCAAAATAAAACAAAACAAGCAAAGCAAAACAAAACAAAACAAAAACCTCCACCATTATAAAAAATATTCATACCCAATCTTTTACCGGGCTGTAAACATCTAGCCACTGGAGTAAATTTGTTATTATTTTTAGCTCAGAGAGATGATCAAACAGCACAGATGGATTCAAACTGGAACATACTCAAATATGATATAAAATAAATATTAGAGAAACAATTTAGCATTACTTTTAGATGTAAGAAAAACATTAAAATACTTAATAAAAGGTTATATCAAACAAGAGCCATAACTCAAACAATTAAATCATTTTTCTTTGGGTACATACTGAATTTTCATAGCCTTAATGGCATGGGGTTTCTCCGATCTAGATACCTTAGAGCTCTGAGCATGGTGTTCATTGCCCCACATCTCATGGTCAATAACTGAAATGTATCTGTACCTCCGTATTCTCTCTTATATTCAATAGTAATTGCCAGAATTCAACTCACTAAAATCAAAACATTCTTAGACAGTATATCAATGTTTGACTCTCTTTTATAAGCAGTTCTCAGGATCTCTGTTTTTCAATGTCCAGCAGGAACATCTCTCAAGGACTTTCACATGTAACAGTGACCTAGCAGATAGTTAAATCCAGAAACCCTAATCTTTTTTTTTTTTTTAAAGATATCACGTACAAAAGGTCATCTCTTCTGCATTATAATGCATTCTAGGAAAGGACATCTCTTCATATGTGTAGCCTCCTTCAAACAAAGTGTGGAGTAACCAGGACTGAATGGCCAGGAAGTTGGTTATTTGGGAGTCATTTTAGAGTTTCATGTGTCATAATTTTCATCCTGTGCTGGTCAGCATGAAAAGTTATTGATTAGCCTTTGCTAACTCAACACTGTTGGTGTATGAATGAATCACTCTTCTAATTAAATGAAGGAATGATGATAGGAAAGCAGACACACGACTAACAAATTTATATCTCAGAGAGGACACTATATCCCCCCGGAGAGGATCATTGTGTGTAGAGTACACATGGGGCCCATTACTCAAACTGTAGAATAACAAATGCGTGGAATGAACCCTGGTTTCTTTGGAAGGGTGAGATGACTGTGTTGAGTAGTTGTACATAATGGCTAGGATTGGAAATCTATTCTTGTAGGGTAAGTAGATTATGTGCCTGCACCTTGTAGAAGGAATGGTCCTACTGGCTAAGGGAGTTCTCCACTGAAAGAGAAGCAGAAGCCTCGAAGATTTTACTAAGATAGTTTTTTTTCAAAAGATTTTATTTTACATTTTTTGGCATATACATTTATATTACTACATGTAAATAAAAACTACATATAGCAAGAGCAGTGAAACAATCAGGGATTATATGAATTTATATTCATAGTGTTTTAGCTAATTATATTTGGCAACCTTGTAGAAAGCATCCTTCCTATCTTGGTGATTCCAAAACTCTGAATGAGAATCAATATCCATCATATCTCATCTCTGTCAAACTAAAGCCTGTATCTAGATCAAAAAACATCTTAACCTCTAAATAGCTAAGGTTAATTCTAAGACTAACCTATATGGTCTTCAACCCCATTAGAGTCTTGAGAAGGAATGAAACTTAATTACTTGAGTGAACCAGAAGTGCAGGTTAGCAGCTTCCAAAATGAGAAAAAAAGAAAAATAATGACAAGAAAATTTGCTGCCTGAACAGTCATAGTTTTTATTGTATATTATGTATTAGTTTTTTCCTGTAAAAATAAATGTTAAAATCCTAACACAATACCTCAGAAAATATTTGTAAATCCGGTGTTTTAAGTATAGATTAACTTCAATATACATTATTAGATAATATGGGAAAGATATGGTCCTTAATACAACTTTGATGATGACATTGAAAGAAAATGCACATCAAGACATGGGTTAAATTTCCCTTTGGCACAAAAATGGAGGATGGGTGCACAAGGAAAGAGAAGACAGGGATTGTGACAAATATAATAAACAATTGGAAAGCGGGGATTCCCCCACAACTGACATAGGTTATTTGTCTATGAAAATGGTTGGCTGGAATTTAAAAACAGAGAGCCCAATTTAAAAACTGGAGCATGGAACTAAACAGAGTTTTTGAAAGATGAAATACAAAAGGCTAAAAAGTATTTTTAAACTAATACAGACATCTTTAAATGCCATATATTCTGTAGGTCTGTGAGGTTTTTGAAGACCTTATCTAACTGGTTTACCATACCTATCTATAGAATCCTATTTATCTGTTTAAACTAGGATGTATATTCTTGTGATAGAAATAGACTAGTAATTGACATAAGCATGATTTAGTCAACTAACAATTAACCTGGATTGCTTGATTCTCCTAAGTCCCCTGCAATAGCAATTTCAAAGTACTAGGTGTAAGCCTTGTATTATATTTGAATTGTATGGGTACAATACCATATATTAAAGTAGAAATATATGTATATACTGTGTGTGAAGTATAATCTTAAATTCAAATTCTATATCAATATATCAAAATTAAACTTATTTGCAACAATATACAAAGTTCTGTACCAGTTAATTAAAAATAACCCTGTGAGTAACAATTAAAGCATTAATTTGAGGAGTGGGTTTAATAATCTACTTTTGTCCTATCATCCAATGTATTTCTAAATTCCCTTTTCTTTCTTTTCAATGCTATCTCCAAATATAGGAAAGGGATAAGGGAAAAGAGAGACATCCCTTAGTCCAAACTTGATTTCTATCTGAATAAGACCAAATAATAACTTACAACCAACTCCCAATGAAAATAAACCTCTATAGCCCAAGAAAGCAACAAAAAATCTACCCAACCCCACTTAAGGGAAAATAGCATCACTCTCTTAAGATTTCTTCTGGCTGATTTGGGCCAAATAATACCAGTGTAAGGGCCCGAATAAAGTTGGGGAAAATGGTTAAACAAGCTAAGAATAGTATCTGTGGTTCAATTTCTAAATGTTGAGAAATTCCAGCCTTAATTAGAGTTCTGTATGGGACAGTCTGAATTGTTAGAGTAATTGCGATCAGAAGTTTTCTTTGAAGCTGTCTTGTTCTGATGAGGAACCGCAACTGAAGCACTTGGTGCTGGAACATGAAGGATGCAGGCCGTCTGTGTCCAGCATACTGAGAGAAAGTAATCCTGTTAGGCCTTATCCAGCATCAGTGTATGGTTCATTTGTTCAAGGATTCTTTTACAACAACATATGTTAAGTCATTGCAACACCCAGCCTACCTCAAAGAAGATGATGAGCATCAATGAACCTTTTTATGGAGAATGCTTCATATATGGCAAACCAGCCATCGGGCAAAATGTTATCATTTCTGCCACAGACAGAATTTTGCCTAAAAATGGGCAAGCTTGGATGCTGGCATAGTTAATGATCAAACTCTGCCAAGACAGGGTAAGCAAGTCTTTAGTAGCTCCTGCCTCATGAATATGTCTGTCATATTCAGAAGACTGAAGATGATGCTCCAGTGTTAGAGAGATTTGGGTGACTGTTCAGGTATCGTTTTGAAAACTGATGACCTGCAGTCCCTGTCTACTCAGATAATTAATTTTATTCATTCTTAACTATCTGATGAGGTTGAAGACCAGATAGTTTAGTTTTTACAATTAAGCTAAATTGTTTACGGGGTAGGAAATTTTTAGGTCTAGATAGATATTTTAAGTTGATAAAGATGAGATATGATAGATATTGATTTACATTCAGAATTTTAGACACACCAAGATAGGAAAGATGTTTTCCTCAAGATTGCCAAATACAAATAAGCAAAACACTATGAATGTAACATTTATAAAATTCCTGACTGTGGTTCTTCTTGCTGTATGTAGTTTATTGTATATGTGTGTAATCATATATATATATATATATATATATGTATATATATATAATAAACTTAAATAGAGCTTGTTAGAATTCTTATGTCCCCAGTGTAGATGAGGGCATCTCACAGCTCCCCACCCCTGGATGAGTTACATGCAAATAAAAGCTACTACAGGCGGGCAACTCTTTGGTGAGCCTCCTGGCTGGTTATCCAATATTAAAGGAATTCTACATGCAAGCAATACTGAACACACTCAGGAGATTGTATTTATGTATATTTTCATTTATGTGTATATAAATGGTAAAGAGAAGTAGACCGCAAATTTGGAAGAAAGGGATAGGGGGAAAGCAGGGGATAAATGATATAATTATATTTAATTTAGAAAGAACTTTTTGGTATTATCAGTAACCTAGTTGGTAGTTACAGACCACTACATCCACAGGATCTATACCTAATTACACAGGCAGTGCTCATAAGCATAATATCAAGGCTTGGACCACACAAAGCCATCACACTGGGGGCAACAAGAAGGCTTTTCTGGTAGAAGCACCTGCGGTTAAGCCAGTTGACTTTTACTCTCTACCGAGGCCTCACAACCATGTTACGAGATGAGAATCAAGTCCTTCAAACTGTCCTCTAGTCTCCACACATGCGCATAGAAATTTAAATAATAAAACAAGAACTATGCTTTGAAAAATTAAAATGGCTGATACTTTTTTTTTTATAAAAAAGATAAAATGCAAATAATCCCTAAATAGAAGGATAGGCCACATTCTCAGGTTGAAAGGTAATATTACTACTGACTTTCTCACTCTTGTTTGATCATTATAGTAACTGCATACAATGAAGGAAATGCTATTGTGTTGCTGGTAAGAATATAAAATGGTTCATTGACTTTGGAAAATTGTTTCTTGTTTTCTTGAAAGTTAAATGCATACCTAACATTTTATTTAACAATTCAAGTCTCATGTATGTAGCCAAGTGAAATAATACTTGTGTATAAAACCTGTAGAATTTTCCTAGCTATTTGTTGCATAAAAATGAAAAATATGGATCATTCATCACAGATTTAACTAGATTATCAAGTTTAAAAATAAATAAGGGCCTAAAGAGATGGTTCTGTAATTGAGAATGGTATTGTTCTTTCAGGAGACATTAGTGTAGTTGTTAGAACCTGTCAGGCAACTTACAGTGGTCTATAAGTCCATCTCGTAGGTTTCTAGTGCCTTGGGCCTCTATACCCTCACAGAGAGACACAAATACTTAAATATAAAGATGTCTTAAAAAACACAGCAGAATTATTTGTAATAGCTAGAATCTGGAAACAACCTAGATGTCCCCTAACTTAAAAATGGATAGAGAAACTGTGGTACATTTACAGCTATTATAGCTATTAAAGACAAGGACATCTTGAAATTTGCAGGCAAATGGATAGAAGTAAAAATGATTATCCTAAGTGAGGTTACCAAGACAAAGAAAGACAGACATTGTATATACTCATTTATAAGTGGATATTAGGCCAAAACAAATGCCCGCTGAGAGACTCTACGCAGTGGGGGATTGGGACAGATACTGGGACACAAAGCTGGACTCTGGGCAGTGCTGAGAGTTGTAGGAAAGAGTGGGTAGATGGAAAGTCCAAGAGGGAGCTGGAGATTCACAGGGAGACCATCAAGGCCTGTTGATCCGGATACAAGGGGCTGCACAAACTGACGCACCAACTAAGGGCAATGCATGCAGAGTACCGCGACCTCTGTTCAGCTGTAGCCGATGGACAGTTGATTCTCCCCAAGGGAATGGTGGTGGATTGAGATTTCTGCTGAACCGCTGACATGAATTCTGGTGCCAATTATTTGGTCACTACCTCTTGGCAAGACGGCCTTGCTGGCACACAGGGGAAGGGGATGCAGGCTATCCTGATGAGACCTAATAGGCTCCATAAAGTCCGTAAAGTCTCACCAACTTGATGCCAAAATATGAGCAGAGAAAGCATGACACCAACAGACATTGCCAAAGTGGATGGGGCCATAAGGCCTCAATCTCACAAAAAACTACAGGCAACTGAAAAAAGCTAGGAATGAGAGAGGTGGTATTCCCCAGGGAAGAACAGCTGCTGATTTTTCAGTATCAAGTGGTCAGCTGTGAAAATGTACACATAGATAACTTTATATGGACAAAACAGTTCACATTTAACAATCTGTATCTACATACATACACGCATGTAATAAGTTAGTGAAAAAAGAGATCATACATTAAAGAAAAGTGAGAAAGAATATATGAGAAGTTTTGGAGAGGAAAAAGAAAAGGCAGAAATATTGAGATTAAATTAGAATCCCAAAATCAAAACAAAATAAAATATGGGATTTGAACCAGTTGTTATCCCAGCGCTTGGTTTATAGAGAGGCTATTACTGCAGAACACCATACAGAGAGACTCCAGTGAGGCACAACTCTTCTTTTAGGCACGAAAAGGGTTGATAAGCAATTTTGGAAAACAAGGATTAGATTGGACATTATAAATCTAAAACTCATAAAAGCTAGACACAAATTCAGTTTTCTATTCCTAAATTTCTGAATAGTGAAAATACAAGTGTATATTTTTGTTTTCATATTAAATTTATTTCATGCTTGTGGGTGTTTTGCCAGCCTGTGTCTGTGAGCCACATCTGAGCCTGTCCACTTGTAGGCTAGACGGGAGCATTGCATTCCCTAGAATCTTAATTACAGATTGTTGTGAGGTGATATGTGGACTCTGCAAACAGAACACTGTCCTCTGTAAGGGCAGCAAATGCTTTGACCTCTGAGCCATCTCTTCAGCCCCAAGGCAAATGTCTTTTTCCCTGCTCCATTTTGTAAATTAATTTATTCACTTTACATCACTATTGTAGCCCACTCTCTTGTCTCCTCCCAGTGTTACCTTCTCTCTCTCTTCCTCTTGTCCTTATCTCCCAGTCTTCAGAAAAGAGGATCCCATGCTTTTAAATGGCTTATGTTACTGTCTTCTCTGAAGTATATTGACAACCAAATTTTTCACTTTTAGAGAAAAATTGTGCAAAGGGACAAGAGTGGGAAATAATATGTTATCTTGTGATACAACTAAATGTGGGTCATTAGAGAAGTTCAGGCTTTTGGAAACATACAGACAGACTGTGCACATGTGTCTGAATTAATTTGTCCTTTCAAAGGATGACTGAAAGGACCTAGGAACAATGATACTGCTGTAAATTGAGCTGACCAAGAAGACAGAATTTGGCATGCAGAATTATTTTTCTTCTTGAAATGAATTAGGTATTTGTTCATAATTGGCTGTTTGCATACAGAGCTTAGGACATTAGAAATAAATTTGCAGTTTGTAATGATGTCATAGATTAAATAAGCACTCCAATAAATAGTTGTATGGCTGTATAAGGGCTACACACTTGCTGAAAGGACACAGAACCAAAATATCTCCACCCCCCACTCACTAGAGTGAAACTATGTGAAAGAGAGGAGAGAAATCATTATCATTAATTTAGAACATATGAAATAAATGTACATAAACTTACACTAATATAATCCATTGACTTTTTGATAAAAGATGAGAAAAAAGCTTTTTAACTGAAAAAAAAATATTTGATTTTAAAATATATCAGACTGGTGATAGAGGACAACCATTACAAACACCAAGTTCAATGGCCTCAGGACATTTTCTTGCACACATTTTAATGTATGGGGAAAATTTTAAGCGAACTAAGTATTAGCATGCTCTTCCAGATGTCTGTACTGAAAGTATTTACTAATTCTGGAAGAGGTGACTGAATTTTACATAAACGAAATGTTGAAGTTTATCTTGTGATCAAGCCAATCACAGCAATAGAATAAACCGACATCATATGCATCATGAGGTAATATATTGAGAGAGACACAGCATCATTTATGTGTCATTCTTCTCCCAAGAGCATGACTTCAATAAAGCAGGCCGCACACAAATGTTAATTCAAATATATTAATTTTTAAAATATCCAACTGGCATTCTCTGAAAGCATCGAAGTCCCTAAGAAAGAGAGACCAAGAGTTTTCTATAGACTGAGATTAAAATGACATGGCAAGTTAATACAACATGGGATCTTGAATTGCATCCTAGAAGAGACATAGGACATTCTTGAAGACAAGACAAAACACAGCTAAAGTATATAGTTTAGTAAATCAGTCAATCAAAATTCGAAAGGGGAATGTTCTACTCCAGCCCCCACATAATATCCAGAGAGAAGAGAACATAACAATCTGTGGGAGGGTAGAAACCTTTTTATCTGGAATGTTCTGAATAATCCAACCAACAGTGGCATTATTAGGAGTAAGCGTTTTCTTTACTTCTATATCTTGCTTTAAAGTGGCCTGTTTAGCCTAAAAAAGCTAGTTCAAAGGGCCATGTTACAGGTGAAAGGTAACTAGCTACTGAGCATTCCTTCTGAATTTTTCTTGCTGTTTTGCTGTTTTCTCCTTAACATATTTTATTTACCTATATTTGATAGTATATTTTTAACTTTTTTTTTTCTTTTTGATACTCTCAGGTTCTGTTCAGGGTTTCAGGTTGAAACATACCTCATGGCTACTTACAAGCTTGTGATTCCATATATAACCAGAATGTGAGCAAACCTGTTTAAGACTCATTTGGTAAGAACATGAAAGCATTAAACACTGCTTACTGATGAGATCTTTCTATCTGTTCCATTGTAAAGTGTCCAAAAACAGCAGTTCAACCATGAAACTCCTTTGTGTTCTGTGCATAAGGAATATCTTTGCCAACACTTCCAAACTGTTGCTTGAAGAGTCCTGAAGCTTCCTGAATCATCTGTTACCCATATGAAAGGACTGATTCCTTGGATCCCTGTCATCATTGGGAGAAAGTATGGAAAGATGTGCAGATATGGCAGCACGTGTGTGTGTGTGTGTGTGTGTGTGTGTGTGTGTGTGTGTGTTAAAGATACACATTTAATAAAGAAAGACTATATTGGGCCTACAGCCAATATTCTTATTAATGTTTGTATCTACATGTTTTCTATGCTTTCTATATTTATGAGGCAAAAATGGACATGCTTAGTTCCCACTGCTCTGGAGAGGTTTGAAATCCACTTTACTTCTATTCTTCTTACCACATACTTGCTTTTCCTGAACTGAAAATCTCTAGGTTCATCATTAGTGTAGTTGACTTCCACCAATCATACCTTAAGATATAAAAATATCACTTTGTTCTCTCAGTAAATTTATTCCTCTAATAACATATATTCACTCTTGATGTTTTTAGTATTTATATATAGATTCAATTTCTTCACAATATTATGAATTCTTAGATGCACTGTCCATATCTTATCCAACGTATCACTATATGTAATAACTTGACCATTAAAATGGAAAAGAAGATATTAAAAGTAACCAAAATTAATTCGACACATACACACAAATGTTCATATTGTATGTTTACAAATATGTGTTCATGTGTGATTGGATACATGTATGTGCTTCTGTGCATGGAGGTAAGAAGGTAATTTGGATGGCTTCATCATCAGTTCACTGTTTTTTTTTTGTTTTGTTTTGTTTTTTTTTTTTTTTTTTTTTTTTTTTTTTTTTTGTTTTGAGACCAGGACTCTCACTGAACCTGTAGAACATTGAATTAACTAGCCTGGCTTCGGAAACAGCTATTACTGGGAAAAAAGTCACAGTGGGTAGAGAACAGCCAAGCCAACCGAGACCATCTATGTTTGTTATCTGCTACCAGCTTCCCAACTGATTATAGCTGTAGGAGGGAGCCAAACCCAGATTATCCAGGCCAGCTTGTACTGTCATGACTGTGCAGATGGTTAATGGACTTCTGGGAAAATATAAGGATGCATTGTGTGCCACTGAAATTTGTGGTGTTTATATACTATTACAGTAGAAATGCATGGCAGATACAGAGTGAGAGGCTGATAGTTTTAAATTTAAATACTATACTCATTGTTATAGAGAAGAACTGATGGTTTGATGACTGGCTCATTTTTCCAATTTTCTTATTTTAACAACACATTCAATGAACCATTACACTTTTAAAAGAACTATTGTTAATTCATTAGGTAAAATGTTAAGTCAATATTTTATAAGCTTCCCACACAAAAATTTAAGTTTGGACATTGAAGAACTCATATGTTAATTATTTCATCCCATCCTTTAAGTTAAACTTTCCCATTTGTTGTAATTCTACTTCTAAGTTGAGTCTTCCCTGTGTTTCTGTAAGATAACGGACCATTAGGTAAAAGGGACACAAGTGAAAGATTGTTTACACAAAGATCATACCAAAAGTAGCTGTAATTGATTAGGTGGCCACTGATGGCTGCATAGTACAAGACATTCTCATTCTTGCCATGTGAATTTATGTCACCTGTTTTCCCAGCAAAATGCTTCTGTGTGCATGGGCTTCTGTCTGAACAGCCACTTGAAATTCTTCACCTAACTTCACATTGGTAAATGCAGCCAGATAACCCTACCCTAGGAGAAAAAGAAATCTGAAGACGAGGAGGGCATGGGGAAAGTCTCAGAAAGTGTGGCTTTTGTGTTGCTTAGAAAAACCCTGTGTTGAATGTGAGAGAAATTCTATCAGGAAGCAGAACTCATCATTGAAAGTAATTCAGTAACATGAACAGCTGCTTGCTTTCTTGCAGTGTCCTTGTTTGACTATCAAGATTCTGTTATCTCACCCTATTTGGTCAGAAGAAACCAAAAGATTGAGATACTTTAGATGATTAGCGACTGTCAGAACAACACAAGAAGATTATCCACTCTTCCTTCTGTACAGAGTGGCTTGGTCGCTCATGTATATGAGCACTCTGCATTGTCAGAGGTTTTGAAGGTAGCCATTGCTATAATTTTGAGTACCTGGTATTAGACTATCCTTGTACACTTCTCAGTTTTTGATAGTGTTTCTTTTTGGTTCACATAGAAATCAAGTGATGCAGGTGGATCAGTGAGCAAGGTGAGCAGCATTAGGTGATGCAGTTAAGGTTTATTGAATTTCTTCCACTCTCCCTATCCAAGTCCACTAAACATTAGTGCGATTCAGTGTCATCCCCAACTGACCTTCTGGGAGAAAGATAGAAGGAAACTAATTAATCAACACCTGAACAAGCTATAGTAAACATCTCCCATATGTTAGTTAGAAAGCTGGACATTTTCATGTTTCAACTTAATCCTGATTATTTCAGTTTGACATCATAACCCACATTGGAGGTGGTCAAGGTACCATAAGCAAAACTTTAGCCACTTAAGTACCAGTCAGTTACAAAAATTAAACTAGCTTATCCATTTAACTCACAAGCAAGGGTGGAACTACAAAGTATTATGTAACTTGGGAATGGATAACAAATTAGCTTTCTCTTATTTTATGTGGGTTCACTGATCCATCTTGTTTCATGTTATACATTGGGATAAGATTGTTTCTAAGAAGCTTTCTAATACACATTGACAACTATGAGATACTCTTTTTTGCTCCATCTTGTTTTATCTTTTATTATTTTCAACTAGTATAGACAGAAAAAATACACATAGACAAACCAAGGTTTTGCCCTTGGAGGAGGCAAACAAAGTGGACACACTTTGTACCTGGGAGTCTCATCACAGTCAGCAAACATCTTCAAAACTTCCAGGGATGCTGTGGCGGCATCTTCACATGCACCTTCTTAACCTCCTCCATAAAATGAGCTATCTTTGATCCAATTCTACTTTATCCATGCACTTGTGTGTAAATATACCTATGAAATTTTGGTCATGTTACTTTTTCAACCCCTAGCACATGAATTTCCTCAAATATATTAACTTTAGTGAGTAGATTATGGTTGTTATGTTGATGGTATGGCACCTAGTGATACTACAGCTGATACCATATTTCATATTGTGCCTGATTTAAGTCAGCATGTAGGTCCTTTATAAAATTAACTATTAAACTCCTACTCAGTAATTCACTGGTATATAATTAGATGCTATTCTTCAAATGGCATGAATGAGGATATACAGATGTCTTTTTTTTGTTTATACAAAGAGCAGAGAACCAGCCTTAGTTGTTCTGTGCATAACATACACCTTATACATGTATAGTTTTAGGAAAGTATAATACTTATGAGAAATTTTTTGTTTTCAGAACAAAAGTATCAGACACTGATGCTGGATCAGACCTGACAGGATTCATACCTCTCAGCATGCTGAACACTGTCATCCTGAATCCTTCATGTTCCAGAAACAAGGGCTTCAGCTGCTATTCCTCATTGGAACAGGATAGCTCTCAGGACAGATTCAAAGAAACCTTCCAATCCCAATTGGTCCAGCATTTCAGACTGTCTTACACAGGACTCTGATTAAGCCTGAAATTTCTCAAAACTTAGAAACTAGACCACAAATGCTATCCTTAGCTTGTTTGACCATTTTCCCCAATTTTATTTGGGCCCTACAAAGGTATTATTCATCCAAGATCAGTCAGGAAAAGCCTTAAGAGAACAAAGTTCCAGTTCTCTTGAGTGGGGTAAGGTAGTGTTTTGGTTCCTTTCTTGGGTGATAAACGTTTATTCATTGGGATTTGATTATAGATTATTATTAGTCTTATTTAGAGAGAAAAAAGGTTGGACTTAGGAATGTATCTCCTTTCCTTTATCTTTCATTCTTAGGCTTGGAGATGGGGGTTAAAAATAAAGAAGAGGGAATATAGAAATATAAAGGGATAATAGGACAAAAAGTAGATTAGTGAATCTAGTCTTCAACTTAATGTCTTAATTGTTACTCACAAGGTTATTTTTAATTCACTGGTATATAATTTTGTATATAGATGCAAAATAAGTTTAATTTTAGATATATTGGCATAGAATCCAAATTTAAGAATATTCTTCAAACACATTGTATACATTTCTACTCTGATATGCAGTTGTGTACCCTTACAACTCAGTTATTATACAAGGTTTACTTCCAGTGCTGTGAAAGTGTTATATTGAAGGCTTTTTAGGATAAGTAAGTTATACAAGTTAATTGTTAGTTGACGAAATCATGGTCATATCAATTACTAGTCTATTTTTATCTCATGAATATAAATCATAGGTGCAACAAATATATATATATATATATATATATATATATATATATATGATTCCATAGAAAATAAGGTAAAATAGTTAAAGTATTCAAAAACCTAGGATACTTACAGAATATATCATTTAGAGATATTTTTATTATTTTAAAGATTCATTGACAAATGAGACAAGTTAACACCAAGCCTACCTCAATGAAGATGATGAGCATCAAAGAACCTCTTTATGGACATAGCTTCAAATGTGGTAAACAGGCCACTGGACAAAATGTTCTTGTTTCTACCACAGACAGAATTCTGCCTAAAAATGTGTAAGCTTGGATGTAGGCAGAGTTGATTGCCAAACTCTGCCAAGACAGGGTAAAGAAGTTCTCAATAGTTCCTGCCTCACAGATATGTCTGTCAGATATATTGGACCAGAAGTTTGAATATGGTGCTCCAATGTTATAGTGAGTTTTGAGTGACTGTTCAGGCAGTAAACTGTCTCTGTCATCTTTTCATTCGGGAAGCTGCTAACCTAACCTACACTCCCTGTATCCCTGTATACTCAGGTAATTAGCTTTATTACTTCTCAATTCTCAGATGGGGTTCAGACCAGATAGTTTAGTTTTACAATTAAGCTTAGTTGGTTAAGGGTTATGATGTTTTTAGGTGTAGATAGATATTTTAATGTCATAAAGATGAAATATGATAGATAATGCTTTACATTCAGAATTTTAGATGCACCAAGATAGGAAAGATGTTTTCTTCAAGGCTGCCAAATACAAATAGTCAAAATACTATGAATGTAACATTTATAAAATTCCTGATTGTTTCATGATTCTTCTTGCTGTAGTAATTTATTGTATATATATATATATATATATATATATATATATATATGTAAGAACATAACTCCATATGTAAAAAAGAAAATTAATAAAAATGTTTTTGATCTGTTGAAGTTGAAGACACTTCTGATATGTATAGAAATGTCATGGGTAGAAAAGGTTTACTGCACTGTTTTAACATCAAGTGTTTGCGTCTAGTCTTGTTCTAAATTTTTATGCCATGTTTGGTTGATATCTGTGGGAGATCTATTCTCTCTTTTGAATGGAATGGGAGGAGGGGTGGATCTCTGGGAAAGGGAGTGAAGGAGGGAGAAGGACTGAGAGGGGTAGAGGGAGGGCAAACTGCAATATATGAAGAGAGGAATTTTAGAAACACTTAAAAAAAATCAAACAAAAATTATCTCAACCAATCCTCAGCAGCCCAGGGCAAGGTCAAGAAGTGAAGGCAAGGAGGCCAGCTATTACCCAAAACACCTCCCTGCCTGTTTATGGTGCCTGCACCCTTCCCCAACACCTGGAACACTGACTACGTCTTTAGTATCTTATTTTTTATTTTAATTTTTCACATATACATTTATATTATTAAACATATATACAATAACTAACTCTAGCAAGAAGAACCATGGAAAAACCAGGAATTATATAAATGTTACATCCATAGTGTTTTGTTTATTTGTATTTGGCAGCCTTGAAGAAAATATCTTTCCTATCTTAGTGCATCTAAAATTCTGAATATAAATCAATATCTATCGTATCTCGTCATTATCAACTTAAAACATCTATCTAGACCTAAAATATCTTAACCTGTGAACAACTAAGCTTAATTGTAAAACTAAACTATCTGGTCTTCAAACCTATCAGAGACTTAAGAAATAATAAAATTAATTACCTGAGTATACAGCGAGTGTAGGTTAGCAGCTTCCCAGATGAGAAGGTGACAGAGAGGGTTTGCTGCCTTAACAGTCACTCACAGCTCAATTTTAATACAAGATTTACATCCAATACCTCAAAAGTGGTATTGCAGGCTATTTAGGATAATTAAGTATGACAAGCTAATTGTTAGTTGATCAAATCCTGGTCACGTCAATTAGTGGTCCTATTTTTATCATAAGAATATATATCCTAGGGTTAACAGATAGATGTGATTCTATAGATACATAAGGTAAAATAGTTAGATAAGCTCATCAAAAGCTTCAGAGATGCACAGTATATGACATTTAAATATGTTCTTTTTTAATCATTTTAAAGATTCTTTGACAACAAGAGAGTTTAACTTCTGGAAACAACCAGCCTAACTCAAAGAATATGATAAGCTTCAAAGAACCTCCTTATGGATATGGCTTCAAATGTGGAAAACTAAAGCATCAACCTCTTTCTCTAAGAATTCTCCTAGTTCTCAAGCCATGAACTTTACTTCACTAGCTTCTCCTACAATCATATAGTGGTCTCTATCAACCGTGGTATAGAATTTGTAAAACTGTGACTCAGGTTATTCACAAATGGTTATATTTCTCTTTACAGGGGGTGAGTTATCTCAGGGACTTGCTATAGTGGCAGAAAACTAGCACAACGGGGGCCTGGAACTAACTTGAAGATAAACAAAGCTAGTTATGACATATGAACACAAAAAATAGACATCCAAGATGATAAACCTCATTGATTTGTATTTCATGAAATCTCATAACTATTATAACACTTATTAAGTTCTGGTGATCTCGATCAAAATTACAAATCTCTGAATTAAAGATTAAATGCTCTCACTAAATCTTTACATAATTTTTACAACCATTAAGTTTATATTATGATATAAAGGTTATTATTTAGAGATATTTTCAGCCAAATTACATAGAGATAATATTATTAATGCTTATCACATCCTTTCTTCTCTTTGGCTCATGTACCAGTTTTGCCTCAAAATGTTCCATTACTTTCTCAGTGTCACATGGACACAAGCTATAAAATGTAGGCAGACTTAAGACATTTTAACAAGAAAGAATGAGTGAGTTAACCCAGAAGCAGAAAGACTCAAATGGTATATACTCACTTATATCTGCATACTAGCCCAAGAGGCATGTCCCACGAAAGCCTTCACTTACCAGGAAACTGGAACAGAGGGGAGGATATCCTATTGGGACTCTAGATGAGAGAAACATGGGAGAATAGCAAAGTAGAAGGATCCAGAGGGTCCTAGAAACCTACAAGTAGAACATTATGATAGGCAGATTTGGGCCCAGGGGTCCCACTCAAACTAAGGCACCAGCCAAGGACAATACAGGCAGTAAACTTTAAACCCCTACCCAGATCTAGCCAATGGTCAGAACATTCTACACAGTTGAGTGGAGAGTGGGGTATGACGTTCACACGTACTCTGGTTCCTCATATTTGACCACGTCCCCTGAATGGGGAGACATGGTGGCATTCAGAGGAAGGATAGCAGGTTACCAAGAAGAGACTTGATACCCTATGAGCATATACAGGGGGAGGAAATCCCCCTCAGGAACAGTCATAGGGGAGGGGAATAAGGGGAAAATGGGAGGGAGGGAAGAATGGGAGGATACAAAGGATGGGATAAGCATTGAGATGTAACAAGAATAAATTAATAAAAAATTAAAAAAAAATAAATGCAAGATTCTAAACCCCTTTGTATTTCCTTGACATAATACTCTTGGATAGTTCAATTTATAGCTGATAAATGAATTAGATATTAACACAAATCAGTTTATATGGATGAGGCAGTGGTACCCAATATTCCTGCACTCTGGAAGCAGACATAGGATTGCAAGATTTTAGTCCACTCAGAGGTACAGACAGTCAGTTCAAAAGCAGATTGAGATGCATTTCAAGATCCTGGCTCAACACCTCCAGGGGTAAGGATGTAACTCAGTGGCACAACACTGATTTAGCCTTGGCAAGAATCTGGGTTGGAGGTACAACATCCCCACCCCTTGTTTTCTATTAGTACACATTAATATTATGTACCACAAAGTTAATTAGTATACACTGAACAATTTTTTTAAATTATAGGTCATTGGTCTCACTTTCTTGTACTTTGCAGATATGTGATTTTTACATATTTAAGATCTTTGGCCACTATGAACTGAGAAAATTAATCAGAACAATTTGTTTTCAATAGACTAAGTGATCATATTTATATTTTAGAATAAAATATTTTAATAAATATATGCAGTCGGTATTGTAAATTGGAACATCTAACAATTTAATTGTTACTTGCCTACCATTACTAACATTTTCTAATTACTTATGTTTAAATTCTGAATATGAATCATTTAGCTTCCTTGTTAAGGTATTCTGAAAAATAACTAGATGATAGGAATATACATATTCCATATTCCTCTCTCTCTCTCTCTCTCTCTCTCTCTCTGTGTGTGTGTGTGTGTGTGTGTGTTTATGTCTGTGTGTTTAGTTTTGTTTTCAGATAAAAGTTTATAAAACATAGAGGAGTATCTTATTTTGTTGAATGGAAAAATTTTGAAGAGCTAACTACAAATCAAAGCCCCATGTATTAAAATTGATTTTCTCTTTGACTTTCATTATGTGCTGAGATATATCTCGTTATATGTTACTCTAGAGAATTTCAAATAAGCTGGTTCTAAAATGTGACAGCATACCCAAAACTTCTGGAGAATACACAACAGCTAGAGAAAATATTCAAACAGAATTGTAGTATTATTTTAAATTATTGCTCCCAAATTTCATTTAAACCATATATTCTGCCATTTCATACTTGAAATATTAGAGTTAAAAGCTGTGTCTTAAACTCATTGAATGAAAAAAAAAATCTTTTATCTTTCCCAGATTTATTTTTGAATCATAATAAGAAAAAATAATGTATTTGGTTTCAATAACTGTGTGGAACCAGTGAGATGTGGTGAACTGAAAAAAATAGGAATTTTAAAGGAGGCTCTAAAAACATACAAATAAACAACAGCGGTACATTCAGTGGAGGGATAACTACAGTCAATGGCAGATAGCAACCTGTGTCTTGTCAGGAGAGGAGTTCTGTGGTGGTTCACTTTGTTTCATTATGCTGAAAAGTATGGGGAAGATTGGAAAACACCACTCTATGTGTGTTTGTAAGGGTGTGTACATATAATGTCAGGAGAGAAAACCCATTCTGAAGAGGTGTGTTAGGAACATATAGGTTAGGAAAATACGGAGTAAATGGAAAAAATGAGCCAGAACAGGCATATTCCTTACTATTCTGGACATAGTGAGATGAACGCCTGATAAGCCCTCTCTATTGTAACACGCTGAAACCTCTTATACTATAAATCTAAATAAATGATTTCCCCTTGAGCCCTCTAGGAAGGCTTTTTATCACAGGGACTAAAATTGTATAGAAAGACATTCAAATTTTCATCCATTGCAGCTCACTTGATAGCCAGGGCCTTAGCTGGGTATCATTATACTGTTATTGAAGAGAAAACTTTGGTGTAAGGGAAAGAAAGACCTGGGGAGGGAAAGTAGAATTAAAGCACTTTCCTTTGCAGATAAAAGGAGTTCTCTTCATCACCAATTGTTGAGAAAATTAGCACTGCCAGGATGAGACCAATTTGCAAGGATACAAATTCTAAAATGCTAGACTGTACGGTCAGCATTCCTTTATCCCCAGTGTTTTAAATTTTCTGAGAATTTCACATGTGAACATTCCATTAACATCATTTCCTCTTCCTGTTCTTCCCTTCAACTCCTTTTAAGTCTTCTGTGACTCAACCATTTCTTCTTTAATTATTGTAATTTCTATCTTCTGTCTCTCCATCTATCAATTCTATCATCTATGTATTATCATCCTCTATTATCTATCTATCATATATAAGTATATGTATATATACATTCTACCCATCTAAAGTTACAAAGATAGTCTAATAGGCTTAGTGTTCCTCCGATATACATGTGCTTAGAAATGACTTCTTGGGTTTTGAGAACTCATCAAGGTGCTAATCCCTGAAGAAAGCTGGTCTCCCTCAACAGCTATTAATTGCCTATAGTTTATCATACATTGATAAAACTTTGGTGTTTCTCTCATCCACATCAGCATGCCAATTAATGTCATGTTTCAACTTTATTCAGGAAACCATACTGTTGGGATTTCATGAGTCTGGTTCTGTGCCATATGTAGAAGACACTTTCTTGCAGTAAATACCTTGCTTTTCTTGCTCTCTCAATCTTTCTCTCCTATTTCCATGTTTCCTGAATCTTAGGTGATGAGTTGCTGCTTTCTTTAGTCTCTCCCATAAAACGAAGCATCTATGGCAAGAGGAGAGAGCTAAACTTATCTGTTGTATTAAGAATAAACACAGAGTTCAGTTAAGATTTATACTGCCTTAGGAAAGTGGTAAATGGTAGGTTCTTCTCTTGTTTCCATTCCCTTAACGTCACTGTTGTTGGCAAGTTAAAGTGCATGGCATGGGTTCCTTCCTATTTAATATACTTTAAATTCATGTAGGTGGCTGTTCCCTGAATATAGTTGCCAGTATCTTGTCATCCTGGTGATTCTTTTTTTTTTCTAGTATGCATTACAATTGGTTAGTGCTCTTGATTGTTTTCCTCCCTTGCCAGTTTGTATAGATCCCTTCAGTACTGTAAGAACTAGCCCTCAGGAAGGAGACTCTTAGGTCAGTTCTATCTCTATTCCTCCAGGTGGTTGTCAGGGCTTTGGGTATCCTCAGTAATGAAGCCTTACTTTCATCTTCTGGAATGCATTCTAGGGTGATAACCCACATTCCTTTTTAAGTCTCTTGGACTTCAATGGCCAACAACAGTAAGGAGCTTTCCCATGCTTGGAATTTGGGGTTTGGTTGGAAGGTCTATTGCTTTTAGGGAGAGCATTGTCACCCAAAATGGGCTAACTTATTGATTCTGTGATTCAAGTTAAGTACAGAATACACAGTTAGTGAAATTCACATAAAGGCAAATAAAATATTTAACAACAATATTAGAAGGCTTATAATAAGTTTTATTAAAGTATTCTGTAGGTGTGAATTTCTAGGCATTCAAACTTATTGAAACTGACATTTATTGCTATTATAACTTTGATCTCTGGAAGTAGTTTTATGCTTCCAATAATTTGTTACTTTCCCAGCTACAAATTTCTTTTTAAAAAAGCCTTGTGTATTTTTGTTCAGAAATTCTTTTACATTTTTATTGTAATTACTCAGAAGTCATAAGAAAAATACATTTTAACTGTTTTGTTCCTATTTGTAACAGATTTAGGATTGGAGAAAATGTTAAGGCACATATTGAAAATACTTGTAATTCATGAAAATTTCTTATTATCCTATTGAAGAGAGTAGGAAGTGATTTAAAATACCATCTTACCTTTGGAATGAGGGGACTGACAGAGTATATTTCACTGTATTTGCATGCTTTTGGGGGTGAAGGGAGAGAGATCACTGAATATGGCAGTGCATGCTGAACATAATACAAAACTCAAAATAACAAAAATCAAACAAAGATCCAATTCTTCAACTTTTCTATGAAATAAACTGGCCTCCTTCTCTCTAGGCAAACATCCACAATAGGCTTCCAGTTTGTTTCTGATTTGCACTCTCTTCTATATAGCGATGGGACACACAGTATAATTGCTATATTTTGTAGCAGTTGTAATGGATTACTTTACTCATGCTTAAAACATATTTATTAGAAAATGAGAATTTTTATTAAATTGAGATACAATGTCCTGTTTGCTCCCTGCCTTTTCTCTTACCTTTTCCAAATCCCCATTTCCTCCCAAATTCATGAGGTCCTCCTCTTCTTTAGTTGTTTTTGTTACCTATACAAACAAATGAGTAACAGGAAAACACACTACTCTGAGGAATTTATGATTTTAGAGTTGGACATTTCTTTGACAAAATAAGTATTTCATTAAATTGTAATAATAACACAAATCTTAATTTCACAACTAGTTAGTGCACCTCAGTGATGAAACAAAAACATACATTGCTGATATTTATTTATTTATTATTTGATTTGTTTATTTGAGACAGGTTCTCATTTTGAAGATCTGGTTCTTCTGTAATTCCCTATGTAGACCTGTCTGGTCTTGAACTCACGGAGACTTGCCTCTGCCTCCCATGTGCTTGCATTAAAGGGCCACCCCAACATGTGGGGATCTACTTTATTTTAAAATAAATTATACTGGCATTATAGTGAAACTGAACACATACTCAAACAATAATTAACACATAATCTTGCAAATGCTATTGCTTACCAACCACAACCTTCCAGCAAGAGTTTATTGATGAAGACACAATGTATTTATAGCATAGAATATTAAAAGAGAGTTGATGTCCAAATAGAAGCTTCACCTCTACTGTATGTACATACTACTGTTCTATAAGTACCATGCGCTAACCGATTATGTCACTGGAGCTCTATATACACATACTACTGCGTGAAAAATTTAGCCAGCTGTTTTAGAGACCTGCTTGTAAGATATGTACACTGGTGGAACGCTGAGAGGAATGGTACTTTTTGTTTGCATGTAAGATTTGCTTTATGAGATGGAGCTGATTCTAGATTTGTTAATGAAGCAAAAAAAAAAAAAAACCCTTTTTTTCTTTCCTTTAAATTTTTTATTTTATTTTTTAAATAATTTATTCAGGCTACATACCGATTGTTATTCCCTCCCTTGTGTCTTCCTGTTCTCTCCTACCTTCCTCTTTTGCTGTACTTTTCTCCTCTAGACCTCTGACAGAAGGGGACCTTCTCCCCCACCCTATGACCACAGACTATCAGGTCTCATCAAGGTAGAGTGCTTTCCTTTTCTCTGAGTGCCGCCAGGCTTCCCCACCAAGGGGAAGTGGTCAAATAGTGGGCATCAGAGTTTGTGTAAGAGGCAATCCCCACTTCCCCCACAAACGTGGAGAGTGCACTGCCCATTGGCTAGAGCTGAACAAGGTGTCTGGGTTTACTACAGTTGGTACAGCAGTTTGTGCAGACTCCGCTGGGTTCAGATATGCCAGCCTTGATGGTATTCTTGTGGGGCACCTGGAGCCTCTGGGCCTTTCTATTTCGCCATTCTTCCATACCCCTCTCACTTGGAATCCAAGAAGGAATCCCAGCATCTGTCCTGATCCCCCACTGAGAGAAGGCTGTTATGAACATAGTTGAGCAAACGTCCTTGTGTGTGGTGGAGAATCTTTCGGTTATATGCCAAGGAGTGGAATTGGTGGGTCTTGAGGTATCCCTAGTTCCAGTTTGCTGACACAGCGCCAGATTGATTTCCAAAGTGGTTGTACAAGTTTTTATTCCCACCAGCAATGAAGGAGTGTTCCCCCTTTCTCCATATCCTTGCCAGCATGCTCTGCTACTTGAGTTTTTGGTCTTAGCCATTCTGATGTGTGTAAGAGGGAAACTTACAGTCATTTTGATTAGCACTTACCTGATAACTAAGGATGTGAACATTTTTTTAAGTGTTTCTCAGCCATCTGAGAGGTCATGGGTCCTATGAGAAAACCTACTTTGATAATTCTGGTAAATGAACATAACAATAATACAATTTCTAATGAAAGATTGGTATGCCCATTGATAAGTGCACCACTCAAACATCATCAGAGATGCTCCCTACAATAGATGGTAATTAAATTATATACTCAGAACTAACAACGGACTTTAGAGGAGTCAGAAAGATACTAAGAGTGAGAACTGATGGACAACTCCAGAGTGATAGCATTTTCCAGACATAACAGGGTAGAATCACATATGAACTTACAGAGATTTAATGGACCTACACAAGGTCAAGTTAAACACAATTTTCACAGGAAAAAGAGAAAATGGGCATAAAGTGTCATCCCTAACAAATAAACTATTTGCAGTTGATAGGTACAGGAGACTTGGTGAGGGAAAATCATTTTTTGTCTCCTAAATATTTTAATTTATGTCATTTTTTGGTGCTCTCTTCATCAGTGTTTCCTGAAGATGCTTCTTATGAATATCTCTGTAAATAGCCAAGTACAGAATGTACATGCTGGTGGTTATTTATCTCCCAAAGTTGCTTGACCACCCTGAAATTAGATATTTGGTTTATAAAATTCTTTTATTATATTTTTGGCATATACATTTATAGTATTATGCATAAGTAAAAAATTACATACAACAAGAAGAACTCGAATATAATATAAAGTTTACTTCCAATACTTTTAAAGTGCTATTGCAGGCTGTTTATGATAATTAAGTAATAAAAGCTAATTGTTAGTTGATCAAATCCTGGTCATGTCAAATACCAGCCTATTTTTATCACAAGAATATGATATCAGTTTAACAGATAGATGTGATCCTATAGATAGATAAGATAAAATAGTTAGAAAATCAATTTTTCAATACAACAACACTGACTGTGTCAATTCTACACTCTAGTGCAGGTCGTGTTCCATGGATTAGTAGTCGAACACCTACAGACTACTCCCTGTGTTTAGTGTGTGTGTGTGTGTGTGTGTGTGTGTGTGTGTGTGTGTGTGTGTGTGTGTGTGTGTGTGTGTGTGTGTGTATGTGTGTGTGTGTGTGTGTGTGTGTACCTGAGTCTGTACCTGTGTGTGACCACATGTATTTTGGTTTGGTTTGATTCTGGACTTGGGATTTTTTTCCCCAGAGGAAGAAAGAACATAGAATTTGATGAGTAGGGTGGTTGGGTAAATCTGGGATTTCTTGGAAAATAAAAATGACAGGAATATAATATATTATATACAATTATGAAAAAGCAAAAACATCAAGAACAGCTAATAATTTTAATAATGAAGAAATGCAAACAATAACAACTCATGATTAAAAAGGCTATGACTTTGAAGGAGAGTGAGGAGGGATATATAGGAAGGTTTGGAAGAAAAAAAAGAGAGAGAAATAGAATTCAATGATTATCACAACAAATGAAGTAGAAACAATAAAAACACACCAACAGACATAAATATTAGAATGAAAGAAAAGATGAAATTATCCATTTCTATGGCAAATACTGTCAAAAATCTTTTTACTGCTTAAAGTTTTGTCAGGTCAAGTGTGAAAGAAATTATACTCCGAGTTTAGTGTTTATGTCTATTAGCAAAACTTATTTTCTCTACGTTGGCACCACAGTTGCAGGAGGAGGAGGAGAAGCAGGAGGAAGAAAGGAGAAAAAAAGCTGTCTTTTCACAGAGAACTCATAACTACAGGTACCCTTTTACAATAACTATTTAAATTTATACTGCCATACAATCCATTAAAGTATATTTAATTTCAGGTGATGTCAAGTTGGCATAACCTTCAGTAACTAGCAGATAAAAACAATTTTTCTTAAAAAGTTTAATTTCTAATAAAGTACTAAAGTTAGTGATCCTTTTCAGAAGTAAAGAATCTATCCTGGGGTGGAATAATAATGAAACAACACTTAGCACTTAGCAAAATAAATTCTGGTAGGGGAAAGTGATTAGATTTATCAAACACTAATATCAATATTATTATATCTCCCCTCAATAGACTTAAATGTAAATGAAATTTGCAAATGCAAAGTGTAAAACTTGGAACCACATCCAGTCCTAGGTCCCTGGTCTAATGCCATTCTCCCCTGAGAGTTGGAACCACATCCAGATCCTAGGTCCCTGGTCTAATGCCATTCTCCCCTGAGAGCAACCATTCTCTAGAGCAGAGACAAGCAATAGTGTGTTAGTTACAGGAAGTACAGGAGTACTTAAAGATAAACAAGCTTTTAGAAAACACTAATATGATGATCATATCTATTTGTTAGTCCTTTAAGACCATCTTACTACAGGGAGGTTTATAACTGTCCTAACTTGTTTGAAGTATGTGCAACAGACTAAAACCAAGAGGCTAATACTCACACTTGAGATGATGACAGTAAGGAAGTGGCACTAAGAAAAAGTCAACATAAGGGTGAAGCTTTAGCTGACTGGATTTGCCAAAGAGGGATAATGTGAAGAGCAATGTCACAGCATAACCTGTGCTCCCTGTGACAGTACTGGCATTCATTCCTTTTTAGAACACTACACCAAGGAGGGGATCTCACTGGATATTCAAAATTGACACAGATATGTGACCACTTTAAATGATGGTTTTTTTAAAAATACAAGTGTTGATTTTTGAGAGTCATTATCCTCTCCCTCCTTGCAGAAGATCATTTTGCAGATTGAGAAACTAAACTTTGGAAGGTGAAATAATTTGTATCAGAATGAAAAATTCAGGAAATAATTGGAAGAGTTTTCAGTAAAACCAAAATAGACTATTCTGGCTGTTTTAAATATATGTATGTATATATATATATATATATATATATATATATATATAAAATGTTCTATGTAATATTTATGCATATATATTTATCTTTAAAATAGAACTATTTTATTCATCTATGCCTATTCATCTCTGCAGATGTATGAGTGTCTGAGGTAGAATGGAGACAATGGAATAGTTGCTAGTAATGGCTGCCTTCAACTATCCTCAGATAATGCATTAATTGTATTTCATAAAAAGACAACTAATGCAGGAGACTTTTAGTTCTCACTCCGGTCGTTTGAAACTTTCACAAAGTATATGCACCGGTCCGTTTCTGCTTTTAATTCCTTGATGAACATTCTCTTGATTATTAATTACTCATTCTGGTATTTGATTGGCACATTGCCCCTCACCTATGTCAAAATCCTGAACACAAAAGGTACATCCCTAATTAGATTTCTTCCATTTTCTATTTGAGACTGTGCAGTTTGAGCTGTTTTAAGAAAATATATTATTCCAGACATTATAGTTTTAATCAGAAATTCTTCTCAAGTTCATGTCTATGCCACACCATATAGGAAGTTGTGATGATTTGGTGCTATGGCCTAGCTACAGAAGTGATTTGTTAAGGTTAGGGCCTGGAAACTGGTACTGACATCTTGTCCTGGCTTGAGTTTTCTGCATCCAGCCTTCTATGTTATATAGAAGCTGTGATACAAGCTCACACTGTCCAGGATACGTATGCCATCATGTCTTCCTTGTTAATATGAACTCTGTACCTCATATGATGGGCCAAAGCAAGCCTCTTTACCTCCCATTGCTTCTGTCAATTCCCGAAGCTGAGCAGCACGTTAACCGAGAGTGCTGAGAGGGTATCTGGGCTCCAGAACAGCTGGTGATAATGCTAGTGAGAGGAAGAGAAGTCACATCCCAGACAATACTTTTGGGGAGGCCCAAGCTTAATTTTCTTAGCAATGCAGTTTTCTGAAGCATAGTTTACTTTGTACCATGGACATTAACCCATGAATGGTTTCTTTTTTTTTTCTGTTTCTACATTTATTTTACCATAACATAATGTTCAATAATAAGTCTTTGTATGATTGAAAACACATGTGTAAATATTTGAATGAAATGGGAAGTTCATTAAAATGTTAGAACAGGTGCAATTGGAAAACTCTTTAAACTATGAAAAAAATACAACCACATTAAGCCAGCACACATTTATGATAATTTGACAAATTTGACCTACACATTTCTTTTTACGATTTTCTCCAGTGAGTCTTTGATTTGCTTGTTTCTCAGACTGTAGATAATAGGATTCATCACAGGGATTATGACGGTGTAGAATACAGAGTCCATCATGTCTTCATCTTGCACTTTCTTAGATGCAGGAAGCAGATACATGAAGAGAAGAGAACCATAATATAGAGACACAGATTAGAGATGGGCTCCACAGGTGGAGAAGGCTTTCTTTATGCCTCTAGCAGATTTCTTTTTTTTTTTTGAATGGTTTCTGAGCTATGAAACATATCAAGGAATATAAACACACACACACACATGTGCGCGTGTACGGGCACACAATCTATTTACCAGGCACTGTGACAACACTTAATTGTATTTTGTAGCAACACACTCATTAAAATATCTGTCTTCCATTTGAGTAATACAATCAAATTATTTTAAAATATCTAAATGGTGTTTCATTGCTACCCTAGGACTTTAAAACAGTTATATATCTCACAATGGACTCCATAGACCATTTTTAGTCACATTTCTGGGTTCCAGGCACCCCATCCCAGTAAATTACTTATCCACTTTCTTTTTCTATAGATTTGCCATTTATATAATTTTGACTGACTAAAGTTTATGAAAAACACTTATATCTGACTAAAATAATAGTTTCTACCTTTATTCATATTGTGTTTATGAGTGCTTCATTCCTTTGTATTTCTAACTTTCCATTGTACAGATTCTATCATTTGAACAGTTAGTCTATTAGTCATCTGAGGGACAATGAGATAATTTCGCGTATTTTTCCTCATTCGTCTGCCACCATGAGATAAATAAACACATTTTCAATTAGTCATAAGTTTTCATTTATGCTTCTGTTCTCACGAATGAAATTTCTGAGTCTCACAGTAATCTTGCAGTTGTCATTTTACAGAACTTCCCAATTGTTTGCTAGATTGGATGTGTGCACTATCTTATAGCATCAGCAGTAGTGCTTGGGGCTACTGAATTTTTACAACTTTGTACGTGTTAATTCCATTTTACCTATGTGAGTATGTTACATGGTGAGAATATGATCATGAAGAGCAAAGGCATTCACAAGTCACAGGCATCTATCACTGAAAACTATCGGCTTTTATATCCCATTAAATTTTCAGTGCTATTTCTTTAATTTGGTCATAACTACATTTGATTTTCTATTATACTTTTGAATCTTCAAGATTCTTCTATTTGACTAAATTTCTACAGAAAGGATACAATGATATTTTGATAACTTATAATTTATATAACTAAATGATAGTAGGGTTCATTTTATGAGTGCTGCTTTCTCGTCCATTTGTTAGCACAAGAACTTTTCCCATAGATTTTAAGCTCCCTAGAGATGATATTGTTTGCTATACTCTCTTGATCATCTTACATTAGCTACTCTGACTTTTGTTCTATAACTCACTGATTGCAAATGTGACTGGATGCTGTTTGGTTTTTGTGGGGAAGGGGATTAGGAAGACAAGTAGGGCAATAAAATCAACGTGTATGTCCTACAGCAGAGTGCTACAACCAATTTTCTCTGCTTATGGTCACAATGTGTTCTCAAACTCAGCTATTTGAGATCACATGATACCCCCATTTACTTTAGATATTTTGTTTTCTTTCTTTTTTTTTTCATTTTTAAACTAACATCTCTTTCTTCTCATAAACTACTTGCTAAAGAAGCCACTCAAGAAAAATCTGTGAAGATACTTCCTTCCTTATTGTACTTTAGAGAGCATTCATTGGGCTCTTTGGTGGGACAACACTCCAATCTCTATTTGGAGGAATTACCTGATAACAGACCCCTATTTTTGTATCCTATCAACTTATTTCCTCCCTAGATGGTAATTGATTTGGTAGACCAGTGATTTCCAAGCTTTAGAGTCACTCAGGGAGGTTTTAGGCAGGTTGTTCCTTGGACATCATCTTTAGAGATTCCCTCTAAATGGCTTTGGTACATTCTAAAAAAAAACCATAAATGTATAATATCTATTCAGATGATTCGACCTGTAAAGCACATATAAAGACCACTGCTGTAATGCACTTACACATGTAGAAATCATATGACAAGTCTTTTTAGCAAATCTCTTTCTAATTCTATGCTAGGCTATATAACTGTCTTTAGAAACACATATATTTTTAAAGTGCAAAGAGACAATTTCATGGAGAGAGGCATTTCTAACTTGGCCTGGCAACCTGAGATCACTTCCTGGTGCAAAATGTGGGAAAAAGAGAGCAGAGTTTTGACAAGTTGTCATCTGAACTTGCAACTGGGCTGTGTTCTTGTACACACACAAACACACACACACACACACACACACACACACACACATCCACTAAAGTTTAAAGTTTATTTTATGTCCATTGGGTAAATCAGAGTAGGGGTTCGATATTTTCTACTTGTATTGTCCTTTTATTTTATTTTATTTTTATTTATTTTTTAAAATTTATTTTTATTTATTTATTTATTTATTTTTTGTATTGTATTGTCCTTGGTTAGTGCCCCTGGGTCCTGATCCACCCATCACAATGTTCTTCTTGTAGGTTTCTAGGACCCTCTGGGTCCTTCTATTTCCCCATATCCTATATTTCTCTTACCTAGAGTCCCAGTAGGATGGCCTCATTCTCCACAGTTATGTGGAGAGTGGGGACTGACTCTGACATGAACTCTGGTGCCCTATATTTGACCACCTGTCCTTGGTGGGGAGGCCTGGTGGCACTCAGAGAATGAATAAGCAGGCTACCATGATGAAACTTGATGGCCTATGACCATATGGTGGGGGAGGAGGGCCCCCTCGGTTATAGACCTAGAGGAGGGGAATAGGGTGAAATCAGGAGGGAGGGAAGAACAGGTGGATACAAGTCATGGGATAACAATTGAGTTGTAATCCGAATAAATTAATTAAATAAAAAAGAAAAATGCTTATTTTCTATTGCAAAACTTTCCAGTAGTTAGTTATACATTAAGTAGTTGACCATGTTCTATAATCATTTTTCTTTTTTAATTAGTTTATTTATAATAATGATTTTTTGCTTGGCACCATGGTGCACACCTGTAATCCTAGATCTTGGGGAAGCAGAGGCAGGCAGATTGCTGAGTTCAAGGCCAGCCTGGTCTACAAAGTGAGTCCAGGACAGCCAGAGCTACACAGAGAAACTTTGTCTCTAAAGAAAAAATAAAAGATCCCCAAGATGATTTCTATCCAGGAAATAAGGAGGCTTTTTCATTATTTGTTTTCACAATATTAGGTATTTAATATTGTTATAGTTATTTGAACTGATTAAAATCAAGTAGACATCAGGTTGACATTTAAATTAGTCTATTTCAAGTCCTTAATCTTTTGATGTGATGAAAGATCAAATATTGCATTATTTAGTCAAAACAACTTGTAATTTTTATAATACATGAACACATTTACAAATAAAAGTTTTAAAGATATGATGATATTCAAACTTAAATGAATCTTAGACATAGATAGGGATGATAATCCATCTATTCCTGGAATATTATTTCTATCAATAGTAGAATGAGATGAGCAAACAGTAAGCATAATGAAGCAAATGATAATGCTTAAAAAATAGAGCACTGGCACAATGCTAAGCAAGGCACTAATACACAGACGTGAATCTGGGATGTTTACAACACTCTTTAAGATGGTTCTTTTTTTCAGATTGCATTTATGCTCCAACAGTTAGCTTCCTCTTACTAATGAGCCATATGAAGATGTCTGGCCTCTCTTTGGATCAAATCACTTTTGAAATCACTATTAGTGGGATGGAGAGACAGATCAGTAGTGCAGTACATGCCTAACGTGCATGAAGCCTAAGGCTTGGGTGGCATGGGTCACTGAGAGGTCATTGCTGAGAGACAAAAATTTTGTTAAACTCTTCTGTAACACATTTCCACAGCTTCACTAGAAAGAAACCAATAGCAACTGTACAGTGCAGACTTGAGGTAAATCAAAGGGGTCTATGCAGCACAATCATATCTTTGGTGGAAACATTTTTACCAACAGTATGAGTCATAAATTTAAGAAACTCTTTCTTCACATCAGAGAGAGACAAAAGAAAAGAAAAAAAATTAACCCAGAGAACATCAAATATTAGCAGAAAGAAAAAATATGGTAGGAGAAAATTAAGCTATATTAATACTTAGAGTTAAATCCCAATGAACTTTATTTTTTTATTTTTAATTATAAAGATCAAATCCATTATTGGAGAATACAAATATCATTGAAATTATATAACAGAAACTCATTATTTCTGCCTTTAAGCACGCCTGTGCTAATATGGCACTGTGCTAATTCCCTAAGCTTTTTTCTTTTCCTTTTCCAAATCACACACACTTTATGAAGCTTCTTTCTTGTTTTCTCAGTGATTGAAATCCATGGTTTATTACAAAGAATACTTTATTCTAAGCAAATTCAATTTTGAAGAAACTAAGCATATTGGTCTTCTCACTTAGAAATATATTCGGCTTCTTTGGATGTCATTCTTCTCAGAACAGCATGGTTGGTTCTTTCATGGATCTAAGAAACCACAGCTGGCCAGATGGAATTAAGAGTCACACCACACTGTAGTCATGGGGAGTGCTACCTCTCTGCTTCTACCTATTTCATATAAAAATGTGAAGGGTTCACTGGGCTCCTCTTGTAAATATTTAAATAAGCAGAGAAAACAACAATAACTGTGGGGTGACAGATAATACTAGATTAGGAAAATTAAACGGTAAAACAATAGTAAACAAAGTATTAAATATTAAATCTGAGATTATCTCAGCTAGAAGTGTATTCTATTTTCATTTTAGCAGTAGCCATAAATATAAAGAATTGTTTTTTCCTGGTGACATACAACACAATAGAGGTAATTCTTCTCTATTTGTAACAGTAGTTAGATGGTCAACTAGTAATTAAAACCATAATATACAGATACTTCAAATATCTTACTAGAAATAAATGAAGATAAAATTAATTAGTCTTAATTTATAAATAGACATACATACTATATGGTTCATTTTCTCCAAGGTTATCCTGTGAAAGGCTGATTTGTAAGCTAACGAGGGTTTGAGACATGATTGTATCATGAAAGCTCATATGTCATTGATGGAATCATCCACTATTGAGGTCATACCTGAATTGGTTAATGGGAGGTGGTAGATATTGTAGATATTGACATTTGGATGGAGGAAGCATGCCATTTGGGAGTTTGTAATAGGGTACTTTATCTTGTGCCAAGCTGTTTAAACTCTGTCACCTGGCTTCTATGAGATGGATATATGTACTCCACCACTATAATACCCCACCTTTGCTGGAGACGCACAGTAATTATACCAAGCAAAGTGGAATGATACTTTAAGTGTGACCCAGATAACCTTTGCTTCTTCAGATATGTTCTTATAACAAGGTAAAGATGAACAACATAACTACCTTACATATTTAAATGTAAAGCATTTTGAAATAGGGCCTTCTCTGTTTTTTTCTCAAATGAAGTCACAATTTTCCCACTCTGATTCTTTCATGGATCTGAAATGTGATGCTAAGACAGTCACATTGTAATGATATATATAAAATACTGATAATATGTCAAAGAAACACATAATACACTTAGAAGATTATAGGTATTATATAGTATTGTGTATTACATAATAGATTATTTATATGATATTAAATATATTATGCATGTAATAGAACATATAAGTAAAATACTTTTTTCAAAGGATAGAATAGTCATACCTTCCTCCATGTATCTTTCTCCAACACTGAGCATAAATATTCCTGATGGTTTCTGTTACACACACAGAGCTGGCAAAAAGTTGACTGTTCATGGATTTTCCTGTTATTATTGTAGTGTATCTTGAGCAAATAAGAATGATTAAGAACACCCCAATCTATTCAGAGTTAAGCCACCAGTTGACACTGAGACGTTTTAAGTATTTTAGTGAACAAGAAGAAACTTGGACTAAGGACATATCAGCGAAAGAAGTGAGGGTGAACAGAGCATGATGGGTAGCTGAAATCTTACCATCAAAGATGAGAGAAGGTGGAAATTACTTGTGGTCACTACTTGTTTGTTTCACACTTTCCAGTCCATCAGACTCCCCGTTTTGCCTAACCAATGTTTTTCTGTTCCTAGTTGATACTTGAGATTACAAATCTTCCTTTTTATGTATTCTAAGGATCCACGAATTTAATAATATTCTGTTAATTTCAAATTTTGGCAACTCAAAAGGGGAGAAGTGGAAAAATGGATGAGCAAATGCATTACCATTGGAGGATGACAGGAAGGATATACAGAGTGAGAGGGGCAAAGAGAGAGAAGCAATTCTAATAATGTTTTTAAAAACCATTAGAAAACAAGTTATTTTATAATCATCTCTTTATATACTTTAAAATCATATATGTGTTTGTGTATTCAGTAACTATAGAAGAATTTAGGAATTTAACTGACAGTTGGGAGACTATAAGAAGAGTTTGGGGCAGGAAAGAGAAAGCGAGGTGGAAATGACACACATTCAGTCTGTGTGTATGAATTATAAAAATATGTTAAAATAGTGCTCACTCTGGAAGGCTTCAGCATTATTCCTCTTTCTCAAGAATCATTGTGTTTACTGATCAATGCCATGCATAAAGAGGAAGCTCCATTGATGTTTTGTTTACAGCCTTGACATCTATCTTCAACTAAAATCCTACATAAGTGCAGGTGATTCCCGGATAAAGTATTCTGGCACTTAAAACGTTCACCTTTCCATGTTGCTGAAATGAACTATTGATTTGTGAGTATTTCTTCAGTCACTTTATGATACTTTTGAGACGTGGATGAGTTTTATATTACTTGAAAAAGTCGTGGTTAAAAGCAGCCAGCTGACTGCATTAAGACAACTGTTATCTTTTTGGCAAACATATTTACTTCTTCTGATGTTTGGAAGTCAAACTTTTATCACACTATTGTTTATGCCTGGTAATGGAACCTCTTTAAGAAACCTATATCTTCAATACTATCATTATCAAAAATATGAAAAACTTGATGCCATTTAATTATTCTCAGAAAAGCTAAATAAAATTGTGAGCACAGAACAGAAGAAAATAAAGAGAATAATGTATTAAAAGTGGTGGCTTAGTGAGTGGAAAGGTTTTCCACAGTGACAAAATATCTGGCCACTTTTGTTCAAACAAATTTAATAATATGCCAACAGTATACATAAAACTTTGTTTTCACGTGTTTTGTGAATAGTGTTGTTTAGAAGTTGTACAAGGTCTTGGGCTAACTAAGTTTGTGATTGGCTGTCTTTAGTTAGAATGAAATTGTTGAAGAAAACAAGAGGGCAAATTTCAGTTTATCCTGCAACTTTCCACCTATGGATCTTCTTTCTTGTAACCATAACAATCAATTTCTCAGTCTATTGGGAAATCCTCATTCACAACAGTGGAATTATTACCATATTTCTAGTAAATGTGAGGCAAATCATCTTGTCTCTTTCTCACATCTCTTTCCTTAGAGTAACTAAACCGTAGCCCTGTTGGACTTGATAACCTATAAACTGACCGACCTTTTCTTAACCCTTTCCCAACATACATACAATATACTTTACATGACCCTTACATAGGAAATTGATTCTGATCCCAATTAAGTCCAGTGTATTTCTTACTGTGCTTTCTTGGTATGTGTATAGACTTGTGAAAACTGTGAGGATTGCAACTTTAAATATGCACAGAGAAGAGCGTGTGAGGTAGGGACAGAGAGAGATAGAGAGAGAGAGAGAGAGAGAGAGAGAGAGAGAGAGAGAGAGAGAGAGAGAGAGAAGGATGGAGGAGGAGAAAGAGGTAGGGAGAGAGAGGGGAATCTACTTTCAACAGGAAACATTAATTTAAGACGTTTGCAAGAACCTGCAGAAGAGGATGACAATAAGAAACAGACAGCTTACCTAAAGATCATTCAAACAAGACTATGTAGGACCAGCTGTCACTCAAGATACTAACAATAGATTTTTTCCAGCAGTTCACCACTTTGTCAATGACAACTTTTTTCTTCTTTACCTACTTTTTGTTGTATTTATTTTCAGGTAAATGCAAATCTAACTCCCTTTAATATGTGATATGTGGAAATCTCTTTTCATCTATGTCTTCTTCTTCCTCTCCGTCCCAAGCCTTTAAATAAAAGAGTAAGGGGAAAGTGGGAGGGAGGGAGGAATGGGAGGATACAAGGGATGGGATAACCATTGAGATGTAATATGAGAAAATTAATAAAATATTTTTAAAAAGAGTAACACTTTTCATCTCTGTTTCATTGATATAGCTTCCTTGCCCCCAACTGTCCCCTTCAAAACCATACTGCCATTCATCTCAGCATTTAACAGAGAACTTTCTATTTTAAGGTCCTTATTGATATTTAACTACTCCACATTATCAGCCCTTCCCTTCCCTGCAGATAATAATTGGATCTGTAACACCAGCTTCTCTGAATTCTCTGTCTCCACTTAACCAGTAACCCATCTTAGAAAAAAATATAAGTCAACTGTTGTTCCTGGTAATCTTTTCATCTTCACCCGTTTCCCATCAGACTTTAGCCTTTGTTCATGTCTGTGAAAGGATTTTGGTCCCCACAAAACCTCACAACTATAAGCAGTTCTCTTATACATAGATACTTCCCTTTCCATACAAGGACAGACCTTAGGAATGCTTTCACATCACAATAACGTTCACTGCCTTTTGGCTCCTTGCCCATTATTTCAAATATTTTAATTCACCACTCCAATTATTGACCATAGGCACTTTCTGAAACTTATGTGGTCATTTTAAGATTAATTAACTGTAGGATAGAAAAGTTAACCCCCCAGTAAGATTCACTTTATGTTTACTATAGGAGGCACTAAGCCCATTACAGGAATTCTGCCATTGTAAAATAGGATTACATATCACTCTAAATGAGGGGAATAGAGCAGAGAGTAAGGCCCAGAGACTTTGTTCAAAGGCATTAAGAGTAGCGCATTGAAGACATTAGTTGGCTAAAAGAATGGCTAGAGGACTACCTACTCCATCCATCATAGGTCTACCATATTCAGCCGCTGGCTTAAACAGAGGAACTTCAGAATGTCTGAAGGTTATCTGGGGCTCACTGTAATATTCAATATACACCCCTGGGAGGGCATGATGCTGATGAGACATGTGGTACACAACATTGTATGCAGGACTCCATGTAATAGGTGAAGCATGATGGAGAAAGCCTGAATAATAGAAATTAATTACTTCAAATCCACCTGCTACTCAAATTAAATGACTCCAGATACTAACCTACGTGACACAGTAGCTGAGGACTCTGTACAGTGGGGAACTCTGAGTTACTAAACAATCTTTTTGTTTCTGTGCACTTCAGTCTTTGAATTTATACTTATTTATTTAAATATGAAATGCCTCTGTTCCTGCTGCAACTCTGTGCCTGCACACAGAACTTGAAGTTTCCTCAGAAGCGCCTTCTGGATGCATTCTCAGCTGATGTCATCCATGCCTTAGCTTGAGACTTTGAGTCTACCGATTATAATGAATCTAACACACAGAGTATTCATTGTAAAAGGAGGGAACCAAGTCCCACAAGTTACTCTAATGTCTCTTCCATGTATGCACCATTGTGTGACACAACCCCCCATATCTACACAATTTAAAAAAATACAATTTTAAAAACAATGAGATGGAACTGGGAATTCAGTTCTTGTAATAATTTTTAGCATTTTTATTTTATTGAAGCATTTTTAGATACTCTGTATTCTGAATAAAATTTATCCTCCCACTCAATAACATTTTTCGATTTTGGGAGGTTCTTTGTCTCATAATGCTTTGTTGGGGCTTCAACAACAATAAACAAACAAACAAAGCATTTTAATGTTCTTTGCATATTTTATGTTTTCCAGTTGTGCGTTATGGGATTTCTGTGTTAGCCAATGTGTGTGTGTTCGCATCTATATGTGTTTCTTTTCTCTTCTGCGGTGTGTGTGTATGCGTGTGTGTGTGTGTGTGTGTGTGTGTGTGTGTGTGTGTGTGTGTGTGTTCTTTTTTTTTGTTCCATTTGACTTTTCCTATTTCAGTTTACATTTCTGTTGGTTTTCTAATGAGAGAGAGAATGGGTGGAGATTTGGTTGGGAAGACACATGGAGCAGACATGGGAGATCTTGTTAAAGTGCTTTATTAATGAACTATTGAAAACAACCACCTGATTTAAAATCAAATAAAGGTACCCTTCCCTTTCTATTCCTCTTGCTGCCACAAGACAGGAAAAGTGTTCTGAATCATTTGTAGCGAAAGGGTTTTATGAAATTGTGATTTTCTGAGGGTTGTCTTCACAAAATGTAGGGTTCATTTTTTAATTAATATTTAGTTGTCCGAAGTCAGAAGCTGGAAAATGAAGCTCACCGAAGACGCATCATCTTTGTGATCAGCAGTGCTTCTCAGAAGTAAAGCAGAGATGGGTCCAAAAGCTTCCTGGATTAAGGTGAAAACTGCTTATGAAAACCTTTCAAGATTTACTGAGCAAGAAACCTCTATATAACTACATAAATACCTTAATCATGTGACAATTGCATATTAAATTTAATCCATTCACATAGCACATAGGATCTTTTAACTGAAAAAGAAATCCTCAATAACAGTGCACATACTCACAATAACAGATGGTGCTGACTCTAATTTTTGAGACTTTGCTTAGTTTGGGGGAGAGCAGAGCATTATTTTTAAGTCAATGTATATTGAAAAGACATTAACCCATCTAACATTAGTTGCAACTCTTTATAAAAGCTCTCGGGCAGAAATGAAATGCCTGTGACCTTTCTTCTTTCCTTACTGCACTGTTTAGTGATGCTGGTAACTCAAGGATGCTGGTTTTATTGTGAGATATGATACTGAACATCATTGATCTGCAGCTACTTGTGAACTGAAGCAGGGTACTTCAGAAAACTTTTGTCAAGCCTCCTTTTAAACCATCACAAAGAGTGAAGTTAGAAATCTTTTACACTCTGAAAGCTCTGATGTTTTGAAAGTGCAAGCACCCCTATTTGATGTTGGTCCTTTGGCCTATTACTCACTATCATGAGGTCTAAGTCTTTCACGTATATTTTAGTATTTCAATCTTTCATCCCATTGTTAAACATACATCTGTATGCAGTAAATATTAATTTCTTTAAAATTGCTTTTAATTCACATAAATTTCAAGTATCATTCTTTTTCTTTTTCTTTTCCTCCCCCCCCCCCCCCGCAAAGACAGGGTTTCTCTGTGTAGTCTTGGCAGTCACGGAACTCATAGAGATCCACCTGCCTATGCTGCCCTGAGTGTTGGGATTAAAGGTGTGCACCACCATCTCCCAGCTCAAGTCTATTTTATATAATTAAAAATCCAATTTCCTACTTTTTAAGTTTCTTCCTTTCCTTCCTAAAATTTTCTGTTCAACTGTTTTCTTTTCTGTCCCTTCTGTCTGTCTGTTTCTCTCTCTCTCTCCTTTTTGCCATCTGTTTTTCTTTCTTCTTTATTATCTGCAAGCTGTATTAATGCCCATACAGCTATACCCAAATTATCTCTATTTCTTCTAAAAAATTATTTAACAAATCATGGAAATTCAGTTTATCTAGAAAAATAAATTTCCTCATAATTATATCCCTTAATTTTAACCAAATATTTGCCTCAAGTAAAATTTCCCTTTCTTCTTACAGTTATTTATTTACCATGAATCTGTGCACATGTGCTCAGGTGCCATAGCACCTGTGTGAGCTTACGTATGGTGGCTTAGGTTCTCCCCTCCACCATGTGGCTCCAGCTATCAAATGTAGAACTTCTGCTTAATGGCCAGTGCTGTTAGCAGCTAACTCCTCTCTCCAGACTTATTTTGTCGATGTTTGCCTCTTATATTTTTTTATTTACAAGCTTTACTTAGCCCCCAAATTTATGTATTAAGCATTTAGTGCTATAAGTTCTCCTCCAAGCTCTTCCTTAGCTCTCATGAAGACTCCCTTGGCCATAGCTTCCTTCTTAGTTCAATCATTATGGTGCATGTCCCATATGCTCCTCACAATGTCCATTCTTATTATCAACATATTGAACATAATAAGCATACCTACTCAGATTTGAGGTTATAAAGCTTAGGGTATATGTTTAATATAACTACCAGTTTGGCTGTACTGGGTGTTGTGTCTGTCTCTTTAGTATCTTTTAAGTTACTTGAATCATTCAAGACCGGAAGCCATTGCTACATTAACCCATATCATTCTGTATATTTTTCCTGCTTTCTACAGTAACTTATATTAGCTCTTCAGGCTAGATACTTCAAAAAATCTATGCTGGTATCATGCATCTGGCTGGAGATGTTTTGTATTGATTTTTTAAAATCTTGGTTTACATAATGTACATGGTTTACTTTCCCATATTTATACCTAAGCTTTTTAGGCCCTGTTTTGTTGAAAAAAATTGTTTCTTTTGAATTCCTTTGCTCTTATGTCAAATGCTCGTGTGTGTATAGATGAGTCACCACATCTGCCATGTGGTAAGTATCCTACATTACTGTCTGTCAGAATCCATGTTGTTAAACACAGTTGTCTGACAAAATGTATTTGCTTTTTTTTTTTTTACTGTGATTTTTCTCTTTTGAGTTTATCCCTGTACCTTTTGTGTGGAAAAGTTGTGTGACCCTACAGATCCATCCTTCCAAAACTGATGTTACTTCCCTACTTTCTGCAAAGTTTGTAGGCTCTGATTTATACTGGCCATAATAGCAGAGTAGAAACCATCTAGGATACCTCTTGTTCTTGGTCTCCAAGATGACCTCTTGGAAAATTGCCACTTAAGTCAGAGCATGTGATTAGTGGCGTCAGACACATGACTCAATGCATACAATGTTCCAGCATCCAGTGAATTCTACAATATGAGCAATATAAGCTCAAGTCACAAGGTCAGATCATAAAAACTTCCAAAGTCTAAAAAACCCATAAACAGGAACATATACTTGGTTTCTAACACCAAACAGATTTAATGTGAATTTTATTGAGCAATCATAAAGTGCCTGTTACTAAAAGTTGTGCCATCATACATTTTCATTTAAGAAGAGAAATAATTTGAATAGATTTTTCATATAACATGGGAGAGATATTGACTTTGTAAGTTTTCAATATGATGAGTTACATGTGCTAGGGCACAGAGGAAAAGAATACAGGTAGCACAGATGAGACTTGGTAGGCTGAGGTCAGATGTTAGGGGAGGAGGGCTCCCTTTTTTGAGCACTAGGGGAGAGAGTGAGAGAGGATCAGAGACGGAGGAGGATCAGGAGGGAACAGGGGAGGGGGCTACAATCTGCATGTGAAGAATTCAGATTGCAGAACAAGCAGGTAACTTATATTGCTAATCCCACTACATGGGAATAGCTCTGAGAATGGCTGATACATGAATGTCTATACATAGACAATGCTTCTTGTCGGTTACAGAATTCCTGTGATTTATTATTAATTGCCATTCTTCATATCACATAAATGATTAGCAGATGTCTTACTTCTGCTCATACAAAGAACAGACAACCAGCCTCAATTGTTTTGTGCATCATCTACACTTTATACATTTATAACTTTAGGACTGTATAATGCGTGTGAAAAATTATGTTTTCACAACAACAACAACAACAACAACAACAACAACAACAACAACAACAAACTGGACACTAATGCTGTACAAGTCCTGGCAGGATTTATTTCTCTCAGCATGCAGGCCACTCATATTCCTCATCCTTCATGTCCAAGAACCAAGTTCTCCACTTGATGTTCCTCATCAGAATATGATAGCTTCCAGGACAGGTTCAAAGAAAGCTCCCAGTCCCTACTTTCACATGAACTCTGGTGCCCCAATTTTGACCATGTCCCCTTGATAGGGAGCCCCGGTGGCACTCAGAGGAAGGATAGCAGGCTCCCAAGAAGAGACTTGATACCCTATAGGTATATACAGGGAGAGGAGGTCCCCCTCAGTCACAGACATAGGGAAGGGGAGTAGGGGTAAAGTAGGAGGGAGGAAGGAATGGGAGGATACAAGGGATGGGCTAACAGTTGGGATGTAATATGAATAAATTAATAAAATATTAAAAAAAGAAAGCTTCCAATCCCAATTGGTGCAGCTTTTCAGACTTTTCTACACCCTAATTCAGCCTGGAATTTCTCAGCATTTAGAAACTGGACCACAAATGCTAATCACAGTTTCTTTAACCATTTCCCTCAATCTTACTTTGGTCCCTAGAAAGGTATTATTTCTCCTAAATCAACTGGGAAAAAATTAAGACAATGTGTAGGTCTTTGGTTGCTTTCTTGGGTGATCGATGTTTATTTTCATTGGGAGTTAATTATAAGTTATTCTTGGTCTTATTTAGAGAGAAAACAAGGTGGAACCCAGGGATGTCTCTGTTTTCCTTTATCTTTCATTTTTGGTTTGGAGAAAGGGGTTGGAAAAAAGAAGGGGAATATAGCAATATATACGGATGATGGGACAAAAATTAATTAGTGAATCTACTCCTCAATTTAATGCCTTAATTGTTACTCACAAGGTTAATTTTAATTTACTGGTATAGAATTTTGTATATAGATGCAAAATAGGTCTAATTTAGATACTGTGGTATAGAATTCAAATATAAGATTATTATTCACACAAATTATATATATTTCTACTCTAATATGTGGTATTGTACACATACAATTAAATTATTATACAAGGTTTACTTCCACCAATTTGAAAGTCCTATTGCAGGCTGCTTAGGACAAGTAAATTATACAGGCTAACTGTTAGTTGATCATTCATGGTCATATCACTTATTAGTCTATTTTTATCACAAGAATATAAATCCTAGTTGTAACACATAGGTATGATTCTATAGAAAAATGAGGTAAACTACCTAGATAAGGTCTTCAAAAGCCTCAGAGACTTACAGAATATGGCATTTAAAAATGTTTTCATTATTTTAAAGATTCATTGACAATGAAGCAGGTTAACTCCTGGCAACACCCAGCTTGCTTCAAAGAAGATAATGAACATCAAAGCACTTCATTATGGAGATAGATTCAAATGTGGCAAAAAAAGCCACTGGGAAAAATATTTTTGTTTCTACCACAGACAGAATTCTGCCTAAAAATAGGCAAGTGTGGATGCAGGCAGAGTCAACAGTCAAACTCTGCCAAGACAGGGTAAGCAAGTCCTCAATAGTTCCTGCCTCACAAACATGTCTTTCAGATATATTGGGCCAGAAAGCTGAAGGTGATGCTCCAACATTGTTGAGTTTTGTGTGACTATTCAGGTAACAAACTGTCCCTGTCATCTTCTCATTTGGGAAACTGCTAACCTGCACTCTCTGTCTACTCAGGTAACTAACTTTATTCCTTCTCAAGTCTCTAATGTGGTTGAAGACCAGATAGTTTAGTTTTACAATTAAGCTTTGTTGTTTAAGAGTCAAGATGTTTTTAGGTCTAGGTAGATGTTTTAAGTTGATAATGATGAGATATGATCACTTTCCTGAGATTTTGTCCTTGATGCCAGAAACTGGGACTATTATATTCCACCCTGATGGAGCAGAGCTACAATCTGGGGAAGTGTGAAAAAATGAATGCAAAGATAGAAAGAGCCAGGCCACTGTGGGCAAGCAATTACTGTATGCACTAAACTAAATTCATCTGTTTCAGGTCCTTATCATGAGACAAAATTCATTTTCATTCTTCTGCAGTGAATATTTGTTGACTAAAATATGAGTATTACAGCCAAAGTGGCTGAGCTGGTTAGGGTTATCTATGGTCTATCTCTTCTTTCTTTATAAGAAGTACAAATCAGCCAGGAGTGGTAGCACACACCTGTAATCCCAACACTAGGGAGGCAGAGGCAGGGGGATCACTGTGAGTTTGAGGCCAGCCTGGTCTACAAATCAAGTCCAGGACAGCCAAGGCTACACAGAGAAACCCTGTCTTGAAAAACCAAGGGAAAAAAAGACGCATAAATCAAACAACAATAAACAAATGTACTTTTTTCTAGTGAAAACGAATTTAGTGTTACACATTGGTAATGCCTCTGTTTTTGTTTTTTACTTACCAATTTACTGTTGTATTAACAGCTTTAGAAGCCATGAGCCCTCAAATTGTAGTTATTAACTTGGAGTTTAATTTTTGCTAATAAGTCAGAGGTAGATAAAACACAAAATTAAGTTTCTCATTTCACCACATATCCAAAATCTCTCTGAATATTGAGCCAATAGATGAAAATGTTTCTTGTACTTAAGGTGATATCAATGCATTTTATGTTACTAAACATCCTCATTTAATATGATGTATCTAAGTGGTCTTTTCTGAGAACTCCAATTCTATTTATTTTCCTTCTCAATATTTCCAAATATCCTGCTTTTAATTTGTATACCTGACAACCCATTAGCATCATTTTCCAAATTTTACTACAGGCTTCCTTTTAATTTTGTGAGTAGTCATATACATTATGTTTGTTTTTGTTGCTATAACAAAATACTTGAGAATTAACAATATATAATTAGTGGATTTTGGCTTGTTTTAGAAGGTAAGAATTATAATTTCAAGGAAGTATAGCTGGCTATGTTCTTCCTTCTATGACATGATATGATGAAAGATATCATATTATGTTGGAAGAGGAGTGATAAAGGAATATATGAAAGTGATGGAGGAGATTATCCTTTAAGTTATTTTATTTTTCTTGTATAAAAATCCTAATGGAACATGCCAATTTTTGCTCTTCTAGTGGCTTCTCCTCACAAGGAAAATAGAAAACTTGGCCAAGGTGATGGCTCCTCAGAGAGCAGTGGTTCCCTTCTTGGAGAATTTAACACAATATACAACATGGACCATTGTAGTCCCCAGCAGTGACAAAAGCCCGGAATCTTGTCCATTGTCTAACCAAAGTCTGTTACTGCACTGGTGTAATAGCCTTTTAATATGTGCCCTGGTAAAATTTATTATCTCTGGTTCTTTAATGGGAAGGGAGAATAAATAGATCTCCTCCAGGAACTTGGGATTCATGTTCTTGACTAGATGGCTCACCTTAGTGACAGAGATCCACTCTTTGTCTTTGTCTTTGTCTTTACCTCCATGAGTCCAGGGGACTTGACAACAAACAATATAAATTCATAAGCCCTATGCTGAATCCTCCTCTGGAGCCACAAAGGGCTCCTAATCCTGTGCCTCCACATTCTCTGTACCTGGTGTCATCCTCCACCTGATGTCTTCCAGAGGAAGGAGGAAGAGCATCAGGAAAAAGGAGGAGGAGGAGGAGGAGAGGAAGTGGAGAAGGAGGAGGAGGAGGAAGTGGAGGTGGAGGAAGAGGAGGTGGAAGAAGAGGAGGTGGAGGAAGAGGAGAAAGAAGAGAAGGAGGAGGTGGTGGAGGAGGAGGAGGAGATGGAGGACGAGGAGGAGCAGGAGGAGAAAGAAGAGGAAGAGGAGGAGCCCGTCATTTAAGGGGAACTTCTCCTGTGTTAAAGCATCAGTTCACTTTTGAGATCATAGACCGTTATGCCCTAAATACATCTTAATATTCATAGATTCCAGTAGTTCCATGTTGAAGATAAAGATTTTAGCACATGTACTTTGAAACATTCAAAATGTAACATTCTGGCTAATCATCTAAGTGACCATGTTTATATTAATTCAAACAATTAAAACACCAGTAGAGTAACAGGCAGACACCTGATCTAAAAACAGGTGAAACAAAATTCTGTTTTACAAATAACAAGGCATTTTAGCTATAGACCAATAAGGAATAGAAACCATAGTGACATAGAATCATTGTATGCATGAAATGTTAATGAAAGAGTGACAGTAATGATGGCTTGTGAAATTTTCAAATAATGATCTATAGACATATTTCACTTATAAGATGATATACTTAATCATGAGACAATTGTTGGATTGATTTATGCAAGTTACTTTGAGATTTTGGAGTATGGAAAGCATTAGCAAGTTATAATAAGCACATTTCAGACAAACTACAGACTAGAATAGACCATGTTCATACGTCAATTTCAGGCTGATTATTTTCCAGTCATGTTACGGCCAACACTAGGTCAGACAGAGGGTAGTGTTCTGTTCCATGGAGTATCCCAGAGGCTTCATACTTCCATTCTATTGTTGTTACACTATTTTCTAGAGTGCAGTCCCAATTGTCTGCATGGCTGAAGGTGAGTTGCTTTGAGTCTTCATACACACTGATCTGAATTAGTAAAAATAGTCTTCAAGGAAGTACGACCTATGCATGTGCTACACTTATTATTATCCTTACAGCAGGTTTTGCAATCACTTCTGCCCAGGACCAATGTTTACAACATGGATACCTGAGCAACTATCAGGTTCAAAGAAGCCTGGAGAACACTGTTTCCAACGTGCAAGCTATAATTTCCAATGGAAAATGTATTTGAGATTTAGTTCTCAGTCTTGCAATGAGTTTAGTATGTATTGATTTTCTGTATTTTTTTTTAACAAGTGTGAGTGCAATGTGATGCCATTCCACAAGGTGAAATGTACTAAAAGATGGGACTCTTTGATAAGATGGTAATGGGAAACTGTAAGGTTTAAGATGAAAGCGATATTCTCAATTTACTTAGTTGAAAGAATATGTGTGACTTCTGAATTAGGATATCCATTATAAATTTTTAATATTGAAGAATCATTGAAACAAAGAAGAAATTGAATACACTTTAGTTATTTTAAGATAACCTTGCAGTGATTCCTACAATAAAATGTACCTATAAAAGAGTATATTTTCAATAAAAAGAATAATATTTCCACATATAAGATTATAATAGCCAGATATTGTGACTGCTTAAATAAAATTAATTAAGTTTTCATATTGACACCCATCTTCATTGGGGAGTTTGTCCATAGTGGTTCTTCCTAAATGAAATTTTCAGCAAATAACACTGTGAGTGGTAAGGCTCTCAGCCACCACCCTGTTTAAGAATTTTTCATGGACTTCTTCCTTGTTAACGTCGGATATAATCATTTCTACCTTTAATTGTGCCATTTCATCCTGATTTATAGCTCAAATTAGCAGCTGATTTTAATTTTTCTTTACTCATTCTTATTTAATTTTAATTTTTTTATATTGTATAAAACTCAGTCAGTTGATTAATTGAATTGGTGTTTATAGGCTCTAATAATTCTTTAAAGAGCCACAGAAATGTTTTAGAATTAGGAAAGTTTTGTCTGCCCATTTTGATTTCTAGTTCTTCCAGCTTTGACATTATTCCAACAATTTATTTGAGGAGAAATTTAATGCAAACAAGTAAACAGCAGATTATCTGAACAGCACTTATCTACTCCAGGTTTATGCACTCATTGGAAATTTACCATTGTTTTATTTTCCAAGGATCATATATGAAGACAAAAATGAGATTTTAGTGGATCTGTCGTGGACCTGATAGACAAAATTGTTGGTTAGGTATGGAACTTAAAATAATCCTTTCTATACCAAAATATTGCTATTAAATAATTCAAGCCTTTCATGATTTTTGGTTGCACCCTCTTACAATTTCTCCACCGACAACTTAGTACCATTACATAAAATAACTTAGGGAATAAAGGTTTTCTTTTGGGTTGCAGTTCCAGAAGGGTCATCATTCATCATGGCGGTAGGGGCATGGAATAGGAAAACAAGTCATGGCAGCAGGAAGAAGAATGTTGCTGATTATATTTTCATTTGCATATCGGAAACAGAGTATATATGACTGATGTCAAGCTACCCAGTGTCAGAGACAAGAGCCAAAGCCCAGCAACTGATGAGCGAATAAACAGTGTGTTATATTCAGCACTGATTCAGTCTTAGGAAGAAAGAAAATTCAGGTACATGCTGCAAAATGGAGAGGTAACTTTGAAAATAAGGTTCAGAGTGCCAAATTACACATTTCAAACATTTTATATACTAACTTTATGTATATTTTCGCATGATAAAGTTTGGAAGAATCTGTCTTTTTGAAAAGATAGTCAATATCAGATAACAATAAAGGCAAGCTTTCAATGTATCTTATTTCATTTTTATGTAATATTTTCCTTTAAAATTTTTAATTTTATAAACTTAGCATAAAGGAACTTGAAAAGAAATGAAATATCCCATACCAAAATTAACTAGACTCAAAGTCTATTGAGCTCCTAGAACTTTTACACAGTGAGCATCAGATTTCAGAAGGGAAACTGTGAAGCATCACATTAATTTTCACACACAAAGTACTGAATTTATCTTATGTACTTATTCACCACCCAAGCCAAACAAAAAATGACAGGATTATAGCTAGAGAAGTAACTATATTTATATCTTCTTTCAGAGCTCACGGTTCTTACCTGCGTCCATCCCTGCCTTAAGCCCTTATTGCTGGCCTTTCTTGTTAGCCTTTTTCATGTTAATTTTATAAAAGTACACAAATAGGAAATAAGTGGCAACCCAATGTAGAATAGAAAAACTATTTCTCAAGAAACTATGAAGACAGACGCAATTGTATTAATGGTGACAAAGACTTGGAAAGTCTGCTTCAGTGACAAAGACAAACTTGTCAGAAATGATGCCCTGGGTTTTTGTACAGGCTTTGCAGTATAGATGTAGTTACGTGGCTATAACATGACCGGAGCAGGATCCTTGAATGGGCTTGTAACATCAACATAATGGTGGTGCCTGAGGGACCATAGAAAGCAATATGGTTACACATGGGTAGAACACTCCAATCTCAAGAAAATGATTTAAGGGAACAAAACCAAATCTTTGTTTAGAATTATGTCCTTATCAACACCAGTAATAAAGGAAAAAGTGATATTCAGGAATACACTTCATTTATTTTTTAACATCAATAAGTGGCTATTATTAAGAAAAGAAAAGTATCACCATTTCAGTTGTATACACAAATAAAAATGTTTTACATGATACTAAAGGATACTGTGATCATAGTGTTATGTAGTAGAGTCAAACTATGGTGTTTTGTAATATTCTAGTTATATATAATATATACATATATTATATTATTTATATTTGTATTTCTGGAATTCATAGTATACTAAGTAAAAATTTTTCAGGAGAAGCCAATCTTTTCCATATCAGGTACAATTTATGAAGTATCGTGATAAATTTCTCTCATATCAAATATCCATGTATGTGTGTGTACATGACTGTTTATATTGAGTTATAGGCAATACAAAAAACTTAAATATATACAACTGATTATATAGTATTACATGCTTATTAGTATAAACATTGATGAGTAAGGAGAATATTTTTACACAATTTGTCTTCAGAATTCCTTATTTCTGACACTTCTTATATGCTGTAAAAATATGACTTAAGTATTGCAATAGAGTGCCATCCTTAAGGCTGGCCATGGTGGCAAACGCCTTTAATCCTAGCACTCAGGAAGCAGAGACAGGCAGATTGCTGTGAGTTTGAGGTCAGCCTGGTCTACAAAGTGCCTATAGGACAGCCAAGGCTACAATGCCATCTTTAAGCAGTGACTAATTTCAGTAGTCAGGGCTGATGTGGAACAAATGGAGCAGGCCAGGTTATAGCCTGGATAGAACAACTCAGGCTCATGTACATCTCCCAGGAAAACAGGTGCATGTTCTCTATAACCAGCCCCATTAAAAATAGTATAAGCCATTATCTTCAGGTAAAAATCTCAGGGCATCCAAGGAAAAGAGCCATTGGATTCTCAGCACTCCGTCTAGGAAGAAGGTTCTCAAGTAAAGAAGAAAAGTATGTGCCCAAATTGCTAGCATCACCAGAAAATGTCACTTTTAATTGGATAGGAATTATGCAGTCAGGTGTGACAAGAAGGAGCTGGTTATCATGAGGCAATGATGTGACAGAAATGCAGCCTCGTGCTCCTAATCCCTCCAGAGTGTTATCTTGTGATTACCAAACACCTACTTAGATATGCCTTATTAGTCTCTCCTTTGGATATCTTCATTCTTAGGAAAACCATACTTCGGTGTGCTTGAATGTGATGGTGTTAGCAGTTTCAAATGCGAGCAGCTGCTTCAGCTAAGCTAGTAGTTCACAAAAATTAATCTGCCCTTCACACTAATCTGTAGGCCAATCAAAATGTTTCTTTTAAATACAAACAGTTTTATAATGCTGTCTAAATCACTCTGGCACAGGTGCCTTGGGCCGCTTAGAGAAAAAGTAACAAGAAAATTTCATCTGAAGACTGTTAAGTATTCTTGCCTGGGCCTGGCTGTTATCACCTAGCAACTAGAGAAGACACTGAGTGAATCTAAGAAAGAGCATCTCACCCATACTCTCACCACATACTGATCAAGTAATTAGGAGGGAGTAAGGACGCTTGCTAATGCCAATAGGGACGGTAATGATATGACACAGGAGTGTTAAGAAGACCTTGCACGGCTTGAGATAACAGCTTAGGGAGACCGCGATCATTAAGGTGATGATGAGATGAATAGCATTCATAAAAACAGAAGGACTTTGAGGTTAGAGTCTATGATTCACATGTGCATTTGCAGAAAGTGAAAAATTATTGCTTAGGCAAGAACCTGATTAGTAATCAACCCTCAAGGCATTACTTTTTTTTTTACGAACAGAGCAATGAGCGTAAAGTTTGACCAGAGAGTAGCTGAATTGTGAATATTATCCCTATGTCTTATTTTCATAACATTATGCCAAATGTCAGTTAGCACAAGTACACATTTGAAGGATAATATGAATGTTCATGTTTAAGGTAAGAGGAAAACAATAGGGTCTGTACAGCCAAGTAATTGTCTAGGATTCTCAGACCCTATCCTCCAACATAATTCTAAATGGAAAACATTAAGAGCTCATCTCTAAAAATAAACTTTTCCATGCTAAATTCTAAATTCCTTAACCTGGAAAAAATAGATGAGGAAATAATTTCTTTCCCATGTAGCAGTGCAGAAATGGCTGTTGGGGGAAGGAATTGAGTCCCATAACTATCTGAGTGATGAAATTGACAAATGAATGTTGAGCTGGTAACTAAGGAAGGGAAATATCAGAGAGTAGACCATGGAGGTTTGTGTGTGTATGCCATATGGTTCCTGACTAGGGATGCAGGCTCATTCTCAGATGAACCTCTAACCCTACAGCTTTAGGAGAGATCACTTGGATGGGTGAGTATGTGTATGCGTGTATGAAAGCATGTGTACATGTATGTGTATATGTGTGTGTGTTTGTGTTTGTATGTGTGAGTCTGTGTGTGTTCTAGTAAGGTGATGTGCAGGCACATATATACCCAGGCATGTGGACACAACAGGAAGTTGGTTATCCTAGTCCTCTCTCTGTGTTATTGCCACAAAATAAGGGGTCTCTCTGTGAACCAAAAATCATTATTTTTGTATTGGCTGGGTACCAATTTATTATCCATTATTGACCAGCTTATATTCATCTCCACACATATTATTCATCCAAATACCCAGAGTTATTGTTTATTTTTTGCATGTTGAGAATTGAATTCAGTTACTCACTCATACTCACACAGTAAAGCTATTTCCCCTGGAATCACTTCCCCAACACCTCTTCTATAAAATGAAATAATCACCTGCTCTCTCTTTCTCTCTCTCTCTCTCTCTCTCTCTCTCTCTCTCTCTCTCTCTCTCTCTCTCTCTCTCACACACACACACACACACACACACACACACACCACATGCACACACACACACACACACACCACACGCATGCACACACACACACCAAAACCATACAAATCCAAAATTATATGAGACAAAACAAATACACCATTGAGTACAATTTGTGTTGGACATCTACTACTAGGAATGGAAGATGCCCTTAAGTGTGGTTTATACCCCCAGTGAAACTATTGGTTGAAAATAATTTCTTTCTTTTTATAATCAGATGTTGGTTTAATACAGATTCATGGCTGGGTGTGGGAGCTCATGTGTCCATGTCTGCTCTTACTGCTGTGACCTCATTTAGCTTGGACCTCTGCAGGTTCTAAGTATGCTGCAACAGTTTCTGTGAATTCATAAGTTCTTCAGTCCTGTTGTGTCTGGAGGACACCCTGTCCAGGTGCCATCCATCCATTCTGGCTCTGGGAATCTTTCTGCTTTCTTGTCCAGATAGTTTCCTGATGTCTGAAAGGAGGAATTTGATGAAGATACCCCATTATTTTTAATTTGCATGGTTATTTTCTATATAGAGAAAGAAAAAGTGGAGTTGTATGGGTAGAAAGTAGGGGGATCTGGGAGTAGGTAAGTGAGGGGAAATTATAATCAGATTATATATTTTTTCAAATAATAAATAAATAAAATTTAAAAATCATTTTAGTGTTTTGAGTCTAAAATATTCTGAGCACAATACTATACTTGAGCATTTGTTACCAATTGGATGCTCTAAGTTGAGACATGCTAAGCTGAGACATGCTGTCTTGCTAGTCAAAGTTGGCAAATGTCTTGCATGTAAAATCCAGAAATGGAAACATCAGATGAAGAATGATAAATTTTTACATGTACATTTATAGTATTACACATATATACAATAAATTACTTATACCAAGAAAAACCATGACATAATCAGGAATTATATAACTGTTACATTCCTAGTGTTTTGGCTATTTGTATTTGACAGTCTTGAAGAAAACATCTTTCTTATCATGGTGCATCTAAAATTCCGAAAGTAAATCAATCTTCATCACATCTTGTCATTATCAACTTAAAATATCTATCTAGACCTATAAACATCTTAACCCCTAAGACACCGAGCTTCATTGTAAAACTAAGCTACCTGGTCTTCAACTCTATCAAAGACTTGAGAAGGAATAAACTTGATTCCTTGAGTTTGCCAGGAGTGCAGGTTAGTAGCTTTCCAAATGAGAAAGTGAGAAATCTTATGGAAGAAGGGAGGAAGGATTGAAAGAGATAATCTTCCAGGTTACCCAAGTTGTGTACAAGAGATGATCTCAGGCTTGTTGAGGGGCAATTCACACAGTGAGCTCTAAGTTCTCAGCTTCCCTGAGCTGTCACCATGCCGGGTGGATGTTAATGATGTGCCTGCTAGGGAATCCCTCTTCATCCTGTTCTTTCTTATCAGCATGCCTGTAAGTAACCACAATAAATATATTAATTAATCAAGTTGGTTTTGAGTGGTATTCTCATTTTGGTCTGTCTTCAAAATAGTATCTGGTGTGAGTAGATGTTTGTTCATATCTCCTCATGAATAGGGTCATATAACAGAGGACATGTGGAAAAGTGGGAATACAGGGGGAATTCTGCTTAGAATATACTCTAATTACATTCTATCACACACATTCACACACACACACACAATGTTGAGATTACTGATGTGCACACTTCTGATCTGTTTTTTCTTTTTGAGAAGGATCTCTTTTCATATCTCCGGTTGCTCTGGAACTCACTATGTTGGTCACCTATGTTATTCTCAAATTAATGGCAATTCTCCAGCCTCAGCCTTCTCAGACCTGGAAATATACACATAAGCCACCATGGTGGTTAGAGGTTTTAATTGTGGTAAGAAATAATCATTCTGATCCTAACTTACAGTATAGCAAACTTTGAGATCTAATTTATTTGAATAGATTATCAAACTCTTTACATTTTTCAAATGAAACCCATCTGCAGTTTCTTATCATTGCTGATCCCAAATTTGTTCCAATTCTTGTGCCTGTTTTATCTGAAAGTCTTCCATGGTTATGTTAGCTTCAGTTTAATAGTTCTGATGTCCTACCACAAAGACATGGCAAAATGTCTTACCTTTGTGTCACCTGTAGGTTAGGTTTTTGAGACACAGGTGTGTCTACTTGTATTGCCTATGGGTGATTTCATTCTGCGGTGTCAGAAATAGGTTATGAAAGTAAATGAACTGACTACAAAACAAATATGATATAAAAATGATTGTAGGGATGGATAAAGGGCTCAGTGACTAAGAATACTACCTGTTCTAGCAGAGGACTTAGGGTTACCGCTCAGAAATCACATAAGATATTATAGCCGTCTTGAGATTCAGTTCTAGGAATATTTATGAAAATTATTTTTCAAGATGTGTTAATCACCATAGTTTTAATCTTAGTGTTTCTCAGTCTCTGTCTCTGTCTCCCCGTCCCCCGTCTCTCTTTGTGTATCTGTCTCTCTCTCCTCCTCTCTTTTCCTCCATCCCATCCCATCCGATTCCAATTCAAAATAACATGAGTCTTTGTAGAGGGAGTGTTAGTAGCAATAAAGAGATTTTTCCTATAATAATTACAAAAATTCACATAGTGATTAGTGTTAAAAAAATCACATCAAGAAGAGAATTTGTGAAGACCTAAATATAAAATAATTGCAGTGCCTCATGGTACATGACTACCATCCTAGCTAATTCTGAGGCCAAGGCAAGAAAAATTTTGAGTTCAAGGCCAGCTTGAAGAATTCAGCAAGTCCTTACTTCAAAAGAAAAATGACAAAATATTGAGACAAATTCTGAGTAGTAGTCCATGTAGCAAATATGTTTCTGGTTTCAAAATTCGGTACCATTATTTATTAATATTTCATACAAATATAAACAATGAAATTATATCTAAGAATGCAAAATTCAAAGGTTTAGAACACAATTATTTTGTACTATCTCTATATGTAGGTTATTTAACATTTTAAGCATTTGTTTTCATATTAATAAATATTAATAAATATTAATAATAAATAATAAATAATAAATATTAATATTAATAAATAACTCAAAGTTTGGCCTTGAGAGTATATTAAAGATGCCATGTAATGGGGCCATAAATTATTGTTGGTGAGATTGTTGTGAATAATCTAATGATAGATATGCTTTAGATGAAGAGTAAGCACATTAGCGGTCCAACTGTGGTTCAAATTTGGTACTGTTGGCAAGAGAGATTTTTACAAAAAAAAAAGAGCAACTACAAATCACCCTTCAAATCAAAGAATATATTTGGACTGGTAAATGAAAATTGTCATCAGTTTCACAGGACATTGGATTCCCCAAAGAGACACTCCTGTAATTATACTCGCCATGATTCTTTGACTCCTAGGCATGTCTATGAGTAATTAGGTTGAGTGGGTTAATAAAAGTAGGTAAAATCATACTTAAAGTGGTTGCCATCACTTCTTGGGCTTGAGGTCTGAGCTGAGCAAAACAGTGAGAAAGCTCACTGGGCACATACTTGCATTGTTTTCTCCTCTGACTCTCTTTGACAATGGGTTTAATGTGACAACCTGGGCAAACTCTCATCGTAAGAGCTCACTGAAATAGTGCACTGGACCTTGGAACTGTGAGCCAAAATTAATAATTTCTCACTTAAGTGGTTTCTGTCAGGGTTTTTATTCTAGCAATATAAACAAAAAGCAAAGAAAGAAAAAATAAGGTGAGGGCAACCAAATACTTTTACTTTTTAAGAACATTGATACCTCAGGTTAATGAAGGTAAGTCACAATTGAACATTGTTGTGTCTGTACTAGGATGGCTTAAATTTATATCCACCCAATTGTTTTCTCATTTTTCCCCACTAAAATCAATATCACAGCTACTTACAGCTTTGTATATAAATTTCTTTTAGATATATCTTATCTAGTAAGTTGGGTAGCATTCTTTAGGGAAATACTTCAATATAGTTTTGTATTTTATAGTATAACTTATGTTTCCTTTTGTTATTTTTTGAGGAGGAACGGCAGCAATTTATGTAGAATCGATTGTTTAAAAACTAACATCGCAACATTTATTGATCTACAAGTATATCAAATAAAAATAATACATGACATAATTTGGTACACTGTTGATTTAGAAGGATATTGTATTCTATCACACCTCTGCCTTGACAGTATATATGTCATTCTTGTAGAACTCAGTGTTATTTTCAGACTTATGATATGCCAAGTAAAACATCAAGTGAATGACTCTCCTTGAGTTTCTTTAATGATCTATTGCACACATGTAATATTCTCTCAGTATCCATAGAAACAGCACACACACACACACACACACACACACACACACACACACACACACACACACACGAACATGACTGGGATGTTTTCAGTCTAGCACAAGTTCATTTTTGATAAATTCTTTAGCTGAAATTTGTGACAAATGTATTCCCAAGAGGCTCTTAATCTCTCCGAACACAGCACAGCATTTTACTCATATTTAAGATGAAATTACTTTCAATTTTGTATACAAAAATATAAGCCAATAGAAATTCTCCAAAGTAATCAGATATTTTTAAAATTAATTTTTTGGGCACTTACTGGAACCTAAACTACAAAAGAAAAGTTCTTTTAATATCTATAAATAGACTGAGTGCTGAATATACAGGGATGAAACCAGCATTAACACATGAAAATACAAAGAAACCAAAAGTGTGTAGGCCCATGCTGAGAAATGAGACAAAATTTCAAAATCAGGCCCTTATTAACTTAAAACTTCACTATATAGTCTTAAGGGGTATTATTACTCCCTTGAAACACCTCACTCTCTTCTGTTTCCATTTTCTTATTTTTCTCTTTGTTTTCCCCTCCTCTCTTTATGTTTTTGTAGGAGTCTAGATATGTGCCTGTTTATCTGTGTGTGCATATATGGGTGGGTCTTTAGGGAGTATTTTACCCATCACGTGTTTAGTAATTGCATCATATTAGGTAAGATTTGTATCTAACTAAACCACTTCATATGTAATGTTTTAAGTGGATATCTAAAGTTTGGTGCCCAACCTCTATATTGATGGCTTCATATACTTCATAAATTTATCTAACCAGTATTTCCCTTACTCGAAATTGATGACATCCACATCTTGAATGTTTTTATTCCAAGAAACAGTCTTTTGTAGAGAGGTAGGGTATATTGTATCATCATTGTTATTTTTGGAAACAAGTGAACTAAAATTGTCTTCAGTTTGAATGTCACTTTAAAGGCATATACAAGAGAATTCATGCACTTGAATGTTTAGGATATAAAAGTAAATAAAATTTATTTTGGAAGTTGTTCATGCAAACAGATACAGCTGAGAAAAGGTGCAGAGGAAACAAATTCTCTTCAGCTTTTGTCTTCTTATCCTCACAGTTGGCGGAGTTTCTGTGAGCACCACTGTAAGCAGAGTAAAGATCTGATGGAGGCCAAAAGCAGTTCCGTTCCACATGACTCATTAGCAGGTCCTGGTTCAAACTTTGGGAGCCTGTCTCTGAATAGTTTATCTTAGGCATATTTTACTACAGATAAATTTGGTAAAAACTTTCCTAGTGATAACTAACTGAACACTATGTACATGATAAAATTAAGATGTGACTACATCTAAACTCCTTGTAAAGCAGATATGAATTATGCAATAAAATTGGTTCTATAGTTGGCTGCATGTGTTGTCCTCCATAAAGATTGTCCTATAGATTGTTGACAGACTCGTGATAAGCATCTGAGGGGTTCTTGAGCAGTCTAGGTCACAGATATGACAAAGGTCGCCAAGGTATGAATCATATCTGCTTCCTTACACGTGGGCAGATATCAGGTTATGCAACCACTTTGAAGGCACAGCCCTGTGCATTTATCATTACTGTCCCCACCTCCTTAGCCTATGTGTGAGCACAAGGACTCCCTCATCTCCTACACACTGCCTTTTGCTCTGCTTTTCTTCCACTCTTTGGATCTTCTAGCACACAGCAATGTCACCTTTGTCACCAGAACCTCAACTGTGCACACTGAGCTTGTTACACTGAGGCAGACCTCTGGGCAAGCTTCCTTTCTCTGTCCCACTGTTGACTCTGAACATTTTTGGTTTCTCATCTTGACTAGGTTACTCCTCTTTCTTCTGTTCCCCACTTCCTCTCCCTCTCCCTCATGTAGACCTCCATTCTTTCATCTCTGCCTATGTTTTGTTATATCACTATAATAATTATACTTTGCTTGTTACTGATTGTGAACAAACCCAACTGAAAGAGAAAGGTAGGTATTACCATTTCTTCTGCTAATGCTATCACAGCCTCTTTGATTCCTCACACATTTGGTTACAAACATCAGTCACACTAAGATTGCCAGACGATGGAATTTTAGATCAACCAGTTATAGTTAAGGATCATCCTCTGTCTCATTAGTACCTCAATCCAGAATAGGGCGTCTCTGTCCATTCAACCTTTCTCCAGGTACTGGGGTATAGGAATCAAGGATAATAAATACCTCTGTCTCATTTTGTCTGCATTACACACTTCATGTAACACCATGTCAATTATATCTGTGCTACTTTATCTTTTGTTGGCACCCCACTTGCTGTTTTGAACTTCAAGATAGGATTCAGCATTATTAAATTACTCTCAGAATTGAGGCCAATGCATTTTATTAAAGTAAGACACAAGCTAATTCTTCACCTGCTCTATATAATGTGTCCTCCATTTGTGGAAGGTGTATTCAGATTTCATTCATTTAAGGTCAAGACAGTTCATTTCTCAAGAAGGACTGGATTCCAAAGCAGTAAAACATTCTCAGTGTACCAGGTTGGTAGAGTAGAACCTGAGGTCAATGTTTAACCTGTTTGAGGACAAGGGGTACTTTGCTATAATTGGGTCATCATGATGACTTTAAAGCAGCTTTAGGTGAGCACACGAGGAATCGTGAGTTTCTGACGATCAGGTAATATTCAGAGTTCACCCACAGTCAGATGGCATTAGTTATATGTGGGACACATGTAATATCACAGATGGAAAGATGGAGGAGGAAGTACTAGTACTTTCTCCCAACAAAGAAAACAAGACTTCAAAATTATGTAAGACTTAGGATATGGGTTTGTCTAATGAAGAGGCCAGAGGATATGTCAGAGTCAGTGCCTTCCCAACCATGTCTCTGCTTTGGCTATTGTTAGCCCACAGTTAGAAGTCCTAAATGCTGTGAGGCCACTGTGGATCTCCATTTGACATTCCCTACAGTTTCCATTTCACAGTCCTACTCTTTGCTACTATTAAGTAGTTTCATAATCTGATATATTAACATCCTCATTTTTTGTAGTTAAGGCTACATTTTGAGAAATTAGTCATCAAAGATCTTTCTACTGTGCCTCAGAAGGAGCAAGGACTCAGCTGATATCCCACCTCTATCTGAAATCCAAATAAAGAGCCAAGGTAAACCCTTCTTCTATGCCCACACAAATGCAAGTAATTATTAGTTTGTATTACTCTCCTCTATGCTATGTCCAAGAACTTCCAAGGCAATTCTGTAAAGGAGATTCTGTAAATATTTTGAAATGATTCTGAGTTCAAAATCATAGTATTTATTTTTCATTCATATTCTGTCTTCATATGGACTGTGACAAATATATAGATATAGATATCTTCATCCTTTTCATTAGATAAATTTGAATTTGACATGGTTGCCTAGAGTTTCCCAAATAAAAAAATAGAGTGGTTACATTCTGAACAATCCAAACTCTCTAAGAACTGAAGATATGCACTTTGGTTCTCACCTAGAAATGACTGACTCTGTAAAAGGGCATTATAGGTATGGTTGAAAGTAACAATTTATTACCTAATTATTTCAAGTTATGTCAAATAGGTTAAGCAAGCATATGGCAAAATTTACTGCCCATGAGGTTAACTAACGAGCTAATTGCTATATATCTGTTTTATGCTATTTCCCCTATTAGACCCCACAGTGACCTGGCTCTGGTCCCTGGCTTCCAGCTCCATACGTTTCTGCACTGGTAGGCTTGTTCACTGCCATTATCTTCCATAATACGATCTCACCCCCTGTCTTGTCAAACCTTATAAGCTATGTTCACCACTGGATAATGCATCACTATACCCACCAGGCTTTTTTTCTGCCCAAAGATGTGCATAGGGATACTCCAAGGGATACAGGTTTGGAGCATACCTCATTTGCTTCCTCACCCTGGTCTAGCATCATTCACAGGTAATTGATTTTTAAAAACACTCTATGACGTGTGAAAAACCACCACTTAGCCGAGCATAGGAAAGCCACAAGAAATGGTACTTTTAATTCTCTCCCATCCTGTGGGACGAGGATCCTTCAGGAGCAGTTCATGAGCTCCTTGTATAGGGAAACCTCCAGTGGCTCCAGACTAAAGTAGTCCCTTTAATTTTCGATATGATGGGAGGATAGCTTGCCTCCCACAGTCGATACACACTAAGTGCCGGGAGGATAAGGGAGCTGCACAAGCATGTGTGTGGTGTTTTTACAGCTTGCTTGTTGTGTACTATTGATTTCTACATAAATGTACAATGTCTGTGAGGAAAAGAAACAGTGAACAAATCCTCCCATAATAAAAATAAATCTAACGATAGGAGAGCATTTGATGAAAGAAGTTTCTCTTCCATCTGGGCCTTTCTATACTATACAATCCGCTCATCAAAATAATGATATTGTTTTTCAGATTTATGCATCAGTGTGCAATGCTTGTACACTCATGTTTATTTTAAAAACTCTGCCTGACAGGGATTACTATTTTTCCCATTTGTATACATAGGCCCTATGGTTTAGGGTGATTTAATGCATGCCAAGGCCATGCTAATACAGTGTTGGACACATTATAAAAAAAATCACATCTTTTTAGTCCCAGAACCTATACCATTAAATGTGGATCTAGACTGTTAGCTACAAGCATGAACAAGGTGTACCCAACGCCATCTCCTAGTGTCTCTAAAAGTATGTGAAATGGTTCTTTCCTGTTGAGCCTTCATTATTCACACTTTTTCACTCTCTCAGTTTGTTTTCCAGTATCCCTATGTGCGCATGTTCATTCTGTGTGAAGGCTTTTCAAGGCTCTGTGTTACTAAGTATTCTTCGTACCTTTTTTCCCCTGAGTATTCATATTAAAATATGTGATTCACTTTAAACAGGTAGATTGAAAGAACAAACAACAGACTTCTCTCCCAAAAGCAGGTGGGCCTCAAATAATCAGTTCGAAGTTTAAATAGACCCAGAAGAGCATCACCTGTCTATAAGAGGGACTTCTCTTTCATCATTGTGGGAACTGACATTTTCAGAAATTCCTGTTACTGTGCAGGGTTGAAATACTGCAAATCATGAGTGAAAATTGTCTTGGGCTGTCTTTAGTTTTCTTAATAGCCGTTTATTGCCTCCCTCTCTATCTGACCTAAAATCCCTTTTGGTACCAGGTACAATGGTGTCAATGGGGCATGCATTCTCAGCAGATTGGTAGCTCCATCCCATGCCAAAGCTGAGTTATGACATGGCAGTGGAAACCTAAGCAGAGTTTAGGACACTTGTCTGACTACTTCCTATTTCTCCAACATTGTAGTTGGCTAACGTTTGGCTTCTTTTTTTTTTTTTTTTCAATTCCAAAATGAATCTCACTGACCTAAAACCTATGAATGAGCTGAGTTCCACTTTCCCTGGAGTAGTGAGGCAGAAAACATTCTCCCTTCCCAGCCTATATGAGATGGATGCTGTCCTTGGCTCTTGGATATATTTAATTTTCAAACCTCATGATCGAGTTAGTTGGGCATCAAGTGTTTTCCAGGCTACTTCAGTGTGACACTGCATCATTTCCCTTCTGCTTCTATGTTTGAGGGTCTTTCCTCTTATGATGAACTCATTCCCATTTTAAGGTCAACAGATTACCAACCTTAAATCTCAGGGAGAACAGAAAACAATACCTTCTACAGGTTGAATGGATTAGAACCCAGGAATATGGTGTCCTGTGGAAATCTTACCAATGGCAAACATGAACAAAAATACAAATTTCAAATCTATATCTTCCTACTTCTTGGCCCCTGGACTTTAAGTTTGGCTTTCAGAATGACTTTCCCCACTTTCCCTAGTATGGCCGCAAGGGTCTGGCCATACTAAGCTTTAACAGAATTTGATACAATGAAGTTGTCTCTACTTTTCACGTATTTGATGTTTGTTTTTCTTTTTGGCCAATGATTCTTTCCTCAAATCATTCTCTTGGATGCCTCCTTCTGGCTACAGTCTGCTTGTGGAGAGGCTTTTCTTGAAAATCCAAATAAGACAAATTCAAATATTATAATAAGCTTTATTTCTTTCAAAGACCACAAAAAGCAGCTGAGATAGCCCTCGTGATTAGCTTTCTAGTTTAGTGTCTTTTTAAGCCATTAGAAAGACACATGTGAATCTAGATCTAGTCTGTATTCTATTTTTAACAGTTTTTACATCTAAAGTTTGCAGCTTCTTCTTGCTTGTAAATTCCAGGTATAAATTTGATGAGGAAGTAATTGACTGGTCTTCTGTCTGGATAGCAAATGACTGACAAGACTTATTGTGGTCTTGATTTTCTTTTCTTCCAGCAGGGACAGTCTATATTTCCATCAAGCACCCTTCTCCATAAAGAGTAGTGGTATTTCTAAAGAAAGATACCATCAATTCGTAGCTTGCTCTGGGGTATGGTTTATTCCTCAGAGGATATTTTTACCTCATGAGAAATGTGTCTTTCTTCTGCAATTCCTTACCACATTTCTCCTCTGAATCTCTGGGAAACAATAAAGAATCTACACACATGGATTAGTGAAGGAATCACATTAATTTAGGAAACCGGGATTGACCATGGCAGCTCATTCGATACTTTTAGTGAAATTACAAAGTAACCCTCTTTTATTGGTACTCACAGTCATGGAAAAATCTCACTTGTCTAGTCAGCCATGATTTTAGTGTATAGTCAATGAACTAGTGTTCCAGAAACATTCAAGACAGACTTCTTCTGTATAAACTCTAACAGGAGAAATTTTGCAAGTTTGACCAAATCCCTTACAATCTATTCTGATTATAATCTAAGACTTTGCATATTTATTGTTTCTTTTATTATTTCCTGGGCCTTCGAGGGTTGAGAGATTTACTTCTTCCATCCAAGGTCTTGAAAACCTCATTGCTGCTTCGTACATATGTCCCTTTGGTGATCAGAATACAGGGAAACAAAAACCATTTTCCTTCCCACCTCAACTACATGCATCATGGAGGAATTCAGTGTGAGATGGGACCATGTATTTCTTGTGCAGCTTTGTAAACTTACCAAATATTAAGTACTTTTCCCCAATTAATGGTGACTTAATTAATCGATGCCTGTATTACTTAGAGTCTGTGAGATTGGAGCATAGTGATCAAGTTTTATTTGCTTGTCTATAAGGAGGTACCTCACTTGAATTGACTTGTAACCACCTAACACAAGATTGTGAAGGAAGTGCCCCATTTGAAGGTTTTGTGTCTGTCAAAACCTCCCTTTACTTTTCCATTTAACGCAAGGACAGATTGGGTTTTTACATTTTATATTATTGGAGCAGATAGGGTGCCAAAATGGCATCTTAAAACTTCCTACATAACTTATTTTTCATTAATTTTAATTTTCTGGGGCAGATTCCATTTCCATAAAATTTGAAGTCCAGGTGATTCTCTTCTACCTATTTGAGTATCATCCATATGATATTTATATAGTCCCACTGTTCCAGGACCTCAAATCACTTGATAAATATCATCCCATTGATCCTATTCACTTTTCTGAGTGGTAAATGGCAAGATTGGTATCATCAGCTAGCCGTGAGATCACATTCTAAGAGTTGAAATGCAAAAAGATTTGAAGGAACTGAAAGAAGTGCAAAATAAACTGTCAGAGAGTGTAGCTGCAGGATCTTGAGGGTCATCAAAATTCATCATTCCCCTCTTTATCTCTAATTCTTAAAATCAAAGCTCCTTTTATCTTACTTGCTCTCCTAGTTTTAAATTAACCTTGATTGTGAGTAACTTCATTGATTATAAATCTGTGAAGTACAGTATTGTTTTTTGATTATGCATAGTGATTATTAAATGCTTGTATTACTACCCTGAAGTTTTATTTACAATTAAAAATCAGAGATGTGTCATAAGGAAATTTAAGGAATCAGTGCTCCGTTTTCTTTTATTATTGCAAACAAAACTAAGACTACAAAAGCATAAGATGCTTCCCCAAATCTCACTGGTTAATAAAGGGAGAAATGGTAGTGAGACAGTCTAATGAGTAATTTGTATTGCTCTACAATAACTCAGAACTCAGAAGGGATTATACTTACACACCATTGGTAGTAATATTGTAGGTGGAAGGTATTTGTAATTACCTCCTGTGGCATATGAGTTTTCTTGTTACATTCTATTCTGGTTTTTCTATCTTTTTATTACATAGCACACAATTACAATGAATTAGTAAACAAATGATGGATAGCTTTTATGGCAATGGATACAAAGATAGAAATAATAATGTCTCTGATTAGATCTGACATCTCTAAACCTGTACTATACTCCTATGGTTTGGTTTGCCAGAGCCATTTCAGTAAATAAAAAATGTTGCTGAAATGTTGTACATTATATATCGGTCTCAAGATTATTTCAACCAGCAATGTGTTGTACCATGCACTTATGGAGTAAGGGAACACTTAGCACACTTGAGCAAGACAAATGTGCTTCGGCTACATTATTTGATGTTAAAATTCTAGATGAAAATAGATTACAGAACATATATATAGTACTTTTGAGAGGATACAAAGCAAATAAAAGGAATGCAAAAGTCAGTGTGTTTGTAGCACCAACCAATAATACTCTGAACCGATTTCTCACTTCCTTGGCTACAATTAATCTAACAACATTTCCAAATGTCATTGAAAGCAAAGCTCTTTCTCTTGACTAATGTGAACATTACAAGATTCCTGATGCTTTCGGGGAACTATTGCAAAGATAGTTACATAAAACTTCAATAATATTAGGCTTCTTGTGGAAATCTCTCTCTCTCTCTCTCATCTCTCATTTGCTCTCTTTTTTACAGCTAGAAAATGAACCTTGTAGCTAAAACCCTGATAACCCAATGTTTTCCAACTCCGCTGATACCTCATTTTCTGTTATTTGTTTTTTTCTGTGAAAGCTGTATTGCTGCCCTTTTCTCTCTCCTTTGGAGGAGTCCAATGTTTTCCTCTCCTGAAAATGACAAACAAATCATGGAGGGCCGAAGCAGGCTTCATTCATACTCTCAGCATATCAACTGACATAATTTCTTCAGTTTCTAATTTTCTCCCTAAGGTATTTTCACTTCTGTCCTAACCGTAGCACCTTCATCTTTGGAAAAATCAGGTAGCATCATGTGTCTTTGATAGTATCACTTTCTGATCTCTTTCTTTGAGCATTTTGGTTCTAGGCGCCAGGTTATTTTCTTCTGGAGGTTCTTTTTTTTTTTTTTTTTTTTTTTTTTTTTTTTTTTCTGTTTCAAGCCTTCAGGATCATTGGTGCAATTAAAATTCCATTCTTCAGATTTCTTGTGTTTCTAATCTCTGGGACTATTTCTTTCCCTTATGCATGTCAAGCATATACATAACCACAGAGTGCAATCCAGCCTCAATGTAACCTTCGTTTTCAGACTCTACCCTATAATCCGATAAGCAAATGTCAAAATGTGGAATTACCTAGTCATTCCTTTCCATTCTATATTAAGTCTTTGAGTTGTCTTCTTCCCTTAGTCTTCATTATGTAGACTAGAAAACATGCTGTTATTTTATTCTTTTATATGGGGACAACATTTTCCTGTTCTTTTCTCCCATAGATATGTCTTTGTTTAGCTCAGAATGTGGAAGAATATACTATAGAAGTCATAGAAATTGTGATTGTAAAAGATCATAAACTTTACATAGATATTTATGATATAAATTCCATTTTAACTTTTTAAATTTAAGTATTTTATTCAGATTACATCTCAGTCATTATCCCCTCACTTGTATCTTCCCATCTTCCTGTTCCCCCCTCCCTCCCTCTTTCTTTCTATTTCCCTCCCCTAGGTCTGGGACAGAAGGGGATCTCTTTCCCCACCATATGATCACAGCCTATCAGGTCTTATCAAGGTAGCCTGCTTACTCTTCCTCTAAGTGCCACCATATCTTCCCAGCAAGGGAAAACGGTCAAATAGGGGCTACCAGAGTTCATGTCAGAGGCAGTCCCTGCTCTCTACACAGCTGCGGACAATGTGCTGTCTATTGGTCAGATCTGGATAGGGGTACAAGGTTTACAACCTGCATTGTCCTTGGTTGGTACAGTAGTTTGAGCAGACCCCCTGCCCCCTGATAACCAATTTCTTTGTGATGCTGTAATTGATATGATGTGTGGCTTCTATTATAAACATGACACAACTAGAATCCTCTGAGAAGAGTATCTTAATGGGGGAATGTGTAGGGCATGTTGATGTAAGGAGCTGTTATTGTCAACTGAAGTAGAAAGACCCAGACCAATGTGGACGGTATTATTCTTTAAGCTGGATTTTGAATTGTATAGGAGTAAAGAAAGTTAGCAAGTAAGGAAACAGGAAAACCATGTGGCAGTTGATGTGAAGTGACTACCTGCCTTGTGACTGAGTTGACTTTGCTTCGTTGATATGCAATATGGAGAATGGTTGGCAAAATAAACCTTCTTTCTCCAAAGGATTTTCTTTAAGGCTATTTTATCATAGTGACAGAAATGAAATTAGGACAGCTACCCAGTCTATTACACTATTCTTTTCATCCCAATTATACTACTTTAAGTTGTTTCAATTGACTCAATTTTAGGAAGATGGACTGTTGGTTTACGTTTCCACTTATATGTTCTTTGCCAGACAGTCTTTCATTCATTGGCCAAATAACATCTCAAATAGAAATACACCATTCCCTTCCTTAATAGTTTCAATAGTTCCCTTAGTAAAGAATTATACTTGTATATTCCTGCAAAGTTAAAATACTACCTATCGCCACATGTTATTAGAACTACTGACAAGGCCGGGCGTGGTGGTGCACGCCTTTAATCCTAGCACTTGGGAGGCAGAGGCAGGCAGATCGCTGTAAGTTCGAGGCCAGGCTGGTCTACAAAGTGAGTCCAGGATGGCCAAGGCTACACAGAGAAACCCTGTCTCGAAAAAACCAAAAAAAAAAAAAAAAAAAAAAAAAAAAGAACTACTGACTCATTTTTTTGTCAAGGCATTAAGCTTTTTTGTCTAACATTTAACCAAACATTGCATAGAAATGCATTTACACTCATGATTATACTGTGCGTTCTTTCTACCACTCACTACTCAACCTTCTGCTGTGAATGCTACTTTCAGTGAAGTCTGGGGTTGATATCCTATCTATTCAAGCACTGAGATTCAGAGGAGCATATAGCCACCTCTGACATCTCAATACTTCCGAGTCACGCATCCCTAATTTCCCTATTTGTTTAGTGAGAATGCACAACAAGCTTCATTTTTTAACGTACTGCACTAGATTACTTAATTTAACGTAGAGATGCTAAACCTCAGCAACCAGAAGGAGAAGTGGACATCAAATACAACTCTTAACCAAGAAGATATTTACAATTGGTATGTGATGGGGAAAAGAAAATTTATTTTTGCCAGTAAAGTATCATTGAATATATTAAACATAGTCCAGGGCAGATCCTATGCCAAGGAATAGTTAGCCAACACAAAATGGACTGACTCCACGTTTCTTGTTTTTGTGTGCACTTTTTGTTTTACTTTAATTGTTTGTGTACTTTTTTAAGTATTGTTAGCTCTCTTTCTCTTTCTTTCTTTCTGTTTTACTTCTTTTGGAAGAGAGAAAACATGGAAATGGGGGGATAAGGATGAGATCCTAGAGTAGTTGGTGGAGGGAAAATAATATCAAAATATATAAGGATGGCTGCTCCCTGGATATGTTTTATGAAGAAAGAATTAATTAAAAATTATATATCTCAAATTTTTTCTTTCCTCACCTGAAGCATGAATGTACTGGGTTCTATTTATAAAAATTTCCACACAATTTTCTCCGTTATTGTTCTTGATGCTTTTTAAAATCTGAGTCCTCATATTCTCCCAAAAGTACTAAAATTATAGCTTCCAAACTAGTTTCCCCCTGAATATTTGTTCTCTATTCTCCGGTTTTGTAGGTAATATTGTGAAATAAAAACTTGACTATATGGTTAATTTGCTAGTCATGCTTTCATGGTCTTGTTAACCTACAGACTGATCCAAAGTAAACTTTCATGGCATACATAGCTTTCCATGAGCAATGGCCCCATATGATTAGTATGTAAAGATAGTGGAATTGCAGAAATCATCAGCGTGGCCATGATCACCATTTATGAGCTCATAGAACTAAATGCAAAGCAAATATCTGAAAAAGTTCATGTGGGAACATAGAGGTAAAGGTTTCTAAGAATATATCTCATCACATCTCAAACTTTTAAAATGTATTTACAAAGTTTTATTGCATTCACTAATATCACAAAGATATTTAAGGTATCTCAGAAAAGAACGGCCTACCCTATTAATTTGTAGTTACTATTAAAGAAAAGAGCATTAGTATCAAATAATGATATGATTCTATAGCTAAACTTTTGCATTCAGTATAAGAGAATATATTAATTTGTAGTTACTATTAAAGAAAAGAGCATTAGTATCAAATAATGATATGATTCTATAGCTAAACTTTTGCATTCAGTATCAGAGAATTCATGCAGTTTCAAGAGTATTTGCTCATGTAAGAGTCACTTGAGTCAGAAACAGAACAATATTAACAAGGTCCTGACAACTTCTCAATAAAGTCCCTAAACAATGATTTCTTTATTTTTTTAAGTTTTGACATTTTTTTAATTAAAATAGTACATCATTTCCCCTTCTAAATCATCCCATCTTTTGGCTCATTCTCAAATTCATGACAGTTTTGCTATTATTATTATTATTATTATTATTATTATTATTATTATTAATTGTTATACATGTTAATAAATAAGTATATAAAAACAACCCACGGAGTATATTTAGTGATATATATGTATACATATACATACATACATACAGACACATATATGTATGTGTACATCCATATGTTTCTAGGGATATTTAAGTCACTTGGGAGGCTTATCCCTGGAGGGCTAACCATCTTGCTCTCAGCAGTATCTAATTTCTTATAGCCATTCATCTAGAAGTATAAAATCCATGAGATTTTCCCAACCTATTTTTTCATGTTAATTGGTGTTGTCATTGTTCAGGTCTTGTTTAGATGGCATTTTTGTTGAGATTTCATGACAGTAACTTTCCTGTCATAGTTACAAGGCACAATCACTGTGGCTTCCTGGTTCTTTGTCTCTTACAGTCTTTCTATCTCATATTCTAGGTGTTCCCTGACCGTTAGGCACAGGAGTTGTGTTGTAAAGCTTTCAATTTGTCCTGGGCGTTGGATGGTCAGTTCTCTGCATTTTGACCAGTTTCATTTTATTGCAGTGGTCTCCATCTGCTGGCTAAAGAAGTTTCTTAACGGTGATGATAGTTACAATCATCTATGAATGTAAAGACACTTACTTATAATTCAGCAGAGAATGAAACTGGTTTAGGGAGAGCGGTAGAAGTAGTTTCTCCTCTCAGACACATGAGCTCATTAGCTAGTTGGCTAGGATTACAGTACCAAACATGATTCCCTTCCTGTTAAGCATGCCTTAATTCATATTAGACAGTTGTTGATATAAGAGCCACTAGTGTGTCTTTTGGGATATTTTGCCACCCTAGTTATTGGTTTGGTTCATGAGCGTCACAGCTGGGTAAAAGCATTGCTTGCTTTCCTGCCTTGGAAGCTTGACTGCCACCTTTCCACATGATGAAAGGTAGCCATTGAGGAAGAGGCTTTCGGGTCAGTTCCAGCTCAAATCTTCTAAGACCTGTATCTCAAACACATGGTATCACCAACAGTATCACTTACCTTCAAATTTTGGGGAGCAATTTACCATAATAGGAAAATCTTACGTTGTTTTGAGAGTCTCTTGGAATCCCTGACAAACCACTTGAACACTAATTACATTAAAACTAATAAATTATTACTATTTAATTCCTTTTAATCAGCCACCTTTCATCTCATTAGCATTTCACAGGCAATGATATATGAAGCTTGTACCAAGAAGGTTATGTGGTACATAATATGATATGGATGCACATAGCTCCATAATTCCATTTTAACTGCCTTTTTGTTGTTCTGTTAGTAAAAGAGTCTGTATATATATATATATTTTCAAAGAAATGCAAGAAAGGACAATAAAATAGAATAGGCAACACTTTTAAGGGGAATAGCTAATTACAACAATGGGTCATGAGTTTTCTAAGGCATAATGAAAATAATACATAGGGAACCAATTTAATATTCTAATAAAAATAATAATACCATGTCTAATCAATGAAATTTGTAACAATAAATATAATAAAATATATAAATGTTTAAATCTTATAGTATATTGTAAGTGATCAATGAATACATTTTTGTATTTTGATCATAATTAAACAATTACGTTCATGTAATTTCATATTTAATGATGAATATTTAACATTATAAGTTTATATAAAAGAAAAATTTACTTACAAGAATTTTATTGAATGCAGAAAATATCTTAATGTGTAATTCTTTCACTTGGCCTTCACTTTAGTCTAACTGGTTTGGTTAAGTTACTTCTATGTGGTAGAAGACAAAGAAGAGATTTATTTATCTCAGGGGAGGCATTTTATCAGTGACAAAAAAGATATAAAATTTAAAGGCATTGAAAATCTTCCTCTAGAGTTTTGTCTTATACTTACTTGATATTTAAAAGTATGATAATATGGTTATTTTTATAATAATATAATAAAATTCATAACACAATAAGATAAAACACAAACACATAGAAATTCAACAAAAGAAACAAAAGGAAGAGTCCATGAGAAGGCACAAGAGAGGTCCACTCCATCGCACACTCAGGAACTACATAAAAACACTAAACTGGAAGCTATAGTATATATTCAAAAGTCATCCTCTTCCTTGAGGGGAATTTTATGGAGACATCCCATTTAAGGGCTGAGTGTTCCAAGGTCTATCATTTTCTGCATAATTTTTAGCTGTGGGTCTCTGTATTTGTTTTTATTGGCTGCAGGAGGAAGGTTTGCTTATCAGGGCTTTGATCTATGAATATAGCAGAATGTCAATAGAAGTCATTTTTATTGCCTTTTTTGTATACTAGGATTTGGTTTATTCTAGGTCCCTGGCAATTTACTATTAGGTTCTAGGTCATCCATGCAGTGTCTGTTACGGTTGGGTCCACCATTGCACTAGCATACTGTGTGAGCAGGACAGCATTGTCGATGGGTTCAATTTCACATTTTCCCTTTGGGAGGTTTAAAGTATTTTCATATGCCTAAGACACTAGTACACTGGAGTAAAGGTCATATGTAGGCACCAGCTCAAATTTTCTATGTTCAACAGAACATCTGAACTGAGGTTTTATCTTTGGATATTTCTATGAAATAATAAAAGGTAATAAAGTAAAATAATAGAGTATAATAAAGTATATATCATAATACTGCCATGTATAAAATACAAATTAAGGACAAAACAGAGAAAGGTATTTTTTTTAAGGCAACAGATCGAGTGTTTTTGCTGTTGCTGTTAGGTTGTTTCTTTGTTTTTGTTTTTTGGCAGTAAATTTTAAGATCTTTGAGAAAATTCATAGTGATACTTGCCTGAAGCCTGAGGAACATTTTTTTTAAGCTTACATGAATAATAATGTTATTTGATGCTTAATTAACACTTTTGGCATGGCTGACACCATGCATGCTGCCAATATAAAACAATTTTCACCTATGTAAAAATATCTTTGACTAAATTAAAATTGACAGATAATGGACTAGTGGATGGGCAAATTTATTGAATACTATTCTCCAATTTTGTTAATGAAAGTATACATCATACTCCAGTTGGTACATTATTTGTGAAGCCAGGAATAACGCCAATTTTTGTAGTTGGTGCCAAGATCTATAATTTAGTCAGTAACAAGAAGACACATGATAGAGATGGCAAAGCAGTGCTGAATCCTGTGCCCGAGAGTAGAAATCATTCATGGAGGTTGTTCACTGGTATTTGAGTCTTCTCCACTCCTGCCGTTGTATGGAATTCCAGACATCATATTTAAAATAAAGTTTAAAAATCTGACATACTGATCTGGAGAGGAAGAATACTGAACAATCTGGGGTAAGACATTTTTAGGTGTCATTCTTCTTAATGTTTGATTCATTTATATGGACTTCAGGAATGTTCATAGTTACAGTATTGCTGTAATTATGGAAGCTCTGGATGGAAGACAGTAACATTCCAGTACGTTTTGTGTTCTTTCTTTAATATTTCCCTTATTAAAATGCAAAATTCATACATTAAAAAATGCAAAACTCAAGAGGAGGAATAATATTTAGGTCTGAAAGGGAAACAGTGACTAACTTTTGTATGTTTGGACTTGTCATTTTTATTATCATTTATTAATTATAAATGGTAGGTATATTAAAATATTTTTAAAATGTATATAAATATACTTAGATAACCTTTAATACCCTATTATTATATCCTACTCTTCTATGGACAAACACTCCAATTGCCATGTATTGTCTCTACTGTTTGTTTTTATGGTATTGTTGATATATATATATATATATTTATATATATATTTTCAACATATAAATATAACCTGTTGCATGAATTTAGTGTTGCTCATATGTATATGTCAAAATCCCTACATGGAATCTACACAGATGCCTTGCAGGTACACTTCTAGGCAGAAATATTGGCTGGAGACTTCTTATATTAAGTCTATTACAGTTAAATTAAAAGATACACAGGTAATATACACTAATGAAAATAGAAAGGCATCAAAGGGATGTCACTTATTTCCCCTCCATAATTAACATAACATTTCAGAAACACATTACAATGATGAAAGGATCCTATGAGTAAATGAAAATTATCTAGGAACAGGACATACTCTAAATAAAATCTTAAAAAATAAAAATAAGCACCAATAAATAAGAGAAAATCTGATAACATTGAATACATGTTCACTTTTAATTAGATACAGTAATAATTCATATGAAGATTGTTTTACAAATAGTTCATGAACTCAGTGATATCATCAATTTCGATTTCCTCCCATTTTAATCCACTTATTGATTCTTTTTAGCATTTTTATCCTCTGACTACCAATGGATAGCACTGTTACACATCAGAATGACACCTCTTTCCATGACATCTATTTCAGCATTTAATGTCTACTACCTACCTAAAAACCCACTTTAAATCAAAGTGTGCTATGTATATCTGTATATATTACAATTATCAAAATGTACCAATCTGTACATTTGATAACAATACAATTTATGCAGAACCAAAAATAATTCAAGTGCCTACATTATTATTTTTGATTTTAGAGAATTTAATTAGCATCAAAGAAAGCATTCTTATATCAGAAGAACATGTTATGTTTCTGTGAAACGGTGCAGTACATGCAAACTGAAATTTAAAAATTAGGCTGCACGACAGAGGTCACACTTAGGAATAAAATAAGGTGATATGTGTTCCAAAGAGACAAAAAAAAAACAAAACCAAAAAAAAAAAAAAACTGGCAATAATAAGGGGACTTACCAAGTTATATTTAAATCTTTCTATATTTGTATTTATATGTGCAAATAATAATATGAGGACATAAATTTGACATGGAATTGTGGAGGCATGGGAGGACTCGGAGGGAGAGGAGAGAAAAGAAAATGATATAAATCTAGTAGTTTATATAAACTTCAAATTAGATAAGTAAAGTTATACAATTCTGAGGGGGATTACGTCCCCCTATATATTCTCATAGGGTATCAAGTCTCTTCTTGGCTACTTGCTGTCCTTCCTCTGAGTGCCACCAGGTCTCCCCCTCCAGGGGACATGGTCAAATGTGAGGCACCAGAGTATGTGAGAAAGTCGTATCACACTCTCAGAAAGAATCAAATGGTATATACTCACTTATATCTGCATACTAGCCCAAGGGGCATGTCCCACGAAAGCCTTCACTTACCAGGAAACTGGGACAGAGGGGAAGGCATCCTATTGGGACTCTAAATGAGAGACGCATGGGAGAACAGCAAAATAAAAGGATCCAGAGGGTCCTAGAAATCTACAAGTAGAACAATATGATAGGCAGATTTGGGCCCAGGGGTCCCGCTCAAACTAAGGCACCAGCCAAGGACAATACAGGAGGTAAACTTTAAACCCCTTCCCAGATCTATACAATGTCTTTAAGTAAAGTTATACAATGTCTTTAAGTAAAGTTACACAGTGTCTTTAATTTTATCTCTAGGAGTATAAAGGTGTTAGTGAGACTACATTAAAATTTATCTACCGTATGTTTTCAGGGATAGCATTATGTCACTTTATTTTTTCTACAAATATGCATTTATTGTTTGAATGACAACAGTAAGCTCTAAGGGAAAATAGCCAGAAAGCATCCAGACATCAAAGCATTTTTCACCTGATGTTCATAGGATTAAAAACTGACCATGCCTTTCATAGTACATTATTGAACCAAGATGATTAACAATTGAAATTACTCTTTATGTAGAAAGGAAGAGGCGGTATGAAGGCTATATAGCTGAGAAATGGCTAAATAAATTGTGCCTAACTCAAGAAAGGTGAATGATCAAAAAGGTACTTATAAGCACAGAAAATTTGTAGCAATGGAAAACTGCTTTTCTTCCCCTACCCCTCCACTTCATAGTCTCTTATTCAGGTAATTAGAAAATAAGCCCTCAAAATATTTTTAGAATATTCCAGGAGCTAACAGACATGTGACAGTTATTATAGAATCTGGCACAGGGCCGACCTGCCATCATTCTTAGCCATCATTCATTAGGTCACTATCCATGACATTTGACAGTGCAGTATAAAGACCTTGGCATCATATAGTGCCGTTTTATCTCAATTTCAACTTGTATAATACGTGAATAATAATTCCTGTTTCCTTTTCTCCCATCACGTGGGGTTTCTTCACAAAGCAAATACAATAATAAATGCTGGAGGCACTCCGGTGCAGTTGGAAGAATTCAGCTTTAGAAGAAGATAAGACTAGTCTCAAATCCTTTCACTGGATTATTTCCCATGGAGCATCTTCAATAGCATTGTGAAAATGCAAATATGATCCTATCTTATTGTCTCCTAATATTTTAATTCTTTTCCTTTATCTTCAGAATATAATCAGTAATCCTCACTGTTACTTCTTAAGCCTGCATGAAGCATGTCCTTCCTTCGGTTCTACTCCATGCTGGCTTCCCATTAGTCACTAGAATGTTGTTCCGAGATCTTTTCTTTTAAGAAAAAGCTTTCACATTAAGGTTTAAAATGAACACGCTTCTCCTTTTATATTTTTATCCTAACATAGCTTATCTCTTCAACGTTTTCTATTTAGAATTTCTTCACAATTATTATGTTCCCAGTTATATACCCTTAGTCTCTGGAATTGTGTTTAGTTCATTGGATTTTTCATGATACTATTTATTTTGTTTTATAACACATCATAGAATATTCTTAAAACTGCTTGAATAAACATTTGCTCTTCTGTTATTTCTGCTTACTCCATAAAAGATAATAACATTCCTTGGTTCTTGTGGCTGTTGCCGTAGGCTTTAGTAAATCACAGACTCTCAATAAATGCTCTGAAAATATTTACATTATATTTTCAACCCTAAAGTCTTTACTGGACAAGATAGATACTAATGCTGTAAAAATTCATTTCTATTGAAGGTAATATGTGTATATCACTACAGGAACTAGTAAAACCATAATTACTAATTGTGTTATCATGTAAGTAATTGTAAATACTGTGCTACATTTAAATATACTCAATTACTATTTTGAAATGTGAAAATCCAGATAAGGTGAATCTCAACACATATGTGAGAATTTTCTCACAATATAAATTTAATATGAACTTTATTGGGGTGGTTATTTCAGAGATAATAGAATGTTCATAGTGCCATAAGCTCACATTGTTCCAAAAAAAGTTATGATAGTGAAAATAGATGTATCCTGAGGTGAGTTTTAGAGATAATTGTTTCTACATGTTTGTAGCAATCAGGATAAACTATACCAATATGTCAGAATTGAAATTTCTTGTGAAAGAAAACAGCTTCATTAGAATCTAGAGTGGTTAGAACTTAATAATCATTACAAATCTCTTTGATTTAACACAGTCTTGTTGAGTTATCTCATTGTGACACTACCAATGCCAAAAGGGATATTAGCTATTAGGTCAGTCTCTTCTCACATAGAAGATATTTTGAAATTCTCTGTGGATAAACTTATACATTTTAGTTCAAGATTTTAGAATTGTCTTCAGGACGTCCCTATGCTCTCTCACATTAAGTCATAAGAGTTTTCCCTAAAGTGTTGTTTCATTTTCTTTGTTTGTACTTTTCTAGAACATGTTGCTTTTGCCTTGTAGAGATTCATGTTGAATATGTGTGGGCTATTCAGAGAGTCAGAAAAAGGAAGCTATTCCTTTTTCTTGTGAGAAAGTTCAAAACTCATTCATCAGCCCTGAGTTTTTGACTAGTCTGACACTAGAAAAATTTAGCTTCAATGTACACATTTAAAACAGCTTCTTTGGCACCCCATTCTAGAGTTGAACGACAATGAAATAAACAGGCTTGTAATGTTTACAATATTCCTGGCACGTGAAGTAAACATGAAATGGCAACTCTTACTGGTAGCATACTTGCTGATCTGTGAGTTCTTAAATATCAGTAGAAAACTGTAAATGGGGCCTCTGAGGATAACATCCACACACATCATGAACATAGAGAGTTTGAGCTGGTGCTTGTATGATGCGTTCACCCCTGCATTCTAGTCTCTTTTGTATAGGAAGATACTCTGTATGCTACCAAAAGAGAAATCTGGAACCAAACCTTCAACCCAAAATCTGTCCTGCCTGCCAGATGTGATGGAGTAATGTTGGCACCGAACTTGTAGCAGTGGTCACCCAATGTCTAATTTAACCTAAGGTCTAGGCCATAAGAGGAAGCCCATGCCTTACCCTGCCTGGATGGCCAGAAAACAGGAGACAGGATATCCCAGAAACCTAGGGTAGAACCAAACATGTCTCATCACAATAGGTAGATAAGTAGGTAGGTAGGTAGAGGGATGATTGATAGAATAAAATAAATAAATGAATGAAATTATTCCCAATACTATTCTGCTATAAAGAAATATCAGTGTCTTATACAGTCGTCATTGTGAAAGCTTTCTTTGGCAGCAGATGGAAGTGGCTGCAGAGACCCACAGTTGGACATTATGTGAGAAAACAGTCTACATTGGAAGTCTCCATAGTGTTCTTCCCCTTTGAGATTGTGGAACCCCAAGGAAGAGGGGGAAAGAAGACAGTAGGAGTCAGAAGAGTTGGAGGACACCAGGAGACATGGTCCACGGAATCAACTAAACAAGGATCCATGTGGGTCACAGTAACTGAAGAGGCAATCACAGAGACTGTGAATTGTCTGAACCAGGCCCTCTGTCTATATGTTGTGGCTGCTAGCATGGTATTTTTTATTGACTCTTAGCAGTGGGAGCAGGTGTGTCTCTGACTCTTGCCTGTTCTTGGGACCCTTTCTCTGTTACAGGGTTGCCTGGCTCAACTTTAAGAATGAGGGATTTTCCCCTTGCTTTATGTATCTTGCTTTGTCCTGTTTGGTTATTCTTTCTTGAAGTCATGTTCCTTTCTGAAGGGAAACAAAAAGGCAGTAGATCCTGGGGAAAGGAGAGGTAGGGGGAGCAGAGACGAGTGGAAGGATTGTGTCATGATGTATCATATGAAAGAATGATCAGTTTCCAGCAAATACATAAAAGTGTCACTGATGAAGACACTTGCCATACCGGCGTGCATACACACACACACACACACACACACACACAGAGAGAGAGAGAGAGAGAGAGAGAGAGAGAGAGAGAGAGAGAGAGAGAGAGAGAGAGAGACAGAGAGACAGAGAGAGACAGAGACAGAGAGAAGGAGGGAAAGAGGGAGGGAGGGAGGGAGGGAGGGAGAAGGGGCAGGGGTAGGGAAGAGCAGTAGGAAAAGAACATGTATTAGAAAGAACAAGCAAGATGAACAACGACAGAGAAAGACATGGATGGAGACTTTGTACCTGGTAATTATCGCTGACTCCTCTGAACTCCCAGCACCATGGAGATACATGTGCTTTGTATTTAATAAACCAGCAAAGTCTGCTCTCTGCTTCAAATGCCAAGTTGCTTTTCGGAAAGCTGAGAAATTGAACGACGATCTTTAGTTCATAGCTTTATTAAATTTCCCTCTGGATCTTAATAATTTATTATATTATTTCACTGATTTTTTTCCTTTCCTGGATGTATGAAAAGAGAATGAAATTTATTACTTATGCTAGATTCGTAAGGAAGGAACAGCTGCTCATTTTGTTCCTACTACCCTGAGTTACTGAATGTAAGGCACTCTGTCACACAGGCCGGCAGTCTGCAAGCCTTTTGATTTAAAAGCAACAGCAGCAGCAGCAGCAACAACAACAGCAGCAAAACCCAAAACAATGAAACCAATAAACAAATGTTTCTCAATATTTCCTTTCCCTACATTATCATGGTTAAAAATGTAGTTTTTAAACTTAGTTTATGAGCCACTGAGTAAATACTACTTGGCTTATTAAATCATGAGGAAAGTGCTAACCAGTGTTATCTGTATCTGGAGTTTTGGATATGTTATGGAAACGTGTTTTTGTTTTGATCCTGAGTGTGGGATGTGAAACTGATAACAGCCTCCTGAAAGAGCACGTGATCTTGGTCAGCTGAAAATTGTCTTGTGCACCTCTGTTTAGGTTTCCTTCTCTTCTGTCTAGGCTCTGTGGGTTGGAAGGGAGGTAGAGGAATTAAGGGACTCCAAATAAAGCAGGTTTTAAAAAAAATCAAAACTTAGAAAGCAGGCAGCAAAGTCCATTTCAAGCCAGCTCCCATTTCCCTCACTGGGTCATCCACATGATGACCTAGCTGCCCACTGGGTACATCTGTGCAAGCTGCCCAAGTTCAGCTAATTCATGGCTCCTGGCTGGAGCCTCAGTCTCCTCAGGACCACCTGGATTCTGGTTAGTTGACTCTGTCAATCCTCTGGCGGAGTTCCTCTCCTCTCTGAGTCCTCCATCCTTCCCCCAAGAGGGGATGGGGATGCCCTCAGTACTGAAACAAGGTGATATGCTGGGGTGGGTGAATGGGTGTTCTCCTTCTCTGGGGAGTATAGGAGGGGAATGAGGGAAACAGGGAGGGAGAGTGGGCCTGGAAGGGCTATGACTAGGATGTAAAGTGAATCATTAATAAAAAAAATCAAAGCCTACATTTATCAGTTTGTAGTGGAGATCCAAACAGGCAATACCTGTAATGTGTTCTTCCTTACTGTAGAAAAAATGTTTAGCCATTTGATTATGTGTTTCATATCGTCTTTACGTGTCTTTAATGCTGTTTAGTTGGTTGCTTGTTAAGATAATTCTTTAAAGCAAATACAACTCATCTCCCAATTTGCAGAAAGGAGAATAAAGTTAGTTTCTCATTTCTGTTTGAAAAGAACAAAGCATTGACTTATGAAAAAACCATTAATGCATGTTTTTCTACTTTACTGTGAATTTATGTATGTATGAATGTGTTAGATGTGTGTCTGTGTCTTTGTGTCCGTGTGTGTGAGAAGACCCTGTTAAATCCAGTTGATCTTCAGCAACACTTATTAAGGGAAAGACAAAGGAGGGAAACAAAAAACTAATTTATTTCAGTTCAACCAACACTAATTGAGTATCTAATATATGTAATAGGATAATTATTTAGATGATATTAGACCATTACATAAGATATCATTGTCTGTTATTAGAAACAATGATTGCTAAGAGAGCATAGAATATAATATACATATATATATGTGTATGCATATACATAGTGTGTCCATTTATTTATATATTAATTTATGTATTGCTCAAAATTGATATACATGTATATATGTATACACACACACACACACACACATATATATATATATATAATGTCAATTTAGACAACTGAAACGTGCATGCTGTTAGGTAGGTCTGCGAAACTGTCAAGTTTGAAACATCAGTGTCTGTGGGTTCCAGCGCTGAGCAGACACCACAGTTGGGATCACAAGTGGAACTGACCTCAGGTCACCCAGTTTTTTCCAAATAATACCAAACCAACATTTAAAAGAATGGAAAGAGTTTATTCACATGAATGACAATCCAAGGGTCAGGAAATCATTGCCAAGAAACAGTAGTGGTGAGAGCAGGGCACATCAGACAATCATGCATCACATGCTTTATTATATGCACATGGTTATGGGTTTAAATCCTAGGAACACACACACATGACAGAAAAATAAATGAATTAATAAATGAATGTAAAAAAATTTAAACCGCAAGCATTGGGAAACATGAATAGCACAACTTTGGAATTAGGCAGGAGTGCTGAGAAGAGTTAAGACCAGAAAGACAATCAGAAGTCAAATTTACAAAGATCTTTCATTGGTGCATTGGTCAAGTCTACAGAGAAATTATGAATTATACCAATTTTTCTCTTAGATATTTTCAATGACGTTAGAACTCATGCTCCACAGTCATAAAGTGTGTATTTTAATTCATCACCAGTGGCTAATCTACTTTGTTTTACCTCTGGAATAGCATGTGGGGACTTAATGGTGCAAGGCCAGCATCTGGATACTGCTGCCACAGAATACCCAACCTGAGTGTAGCCACACTCTCATAAGTAGAATTAAGAGGAATGCTTACAGCATCATTTGTAACTTGCACAATCCCGGGAGTTTCCGAGATCCCTGTTAGAGCCCTACTATAATAGAAGCTATCTAATTAAACCCCACTAAATAATACTTGTTCTGGCTGTATCTTTAGCTTAATTGAATGTACACCATTTATTTTTCAAGGACTTTTAACTACAATCCCAGATGAGACCTTGAAAAACAGTTGTTATTGTGACACAATCTGGGAAAAGATTGGACATCTTTCATTTTGTCAAGAAAATTAAGGCTGTATGTGATTTTTAAAAGGAGGTTTATGATGCTCCAAAAAGCAATTATCGTGGAATATTTCATCACAACATTTCAGATTAAACAAATTTGAAACAGAGAGAGACTCACATAAGAGTCCTTTGAGGATTATGATGTTAGTTTTGTGTATGCAATAAGCTTCCCCGGTGCCTTCACTTCTTCCCAGTGCATGCTGAAGGTATCAGGCTTCTGAGACAAAATGTTCCTCATCCAATGGTTACTGTCCATTAAATAAATGGACATACATAATTTTTATGTATGAAGGGAATCTTGGCGTTGTGTAGAGTCTCGCTATTTTCAGGTTGAACTTCCCTGTGATAAATAAATGTGGGACTGAGAAAAGAAAATCATGCTTCTTGGAACAACAAATCAGAGACTTGATTCCACTGTTGGATATTTATTTATTTATTTATTTACTTGTCATTTTTATTTTTAATTTAAAAAAATTTAATTTATTCATATTACATCTCAATGGTTAACCCATCCCTTGTATCCTCCCATTCCTCCCTCCCTCCCACTTCCCCCCTACTCCCCTCCCTATGTCTGTGACTGAGGGGGACCTCCTCCCTCTGTATATGCTCGGAGGTCTCTTCTTGGTGACCTGTTATCCTTCCTCTGAGTGCCACCAGACCTGCCCATCAAGGGGACATGGTCAGAAATGGGGTACCAGAGTTTGTATGAAAGTCAGACCTCCCTCTCCACTCAATGGTGGAGAATGCCCTGTCCATCGGCTAGGTCTGGGTAGGAGTTCGAAGTTTACTGCCTATATTTTCCTTCACTGGTGCCATAGCTTGAGCAGGAAGGACCCCAGAACCCAGATCCGCCCATCATAACATTCTTCTTGCAGGTTTCCCGAACTCTCTGGATCCTTCTATGCAGAGGAATCATACCAATATCTGTGCTAAGAGTTCTAGCTTGACTAAAAACATTGCTAATGTGTGTGCTTTTGTAGTATTTAATACATAAAACTTACCTGAGTCATAGATTTGAAAGCAGTAGAACCATGTCAAGCGAGATGCACTCAGACTCATGCACTATAGGTATGCTGGTTCATTGACTTACAAGTTTCTCTGTGTGTTATAGGCCATTTTCCTCATATTTGACCATGTCCCCTGGAGGAGGAGACCTGGTGCCACTCAGAGGAAAGATAGCAGGTTACCAAGAAGAGACTTGATACCCTATGAGCAGATAAAGGGGAGGAAATCCCCCTCAGGAACAGTCATAGGGGAGGGGAATAAGGGGAGAATGGGAGGATACAAGGGATGGGATAACCAATGACATGTAACAAGAATAAATTAATAAAAAATTTTTTAAAAGACACAACAAAACAAAAATAAATGAACAAATAAATAAATAAAATGAAAACTTGAAAAAAATAAAAATCTTTAATTAGGATCTGTGGAAATGGCTCAGTTGTTAAAAATTCTAGTACTGCAAGAATAAAAATGAGTTTAAATCCTCAGAACTTATATGAGAAGATGAAAATGTCTGAATGTGCATGCCCATAACTCCAGCACTGGAGAGATGGGGAGAGATATCTTGTGAGCTCAGTTGTCAGGCTCTAGGCCAAATGGAAAATTTCTGGTTCAGTGAGAGGCCCTGTGTCACAGCAGGTTGACAATGACGGAGGAAGACACCTAACATGCTACTCTAGATTGTTATGGCCTCCGCATGTACGCATAGTCACATATCTATTACCCATTCAACTGGGTACATCACACACTCACACACATGGACACACACTCACATATACACAAAAAGCACATAAGAGCATAGTTTTATGAACTTTATCAATTGGGATTCTTGCGTACTCTTTTAGCGAGTCATCAGCCCACCTTGTGCTAGACTGTAGCTGTAGGCATAATCTGTACACAGAACCTCTCTTCCTTGTGTGAACACAGATGATATAAATATGCCTCAGGGATTCAACACCTGAGACATGCAACATTGTGGAAAGGAAAGGTCATCATTGCAGAAACATTTTTTTGTTTCCTGGATTAAGCTTTCTTATGTGCTTCAGTTTTTCTCTGTAATTTGTAGGCTATTTCTGAGGTATGTAGTTCTCATGTAGTAATGAATGACATAGTCTCTTAAGAACATAAGCTGTTAACATATGGATAACATTTTGTAAATCAAAAATTGTGAAAAGTAAGGTTTACTTATACACAGTTTTGAAACTTGTAATTAAAATACTATAAATTTATAAATAAACCCTCAAAACAATTCAAAAGCAAACACAGTATAACACATAAATAAATATAATATTATTTATACATCTTGTATATGATCTGGAACTCACTATTAGTAGAAAAAAAACATTACTTTCATAATGCCAAAAATCTCTGATATATGTATATACATACTACAAGAGGGACTAAGAAGGTTATATTTTTATATCTTCCCATACATATATATATATGTAACAATAATGAAAAGGTAACTATTAAATTGAGAGTGGGAAAGAGAAATGTGAGGGATTAGAAGGAGCATTCCTCACAGGAGCTAGAGGGAAATAGTGAGAGAGGAAATTAATGCAAATTCAATTAAAATATTAAAAAAACAAAGAAATTGCATATCAAAAGGTTGTATGGGATCCAGAAATTTATTGAAATGAGTAGAGAATGTTGGTTATACAGTACAAGTAAAAAAGGTGTGTTCACAATAAAAATATATAGATCTTGTATTTAATATTATTATTATTGCTGAGTCTAAATGCCTGACAAATGCATATTTGTGCTCTTGGTTTAAGAAGGTGTGCAATCCATCATTGTGAGATGACACAACAGCAAAAGCCGGAGGCAGCTGGACACCATCCATCTACAGTCAGGCAGCAGAGGGTTAGAAACTCCATTCTGCTCACATTCTCCTTTTAATTTAGTCTCAGACTATCCTATGAAATAGTGCTGTCCATAGTGTGGGGCTTATTTCCATAGTCAAATTTCTCCTCCTCAAACACTTGGGATGTTTAGTTTGGTGGTGGTTTTAAATTATTGAATTTGATAATAAAGATTACCTACTAAGCTTATCATGAAAATAAAATAAAGTATTATGATCAAGGGCTATAGACAATGACTAAAGTTCCAAGGTATTTGTGAGAGAATTGAATCATTGAATTTACAGGTATTTCACGTATTGATAGAAAGAATATTAAAATAAATAAATTATTTCAAATTGACTCATGCTTTTCACATAAGCCTAACCCAATTATCACACACACACACACATTAGGAGAAAGATGATTCTCAACTTTATTTGCAGTTGTGCTAATTACTTTTATGTTGCTGGGATAAATCAACATGACCAAGGAAACTTAAGGAAGAAAATATTGTTTGGATTTATCTGCCATGAGGATAAGTGTCCATCATGGAGGGGAATAGGCAGCAACCAGTAGAAACAGCAGGAACAGGATGCAGAGAGCTCACTTTTGAACAATCAACATGAAGCAGAAAGAGCAGCTGGGGATGCCTAGAGTCTTTGAACCGTCAAAGACTACCTCCAGGGACATGCTCCTCCAACAAGGCTCAACTGTTACACACAAAGCACCACCTACTTGGGACTAAGTATTCAAATATATGAGCCTTGAGACACAGCTATACCACTCTGGTGCACTTACCCGAAGGATGTTCTACCATATCACCAGGACATTTGATGAACTATATTCATAGCAGCTTTGCTTGAATAGCCAGAATCTGCAAACAACCTAGGTATCACTCAATGAAAAATGGATAAAGAAGCAATGTTACATTTACACAATGGAATGCTACTCAGGTATTAAAAACAAGGAAACCCAGAAATTTGCAGGCAAAAGGATGGAACTGGAAACTATCATTCTGAGTGAGGTAACCCAGACTTAGAAAGACATGCATGATATATACTCTCTTATAAGTGGATACTAGCTCAGCATAAATGTCCTCTGAGAGACTTCACCCAGCAGGGGGATCTGGACGGATACTGTGGCTCGAAGCTGGACTCTGGGCAGAGCACTGACAGTTATATGGAAGAGTCAGGGGAATGGAAGGACCCAGAGGAGCCAGGAGTTCCATAGGGAAGACCATCAAGGGTAGAGGATCTGGATTGGTCGGGGTGAGTGGTGAGAAGGGGAGGGCTGCACAAACTGATGCACCAACCAACAACAGTGCATGCAAAGAAACTAGACCCTCTGTTCAGCTGTAGCTGATGGACAGCTAATTTTCCCTCTGGAGGTTGCGGGTATTACTGCTGCCGAAACTTGTGACACACACTCTGGTGCCCATGATTTGATCACTGCCCCTTGGCAGGGTAGACTTGTGGGCACACAGAGGAAGGAGATGCAGGCTATCCTGATATCTAGTGGGCTGTGTTGAGAAGGAAGGTGAAGAGCCCCTCCCCTCCATTGGAGGTCTGGGGGAGGAGAGTAGGAAAAGGAAGATAAGAGCCTGAAGATAGGGCTAGAGATATAGCTCAGTGGTTAAGAGCGCCACTTGTTCTTCCAAAGGTCCTGAGTTCAATTCCCAGCAACCACTTGGTGGTTCACAACCATCTATATTGTCATCTAATGCCCTCTTCTGGTGTGCAGCTGTACATGAAGGCAGAGTACTGTATACATAATAAATAAATAAACAAATCTTTTAAAAAAGAGCTTGGAGATGACAATTGGGATGTAATGTGAATAAATTATAGTAAATTTAAAAATAATTTAAAACAAAAGCAAACTCATGTATATGAGCCTATGAAGGACATTCTTATTCAAATCACCTAAGTAATCAAATGCAATACCAGCCATTATGAAAAGACTACTGAAGAGGAAGAATATGGACAGAAGACATGTACAGATGTCAGCACTTGTTACGAAACTGTATACATTGGGACATACCAATATTTCTATAGAGATGGATGATGGATGCTCTCAAACCAGGCCATACATACACACATTTGCTTCACAAATGACAATTACCATTGGAGAGAAGTTGAGAAAACAAAATATTTTAAAAACATTTGCTGAAGCATATGAACAGAGGTAACACGAAGGAAACTTGGTGTGTGCTTACACTTCTTCCCAGTAGCACAAACACTTAGATTAAACCTCAGTTAAGTGACTAAGGAAGTTTTCTGGAAACACAGTAAATGAAGCTAGTTAAAAACAACCCTGAGAGGCCTTCTTATGCTAGGGAGCCTTTTATTTATTTCCTAGAGCCTAACGACTCAGAGTATATGCCAGTGTTTGTCAAACATGAAAATCTGAATCACCACACGGACTGTCTCAAAATGATCAAAACACAAAAGCAAGAAGTTAACAATTACTTCCTAAAGGTAAAAAACTGAGTGGTGATGTCATAAATGAGACAATATGAAAGTTAATAAAAATTGGAAAAGTAAAATGTTAAAGTAAGAATGTGGTCCTTTTTTATGCCTCAAAGAGTTTGGCAAAATAAAATACTACAACTGAGGAAGCTATAAAGTATCAAAGTCAGAGACATAGAGACTTCAAACTTTTATTACTTCACTTAAAAAACTTAGAAAGGCATCATCAGCTGAGTATGATAAATGTAAATGGATCAGTTTCTGATTGTATGTTCTGTGCATGTGCAGCAGGATAATTCAAATAGAAGTTTTATGTAAGAGAAACAGCAAAGGAAAAGATACTCAGCTGTGAAAGATTGATATGATGGAGCAATAAATCACTATATGTTTGTACAATTGAATCAACTAATTATCAGAAATGGATGCACTGTACTTATCACTATATACAAACATTAACCACTAACACACTGAGATATCTCAACAATAGAAAAAAGTAATATGCATTTCAGAAGCAGACTTTATTAAAGCTTTTATATTTAAAAATAAATATTTCTAGTATAAAACTAAAAAAAAAAAAAAAGAATGTAGACTTAAAACAAACTCATGAGAAGTGCAAAAGAATTAAGTCTAAGCCTGATGGACACATAAACCCATTCCAGTATGGAAACATGGGTTTTCACTGCATGTAAATGGTTATGTGTTTGCTTCTATTTTTATACTTCATTTATATGTTAAGACATAATTGTTCTGTAGTGTTAGCTTATAAGTAAGCCTATGTTGTAGTAGCTAGAATTGTAGGTACCCTCCACAACAACATAACATACAAAGAAAAGCATGAAAAGCTATCTTCATTGCCTTCCTTTCATAGTAGAAAATGCACAAACTTGTTTTACAGAGTGTGTTTTAAGCATCGGTTAACAACTGTTCCGTATTTAGTGAGTTTGCTACAGCTAGTTGGGAAGGGCTAACGCACTTCGTATTTAAGTCAAAACTCATTACTGATCAGTTTTCTGTACGTTGAAAGTCTGGAAATTGAAGCCAGTGATTTGCCATCGTGGTCTTGATTTGTTGTTGTCCTTGTGGATATATCATAGTTGAATAATTCAAGGAACACTCATCTCCTGTTGTTATTATTGTTGTTATTGTCTCCTCTCTCCCAGAACGTCCCTTTCTATTTTTTATCACTTTCCTTTGTGCATTGCAAGAAAATGTCCCAAGGCATGTTTTTAATATGAGTCAATGCCCTTTATAAGGATTAGTCTTGTCCTTCTCTTTCTGAACTGCCACATCATGCTTTTCTCGTTTCGCTGGGAGCGCAGTTATTTTGGGCAACTAAATTTTTGCATCAAGTCCTTCAAAAAACCTTTCTCAGCTCAAGATCTTTTGTATATGTGTGCAATATTTTGCATGTGTCTGGTGTGATCTAAAAATTAGAGTTTACATTTTCACAGTAAAAATGCCAAGTATGTTTCTCAAAATACTTTAGGTGTTTAAAAATGTTGATGTATTTTGCTTACCTTCTGAACCATCATTGTCAGAAGTAAAATGCCAGTTATACCAGGATAAGCCTTAGAGACGGCAACGTGGTTTCCAAGCCTACGGAAAGTAATACAGGAGTGTGTTTACAGGTTCTTGAGCATACTTCCCCACCTTTTCTCAATTCTCCATCTCCTATTATCTTCTCGTCAGATGACCAGAGATGGAATTATTATTATAAATCGGGTTTAAAATATTAATTCCTATTTCTTTGACAATTTGAAAAGTTCTAAAAAGAATTGCTACTGCCAGAACACTTGAAGCACTTGCTCTAAGAGTCCTGGGTGAGGATTTGTCTGCTATTGCATGTAGTGGTGAATAACTCACAGACGATTGTCAAGTGCATTTCTTGTGAACAAAGTATCACCTAAAGGCAATTATTAATTATGTGAAGAGAATATGAAAACAAATTTGCACTTTTAATTCATAACACATGTGTAATGTGTTTAAAAGTTATCCGAGCTCCATTCCATATCTTCTACTCCATTTCAGTTACATGCCCCATGACCCTCTACCAGCATCATATCTTTCTTTTTTTTTTCTTTTTACAAGCCATTAATGACAAGTTTATTGCTCCCCAAATGCACATCGGTGCGAATAACCAACTGGAGTATGGTTAAGTGTCAAGGTCTATGCTCCTGAAAGAAACAACCCCTCTCCATAGCAGCCAGCAACTAACAAAAGCTCCTCAGTAGGATGTATCTTCTGAGACCCTCCCACTAGTTCTTGAATATTGACTGGCTTGATGCTGTGAATTTTATGCCTAGACAATCACAGCTGCTATGAATTCCTTACTGCAACAATGCTATGATGTCCAGAGGACACTGTTAGACAGCATTTTTCCCAAAGTGTTTGCTCTTAGAAGCGTTTTATCTTCATTCCCACAGGATTCCTTAAGCTTTGGGGGTAGAGGGCTTGATACAGATGGTTCATTTAGTGATGAGTACACCACAGACAGTTATTCTAGACATAGTGACCACAGTGAATAGCTCTCATCGGAGAAGCTTCAGTTTGTTTGTTTGCTTTATTTTGTTTTGCAGGGATAACAGTTAACAGATCCAGGATTTTGATGATGGAAAAAAACGTGACAACAAATACAAGGATCCAGCTACTACTGTTTATCAACTTGAATATTAAAGAGATTTTTGAAAGAAGAAAAATAAATTCACTTTTTTATTAATTAGGTTTTAGGAAAGTGTAGGGACTTTTGTAAAAATATAATCAGTACGTTAGTACCAAGTGTTTTTGTTTTTCATGTTAAATGGATTAATATGTATTTATACATATCTTAATTCTCCAGTTTATTTTCACTTATACTACTTAGAATAAATAGTAAGTACAATTTATTATAGTTGTTTTAAATGTATTTTAAAGAGAGCTGATTTTTAACATGGTATTGAGTTTCTTAAATTGTTGTTAGAAACAATTTACAGCAAAGAGCATAATCAAATATGATAATAACATCTATAATGACGTATTTGTTTTTCTTAAATTATGCAGTTTTCACTAAAGTAGTTTTATTTTTGATCTAAGAAAAATACTTCTAAAAATAAAAATTTAAACATCAATGGTTTTATATGAATTTCCCAGATGACGAACACCAGGATGAAGACACGAGTATTTTCATTTCCTTCCTTTTTGACTATTACACAACAAACAACAAAAAAATCTTCCCAGGCAGAATTTCCATTCTCACATTACAAAGAGCTTACTCGTTTTGAATTTTAAGGCATCACAACCTGGTAACATAGACACATCTTGGAGGACTTATGCTAGTTACTAAGTAGTGCAGTAGGATCAGCATCATGCCATATTGTCTGAATTGTAAAGGATATGTTCTAGTCTTCTGTTTAATACAGCTATATGGCATACTTGAATATAAAATTACGTGAGCAAATGCACTCATTTTTTTGTGGGCACAGTGCAATTTTGGTGGACTATAGCAAACAATCCCATCTGGATTCATCTAATAACTTTACTCATATTCCAGTGGTTCCTCATCGTTGGTGACCGTTTTCACTCTCCACCTTTAAACTTCTTTTTCCTCAGTAGGTCGTGTGTGTGTGTGTGTGTGTGTGTGTGTGTGTGTGTGTGTTCCAGTAACTTGTGGTCATTTAAATGTGTATGCCCATGGTTTTTATTCCTCAGTACCAGCACCTCTAGTTCTTGATCACATGAAATTTTCACTTGTATTCCTTGAAGTAGTTTAGTCCTTTTTCAATTTTGCACAATATATTATATTTAAAGGTTATTATTACTTTCTGTGGTTTGTAAATCATTTGTTCTGGTTCTCTAAGTTATACAAAAAGAACATTTGTATTGTTTGTTTGAACCAGTTATTAATATTTACTTTGCTGGTCAGGGATTTTTGTTTGCGTCATTAAAAAATATTTGTGTAGTCAAATATTATACATATCCTTTTCATGCTGTTTTAAGTTGAAGAATCATTGTTTTACATATTATATTATTTGCGTGACTAACTTCAAATAAATTTTTCAGTAATTTATTACAAAAGCTGAGGATCATATATTTATTCTATACATGTATTAAATACTACATCATTATTTTTTAAAATCAACCTTTCTGGAGTGGAATTTTGTGTATAATTCCAATTTTAGTACATGTGTCCTGAAGTGAGCACCAGAGTAGCTCTTTTAAAGTGAACCAGATGGTCTCCATGATTTATCTCTAGACTCTCGTGTGTGATATTTTGACTTTTAAATACTCTTAGCAAATGTCTGGCAATTCTTGGCTTCCATCTAAACCTAAGAATGGAAAACTGAAAAATCAACTAATTAAATAAATTTTGATATATCTAAATATTTTGGCACACACATATCTAAGTGTCATAAACATTTGTGTGGTAAAGAAGAAAGCCCATATACAAAAGGACAGACAGATAGATGGATAGGTATATAAATTGATAACTACAGACATAGCATTGTAATCAGTAGATTTCATTTTAAACTCAGACTAATCTTAGGGGAATTCAATTGCCATGAGGAGAAATGACTAAACTTAAAGTATATAAATATGCTTTTTTGAAATCTCTCATATATAAAATATGTCTTCATGAAATCTCTCCAATCCTAGAAATCAACCCACATTTATCATAATTGAGGATCAGAAAAGAGTCCTACATGACTTTATTAAAGTAAGTGGAATTAATTGTTGATTGAGTTGTTCTCTGTTGCTGTGACAACACACTTTAAACAAAAGGAACGTAGGGAGGAAAGAGTTTATTTAGTATACATTTGTAAGTCTCAATCCATAATTGAGGGAAGTTAGGGTAGAAATGCAGGGAGGAATTTGAAGCAGGAAACGTGAAGCATTTCTTGCTGACTAACCTGCAGTTGGATACTCCACTTGTTCTCTAGTACCATCTACCCAGGAAGTACATCAATTAAATCAATTAAGACAACCCATCACAGACGCAATCACAGACAACCTGATACAAATGATTATTCAATTGATATTATTTTCAGGTGATTGTAGGTCGTGTCAAGTTGACTGTTCATATTAACAAGGACACTTCATCTCTTATCAAAGAGACCAACTCATCATTTTAAGTCAAAATCATTTATCTTTTGGCCTTAATATATCATTTTAATTTCATAACATAAATTATGGAACACCTTTAAAAGTCTCATAGTCATTAAAAATTTCCAGAGTTTTAAGGTTCAGGCTCTCATTCCAATTCAAAATGTTTTAACTGTGAACCATAAAAATAATAATTTGTTAATGTTTAAAAAATCCTTGGCATAGAAATAATCAGGTCAAGGAAAAATTAGCTTCTGTCAACATAAAGCTAAGTACCATAGTCCATTGTCCAATACCTTGGATTCATCCATTAGCTTTGCCTACAAAGAACTTGATCAGTCCCATTTCTCTTTCTTGAATCTTTAGCACACACAACTTGTAGACTCAGGCTAGCTCCACTCCATAGCTGCCACTGTCCTTGATATACCACAGACTGGGCATCTACAGAATGGTGGGCTCTCTGCTGCAGCTGAGCATTCACATTTACCAGTGACCTCTTATGGCCTCTTTGAAGGGAGTCTAACGTGGTTACATGGTGCCAAGTCACAGCTTTTCTCCATGAATTACTGAGTTCGGTAGATTTCAGGCCTTCAAATTCTATGTGGGAAATTCTTTACATTTTATCAAATTCAGCTTCCATCTTAAAGGTAGTCTTTCCACCCCCCTCCAACATGTCATAACTTCTGTGTGGTAACTCTGAGGTGAATATTCCCTATAGCTGCACTGAAGCAAGGAAGAGTTCATTTAACTGGCACTGATCTGCTATTAATTATAGCATACTTTTTTCTCCACATTGAGCAGCAACTTCAAATTATTAATCCAAAGTATCATGTAAATGACACCTAACAATCATTTAAAAAGTTCTTACCCTCACTGACACCTCATGAGACAGCATCCAAAGTACACATTTCTCTCAATATTATCTTCCAACCATCCACCAGAATAGACTTTTAAGGTCAGGGTATGAATGGCTATTCCAGTGCAAAATTGCAAGCCATTTTACGTTCATCCCATAAATAAAGATAGTTAAGACCATAACTTCAACATCCTACTCTCTTTATGCCTATAGTTGTTTAAATTGTGTTCTGTTGCTGTGACAAATACCATAACTGAGGAAGATTAATTGGCTTATACTTTCCTTCTGACACTCTATCCTTTCAGGATGTCATGGCAAGAAGTTAGAAGCAGGAACCATGGAGGAACACTGCCTGGAGGCTCACGTACTCTCATGCTCAGCTATGCAATATAGCCTGAATATCTGCCCCAGAAATGATGTTGACCATAGTGGTTTAAATATGCAGTAATATTAATTAAAATAATTACTCATTGACACTTTCCCAAATCAAACCTGATGAATAGAATTTGCAATGGTACGTAGTTTTTTTCTGTGACCAAAGGGCAATCACAGTGTGTATATATAATGCTTATAATTAAATCAGTTGATATGTCTCTATGAATAAAATATTTACAAACAATTTAAAAATGTTATTGTAGTATTTATATAACTAAGTATGTATTCATATTGCAACAAAATGTGTATCATAATTCTTTCTTTTTTTGTTATTTTTTTGGGGAGATAATTCTTTCAAGTATTAATTAAATATGGGTCCAGTTTCATTTTTTTACACATAGACCTCCAGTTAGACCAGCACCATTTGTTGAAGATGCTATCCTTTTTCCATTGAATGGATTTGGCTCCTTTGTCAAAAATCAAGTGACCATATGTGTGTGGATTCATAAAGAACTCAAGAAATTAAACACCACCAAACCGAATAACCCAATTGAGAAATGGGGCTTGGAACTAAACAGAGAATTCTCAACAGAGGAGTATCAAATGGCTGAGAAACACTTAAAGAAATGCTCAACCTCCTTAGTCATCAGGGAAATGCAAATCAAAACAACTCTGAGATTCCATCTTACACCCATCAGAATGGCTAAGATCAAAAATTCAAGCGACACCACATGCTGGCGAGGATGTGGGGAGAGAGGAACACTCCTTCATTGCTGGTGGGAATGCAAACTAGTACAGCCACTTTGGAAATCTATCTGGTGCTATCTCAGAAAAATGGGAATAGGGCTTCCTCAAGACCCAGCTATTCCACTCCTTGGAATATACCCAGAAGATGCTCCAGCACACAACAAGAAAATTTGCTCAACCATGTTCATAGCAGCCTTATTCATAATAGCCAGAACATGGAAACAGCCTAAGTGTCCCTCAGTAGAAGAGTGGATAAAGAAACTGTGGTACATATACACTATGGAATACTACTCAGCTATTAAAAACAAGGAATTCCCGAAATTTGTGGATAAATGGATTGAGCTAGAAATGATCATAATGAGTGAGTTAACCCAGAAGCAGAAAGAATCAAATGGTATATACTCACTTATATCTGCATACTAGCCCAAGGGGCATGTCCCACGAAAGCCTTCACTTACCAGGAAACTGGGACAGAGGGGAAGGCATCCTATTGGGACTCTAAATGAGAGACGCATGGGAGAACAGCAAAATAAAAGGATCCAGAGGGTCCTAGAAATCTACAAGTAGAACAATATGATAGGCAGATTTGGGCCCAGGGGTCCCGCTCAAACTAAGGCACCTTTATTTTTGCAACTATAATATAATTAAATAATATATCCATTACCTTTATTCTCTTAAAACTTTCCCAAATATCCTCCCTGGTGTATTGTAAATTCATGGCTTTGAGTCCTGTCCCTAGCACTACAACAGATTAACAGCTGCAGCCTCCCTTCTCCCCTTGCCTACATCTTCTGTCAATCCCACAGAACAGGTACCTCCTGATCAACCACAGGCATTGGCCACCATAAAACCAGATAGGCTGACTCACAGTAATGCATACAGTAAGCATACAGAACAAACAAAGAGTGTTAAAGCTGAAATGGAAAAAGACCAAGTAACATATGAAAGCAGACCTATTAGAACTATACATGACTTCTCAATGGAGACTCTAAACTCCAGAAAGGCCTAGACAGATGTGATGTAGATTCTACCTGCTCAGATTCCTGTACTGAGCAAAACTTTCAATCCTTATATGTGAAAGACTGGAAAACTCTGATGCAATGGAGGCTACCAGGAGAATATGGCCCTCTGAATCAGTCAAGTAAGTGACACAGTAAGCACTGGGCCTAATGGTTCAGCACCAGGTCCTGTGCTATATGTATTAGCTTAGTAGTGAGATGGGACTTTGACTATGATAAAGGGTTGGTTTCTGACTCTTGTGCCCACTCTTGGGACAACTTTCCTTTTATTGGGTCGCCTTGTCCAACGTTGATATCAATGTTTTTGCTTCATCTTATTATAATTTAATTTGTCATGTCCGGTTGTTATCTCTTAGAAACTTGTTCTTGGGCATACCTCCTTTGGATATATAGCCAAGAGTGAGTCCTGAGGTAGATCACCTTCAAATTTTCTGATAAATTGAAATATTTATTTCCAAAATAACTGTAAAGTTTGAACGTCTACCAGCATGAAGGAGTGTTCTTCCTTTCTCCACATCCTTGCCAATATGAGCTGTCACTTTTTGTTTCGATCTCAGCCATTCTGACAGGTATGTTTTGTTTTGCATTCTCTGATGGCTGAGGATATTGAATATTTAACAGTTTCTCAGGCATTTGAGATTCCCTGATTGAGGATTCTCTGTTTCAATCTGTACCTCATTTTTAATTAGATTTTTTGAATTTTGATGTCTCATTTCCTGAACACTACATAAATTTTGGATATTAGCATTTTGTCAGACTTGAAGTTGGAGAAAATCATTTCCCATTCAGAAGGCTGCTGTTTTGTCCTATTAATGGTGTTCTGTGTCTTACAGAAGATTTTTAGTTTCATGGTGTCGCATGTACAAATTTTCCATTCTTAGTGCATGCCCTATTGGTGTTCTGCTCAGGAAGCTGTATCCAGAGCCAATGTGCTCAATGTGCTCCCCAATTTTTTGTTCTATCAGCTTCAGTGTAACTGGTTTTATGTTGAGGTCTTTGTTCAGGTTGGACTTGAGTTTTTATGCAGGGTGACAAATAAGGATTTACTTATATTCTTCTTCATGCTGACATCCAGTTAGACTACTAATATTTTTGAAGATGCTTTCTTTTTCACTGTATATTTCTGGCACCTTTATCAAAAATTAGGTGTTTATAGCCATGTGGATTTATGTCTGGGTCTTTGATTGGACTCCATTGATCAACGTCTCTTTTTTATGCCAATATCCTGTGGTTTCTATCACTATAGCTCTGTAGTAGAGCTTCCTCATCTATGTTCATAGCAGCTTTATTCATAGTAGCCAGAAACTGGTAACTGGGATATGTCTCACCAAAGAATGGATAAAGAAAATGTGGTACATTTATACAATGGACATTGTGAAATTTTCAGGCAAATGGATGAAACTAGAAAAAAGTTCTTCCTGAATAAAGTGACCCAGATCCAGAAAGAGAAACATGGTATGCACCCACTTATAAGTGGATATTAGCTATAAACAAGGGATAATCATGCTACAATCCACAGACTCAGAGACTAAATATCAAGGAGGGTGTGAGAAGAAAGGTATTGTGAAAGAATCAGTTTCTTAAGGTGTTAAAATTTTCTAAAACAAGCATAGGATTACTGAGTAGTTTGCCAGAATGGTTGCTCATAGTTACTGTTTAGTACTGTGTAACCAGAAGTTCTGTGAGCCTGGATTATAGGTGTACCTGTAAATTTTGATTATTTTCTTTATAGTACGATGTTTGGTTTGGTTTTCTGTGCTTAAAAGAGAAACAATGTTAAAATGTGTGCTTCGATATGTAGACAAAATGAGAAAGGTAATGCTGAGCTTCTGGCGAAGAGTCCCGGGGTATATGAGGGCAGTTTGCTGCTCGAGTGCAGTTGATGGGAAATTGGCTGAAGCTAACTCAGCATTTCAGTTCAGTTCCACCCACAGGCAGCAGACATGTAGCAAGTGTGCAATAAAAAGTAATTTTGATCCACTCAGTTAAAAAAAAAAAAAAAAAAAAGAAAGAAAAGTATGAATTTCCCTTGCAAGAGGAAGTAGTATAGATGTCTTGAGTGAACTGGACGTGGGTGGAGATGGGAACAGGAGGAATGAGGTAGGACAGCGATGGAGGGAGAAAATACTGGGAGAGACAACTGGAATTGGGGAGCATCTCAGGTACAAGCTAGAAACCTCGGTCAATGGAAACTGCCAGGAATCTATGAGGGTGAAACTAGTTAAGACTTCTAGTAATGCAGGGTACAGGAGGCCACTTCCTGTAACCAGACAAGTCTTCCAGTTGAAGGACTGGGACACCTACACGGCCACAATACTTTTTATCTACAATTTGTCTTAACTGCAACATGTGCTGGGTAAAGGTGGCATAAAAATCGCAAGAGTGACTGGTCTAGTTTGAGACCCATATGAAGAGAAAGGACCACCCCTAACACTTCCTAGAAGGCAAAGAACCAGAGTTTGGATAGCCCAGATTCATAAGGTAGAACCAAACATGACTAGCCTAATAAACAAACAAACAAACAAACCAACAATTCAATGAAATTATTTCTAATGATACTCTACACACTCACAGGCAAGGGCCTAACATAATTACCATCAGAGTAGCTCCATCTAGCAACTGTTTGAAACAGATGCATAGACTCAGCATCAAAGATTAGGAGTAGCTCAGGGCCAAGGACACCACAAGAAAACTGTATGCATACTTTTAAAACTTTTCATTTTGGGTTCCTTATATCTCTTTCATCCTATTCCACCCCAATTCCTTCCAACACCCCAAAAATAGGAGAGAAAGGTTGGTGTGGAGAAAAGAGTAGTCTTTCTTCCTGTTGTGTAGGGTTGTCAGGTCCTTGGGGGCAAGCCCAAGCTTCATTTCTGGATCTCCAACTTCTTTTTGTCAAACTGCACCACCAGCAAGCCCAATAGCCTTCTTCTTTCTCAGAGCTCCCAGTCTCCTCTCCTCTCCTATCATCTCATCTCTCTCTCTCTTCTCTTCTCTTCTCTTCTCTTCTCTTCTCTTCTCTTCTCTTCTCTTCTCTTCCCCCCCGCCCCTGCTCTCATTGGCTTTTATCCACACTGACAAAGACCATGCCCCCTCACAAGGTAGCTCACAGCTGAAAAAGATCAAGTGCCCTTTCAGGAGGCAACTACCAGCTATAGACTACTGGAGCAGCCCCGTATCCCATACCTGGGATTAAAACAAAACCTGTTTACATATAATCCAAAACTCCATGATGTAAAGCCCATAGAAGCACTAACCTGGGTTCACAAGCACTACAGAGACTTGACAATCAGGAAGCCTGACCTAGGCCTTCTGTGTATGTTATGTTTGTGTAGCTGATTCTTTTGTCTGATTTTAGAAACATTTACATTCTACAGGGTTGCCTTAATATGAGGGGAGACGCCTACTTTTATTTAAACTTGTTATGCCATGTTTGGTTGATATTATCTGGGAGGCCTGTCTTCCTATAAAGAGAAAGAGAGGAGAAAATGGATGGAGTTGGGGCTGGAGACAGGGCCTGGGGAAGAAGGATGAAGTGGGAACTGTAATGGAGATGTAGTATATGAAATAAGTAATAAGTAAAAAAAAATTAAAAAGAAGTCAATTTTACTTTTACTGAGAAACAGAAAAGGAATGGATCTAGAAGGGAGGGGAGATATGGAGGAACTAGGAGGAGTAGCAGGATAAAAACTGTACTGTAATAGATATTGTATGCAAATACAATATTTTTAGTAAAAACTTGGATTTGTATTAATTTTTAATATATAGGTACATATATACATATATTTCATATACCTAAATACATGGAAACAACATATTCTGTGAATACAATGTTATTTGTATGCTGTTTTTAGGCCTGACCGTTTAGTGTGCTCTTCACTCTGGAAGAATATTTATCAAGCTTAGTACATTTTTAGGTGCCTGTAGACAATCTTATGACATGACTGAGCACCATTTTCTCATCTAAATACTTGCCGTAGGCTTGGATATTTTCAAACTTACTTTACTTGGGGTCCTATAATGCCTCCATCTACTCACTTATACTAGATAGGAGACAAAGGAAGTTAACAGAATAGTGACAGTGGAAGTAGACATTTCAGACTCCATTGTCTGGGGTGAGACCCCACCCTTCCTAGTCAGGACCCCAAAAGCAAACACAGCAACATGAATATGCAGCAGCAGGAGCAACAGCAAAAACAGAGCCTCTTCAAAGTCTTCTCTGGAGCATCTCTCCCTAGGAGCATTTCAAAGTGGAGTAATGAACAGCCAAGCGATGCAACCAGGCAAAGTTTCAAATCCTAGTCCAAACTGCAATGGGATATGGAACAGCCAGAACACTTAGTATTCAGAGGTCAATGATAGCTTTTGCGGCAGAATGAGGAACCATCCTAAAACTAAAACCAACACCAAAAATAAAAAAATAAAAACAATGGAACAGGGGCTGGAGAGATGGCTCAGAGGTTAAGAGCACTGTCTGCTCTTCCAAAGTCCTGAGTTCAATTCCCAGCAACCACATGGTGGCTCACAACCATCTATAATGAGATCTGGTGCCCTCTTCTGGCCTGCAGGGGTACATGCAAGCATAACACTCTATAAATAATAAATAAATAAATCTTTAAAACAAAACAAAACAAAACAGAACAAAACAACAACAAAAAAAAACCAAAAAAAACAATGGAACAGAAAACAATAACATTTTCTTTTTGGTATAAGGAGAACCTTATATTGCAGAAATGCAATGGTTTATATATACACATAAGTATGTATGTGTATATATATATATCCATAAATAACAAAAATATTACATATGTTTGTTTTTGTTTTTGTTTTGTTTTGTTTTGTTTTTGAGACAAGGTTTCTCTTGTGGTTCTGGTTGTGCTGGACTCTTTTTGTAGAGCAGACTGGCTTTGAACACACAAAAGATCCTGCCTGCCTCTGCCTCCCAAGTGCTGGGATTAAAGGCAAGCACTACCACACCTGGCTCTACTTATGTTTTTTTTTTTTTATTTCACTGAATTTATATTTGAAATTGTATAAGTTAAGAAAATGTACATTCACAAATTAACTATGTGATAGTTTTAAAAATCCAAGTACCAGCAAACAAAGACTTTCTCTGATAAACTTTCACTCTATGAACATGTTTTCAGGCACATAAATTTATGTAAGAATTTTCATATATTCCTTGGAACATTGTATTTACTTTATATCTGTCAAAGTTTTAAATTTTTGTTGTTTTAACATAATTTATAACGTGGTATTATATCAGTAATACTGGTAATGAAACTCACTTAAAATTAAACATAAAGGGCTGGAGAGATGGCTCAGAGGTTAAGAGCACCGTCTGCTCTTCCACAGGTCCTGAGTTCCATTCCCAGCAACCACATGGTGGCTCACAGCCATCTATAATGTGATCTGATGCCTTCATCGGGCCTGGAGGTGTACATGCAGGCAGAACAGTGTATACATAATAATAAATAAATAAATCTTTTAAAAAAAAAAGAAAAAAAATTAAACATAGAAGGTTAAATTCATATAGTGATCTACGGAATGTGTGGTAATAGATGACAAAACTTTCTTCGTGCGTTTGCAAGCATGTATTCCCACTCTTCTCATTGATCTTAAATATTGTATTTGTATTCTAAATTTATAATGCTCACCTTCCTGAAGTCAAACATTTGTATGAATATTAATAGTAGAGTGAGAACTGCTGCTATTCCTACATTTTCACATACGTATATTATGTATTTTTACCCTGTCTTCCCCATGCTCTCATTTCCCTTAGTCCTCCTTTATTCCCTAGAAAATATCTTTCCATTTTTCTGGTTTTGGTTTTGTTTAGTGTCCCATGGAGTTAATCAGGGCTATCTAAGTAATTGTGAGTTGGAACTAATAACCATCAACACTTGCTGGATAGGTAAGAGGTTGCCTAGTAAATCTTACTCATGTATTGTTACTGAAATCTTGTCAAATCAAAACACAAACAATGGAACTAACAGAAGCTGTTCGAGGACTTAATTCAATTGGAAAATTTTCATTTGACATTTAGAAATTTATTTTAAACATCTGGTACTCAATATGGTTATTAGGCAAAGAACAGTTCTGTTTGATGAGCCAGATGTAGTCTTGTGTTTTTCACTGTATTTATTCCAAGTAAAAAGAACCTGATTTGGGGATGTGAAAACTTTGCCTTGCAGGGCAGGATTCTGTCCCTGGTGTAGGTGACTTTAGCAATTTCATATGTTCTTGTGCCTAAGCCAACTGACATGCTTGTATATGGATTTCTGAGAGGTCCAGAATGCCAAAAATAGGCACTCTGATGCAGAAAACTGCAGGTATTACTATAGATTTTAAAATGTAGCTGGTCACTTGGGAAGCAGAGGCAGGCAGATCTCCATGAGTTCGAGGCCATCCTGGTCCAAAACAACCAACTTACACAGAGAAACCCTGTCTTGAAAAAACTGAAAAAAAAAAAAAAAAAAAAAAAAAAAAAAAAGGTTTGATCTTGTAATGTTGACTAATGTGCATCAAACATATCATATATAGCTTGTATTTCATATAAGCTCTCAGAATGCATTCTGTATAAAAGAATTTAACAGAAATATCAAAACTTTGGTTTGTTTCTATTTCTGAGAGCATATTTCTTACTTTTGTTTTATTTTGTGTTTATTTGTTTGTTTGTTTGAGACAGGGTTTTTCTGTGTGGCCTTGGCTGTCCTGGACTTGCATTGTACACCAGGCTGAACTTGAATTTACGGAGACTCATCTGCCTCTGCCTCTGCCTCTGTGAGTTCTGGGATTACAGGCATGCATCACCACTCCTGGGTGAAAGCTTAAGCATATGATTTTCTGTTACATGTAACTATACATTGGTTGAAACTTCCTATGCTTATTTTACTTCTGGGATAAAAAGTAACCTATACTTAAAATACCTCCCATGTTAAAATTTTGATGCCTTGACAAAAGAGCTATGAACACTAGACAATATTATAAAAACATTTATTGGTTGACAGTATTAAAATGTGTGAAGGCCCAAAATGATTAAATAAACAAGAAAAACTATGAAGTTTACTGTTATAGAAGTAATAAATTAATTATAAAAATATAAAATACTAAAATAGTTTTCTTTTAAGGCTATGTGAAATCTCTAAATTTCAATAATGTTAGCTTTGTGGTTTTTGCTCAGTAAAAATTGTAAGAATGTTGATAATGCATAGAGCAGAAAGAATAGCATTTGATTATTGAATATATATATATATATTTTTTTTCTTTTTAAGTATTTACATTTATTTTACTTTGATCCCATCAACTCATAATCCAGAGCATGGAAACTGTCTTTCTGACCAACACTCAGGTAGTTTAAAAATTGCCCAGCTGTTGTACCAGGAGTGATGTAGAAACTGTGATTCAAACATAGTTCTCTCATTAACATTAATATTCACTGTCTGTTATGTCAAAATACTGTCTGTTGTTTTCACTTCCTTCAAACCAGTTGAAGGAAATCTAACATCACATTGAAAGCATCCAAATTCCCATCATTAACACGAATTATTTTTAATATAAAAAGTTTATCATTTGAGGACTTTACCTATTTTAACTTATTTCTATAGAATCATATCTGACTATTGTAGCTAAGATATATATTCTTGTGATAAAAAATGGACTTATAATTGATATGACCATAATTTGATAAACTAACAATTAACTTATATTACTTATTATTCCAAACAGCCTGCAATCACACTTTCAAAGTATTGTGTTACATGGGTGCAATACCTCATATTAGAGTAGAAATATATAATGTTTGTACAGAGTAATCTTACATTTAAATTCTATACCACTGTACCTAAAATTAATATTATTTTGTATCTAAATACTGAATTGTATACCAGTGAATTAAAAATAGCCTTGTGAGTAACAATTGAGGCATAAAGGTGAGGAGTAGATTCACTAATCTACTTTTTGTTCTATCTTTCCTATGTATTTCTATATTCCCCCTTCTTTCTTTCCAAGCCCAATCTCCAAACCTAAGAATGTAAAATAAAGGTAAGTTCTTCAAAAACCTCAGAAACATACAGAATAATGCATTTAGAAAGTTGTTGTTGTTTTTCAGGACATCTGTATTAAAAAAAAAAAAAAGCAAACAGTTCCCCTCAATTTTCACAAACCTAAGGATAAAACAGTCCTTGTTTAAAATTGCCTATATTTAGGGGCTGGAGATATGGCTCAGCAGTGAAGTGTGCTTGCTGTTTTTGCAGAATACCTGAGTTTGCTTCAGAGCATCCATGTCAGATGGCTCACAATCACACAATGACCTGGAACTCCAGTTCTTGGTCCTCTGACTCCCTTTTTTGGCCTCCACTGACATGTACACTCATATGCACATATTTTATACACACAAACACACACACACTTAAAAATTAAATAAATGTATAAAAATACCCTGTGATTGAATTTTACTACACATAGATAATAGAATCTTATCTTCAACTTATCTTGAAATGAACTAATAAGCACATTTTAGAGCTGAAGCTAAGACAAAAGCTATCATGACAATTCATGCCATAAATAAGCCAATTAAGGAAATTGCATCAGGGGAACATATATTAGAAGCAAATTGAAATGGTTAATGTAAATTAAAAAACCAAATAGATTCATTCCTTGTTTCTGAAGAGGAAGCATAAGAACTGTGCAAAAAAATACCCTTTAATGCAAGTCAAGTTATATGAAAAGATGAAGTTGAAGTGAGAAACATGCTAATTTTCAAGTCTCTACAGCTAAATAAGCACATCTTCAGCATTTTTAAGACCAAGAAAGTGATTCCAATTATTAAAGAGTTCTTATTTTTATATCATGTCTATGAAGCTCTACAATTCAATGGTGATACCTACAAACTTGCCATACACACCTTTGACAGAGCACCTGTGGTGGCACTGTGTTTAAACATAGACAAAGTGTAGTGACTTGGATTTTTTTAAGTTTGTTTTACAATTTATAAATAGGCAATAAAGCAGATCCCCCAAAGAAAGCAGAATTTGTTGCTTTCTGTGTTGTTCTTTGGTTGTTTTCATGTTGCTTATCTCTGAACAACTTAAATTTCTCCTTGTGCAGAAATAGTTACCAGATTAGGAGCCACATGACTTGGTAATTTTCCTATTCTGCTTTGTGTGTGTGTGTGTGTGTGTGTGTGTGTGTGTGTGTGTGTGTGTGTGTTTAAGTTGCTCGAAAACATTTTGATTCACTTCAGAATTACATTAAACTATCGCTGATATATTGTCACTGTGTTTTCATCAGTGGTCATTGGCATAGTATATAGAACATAGAATATAGTATATTAGCAACTGGATAGGATAGCACAAAATAATGTCATGAAAACGGGATAGGTTGGATTATGCTTCAAGAAGGCTGGCAGTTATATAGGGGTAGTCTGTCCATTTTTTTTTTATCAGAGTGACCATTTTGTACTTGAAGCAGATGTGATAAATTTTGATCCAGGGACAGGCACATGGATCAATCCAGTGCTATCGGACTATGTCAGGAGAACGGTTGGACAATTAATATTTAAGTGCCCTTAGGAATAGTGGCACACTGAGAAGGTGCAAGCTATTTGGGAGATTTTTACAATGATGTAGGGCTTCTTTATACTTACAACTTTTTTTTGGCTTCTCCACATTTTCCTCTTAAGATAGTGGAGTTAAGAGCATTGCAATTCTTCTTTTACTAAAATACAAGATGTTATATCAGGAAATGCTAAAATGAGTTTAAATCAACAAGGTTTTTAAATATCAAATTGACTCATTTTTAAAGTGATTTAAAATCAAAATGAGTTATCATCATAAGGAAGCTGAATTGGGTCATTTTAATAAAAATTGAAAAAGCAGGAAGAAGCTGATGAAGCTTGGCAGTCTCATCATTACAAACATTCTCTGCTGAGATAACGAACTCAACTGTAGCTCTTCTTATTCTTAAAATATGTTAGAAAAGAGTCATTGTGCAAAATCTCTGAATGAAGGGACAATTCATCCTGACTACAGAATCCTCCCTTGGAGACTAAGAGAGCTTGTGATTGATCTCTGATTATATAGCAACCCTTCCAAATTCAAAGCAGGACACAGTAAAAATGGTATGCTTCTATTTCTAATGTCTGAACAATGCTGTCAGAAACACTGAATACTGGCAGATAACTTGTAGAAGTTAGCTTTTAGAATTAACTTACTCCTGTGTTAAACTGAAAATTCAACAGGAAGGGTTTATTCAAAAATCACATAATCAGCAAGACTTACTTGCTCAACTTACTTCTAACAACTTAAGTTGAATGAAATATTTCTGAGGGACAAGTGATTGTGGGCCGCATAGTTTTCCATCACCATGACCCCTTATTACCATCTCTAGAGACTGTCTCTCGACTAGATATCCATTTTAGCTAGACTCCTTTATATTAGTTACTTTACCAATATACTTTAATCTCCTTTATGTTAAGAAAACTTGACTTCTATCAAGAATATTTACTTTGACTTTATGAATTGCTTTAGCACAAAAGAAAGCTAAGTTCAGGATGTTCATCTTTGGCATGAAATTTTATTTGCCACTGATGAAATATGACAACTTCCAGAATGTTAATTGTTGAACTATGTAATGACAACGACTGAGAACCTTGGAGGCACTCTATGCAGACTAGGAGACTTCATAGGTACATGTTTACTTGTGATAATGGGTGACATCTTTAAAAGGCACTGACTTATGCTCTCACATATGTTTGCACAATTTGATAATCTTATTAGGGTCATAGTTTTGGTGGTTATAAGGTCAGACATTATTGATTGACTAGTATATGTATTTGAGAAACAGTTGCTCAAGAAGTTAACTTGGGTTCAGAATAAACATAAAGTTAGTAGTTTTCTCTGTGGAAGGTATTGTCATTGTTAATTAAGTGCCTTTCCAGAAGTAAAAAATAGATAAATCTTGGATTTTAATAAATATGCTAATCTATATTTATTGAACAATTGAGACTATTATTAGGGTTATTACTGAAATAAGTGTCTTAACTCCTACCATTTCATTGACTGTGTAATGGTTGGTATTTTTCCCATTTCTCCTTTGCTTATTTTCAATAGAATTTACATATGCTTGTATTTACATTTCATATTTTTTTATTCCATGAAGTATGCTTTGTTTCTGGCTTCTTGTTCATGATTCTTTAGTTTGTGTTTATCGTGGGAGATTTTATTCTTTTCCTAAAATTTTGAAGGGCATTATGGCTGGAAAAGAAAAATCTTCCATGGAGTTGGCAGTTCTTATTGCTCAGAGTTTGAAATACAGTGTTCTAGTCTATGGCATAGAAATTTTGTTGAGACATCTTCTGTTCTTAAGATGGGCCTGCATATTTTCTTTTTATTTCTTTTTCTTATTTTAAAATTAGTTAATTCATTTATTCACTTTACATCTCTCCCTCCCTCCTCCACACCTAGTGCTCCCTCCCTTCCTTCCCCCCACTTCTCTCTCCCCTATTCCTCAGAAAAGGAGAGCCCTCATACCCACCCATCCCAGCTCACTAAGTCACATCAGGATGGAGCTACTCCTCTTTGCCAGTAGCCTGGCAAGGCATCTCTGCCAGGAGAGAGTGATCAAAAAGCAAGCAACAGAGTCCATGTTAGGGACAGCCCCCACTATCCATCTGCTACACCTGTGTAGGGGGCCTAGATATGATCTATTCATGGTGCTTGGTTGGTGCTTCAGGCTCTGCAAGTCTTTCTGGGCCCTGGTTAGTTGGCTCTGTTCGTCATCTTGTAGAGCTCATGTCATCTCTAGGTCCTTCTGTCCATCCCCTCAATTTTCCACAAGACTCCCTATGCTTTGCCCAATGATTGGCCATGAGTCTCCACAACTGTTTGGATTCACATCTGGGTATAGTCTCTCAGAGCATCCTAACAAACATAGCATAGTTTCGTAAATAGTGCCAGGGGTTGGTTCTCTCCCATGGGGTTGTTCTCAGGTGGGCCAGGCATTGGTTGGATAATCCCTCAGTTTCTGCTATATCATTATCCTTGCACATATTATAGGCAGGATAAATTTGAGGTTGAAGTTTTTGTGGATGGGTTGATGTTCCCCATTCTCTACTGGGAGTCCTATCTAATTAGAGAATAGCCGTTTAGGTCTTCATTACACCATGCTACTAGGAATCTCAGCTAGTGATTCCTAGAAACCTTTTCTATCCCAAAGATGCCTCCGTCCACCATTTCTCTTTTTTCTGTAGACCCTCTGTACTACTCAGGTCTGATCTACACCCTCATTTAGAGGAATGGATAAAGAAACTGTGGAACATTTACACTATGGAATACTACTCAGGTTAATTAAAAAACACTCTATAGAACTGGAGATGTCAAATAAACTCAGCAACACTGAATGCTTAAAATTTGTTGAGGGGTTGATTTCACCAAAGGGACATAAAGTCTCCGAAAAGACAGTTACTAGAATGAAATGGTGAAATACAGACTAAGTGGAAATCTTTGTATATTTTGTGTCTAATGAAGTATTTATAATCAGATATCATATATGACTCTCAAAATTCAAAACACATAAAAGCCCCATCTTAAAAACTGGCAGACTATAGGAACAGATATTGTGCCAAAGAAGGTGTAAAGATGGCATACAAGTATCTGGTCTTACCATGTCAAATGGCCTTAGTGATGAAAACTGAAATAACTACCAATATGTCATAGATATCATCACATATCTAATTCAAATAAAAAAATAGGCTTGACAACAGTAATAAACAGCATGAGTACTGATCAAGGTGCCTTTCTTTACACCTTTAGTGAATATTTATGGCCTAGCTCTTTAGTAACAATTCATAAGGTCTTATAAAGAAAAACTTTTGCCTAATGTATATCCCAGCAGTTTCATTTCTTTGTAGTTACCAAAGAGAAACAAAAGTGGACATTTTCACAAAAGCCTGCACATGAATATTTATAGTATCTCTATTAGTAGCATTCCCACCAGAGGAAATATGCCAGATGCTTTTTAATCTGTAAATGGATAAATCAACAAATAAATGCACAAAATTCATAAACACATCTCAGTAGTATTAACATGAATGACAGATGTCGTGCTTTATAGGTCCCCAGGTCCTTATTTCTAGTTTAATTATGTTTTGAACAAAGGAAAACTATAGTACTTATCCAAATATAGGGGAGGAAATGTGTGTAGTGGGACTAAGAAGAGAAGACACTGTGAGGATTTCTGGGGAATAGCCAAATTGTCTGTCTTGACCATTGAAGGATCAAGAATAGCTCCCATTTATCTATCTTTATTTAGCTACACACTGAAAAAAAATGAAGCCAAACAAAATTCTGAGTTTTACCAAATATAATTTTGTTTGAGGATAATTATCATTTGTAGTTAAGGCTAGTCTGACACCATGATATCTGCCACTAAACTAGTAAGTCAACAATTAGAACAAATATGGTAATTTTAGTAAATATTAATTTAAATTAAATAATAATGGTATATTCTAGCCTCTTTCTCCCACTTCTTTGCTGTGGCTGCTCCATCAATTCCTATCTTTTCCCATAAACAGCCAGAGGACTTTATTAAAAATTTCAGCTTTAGCTTCATGCATCCTTTACACATTCTCTTGCTTACGAAACTGATTTTAGTGAACTACTTTCATGAATGACTTCCCATGTTTTTCACCTACTATCTTCTCCCGTCACTTAAGTCCAGGGAGAGGCATTTCCTGCAGTATTTCACATTTCTTGTGTGTCCCTTGTGTCCTGTCTTTTGTAATAAATCCTGTTATTTCATTTGTTCAATACTTAGCAGTCAGCTAAAATATGGAGAATAATGGGCTTGAAGCGCAGAAGAGAAAGACAATTGAAGTGCGAGCTCAAATATACAGTAATGGAAAATCGAGGCCTTTATGTGTGTTATTAGATGTGTATACCTTGTCTATTTTGAATTTTAAGCTGAGAAACAATTGCATGGTATATAAAAGAATATATATACACACACACACACGACAAACTTTCTGATATGTTTCTATAACCCACACTTCTGAAACATATGCTTTTCTATTTTTATCCAGAGTCAGAGATCAGGAATATGTGTATCAGCCATAAGATAAACAGATTTTTTTTTCATGGTTTTGGAAATATCTAATGTAGAAATGGCTATCCTAAACAGATCAAAACTTTAACTCAATAGAACACTTTTGACTTTTTTTTTTTTTTTGAGGACAAAATATGACTAGCTTACAAATAACTCCTTCTCCAACTTTAAATTACTTTATATATTTACTGAAAAAAACTTGGGAGGGTACATACACTTCATTTTGTATATAATCTGACAATTCCTCTTGCTGTAGAATTGCAGTATAAAATACTGAGTCTGTCTGTATCTTCCTTGGAAGTGAGAATTCTCAATCAACTCTACTTTTAAAGATGCTTCTGTTGGGTCCCGCAAATAACAGTCCTAGCCTTCACTGGAAAGGGTAGGGTGCACCTTGCTCTTCAATTTACAGTTTGTTTGCAAATTACCCACTGCAGGTAAACGTAACATTAGGGATTAATGTTTAAAATTTCAGTTAGCTTTGTATAATTACTTTTTTGCAAGAGAAATTATAATCTAATGCCTGTGTGATTCTTAAGATTTTGACAATTTAGAATTTCTAAATGTTTTATTTCTTTTTATTTTATTTTATTTGTATTAATTTATTCATTTTACATCTCAATTGTTAGCCCATCCCTTGTATCCTCCCATTCCTCCCTCCCTCCCACTTCCCCCCTACTCTCCTCCCCTATGTCTGTGACTGAGAGGGACCTCCTCACCCTATATATGCTCATAGGGTACGGAGTCTCTTCTTGGTGACCTGTTATCCTTCCTCTGAGTGCCACCAGGCCTCCCATCAAGGGGACACGGTCAGAAATCGGGCCCCAGAGTTTGTATGAAAGTCAGACCTCACTCAACACTCAACGGTGGAGAATGTCCTGTCCATCGGCTAGGTCTGGGTAGGGGTTCAAAGTTTACTGCCTATATTACTTTGGCTGGTGCCAAGTTTGAGCAGGAAGGACCCCAGGACCCAGATTCGCCCATCATAATGTTCTGATAGGCTTCCAGGACCCTCTGCATCCTTCTATTTCCCCATTCTCCCATGCTTCTCTCACCTAAAGTCCTAATAGGATGTCCTTTCCTCTGACCCACTTTCCTGGTAACTAAAATGTTTCATGGGGCATACCCCTTGGGCTAGTGTCTTGATATAAGTGAGTTTATACCATCTGTCTCTTTTTGCCTCTGGGTGAATTCACTCATTATGATAATTTCTAGTTCAATCCCTTTGTCCACACATTTCAGGTATTCCTTGTTTTTAATAGCTGAATAATATTCCATAGTGTAAATGTACCACAGTTTCTTTATCCATTCTTCTACTGAGGGGCACTTAGGCTGTTTCCATGTTCTGGCTATTATGAATAAGGCAGCTGTGAACATGGTTGAGCATATGTCCCTGTTGTGTGGTAGAACATTTTCTGGGATGTTTTATTTCTTAATACTAAACTAGTTTCTCTCATTCTATGTCTGTGTCTGTTTCTGTCTTTATATCTCCCTTTCTTTCTGACCCTCCCTGTCTCCTCCTTCCCTTCTTCTTCCTTTCTCTCTCTCTCTCTCTCTCTCTCTCTCTCTCTCTCTCTCTCTCTCTCTCTCTCTCTCTCTCTCTCTCTCTCTCTCTCTGTGCATTGGATGAAGTGCAGATTCCCATGCATGAACTTGTTAGGAGATATTTGTCCATTAAACGTAGATAAAAATCAACAAAAACTAAATTTCAATATAAGAAAATGGTTCAAAAGAAGAATAGTGTTTGATAATCACAGTATTGATCTACCTATAACTAAATTGTATGTAGCGTCAATTTTGGATCCCATGTTCGTTGTTATATTCAGAGTGAATATTGTAAATGTATGTGAGTAAATAAATAGGAAAAGTACAATCTGGTTATCAGTATCTGTAAGATCATTTATATAGGTTATGAATGTTTGTTGTCATTTGAGGTGTTATGGGAATGATAAGGAAGGGGGTATAAGATGATAGGAGGAAAAGTAGAAGCTACTAGTCTTAAATATTTTACATTGGTATGGATTATTGTATATTGATAGAAATTTAGGGTTATTTTGATCTCTTACTTTAATGTATTATACAAATGCAACTCATTTGTTGCATATTTATCAAAATTTAAGGTTATTTTATTCAACTGTTACTTTAAGGTGTTGTACATTTGCATATTGATAGAAATTTAAGGTTATTTTATTTAACTACTGTTTAATGTATTGCTTATAGGCATCTCATTTAAAATGGGATATAAATTTCTAGTTTTACCACAACACTTTAGTCATATAGGAATGAAAATAACGTTTTAGGTTTAAAATTATGGTTTTAGTTTGATAAATGTAAGTTACAATAAGAAAGTGATCTGGGTACAGAACTTTGGACACTAGGATAGAACAGAGTAGGATAGGTTATAGAGTGGAATAATTTCTTCAAGATGGCCAAATACATATGGATTGGACATTGTAAATTTAATTCTTACCTGATAATTATTCTTATTGTATATAGTTTATTAATGTTAGAGAAAAGGCATTTTTAAACAGAAAGGGGGACATGCAGTGGACATTTTGATTATGTTATGTAAATATACTTTTGTTTTGATCCGAAGTGTGGGATATGAAACTGCCTTTAGTTCATCCACAGCTGATAACAGCCTCCTGAGAAGGCACCGGAGCTTTGTCAGCTTGAAACTTCCTGGTGCAAAGGGTGTGGTCTTTGCCAGCTGGAAAACACATCCTTGTGCAGGCTGTGAGAGTGAGGAGGAGATAGATAGATAGATAGAGAGAGAGACTTTGAGACGCTTTTAGAAAGAAATGCTCCAGAGAACTTTACAAGGAGTGTACTGCAGATTCCTTCCACTGCTGCTGTTTGCTGTTGCTGTTTGCTATTTAGCTTGACTGCTGGAATCCTGAAAATAAAGAGTGGAATCTCCTCTCCCCCCCAAAATAGACCCCAGAGTTTTAAACAATCTGTTTTTTTTTTCAACATCATTTTCTTACTGTAGGACAATAAAACTTTATATTTTAGGTGTAGCAATAGAAAATTATCTATATAATTGCTTAAAAAATTCCAGTCACCTTTACTACTAATCCTCCTTACCAAATAGCTAAAACAGTTGTCTACAGTTGCTTCCAAAACAGCCAAGAAGCAATAAACAATTTATGTTTCAGTTTTGGAAGGATAGAAAGTATAATTATATATAGTTGCATGATATAGTCAGTATTTAACTGAAAAGAATGACTCATTTTCAATGACAACATTGATGTAATTGGTTAAGAACCTATGTGTGTAGAATTTATGCAACATTTAGTTCACATATCAACTTGATTGGTTACCTTTTATTTTAAATTCTTTATTTTTACTCTTTGAGATTAAAATTTAATTATATCAATTCACTATACCCTCCTGAATACTCCTCTTTGTTTTCTTCAAAATATATTATCTCTTTATTTATTGTGTTGTTTTCTTTTTCTATAATTTTTAAAAATAATTGCATATTTGCATGTCTATGTGTCAATATGGGCCTGTTGGCATAAGGTTATTGTGTAATTCCAGTGTTGATTTTTGTATCCCCATATGTGGTTGCAAACCTTGTTCTGAGAATCTCCCATCTCAATTGTTGTATAAACCCTACTCCCTAATTGTCCCCTGATATGTCACTAAAATAGCTTATAGCCAGTCACTATGCATGGGAGTTAAAATGACTGGCCTTCCTGACAGGCAAGGAAGGAGGAGTTTGAGGATTCAGCCACAGACTGAGGTACAGAAGAGATGAAGAAGATTCAGTTGGAGCAACAAAAGAAATGAAAAGCAAGTAACTTAGGAATTTTGCGAAAGATGGAGTAAGAATAACATAAATGCTCAAAAGAGACTTAAAGTGTTCAAGATTGTGTTGTAATGCTTTATAAACATATATAAAAAGGTCTCAATTTATCGTGGGATAGCTGGGACAAGAGAGAAGCTAAGAGAAACAAACACAGGTTTTATAAAATTAAACCCAATGTTGGCCCATGACTATTGTTGCCTGCAGAAGCCTAAAAAGAGAGTTAGATCCCAAGTAGATGGAGCTACTGGCAGTTAAAAGTCCATAACTAACATAGGTTCTGGGAACCTAAGTTAAGTTTTCTTCAAAAGCCCAAAGTGTTTAAGGTTAACCCATCTCTCTCACACCTCATCAGTTGTCTAAGGAGTTCTATCAGAGTCGTTACTTGTCTTATTGTGAGACTATTTTTCAATTTCTTTATATGTAAAATGAGGACATCACACAACTCACAACTCAGAGGATTGCGTTGCACATGCACACAACTCACAAGATTGTGTTGCACATGCACACAACTCACAACTCAGAGGATTGTATTGCAAGTTCATGGGCTTATCAAAGTGTTTGACGCATGACCACCTTTCTAAAGGGCCCCGTACATTTAGAGAAATCTTGGAGTCAAGAGAAAATGAGCAATATTCGAACACTGGTCCCACTATTGTAACACATGATGTGAAGCAAGGAATTTGACACCTGATGCCTGTGCATAACATTTTTATTATACTAAATTTGATCTTAGACTATATGATAATGAATATTGATTGTCAACTTGACAGCATCTAGAATCAGCTGTTACCACAATCTCTGGTTATGTTTATGAGAGTTTCTAGTTTAGATTTACATAAATGACACCTTTTCTAAAGACGCTATACAAATATTTTCTAACCGTTCGTGAATGACATTCATTTACTGTCTTCCCACAATATCAATTGTTCCAGAGAGATGGAAATTATTTAGTAGCACTTAGGTTATAAGATTTCATGTAGAAATATTCAGATTTACTTATTCAAGGAAATATTTGGACTTTACTGCAAATACATTCACATGAGATTATGAAAATAAACTACAGAATGAAGTAATATAGGTTCCTTGGAATTGGAACAGATTTTCTCTTCATTGATGAAAGAATTGTCCAGTTCATTGCATATGGCAAAGCTGAAATGATCCATTCTGGGCATGGAAGTACCAACAGGACGTGGAAGAGATGGAATAAAGTTTGTTAGTATCAAAATTGAGCACGTGCTCAGAATTTATGTCTTCCGGAAGAGTATAAAGTTACATTAATCGCAGAATTTGGTGGCACACATCTTTAGTCCCAACACTCAGGAGGCAGAGGCAGTTGGATTGCTGTGAGTTTGAGGCCAGCCTGGTCTACAAAGCGAGCTGAGGACAGCCAAGGCTACACATAGAAATTCTATCTTGAAAAAATAAAGTTACATCAATCAATGTAAGAGTGAGCAAAAGAGACAATACTTTGTAGAATGCTATAGCTCTCTATAAGGTGCTTTGCATTTTGTTTAAATTAATAGTCAAGTTGCAGCAATTATACTTCTTACAGTATTATATCCTGAAAGCAATTGATCCTTATGATAATTACCTGTCTATCTATTTCATTTGTCTTGCATAATTCAACCAGTTTTGAAAGTAAATATACCTTTTTAGGAATCCATCATCTGTAGGAACTAGTCATATGATATTGGATGAATTACTACTCCAAACTTCAATAAACTCTGTAACTATGTTTCACTTCCTCCTTCCTCTCTCTCTCTCTTTTCTCTTCCTCCATCCCTCACATCTCCATATCCCTATACTCTTCCTATCCTAAATAAAGTAGGAAGCTTTGCTTTACCATGATATGCTTCACTGAGGCTAACAAAATAAATGAACAGAGACAGGAAATATGAACTAATACCAACCATTTCTTCTCTTATTGGTTTTATTTATTTTGTTAAAGTCATGCATAAAAATGGGTGTTGGCCAGAATTGTCAAATATAGGAAATGCAACTCAGATTATGGTGTGCTTATGCTGAACGAAAGAACAGTGTGGATTTGTTAGACAAACTTTAAATGAGTCTATTAATAAACTATCCAAGTTTTAACCTTAAAGCATGGTTTCTATTGAATACTACAGATGTCTAAAAATCAAATATATATATATATATATATATATATATATATATATATATATATATATATATATTCTAAGCTACATTAAAAACTGGTTATTAAAACATTAATACATTTTTTGCTTTTGACTTAAATCTATGGGGTATGTTGTATTTTTTCAGTTCACAGTATTTTGTTCCCTTTCATCTTATGACAGGAGTTTTAGCCAATGAGGATGATTACTGAAGGTTGAAATATAGGATACCATTATGGTTATTTGTCTCAAAATTTCTCTCTCTCTCTCTCTCTCTCTCTCTCTCTCTCTCTCTGTGTGTGTGTGTGTGTGTGTGTGTGTGTGTGTGTGTGTATGTGTGTGATGTGTTAGTTAGCACTGGACAGAGAAGCCTGGTCATGCTCAGTAAGTACTCCAACATTGCACTATACCTCCACTCCAATTTTCACTTTATTATTTGAAGAACTATCTTAATAAGATGCCTGGGTTGGCCTTTAACTATTTCCAATAGTAAGTGCAGGCCTCAACTAAGGGAAGGAGGAAGAGGGGAGGAGGGAGGGAGGCAGATTGGGAGAGAATGGTGGAGGGGGATACAATCGGGATGTGAAGAATTTAAACTGCAGAACAAGCTGGTAACTTATATTACTAATCCCACTTTATGGGAATAGCTCTGATACAGGCTGAGACATGAGTGTCTAGGCATAGACACTGCCTCTGGTTGGCTACAGAACCCTATGAATCACTACTAGATGTCTCTTTTTTCTGTTCATACAAGGAGCAGAAAACTAGCCTTAATTGTTCTGTGCATCGCTCACACCTTATACACTTATAATTTTAGGACCGTATAATGCTTATGAGGAAATTATATGCTTTCAGAACAAAACAACTGCATACTGACATTGGATCAGACCTGGCAGCATTCATTCCTCTCAGCATGCTGGACACTGACATCCTGTCACCTTCATGTTCCAGCACCAAGTTCTTCAATTGCTCTTCCTCATCAGAACAAGAAAGCTCCCAGGACCCTTTCAAAGAAAGATTCTAATCCACATTGGTCCGGAATTTCAGACTGTCTCACACAGGACATTTCTCAACATTTAGAAACTGGACCACAAATGCTGGGTCACCATTTCCCCAATTTTATTTGGGCCCCTACAAAACTACTGTTTGTCAAAAATCACCATATGAAACCTTAAGAGAATAATGTCCCATTTCCTTTAAGGAGGGTTGGGTAGACTTTTGCTTGCTTTCTTGGGCTATATAGGGTTATGATCAATGGGAGATGATTACAAGTTATTATTGGTTTTATTCAGAGAGAAAACAAGGTTAGACTCAGCGGTGTCTCTTTTTCATCAATCTTATATTGTTACGTTAGGAGATAAAGGTTGAAAAGAAAGAAAGGGGAAATATAGAAATATATAGGGAAGATAGAACAAAAAATAGAGTAGTGAATCTACTCAATTTAATGCCTCAGTTGTCACTCACAAGGTTATTTTTAATTCACTGGTATAGAATTTTGTGTATAGATGCAAAATAAGTTTAATTCTAGATACAATTATATGGAATTCAAATGAAAGATTGTTCTTCACACACACACACACTATATATATATATATATATATATATATATATATATATATATATACTCTTATGTGAGATACTGTACCTATATAACTCAATTATAATACAAGGTTTACTTCCAGTTTTTGAGGCTACTATTGTAGGCTGATTAGGGTAAATACTTTATGCAACTTGGTTGTTAGTTGGTGAAATCATGCTCATGTCAATTACTAGTCTACTTTTGTCATAAGAACATACATCTTAGGTGCAATAGATAGATATGACTCTATAGAAATATAAGATAGGATAGTTAGATAAGATCTTCAAAAACTTCAGAGACATGTAAAATATGGCATTTAAAAATATTTTTATTATTTCAATATTTCATTGACAATGAGACAGGTTAATTCCTGGCAACATTCAGCCTAACTCAAAAAGGAAGATGAGCATCAAACACTTCCTTATAGAAATGGCTTCAAATGTAGCAAACATGCCACTGGACAAAATGTCCTTGTTTCTACCACAGACAGAATTCTGCCTAAAAGAGGGCAAGCTTGGATGCAGGCAGAGTCGACGGCCAAACTGCCAAGACAGGATAAGCAAGTCCTCAGTAGTTCCTGCCTCACAAATATGTCTGTCAGATATATTGGGCCAGAAGGCTAAAGAAAATGCTTCAACATTATAGAGCATTTTGAGTGCCTATTCAGGTAGAAAACTGTCTCTGTCATCTTCTCATTTGGAAAACTACTAACCTGCACTCCCAGCATACTCAGGTAATCAAGTTTACTCCTTCTCAAGTCTCTGATGGAGTTGAAGACCAGGTAGCTTAGTTGTTTAGGGGGTTAAGATGTTTTTAGGTCTAGATAGATATTTTAAGTTGATAATGAAAATATGTGCTGGAGTTGATTTACAGACAGAATTATAGATGCACCGAGATAGGAAAGATGTCTTCTTCAAGGCTGTCAAATAAAAATAGCCAACACACTAAGAATGAAACATTTATATAATGCCTGATGGTGTCATGGTTCTTCTTGCTATAAGTGGTCTATTGTATATATGTGTAATAATATAAATGTGTATGTAAAAAATAAAAAAAAATGTTTAATAAAAAACAAATTAGGCCTCAGAATTGCCATTAACATACTTTAACACTCTTAGCTTACTAGCTTAGGGCCATCTTAAAGGATTTTGTATGTATTATTGCTTTAGATTTACAAATAATCTATGTCATACATGTAAATCATTAAAATTAAATGTAGAAAATAAAGCACAGCAAACCTTATAGTATTACTATACTTTTAAAAAGACATTTAACATGGTTGGTGAGTATCAAAATTGTTTCTGTAGCAGTGCTAAAATTGCACTACATGGTTCCAAAATATTGAGTCAAATGCTCTTAGGCAATTAATTTTAGTCATATTCTGAAACATCAGGTTTTCAACAATTTAAAGACCATTTGTTGGCATGGAAACATCAACTTAATTAAAACTGGATTAAACCAATTAACCTAAAACATATTGTACTACTGTTTGATTCAGAATACTTTGGAAGGAAGAGAACATTATTCATAATAATTTTAATTCTTTTATCTAATGGAAGTGTTTAGGCTTCATAATGCACCTACACAGGCACTCATGTCCCTGATGACTGCTTTCATGGGAGAGGATGGTTACAAATAAGCTTTCCATTTTTAAAAAGCCAGCTTTTCATGAGTCCTGAAAGAAGATTGTCTGATACACATTTCTTATTGCATTTGCTTAATCACAGTATCTAGAAATTTTGAGACAAATAACCATAATGGTATATTTCAACCTTCAGTAATCATCCTCATTGGCTAAGACTTCTGCCATAGGATGAAAGGGAACAAAATTCTGTGAACTGAAAAAATACAACATAGATTTAAGTTGAATAGCAAAAAATGTATTAATTTTTTAATAACCAGTTTTTAAAATATAGTTTAGAATATATATATCCATGTATATATGTATATATATATTACTTTTAGACTTCTATCATATTAAATAGTTACTACTTGCCTAGGGATGGTACCACTCAAAGTGACTGGATGCTCCTACAATAACAAGTAATCAAGGAAAGGCCCACCAAACGATTCCTTAAGACAATCTGATGGAGGGACTCTCTCAATTGCATATCCCTCTATTCAGACGTGTCTAGATAACAATCAAGGAAAGGCACGATACCACGTTAGGATTATAAAAAGGTGGACTGCATTTGATTTAAATCTGATGGATTCTGTTAAATTTATGTGACTTATGTCCAAAGAAAAGAATTAAAACTAAAAAGGTAGATATCTTTGAACCAATTTTTAATTTTCATTTTTCTCACTGAACTGAAAAAGAATAGTGTATAAAAATTACCTTTAAGAAATAATGGTATATATGGAATACTACTCAGCTATCAAAAACAAGGAATTCCAGAAATTTTTGGATAAATGGATTGAATTAGAAATTATCATAATGAGTGAGTTCACCCAGAAGCAAAAAGAGACAAACGGTATGTACTCACTGATATCGAGACACTAGTCCAAGGGATACGTACCATGAAAAACTTTACTTACCTGGAAAGTGGGTCAGAGGAGAGGACATCCTATTGAGACTTTAGGCGAGAGTAGCATGGAAGAATAGGGAAATAGTAAGACCCACAGGGTCCTGAAAACCTATAAGAAGAACTTTATGACAGGCAGATCTGGGTCCTGGGGTCTTCCTCAAACTAAGGCACCAGCCAAGGAGAATATAGGCAGTAAACTTCAAACCCTTACCCAGACCTAGTCGATGAACAGGATATTCTCCACCGTTGAGTGGGGGGTGAGACCTGACTCTCACACGAACTCTGGTGCCCCCTTTTCTGATCTGGTCTCCCTGGATGGGGAGACCGGGTGGCACTCAGAGGAAGGATAGCAAATTACCAAGAAGAGACTTGATAATCTAAGAGCATATATAGGGGAAGGAGGTCTCCCTCAATCACAGACATAGGGGAGGGGAGAAGGGGGCATGCAGGAGAGACTGAGGAATAGGATGATACAAGGGAAAGGCTAACAATTGAGATGTAATATGAATAAATTAATAAAAAATTTTTTAAAGAAAAAAAGATAATGGTATGTTAGGTAAGAAAAATTTTAATTCAGGAATTTTACAGGAGCTATATATGGGAAGACTTGTATGGAATAAGAGAAAGGGGGAATGATGTAAGTATATTACAATATCAAAAAACAAATATGTTTTAAAACCACTTTTATTTTGAACACTAATGAGACAGATATACTTTTTACTGTATTTATTTACTGACTAATAGTATTACACAGGGTTACATATAATCATTTTTTGGAGGTTTATAGTGCATGCAGAGCCTATTTTTCTAGATGAGCAACAGTTTCATTTTCTACTATCCCTGCTCTTACCCATGAACTTTGTTCTCTAAACATTTTGATTCAACCTTAATGTCATCCAGGCAAATTACACGTTATATATTTATAAAGTTAAATCCTCTCAAATAAAGGAATAAACTCACTTCATACGATATTTGAACATCAATAGGGAAACACATGAAATTCATTTGTAGTATTAGAACCCTAAACATATATACAGAACATCCAAATATATAAAGATAATAATTACAAAAATAATTGCAACTCTGGAAAGGAGAAGTAAATATGTTCTTGGTAGTTTGTTTTTACTTGACATAAACATATCTGGCAGTTGATAAATTCACATGAGAAATTCCTTGAATCATATTAGTCTAAGGGAATGACTGTGGGACATTTTCTTTAGGAGGGCCCGTTCTACAGAGGATGGCTGCAGCCCTGAGCAGGTAGGCCTAGAATGTATGATAAAGATACTTAACTGATGAGCGCTTCTCTGGGGAAGATAATTTTCTGGATCACATCATACCTTGTTTATCTTTAGTGCTTTGTGTGGTGTTCAGGCCTCCTTGGTTTCCTGTGTTCAGAATAGCACATCTATTGTTGTCCTTGCTCAGCTCTTGTGAAGGCATTCAAGTTGGTGAGATTTTGTGGGTATAGCTCTGACATTCCTAGGAGACACAATCTCACAATGAACTCCTTGGTCACTTGGCTTACAATCTTTCCACTGCTCTTCCACAGTGATTAGTGAACCCCAAGTGTAGAATTTGTGGTCTAGATGTATCTGTTTTGAGTGGGCTCCAGATTCAGTGTTTTGATTGATAGTGGTTTTCTGTGGTGGCCTCTACCTGTTACAAAGAAAACATTTCTTGACAAGGGGTGAGCAGCACACTTCTCTGTAGGCATAGGGACAAATATTTAGAATGTAGTTAGGGATTATGTTATCTTAGCACAGTGTTGGTTGTAGGTTCATCTCTAAGAATTGTAATTTCACTATTTCTGGGTAGTGGGCTAGGTTTTCCGTGTCAGAGATGGTTTTCTTCTTGCTGAGTGTGTCCTGCTGAGTGTATACGTGCTGCTACTGTCCTCATAGGGCTATGGGGCCATGCAGGTCATTGTCATGGACCATGTTATCCGAACTCAGTAAGACTGCTCTGTGCTTCTTTATTTTTGGAATCTAGCACAGAGTTTCTGGTACCCTGAGAGAGATAGACTTTCCCATTCACTCAGAAGCCTTTGGATTTGAAATGCATGCTATCTTCAGCAATAGGTAGTTATCTACACATCTAGGGAAAAACCAAGCGTAATGACAAAAGCATATAATATTTTTGGAGTCTCTGAAACAATGGGTTGTACAATACTGAATGGTCAGCTGTGAAAACATATACATACAGGTAACAGTACAGACTAAGCATAGTATATTTATGTATTGAGAAAGAGCAAGAGAGAATGAGACAGAGAGACACGGAGGAGGGAAAAAGAGAGGGAGGGAGAGAGAAACGGGAGAGAGGAGGGGCTAAGAGGGAAATACGAGAGGGTTTGGAGTGAGGAAAGAGAAGGAAAATGATGTAATTAAATTAAAATCTCAAAAGTAAAATAAATAAGAGTAATGAAAAAGAAAAGTAGCTTAGTAGGGGAAGCCATACAGTAAACTTCCTTCTTCAATGTTCTCTGCTTCAGTTCCTACTTTAAGGCACCTCCTACCACAGTTCCTTCCTTGAATCCTTTGACTGAAAATATGAGTCAAATAAATGTTTTCCTATCCTCAAGTTGCAGTTGGTACCTGTTTTGTCACAGCAACATGAAGCAAATTAGAAAAGAAATGCCTTTTAATAATTTTTAAATAATTTATTCAGATTACATCACAATTGTTATCCCCTCACTTGTATCTTCTCCCCCACCCCTCTCTTTCACCCTCCCATAGGCCTGTGAGGGAAGGGGACCTTCTCCTCCACTACATGATCACAGTCTATCACGTTGCATCCTGGTAGCCTACTTACCCTTCCTCTGAATGTCACCAGACCTCCCCACCAAGGAGAAGTGGTCAAACAGGGGCCAATAGAGTTTGTCAGAGTCAGTCCTGCTTTCCACACAAGTGTGGAGAATGTGCTGTTTATTGGCTAGATCTGATTAGGGGGTCTAGGTTTGCTGCATGCATTGTTCTTGGTTGGTACAGTAATTTGAGCAGACGCACCTGGGTCCAGATCCACCAGCCTTTATGGTCTTGTAGGTTTCTAAGACCCTCTGGATCCTTCTATTCCCCATTCTCCCTTACCTGTCTCACCTGGAGTCCCAGTAGGAAGTCCCAGCATCTATCCCAATCTCCTGCTAAATGAAGACTTTCAGGGGACATCCCTGTTGGTCTAGAGTCCAATTATAAGTGAGTATATACCAAGTGTATTTTTCTAGATCTGGTTTAAGACACTCGAGATGATCATTTCTAGTTCCATTCATTTGCCTGCAAATTCAAGATTTCCTTGTTTTTAATAGCAGAGTAGTATTCCGTAGTGTAAATATACCATAGTCATAGTTTCTTTATCCATTCTTTGACTGAGGGACATCTAGGTTTTTTTCAGACTCTGGCTATTATGAATAAGGCTGATATGAACATAGCTCAGCATCTGTCTGTGTTGTGTGGTGGGGCTTATTCCCACCTTTACCATGCTTTCTCACTGGCCACCCTTCTAATCAGTCCTCCAGCCTTGTAGTATTGTTAACACAAGCATGACTTTTCCTTTGGGAGTGTCAGTTACCACCATGAAACAAGAGTCACAAACTGGTTTTGTTCTTTTTTTGCTTTTTCGAGACAGGGTTTCTCTGTGGAACCTTGGCAGTCCTGGACTCACTTTGTAGACCAGGCTGGCCTCAAACTCACAGCGATCCACCTGCCTCTGCCTCCCGGGTGCTGGGATTAAAGGTGTGCGCCACCACGCCTGGCTTGTTCATTTTTTAAAATAGTTAAAAAAAAATAGTATATTGAGCATATTCTCCTATATCTCCCTGTTCCTCTTCCCCTTTTGTGCTCCTTATCCTTTAGACAGTTCTACTTCTCCATCTACCTCATTGATACGCATACATGAAGCTCTGTGTTTGTATGAACTCCAGGAGCCACAAATGATGGAAACAATACCTGTGTCTTTCTGAGACTTTCCTGCAATGTAGAAATATTTAACTGGTGAAAAATTATATTCCATATATATATCACACTCTCTTTGTCTATGTCTCTGTTGATTAACACCCAGGCTCATCCCATAGCTTAATGACTGTGAATGGTGCTTCAATAAACATTGGTATACAAGGGAAAAAAAGAAAGAAAAGAGAAATTCCTATTGATAGTGGATGTTACTGTGCTGGCCATGACGATGGCTTTTGTGGGGGGCATGACTGCAGTCAGAATCAGCAATCTGAGTTGGAAAAGCCACCACATGCTCAGTGCTTAATAGGCTGTTCTGTAAGGAATTTGAAGATAAGCATACTGTCAGCTATAGATGGAGGAAGCCTTACTTGGAAAGTGTCAGAAAAGTGGAGAAACTGGAGTAATTTATACAGATTTGATGACAATCTGAATCACTCAATAGATTTTTGTCTTTCGTTTCTTCAAAAAGAACCATGGGATAACAGCTACCTTCACTGTCTTGTATAGTAATATGATTGTCCAGATAATTTTTTTAATTGAAAGTGCTTGTCCTGAAGTCTAATGCTATCTGGAGACCCTCAAATCTTTGGGGCTTTGACAGTTTTCTAAACATACTAACTTAGGGAGTCTTGAACCAGTGTTTACCAGGTTAAACTTTTATTTTTAAATACATGATTCCAGCAGTTGGTATCTTATGCATTTAAAGATATTTCATTTGGTTTATTAAAAAATTTATCTATGTCTTCCAATGTATAAACTGTATGCAAGGCAATTGACAAAGTATAACTAAGATAGAATAGGGTGAATTAGGTCACAGTGTCAATGCCAAGGTCACCATTAAACTGGTACTGTTGATGGGATGTAATTAAGAAGGTTCTGGGAATTCTGAAGGCACAAGAGGCTTGAACCAAGTGATGTGGCTCTTCTAGTTGCTGATTCTGAGAAGTGATACTTCTGGAGATTTTGCCAGGAACAAAATATGAAAGATGACAAGGAACTCTCTTCTTTTCTCCTTTTCAGTCTCCTCTATACCTGCTACTGCCTAAATATAATGAGGTCCAAGCCTCATTAGAAAGAGAAGCCAAAATTTGCATAATTTTTGACACAGCACCACAGAATGATGGCAGGTGTAATTACAGGGTGAGTTTGGAGCTATTAGATGATGGGATAATGGGCAGGACATTATGCTTATAATTTAGTATTCTTGATTGTCTATTCATTTCTCTATTTTATTAAGTGCATCTGCATTCCTCTTAGTATTTCCAGATGTTATTAGAACCTCGATTTTTTTTTTTTGTAATTTTCTATTTAACATTGAAATTCCTAACTTTTGCCTCAAATCAGTGTGTAATTGGCCATCTCTCCATTTCATTAGCTCTTTCTAGACAGTGGCATTCCAGGCTTTCTAACTTTGGAGCACCATTATGCCTATTGCATAAGCACTAGAGGAACATTTATTGCCAATCTCTATCTCCTGTATTTAAATGATGATAAGGAGAAAATAAAAATGCAGAAAGAGTAATATATTTTCTCTTCTTAATTTTGAATTTATTTTTAATTTGGTCACTTTACAATCCTATTGTAGCTGCCCTCCCTTGTAGCCTCCCAGTCCCACACTACCTCCATGATTCCTCTCCTCCTCTCCCCTAGTCTTCAGAAGGGGGGGCCTTTTTCCCTAACATCTGCCCTAAACCCATCAAATCCCATCTGGGCTGCCTGTATCCTCTTCCTCTGTGGACTGACAAGGCTGTCACACTGGGGGAAGTGATCCGCCAGTGGGCAAAAGAGTCCGTGTCAGAAATAGTCCCTACTTTCCAGATTATGGGACCCACAAGGAGACTGTGCTTCCCATCTACCACATCCTCGCCATACATAGTCCTTGGTTGGTGCATCAGTCTCTGCAACAGGCCCCTCCTCCACCCAGATTTGTTGGCTCCATTAATCTCCTTGTGGAGCGCCTGTCCCCTCAAGGTTCTTCTATTCCCCCATTCTTCCATAAAACTTCCTACTCTCCACTCTGAAGTTTGGCTATGAGTCTTAGCATCTGCCTCTATCCCCTGATCGGTCTTTCAGAGGTTCTGGTCCTGTTTCTTCTCTTCAACTTCCTCCTATGTCAAATCTATTTGACCTTCAGAAAGAGAATTAAGCATTCTTTCTAGGCTCTTCCTTGTTATTTAGCTTCTTTAGGCCTATGTATGGTAGTGTGATTGTCCTGAATTATGTGGCTAATACCATGTGTGTATTTTGGGGTCTGGGTTACCTCACTCAGGATGATCATTTCTAGTTCCATTCATTTGCCTACAAGTTTCAAGTTTTGCTTGTTTTAAAAGCTGAGTAGTATTCTGTTGTGTAAATCTACCACAGTTTCTTTATTTACTCTTCTGTTGATGGTCATCTAGGTTGTCTGAAGATTCTGGCTTTATAAATAAAACTGCTATGAACATAGTTGAGCGTATGTCCTTGTTGTACGGTGGAGCATCTTTAGGGTGCCCAGAAGTTGTATAGCTGTGCCTTGAGGTAGCCTATTCCCAGTTTTCTGAGAAAGCACCAGATTGATTTCCAAGGTAGTTGTACTAGTTTGCACTCCCAACAGTAATGGAGGTATGTGCTCACTTCTCCACATCCTTGTCAGCATATGTTGTCACTAAAGATTTTATCTTAGCCATTATGATAGATGTAAGAGGAATCTCAGAGCCATTTTAATTTGCAGTTCCCTGATGACTAAGGATATTGAGCATTTCTTTAAGTGTTTTCGGTCATTTAATATTCCTCTGTTGAGAATTCTGTTTAGTTCTGTGCCCCATTTTTTAACTGGATGTTTTGGTTTGGTGGTGTTTAATTTCTTTAGTTCTTTATATAATATGGATATTATCCCTCAGTCAGACATAGAGTTTTTGAAGATCTTTTCCCAGTCTGTAGGCTGTTATTTGTTCTGTTGACAGTGTCCTTTGCCTTGCAGACACTTTATGCTTCCATGGGATTCTATTTATTAATTGTTGATATGAGAGCCTGAGCTGTTGGCATTCTGTTCAGGAAGTTGTCTCCTGTGCCAAGAAGTTCAAGGCTCTTTCCCACTTTTTCTTCTAACAGATTTAGTGTGTCTGTTTTTGTGTTGAGATCTTTAATACACTTGGTCTTTAGTTTTGTACAGGGTGATAAATAAGTGTTTATAAGAGCCCAAAGCTTTGTGGATTTATTTCTGCGTCTTTAATCTGATTCCATTGATCTACCTGTCTGTTTCTATGCAAGTGCCATGCAGGTTTTATTACTGTTGCAGTAGAGTTAAGAATTGTTATTTCACAGTCTGTAAAGAATTGTGATGGCATTTTGATGAGAGTGATATATTTTATTCATAACTACTGAAATTAAGGAATGAGTAACAGTTACTTAACTGTGTGTGAATTAGGTTCCTGGTAGGATTGTCCCTAATTCAACTGAGTGTATGACTATGAATAACTTTCCAATTTCTCCATTTCAAAAATTTGTCTAACAATGTATGGATGTTCATGGGCTAAAATTAAAGTCCAGATGTGTTGCAAAATCATTTGGAACCTTCTATAAATGAATGCCCTTGTAAAACTGCTTGGGAGAATAATCACATACATTTACTCACACAATGAGACACGACATACACACACAGACACAGACACACAGACACAGCACTCCACCTCACACCATCACTAATATTCACCCTAGTACAATCAGCAAAGCATGAGTTATGTGAAGAAGAAGAAAAATCACAGCTCACTGATGAGTCAACATATTTAACTAGTCTCATTTTGTAAGGTTTAGGTTTTGGTGCCCTATTCAAGACCACAGTATTTTTGTAGCAACTTTGAAGTGTGGCCCATTTCTCAGAAAATTTCATGGCCTTTTTTGTATATTATTTAAATCCATATGATGTTCCCTACCCTTTGAGGTGTTGATCAGGGAAGTACTTACTTTTTCCATACAGTAAGTAGGTGCTTTCAATTGTATTTTGATAATATTCTGAATTTCTGTAAGGTAAGCATGAAAGCAATATTTGATTATATATAATTTTTTTTCTACAATGAAGGTAAAGACAGGAAGAAGCCACATTGTGAAGAAAAGGAGATAGCTAGCAGTGAGTTACGCATGTTGTAGCATACCTGCATTCCCAGCATCCAGAAGAAAGAGACAGCAGATTATCACAAAGTAAAGAAAATATAAGCATACAGAATTATTTCTACGCAGGTGGGAGGAAAAATGAGACTCTTGTCTCAAAAATAAGAAGTGCCAAACAAAAATAGATAAAATCATAGTAAGTGAAAATGCAGTCGTTTGAGTAGGTGTGGTGCCATAGACTCATGTGGTTGAATGTTTGGCCCATAGGGAATGGAAAGATGAGCAGGTGAGGCCTTATTGGAGAAAGTGTGTCACTGTGGGGGTGACTTTGAGGCTTTTTCTGTTCATGCTCCACCCAGTGTAGGGTGAGAACCTTTTCATAGGTGTCTGCAGAAGCCATACGTCTGGCTGCCTTCAGATCAAGATGTAGAACTCTAGGCTCCTCCAGCACAATGTCTGTCTGGACACTGCCTTAGTTCTGACCATGATAATAATGGACTAAACTTCTGAAGTGCTCTCAAAGGCAGTTCCAATTAAATGTTTCCTTTATAAGAGTGGCCTTGGTCATGTGTCTCTTCACAGCAATAAAATCCTAACTAAGGCAGAAAAAACATGGCTTATTTTGAATACATTACCTTATATTTTAAGAAATACACTAATGCAGATGGTAACCTCAAGGTAAGAATCCTAGCTACTTTTTCAGTAAGCGTAAAGAGAAAGGAAATTTTAGTTATTTGGGAGAAAGATAAAAGATATTGCACCCAATCTGTATACTCTTGTCCCTAAGTTATATGGCACATGAATAGTGCTAACTTATATAGGTATGATATTTGGATCTTCAGAAATTAGAACAATGCTGAAATGATAGTTTTGATGAAAGCCCTATGTTCTAAAACATATAGTACTTGGCTTGGGTTATCCAGCAAAGCATGTTGATGAGGCAAGGTAAGATTTATAATCTTACGTAAGAAAAGCCTCTAATGTGCACCTTCTTTGAATATTAATGAACTTATAGCTTGGCTTTCTCTTTGTGGGACTACGCTAGCTTGAAAAGCTCATTACATCCAGAATGTAACCCACGTCCTGATTGGTGAGGCATTCATGGAAGTAAGCCAAGGCCATTGCTCTCAATGAAGCGTTGTCTGAAAAGAGATCACAAAAATAGGACGGTGCGTATTTGAGAGCAGCTTATGTCTAACCACTTCAGAAATAAGCTGACACATGCCAGCAATAAAATTCAGAGTCAAAAATAGAGTGAGATCAGCATTATGCTAAGTCAAATCGCTGAAATGAGAATAAATAACTATGTGGTTGGAAGAAGATGACCTGAGGGAATTATAGATTTACTGAACTGCTCCAGAACACAAAGACAGTTTAATATCACAAGTTATCAAATTCACATAAAATATGAGGGCATGCAGCAGTACAAAAATAATACCTTGTACCTGGAATACTATAATTTCCTGTATTTTTCATTATGCCAACATATGATCATATCTGAATTTAACTGTCCACTGACATCTGTTCATATAAGACATATAACTGATTGAAGAATCTGTTTACAGAGGCAATAATAATTTAAATATAAGTAAAGTATTTCAGGTGTATGTAACTTCAAAGTAAGGAAAGTTTTTATTTATGTCTCTCTAATCCTAAAACTAAATTTACAAAATAAACATGCAAGCAGAAAGAACCAACCACCAATGCCTCATAAAACCATCAAGAAATGAAGAGAGTCACAGGATTAAAGAGATAGAATGGTAACATATTATCTTACATATGATTGTGAGGAAAATATGTGCTCAATGGCTGGGGATATGTTCAGTACATAAGGAACTTGCCTTGTGGACACAAGGACCAGAGTTCAAATATCCAGAATTTTTAAAGGCAAAAGTGGTTTCCCAATCTAGGATTTCATTTCTCCTAGGGAGAGATGGAAAATAGAGACCAGAGGATTCCTGGGAGCTTGAAGACCAGGTAGCCTTAGAGATACAGTACAACCATAAGCAGCAAATAAAATCTCCTTCAAACAAGCAGGAAGGCAAAGGTGGACGCCACAACTTGCTATGGCACCTGTATGCCCCCACAAACACATATATACACATATAAACACTCAATCACATATGAACCATACAACTACATATGCAAAAATCTAATAAATTATATATACCATGCTATGAGCAAGCCATTCACAAAGTATCCCAACTTCTGAACAAAGAATAAAAGAGGAAGAAATACATTCCAAAGAATACTAATCTTAAGTTGTTTTTTTTCCCTCTTTTCTTTCTTTGTGTGTGTGTCTGTGTGTGTTGACAGTGTCCTTTGCCTTAAAGAAGCTTTTCAATTTCATGAGGTCCCATTTATTAATTGCTGACCTTAGAACCAGAGTGTGGTGTTCTGTTCAGGAAGTGTCTCCTGTACCAATGAGTTCAAGGTTCTTCCCCACTTTTTTTTTCGAACAGATTTAGTATGTTTGGTTATATGTTGAGGTCTTTAATTCGCTTGGCCTTCAGTTTTGTGCAGGGTGTTAATTAAGGGTCTATTTGCATTTTCCTACTAGTAGACATCCAGTTAGACCAGTGGCATTTGTTGAGGAACTGTGAACTACGTTCACAGCAGGTTTATTTGTAATATCCAGAATCTGGAAACAACCTAGATTTCCCTCAATGGAAGAGTGGATTAAGAAATATGTAAACTATGTTTACATAATGGAATACTACTCAGTTATCAAAACCAAAGAAATCTTGAAAAATTTCAGGCAAATGAATGGAACTAGGAAGGATTATCCTAAGTGAGTAACCGACACCCAGAAAGATATGCATGGTATATACTCGCTTATAAGCGGATATTAGATACATAATACAGGATAACCACCCTATAATACACAGACCTAAAGAAACTAAGCAACAAGGAAGACCATAGGGAAAATGCTTAATTCTCATTCAGAAGGGCAAATAGAATAGACACCAGAAGCATTTGAAGAGAAGGAACAGGAAGGTAGCCCCACATATTAGTCCTCTGAAAGATGTATTGTAGTTCAGTTTCCTGAAAATTTTCCTTAAAAGATTTTTGTCCTTAGATTATATGGTACTATTTTCAATATATTTATAAATTAATGCATATTATTTTTCCTGTTGACTGTAGATTTCATCTCACTATGCTCAGAAAGTACCCTCTGTTAATTTCTTTATGAATTGTTCGTTTATTTTATTTTCCAAGTATAGATTATCTTAAGAAATATATCATGGGTGATGAAAACATTATCCTCTTGGTTGGAACACATGTAAAAGTATATATGCTAATTAGAACCAATTTGTTGACTATGCTATTCAATTGTTTTATAACATTGCTGATTTTTCTGTTCTGGGAACTGTGACATCTTTACCCTTGACTTATTTATCCACTTTTTCCTGCTACAATTTCTTTTTCTTTTACTGCCACCGTTTTGAAGGTTGCTACTTGGGTGAACATTTAAAGGTTAGTTATTGCAACTTGCATATTATTATTTTTTTGTAGACTCCCTTTTCTGTGGTTATTTTTGTCTAGTGTTTCTTATTTCATCAAAAATCAAATTACTTCTATAATTTGGAGTTTAAGCTTGAGACTTTTTGTTTGTTTGTTTGTTTATTTGTTTGTTTTGTTTTACTTGGTTTTTTGGTTTGTTTGTTGAGGCAGGGTTTCTCTGAGCAGCAATGGATATCTTGAAACTCATTCTGTAGAACAGGCTGGCCTCACGTTTAGAGATATGCCTGCCTCTGTCTTTGAATGCTGAGATTAAAGGGGTGTGCCACTCTTGCCTGGTTTGGAGTTTAAAGTTTCAAGGGTGCATTTTTACTATCATGGCTTTCCATGTACTTACATCATTGAATTTCAATCACTTTTTCTATTGATTGATTAGTTCACTATACCTCTTTTTATTGTTTCATTGGGAACATTCATATTTAATGTAATTGTTACTGCCTTATTCATTAATTGTGCCACTTATTTATTTGAATTCCATTGCATTCTGGAATTATATAGCTTCTGCTTCTTGCATTTTTGTGGCTTTCATGAATATTTCATGTTACAGTGCACATGACTTATGCCAAGCAGTTCACTGGTTTTACTTTTTACTACATTGAATGAAATGTAGATGTCATTATCATTTGAATGCTTTTGTCCCTTTTGTGTATGATACAGTTTTCTCTCAAACATCACATGGTGCTAATTCTTGTTTTTCTGATTATCAAACATGGTTTACAAATCTTACAAATACAAAGAACCTTTCATGCCTCTACTATTTTGTACTAATATATCAAACATTTCATAAAAATTTAACTTTATGTAGGGTTGAGGCCTTGTTTTAATTCTGCATCCATATTATTAGCATGTTTTTTGTCATGTATATAAGCAATCAATAAAACAAGAGGCCATGAATTTAAAGAGAGCAAGGAGAGTGTACATGGGAAGGATTGAAGCAAGGAAAGTCAAAAGAGAATCATTGTAGTTATATCAAAATTTCCAAAAGTAAAAAAAAAAAAAAAAAAAAAAAAAAAATAGTTGGAGAAAAAAATGTCGCTTGATAACTTCAACATGTGTCTTCTACTTAGATAAAGGGCTAGGGCATATTATTTTGTTTTCTCTAACAAGAAGAGCCTGCAATGAATGCTTGTGAAGCACTTTTAAGAGCAACTAACACAGAGAAAAACTTTAGCTGATTTTTTTCTGCATCGGGTTTAGCTTCTTTTCATTATTGAAGTGCTACCATGTTTCTATTATTAACCTATATTGTATATTAATAATGTAAAAACCCATCATGCTTCCATATGTGTTAAGCTTTATTCCATATTTATATGATTTATTTCTTACTCCCTGTATTTGTCCTGTCTTCCAGTTTCTTGCTACTCATTCAGAATAACTTCAAGCATTTTGCTATTGATGTTTGATATTGCTAACACCTCATTGGAAATCCCATATCAAGTGACAGAAAGGAGCAGAGGATTCACAGTTTGGCTACATGGTCTTGCTTCACAACCCCTTCTAATCAGTTTTGGAGCTTCCTAATTGCTTCACAGGCAATTTGCTGGAGCTTCCTAAATGGTTAATTTTGGACTCTTAAAAAAATTCTGTTTTCAGAAACTTCCTGTCTTTTATGTGAATCAATACCCAATTGACATCTTGTATACCACACAGATGACAAAAAATTGTTTCCGTCCAATCAACCAATTTATGCCTATGGAAGTAGAATAACATTTAAGACATCAGAAAGTTATGGCCGGGCGTGGTGGCGCATGCCTTTAATCCCAGCACTTGGGAGGCAGAGGCAGGTGGATCGCTGTGAGTTCGAGGCCAGCCTGGTCTACAAAGTGAGTCTAGGACAGCCAAGGCTACACAGAGAAACCTTGTTTCGAAAAAACAAAAAAACAAAAAACAAAACAAAAAGACATCAGAAAATTAGACCATCTTGGACTTAACCTAACCAGAGAGGCCAACAGTACAGCAGGAACCACAGGAAGCATGGGAAGGCTCACAGTCAAGTTGTGGTGTGCATTCCAAGCATGTTTTCTGTCATTTTTCAGGTGTACAGGCCCCAACATGTTTCATCTGGTGACTGGTAGCATAGGAAATTTGGAAGAATGAGACCAAACAAAACGATATGGATTGTGCTTTAAAAAGAACATTCAGACAGATAGGATGGTAAGCCTTATATTTTCTTCAACATAAAAATTTAAAATTAAGCCAATGTTGAATCAGAGTGGGCTCAGCCAGCCTTTGATGACCACATCTGGGTAGGAGGGTGAGTGGGGAAAACAATGGAAAACTTTGTTTTCTAGGTTATTTTAGAATGCCACTTAAAAATATTGATAAACAGAGTGAGTGTATATTAAAAGAGATGAATTAAAATACAATATGAATATCTACACTGTTGGAGTAGTACTTTATATAAAGATAAAGATAAAAGCACTAATGTCTAAAGTAAAGGCAAGAAATAAGCTGAAATCTACTATGTATATCTTTGAATGCAGATATAAAGGGAGACGAAGAGCCACATAGTGGGGTAATAAAACAAAAATAAGAAATAAAACAGCCATAAAATAGTGAGAGGAATATTATCACTCAGGATAAATTTTTAAAAGGTACAAGTTATTTATAATTTATCTCCACAGGATGGAGCACAGAGACCTACACACAGTAAGTATGCAACAAATAAATATGTGCACATGTGTCAAGTACAGAGACACATTCAAAGGATACCTCATTGAAGATTTAAAGCATGGCTGCTATTAACATAATATCTTATTTAACAGTTCAGGCTGAAACAATCAATTCACATCATCCTACAAACAACTAACCTTTCTTCACCTCAATTTCTTCTTTTTCTTTTGCCGTTTTTCTTCTTTCTACATTAAAAAAAAAGTGTTGTTACTATTTAAATGTGTGTGTGTGTGTGTGTGTGTGTGTGTGTGTGTGTGTGTGTTTGATTTACGCGGGCTTTTACATTATTTTTGAGAGACAATTCCTATAAGAAAGACACACTTGGCAAGTTATTAAAATATAGTTACTGGTCATTTTATTTAAAAAGAAATGTCTCTGTGTAAAATGATATATCTAAAAGAGAGGGCAAAAAGGAAAATAAAAAAAGAGACAGAGATAGGTAAAGGTGATAAATTCATTTAAAGATAAAATAAAACTGACTGAATCCATCATCCAAAGTTTTAATGTTATTGAGTTGAAGAAAATTAATAAATAACTTTGTTTTTAAAAGTGAAGTGAGTCACTCAGATGGCTCAATGGACAAGTACACTCCACATCAACAGGATCACCAAGAATAATCCCAGGAACTCAAATGGTGGTGAGAATGTTGTCCTCTAACTTTTTCACATATGTGTGGCACTGCATGCATAGCATCATAAACACACACACACACACACACACACACACACACACACACACACACACAGAGAGAGAGAGAGAGAGAGAGAGAGAGAGAGAGAGAGAGAGAGAAATGTTAGAATTAAATGAAGATGATGTGACATCTGTCAACACCTGAAAGCCTGATTTTACCATTTGTATGTTGTAGAGAATATAGTGATGGGCACAAAATAAGTCTCAATTAACCTAAGGTGTATGTATTAGTATGAGTTCTTAAAGGAACAAAACAAAAACAGTGAAACTCTTTCATATATATACATATATATATATATATATATATATATATATATATATATATATATATATATATATATATGTCTTCCTATGGAATATTTGAGAGTCTTCTAGTAGTTGTTCAGTCCACAATGTTTTAATTGGTCTTTAGAATATTCCAGAATTCTGAAGAAGTAGATTCTAATAACTGTGAGGGCATAAACTAGTTACTGAGAGCTAGAGCAAGTAAAATACAAGCAAGTAAAGAAAGAACAAGCTTTCTTCTCCCATTTTCTATAAAGGCTGCCAGAAGAAGGTATGGCCCAGATTAAAGACTGATATGCTGACCTCAATAGATCTGGACTAAGGGTGGATATCCCTCCCTCAAATGATTTAGTTAGGGAAAGTGTCCCACAGGTGTCCCCAGCCACTAGGTTTTAGTTAATTCTAGATGTAGTCAAGTTTACAACCAATAATAGGTATCACAGCATACAACAGATAAGCACCTAGTCTAAGTTTATATTTTATCTTTTTTTTCTTTGACACATACTTTTCGATGACCCCAAATTGTGGTACAATTCCAGTTAATTTTCTTTGCAAAAGCAGCAATACCCAGTCATCTGGCCTCAAGATTCTCTGACTCGTAATCCTGGCCCTATTCCCTTGCTAATGCTAGTTTCTACATTAGACACTCAAGTCCATATGTAAAGCTCTAGGCAGAAATTGAGATATGTAATTACTCATATACACTGTTGTTCTTTAGAGGCTACGAGATATAATGTGTGTCCCGGGATTATAGAGGGGAAATGTCATATTAAGGTTATTGAAGGAGGCATATGATATTTTAGATACTATACAATAGATACTGGGTCTCTAGACAAAAATAATGAACATCTATGGTCTATGTGGTGAATGGGAGTCTAGGTAGAAGAGGGTAGAAATGAAGCCATTTTGCTTGGTGTTGGGAGATCTGGGTATATGTTACTATGACCAAATTCATTTTTTCCCCAGAATCTACAGTTTCCTTAAGGTGGAATTCAGTTAATGGAATCTCTACCTTTATATCAATTAACTTGGCATATAATCATCAAACATATTTTGAGAGAAAGTGAGTGTATGACCAGCCCCATTGGTAAATCTTTGGATGAGTTTGGGCCCTGTTCTCAGTGGGAATCATACAGTTCTATTAACAAGAGTTCCCTGGACCATCTGAAGTCTTACACTGACATTCACTTTCCTCTAATTTGCTCTCAGTGTGCCACTCAACTTCTCTGTCCTCGAAGGACATCCCTGAGTTTAATTTGGCTGTTTTCTTTATTCATTATCAAAGACCAACATTAGGACAACACAGAAAGTAATGTTGTGCTTCAAAGCAACAGCTGCTCCGTCTTCAACCTTGTCTTATTAAAAGTCTCTAAGTAGTGTACCACATTGAGTTTTTAACTTTTCAGACAATGACACCAATTTTTAACCACTTTCGCAGATTTTTAATGAGCATTTTTTCCCCTGTTGTCTGTGTCAGAGGGTAGAGAGGTATGGGTTTTGTTTTCTGGCTGTTTCAATTAAAGAACTGATCATTAGTTTGTGTACTCTCACATCTCTAATAAATTTGATTAAGGGAAATTGTGACACACAAAGTGGCTCGGTTGACATTGATTTTGAAAAGGCATTGACAATTACTCCAGACCAATGAGCCTCATCTGTTTCCACAGCAGATGCTTTTTCACTAGAAAGCCCACACCATAATTTGTCTTCATTTTTCCTCCTATAGTTTCCACCCATCATCCTGTACATTTTGGAGTGCGTAGGAATAAATAATCTCCCACAGAACACTGGCAAAATCAGTAGATTCTAGCCTGGATCAAATCATCAAAGCCCCTCAGACTAAACAGAGCTGCACAACCGTCATTCCAGCTCCATTTACACTTTCATGCTGGCCCCTCAATGGAAATAATTGGATGATTTATGTTCCTGCTGGCTTTTCAACACGATTGTCACTGCATAAAGCAAATTAGTTTTAATAAGAACTTTCACATGAAAACACAGAAATAGAATGATGGGAAAAATAAATGAAAGTTTTTCAGAATGATTTTGGGAGGCTTTCTGAAAAGGGTATTCAAATAATAGGGTGATTACATAAACCTGTGAATCCCATTTATTACCTTTAGCTATTTGGACATGTCTAATGAACTTTTGCGTGAAAACAGTATTGTCTTTAGGCTTCTTGTTTCGTTTTACAGTCATTGATGTATGTTATGCTAAATAAATGAAAATTGTCTACACTTTAAGTAGTGATAAAATGAAGACCCAATAAAACAATGTGAAATATAAACTAATCTTTGAAATAAGTCTTGAGTTATACTTCTCTAAGATATATGGGTACACATATTAGATGTGATTTTAGGGTGTTTTTCAAGGTGTCACACATTGGGAATATCATCTTTAAAAGCGGAAAAAGATCTGAGAGAAAAAGCTTTAGTTGGAGGTCCCAAAACTTGACCCTCTTACTTATACTGTCTTCCTACATTAGCATGCGAGCTCTCGACTTCATTGTCATTTTAATATTATCCATTGTTGGGTGATGTAGCCTACAATGCTCTCACCACAGCTAGTGACATGCTCTTTAGCCTGTAATTGCATAAATGAACTAAAGAAATGTCTTCTCCTTTTTACAGTTACCCAGTTGATTTATTTTTGTTTAAGCAAATGAAGAAGGAATACAATGATGATATTCATCACTTGAAATGTTTTTGAACATACATTAAAGGAATATGCTAACACAATATAGGTAGAACTAATTACTATTTTATGTAGAAAGATCTTAAGAGGAACCTCCAGGTTCTTCCATGATTTCCTGTTCTGATCTCCTTAAATGATGATCTACAAATTGTAATATGAAATAAAGCCTTTGTTCCCACCTTGCTTATGCCAAGAATTTTTGTCATGGCAATAGAAATACTAATGAAGACACTGTTCATACCTAATGATCTGAGTTGGGGCCCCAGGAATCACGGCAGGTGGAGACAAAACACTCAGAACATTGTCCTCTGACCGCCACATGTTCTCTCTCTCTCTCTCTCTCTCTCTCTCTCTCTCTCTCTCTCTCTCTCTCTCTCTCTCTCCCTCTCTCTCTCTCTCTCTCTCCCTCCCTCAATTTCCTTCCTTCCCTCTCTTCCATTCACAGCGCAGGACATATAATAATAATAATAATAATAATAATAATAATAATAATAATAATAATAATATAGTAGAAAAATCTATTTTATTTACTAAAAGGGGAAATTATGTTCTTTAGTAAACATTTTAAACTTTGTTACAGCTAAATTGAAACTTCTACCTCTATTATTTTATGGAATAGCTGTACAGTTTAATAGATATCAGAGTTTCAAAAACCTAAGGTGGGCAGAAAGAGTGGCTAATTCTAAACAGTTCTACAAATATTAGTTATTTTTCTTGCTTATAGGTTTTTCATGTTTTTGGCCACGAAATCCTTTATCAACAAATGTTTCACCAATAGTTTAACGATAACATGGTGATAAAGTGTTTTTCTATGTACTCTAGGGTTTTTTTTTATATCCTTATAATTATTCACCTATATTTAATATACATCAGATTTGATATAAAGTTACACTTGATACTGCATACTTGGCATATCTTAGCATGAGTTAAAATATTTATTCATTTTATGTGTAGCATATACAAATATATTTTCTAGAAAGAATTAAGGCAAATTGATAAAATGCTACTTTGTTCAAGGTAAGGAACCAATGTATTCAGAATTGTCATCTAATTGCCATTTAGATATATTTTAGCATTTCCAAGGGACATATATTCTGTTTCGGTTGTGTATGATAGTTTCAATGATTTCTCTGACATATTCCTAAGCGTCATAAACATAGATCTACTTCCTTCAATATGAGAAGCACCAAATAAATCAAGTAGATAATGTCTTTCACTTTTCCTCACATTACTTTGGGGTTGCCTATGCATTTTACCTTGGTGATCGATCTCTTAGCTGCAGATGATTTGTGTCCCCCATGCCATGTGTTGGCATTGATTCTTCATGGCTCTTACCAGTCAGAAGAGACTGTTATTATCTAATACAAATTTTATCAAATGTCTTTTTGCTTTTTAAAGCTTAATTATTTTTCTTTTTTCTTTCTTTTTTGGTTTTTCGAGACAGGGTCTCTCTGTGTAGCCATGGCATTCCTGGACTCGCTTTGTAGACCAGGCTGGCCTCAAACTCACAGCGATCCGCCTGCCTCTGCCTCCCGAGTGCTGGGATTAAAGACATGTGCCGCCATGCCTGGCATAACTTAATTATTTTTCTAAGTTCTAGTCATAACTAGGTAAACAGGGAAATGCAGAAGTACATTATACAGAATATTGAAATACAAGTAAAAGAATTATCAGTCATGGGAAAGCTGTCTCAACATTTTAGGAGAAAATGTACTTTTTCTTTCTAGGGATACTAAAGATACTTTCCTAGTTGTATTAATTATTTTCTGTTTTTCATTTTGCGACTCACTTCAATACAGCAGTTAATATGTACTGACTTATAACAATATTTATCTAATAATGTCATGAAGACATTTTAAATACAATTACTTTTTTCTTTTTCATAAGGAATGTGCTAGTTGATTAGAAAAGTAAAATTTACATCTGAAAAGATTTGTGAATAAAATGAGAGGGATGGTGAAAGTTTAGATTAAAAAATGTTGTGTGTAACAACACAGAAACTTGACTGAATTAGGCTGAAATATCAGAGCAAAACACTGCTTGACTAACGTTTCTTATACTTTTAATTTATATACACATATATGTTACATATATTTATGTTATATATACTACATAAAAAGATGAATATTTAAGTCATCATACAGGCATATAAATGCAGATATCTGAACATAAATTACAATATGCATCCGTCTGTGTGTCTGTCTGTCTGTCTGTCTGTCTCTCTATCTATCTATCTATCTATCTATCTACGATGCACATTGCGCAATATCAGTGCTCTATGACTTTGAACAAAAACTTAGATTTATATTTTTAGTGTTTAAGATTAAATAATTTTACAGTAATGGGATTTAGCTGCTTCATATACTATAAGTCTTATTTACAGTTCTCAAAAAAATGAATTGTGCTAAGAATCCAAACGAAGCAGGTCATGCACTGATCTCTCGGTGCACACAGATCTGATACAACTGCATGCAGGCACTTACAAATCAAGAGCAAAAACAGATTAAACTGATGATGAAATGATTTTTAAAAAACCTTGCTTAAACTAGGCACTTTAAAGTCCAAATGTGTTCCTTACTTAGTAATTTTTTTTGGAATCAAGATTTAAATTTTAACACAAGATGAGCACTTTTCCTGTTCTTGTCTATTTGTTATTTTCAATACCTTCTTTAGCATCCAGATTGGCATGTGTTTGACTAATTATGAGGGTTTTTTTTTTTTGTTATAATTCTTTTAAAATATTTTATTTTTTTTCTTTTTTTTTATTAACTTATTCTTGTTACATCTCAATGTTTATCCCATCCCTTGTATCCTCCCATTCCTCCCCCCCCCATTTTCCCATTATTCCCCTCCCCTATGACTGTTCCTGAGGGGGATTACCTCCCCCTATATATTCTCATAGGGTATCAAGTCTCTTCTTGGCTACCTGCTGTCCTTCCTCTGAGTGCCACCAGGTCTCCCCCTCCAGGGGACATGGTCAAATGTGAGGCACCATAGTACGTGAGAAAGTCATATCTAAATGAGAGACGCATGGGAGAATAGCAAAATAAAAGGATACAGAGGGTCCTAGAAATCTACAAGTAGAACAATATGATAGGCAGATTTGGGCCCAGGGGTCCCGCTCAAACTAAGGCACCAGCCAAGGACAATACAGGAGGTAAACTTTAAAGCCCTTCCCTGATCTAGCCAATAGTCTTTTAAAATATTTTAAATGCTGTGGTGGTTTGAATGATAATGTCCTCAACAGGCATAGATAACTTATTTTATTTCTAATACTTAATCCTTATAAAAGAATTATGGGGGATTTTTGAGGAAATTTTATGCTAAATGCCACGCAAAGGATATATACATATATGCCTTTCTATTGGTGTAATAGAAAATGTTATGTATCATCTTTTATTTTGTCGTGCTTAATTTGAATTCTTAGAATATCATACTGACAAAAATTAAGAGAACTGACAAACAGAAAGTAACATAATTTCTACACAAATGAGGATTATTTGTGTATTTGAGGTAATTATTAATGAACAAATAAAACTAGTTTTTTATTCATATGCTATACTTAATTTATCTTTTATTTCCTAAACTCAATATCTTATGAAGCATTCTTATTTTTCCTACACTCAACATTATATCCTTGGGTGCAGACACATATTTTCATGTAATAATTATTCAATAAACACTTGTTGTCAAGTAATGGATAATGATTGTACAGTCAGATACTGTCATAACGATGAATATTGAGAAGTTCCGAACTTCAGTCAAAGTGCCTACTGAAGCCGAGCTCTGGAAAGCATCTCAATGCACATGACTTAAAGGCTTGTGTACCAGCCTTACAGTAGTCAATACTGGCAGAACCCTCCAGACATAGGCTCTAGTGGGAGTATATTTCATCATGGAGTATTCATTTGAAGGTGAAAATGAGACTCTACCACCTTCTTCCTTATCTTTGATCCTGGTTGTCATGGTGAGCAGCTCCATCCACACATCGCCCTGCTTGTGAGGAGCCTTCTTACTACATTCTCAAAGGTAGCACCTCCAACTGTCGATGGTCTGAATCATCTAACATTGAGAGTAAAACAAAAATCTCATTTTGTTTTAAAAATATTTATTTCATTTTTAGTTATGAGTATTGGGAAGGCAATTATGCCCACATGAGTGTAGGAGCTTGTGGAACATAGGAAAGGTGTCAGACCTCCTCAAATTGAATTCCTAGCAGATAAGAACCATCGGCTGTAAAGGCCATACCTCCAGCCCTAAACCACTCACTATTTTAAATTAATTCTTTTTTACATATATTTATATTATTTTGCATATACACATACATTAACTACATACAACAAGAAGGAGCACAAAACAATCAAGAATTATGTAAATGTTACACTCATAGTGTTTTGGCTATTTGTATTTGGCAGCCTTTAAGAAAACATCTTTCCTATCTTGGTGTGTCTAAAATTCTGAACTTAAATCAATATCTATCATAGCTCATCTCTATCAACTTAAAACATCTATCTAGACCTAAAAACATCTTAACCCATAAACATCTAAGCTTAATTGTAAAACTAAACTATCTGGTCTTCAATCCCATCAGAGACTTGAGTAGGAATACAACTAATTAACTAGTAAACAGGAAGTGCAGGTTAGCAGTTTCAGAATATGGCATTTATTTATTTATTTATTTATTTATTTTTCCTTTTTTATTATTAATTTATTCAAATTACATCTCAGTTGTTAGCCCATCCCTTGTATCCTTCCATTCCTCCCTCCCTCCTGCTTCCCCCCATCCCCTCCCCTATGTCTGTTACTGAGGGTACCAAGTCTCTTCTTGGTGACCTATTATCCTTCCTTTGAGTGCCACCAGGTGTCCCCATCCAAGGGACATGGTCAAATATGGGGCACCAAAGTTGGGTGAAAGTCAGATCTCCTTCTCCACTTAACAGTGGCTAGTCTGGGTAGGGGTTCGAAGTTTACTGCCTATATTTTCCTTGGCTGGTGCCATAGTTTGAAGAGGACCCCAGGGCCCAGACCCGCCTATAGTTTTCCAGGACCCTCTGGATCCTCATTCTTCCAGGATTCTCACACCTAAAGTCTCAATAGGATGTCCTCTTCTCTGACCCACTTTCCTGGTAGGTAAAGTTTTTCATGGGGACATATCCCTTGGACTAGTGTCTCGATATAAGTGAGTATATACCATTTAACTCTTTTTGCTTCTGGGTGAACTCACTCATTATGATAATTTCTAGTTCAATCCATTTGTCCAAAAATTTCAGAAATTCCTTGTTTTTAATAGCTGAGTAGTATTCCATAGTGTAAATGTACCAGTTTCTTTATCCTTTCTTCTACTGAAGGACACGTAGGCTGTTTCCATGTTCTGGCTATTATGAATAAGGAAGCTATGAACATGGTTGAGCATATGTCCCTGTTGTGTGGTAGTGCATGTTCTGGATATATTCCAAGGAGTGGAATAGCTGGGTCTTGAGGAAGCCCTATTCCCATATTTCTGAGAAAGCACCAGATAGATTTCCAAAGTGGTTGTACAAGTTTGCATTCCCACCAGCAATGAAGGAGTGTTCCGCTATCTCCACATCCTTGCCAGCATGTGGTGTCAGTTGAGTTATTGATCTTAGCCATTCTGATGGGTGTAAGATGGAATCTCAGTGTCATTTTGATTTGCATTTCTCTGATGACTAAGGAAGTCAAGCATTTTTTAAGTGTTTCTCAGCCATTTGATATTCCTCTGTTGAGAATTCTCTGTTTAGTTCTGAGCCCCATTTCTCTATTGGGTTATTTGGTTTGGTGGTGTTTAATTTCTTGAGTTCTTTATATATTTTGGAATTAGACCTTTGTTAGATGAAAGGTTGGTGAAGATCTTTTCCCAGTCTGTAGGCTGTCGCTTTGTTCTCTTGACAGTGTCACCTGCCTTACAGAAGCTTCTCAGCCTCATGAGGTCCCATGTATTAATTGTTGACGGTAAGGCCTGCGCTGTTGGTGTTCTGTTCAGGAAGTTGTCTCCTGTGCCTAAGTGTTCCCGACTCTTCCCAACTTTTTCCTCTAACTGGATTAATGTCTCTGGTTTTAGGTTGAGGTCTTTAATCCACTTGGACTTGAGTTTTGTGCATGGTGACAAATAGGGGTCTAATTGCATTTTTCTACATGTAGACATCCAGTTAGACCAGCACCATTTGTTGAAGATGCTGTCGTTTTTCCATTGAATGGATTTGGCTTTTTTGTCAAAAATCAAGTGACCAAATGTGTGTGGATTCATCTCTGGGTCTTCAGTTCGATTCCATTGATCCACTAGCCTATTGCTGTGCCAGTATCATGCTGTTTAATTACTGCTGCTCTATAGTACAGCTTGAGATCAGTTATGGAGATTCCTCCCGAGGAGCTTTTACTGTATAGGATTGGTTTTGTTATTCTGGGCTTTTTGTTTCTCCATATGAAGTTGAGAATTGTTCTTTCAGTATCTTCAAAATATTTTGTAGGTATTCTGATAGGGATTGCATTGAATCTGTAAATTGCTTTTGGTAAGATGGCCATTTTTACTATGTTAATTCTCCCGATCCACAAACAAGGTAGATCCCACCATCTTCTGATGTCATTTTCAATCTCTTTCTTCAGAGATTTAAAGTTTTTTTTTTTTCAAATAGGTCCTTCACTTGCTTGGTTAGGGTTATTCCTAGATATTTTATATTCCTTGTGGCTATCGTGAAGGGAGTAAATTTCCTAATTTCTTCCTCTGCCTGTTTGTCATTTGTATATAGGAAAGCTACTGACTTTTTTGAGTTTATTTTGTAGCCTGTCAATTTGCTGAAGGTGTTTATCAGCTGTAGGAGTTCTCTGGTGAAATTTTGAGGGTCACTAATGTACACTATCATATCATCTGCAAATAGGGATAACTTGATTTCCTCCTTTCCCATTTGGATACCCTTGATCTCCTTTTGATGTCTTATTGCTCTGGCTAGAACTTCAAGAACTATATTGAAGAGATATGGGGAAAGTGGGCAGCCTTGTCTGGTCCCCGATTTTAGAGGGATTTCCTTGAATATCTCTCCATTTAATTTAATGTTGTCTATTGGTTTGCTGTATATAGCTCTCTCCAGAACTTTAAACATAAATGGGTGTTGGATTTTGACAAATGCTTTTTCTGCATCTAAAGAGATGATCATGTGGTTTTCCTCTTTCAGTTTGTTTATATGCTGGATTACATTGATGGATTTCCGTATGTTAAACCATCCCTGCCTGCCTGGAATGAAGCCTACCATTCATGGTGAATGATATCTTTGATATGCTGTTGTATTCGCTTTGCGAGTATTTGTTGAGTATTTTTGCATCAATGTTCATAAGAGAATTTGGTCTGAAATTCTCTTTTTTTGTTGGGTCTTTGTGGGGTTTAGGTATCAATGTGACTGTGGCCTCATAGAATGAATTTGATAATATTTCATCCATTTCTATCTTTTGGAATAGCTTGAATAGTATCGGTATTAGCTCCTCTTAGAGGGACTGGTAGAATTCTGTGCTGAAACCATCTGGCCCTGGGCTTTTTTTGGTTGGGAGACTATCAATGGTTTCTTCTATTTCTCTAGGCAAAATAGGGCTATTTAATTTGTTTATCTGGTCTTGATTCAATTTTGGCAATGGAATCGGTTGAGGAAATTGTTCATTTCCCTTAGATTTTCAAATTTTGTGGCTTAAATACCTTTAAAGTAGGTTCTTATGATTCTTTGTATATCTTCGGGGTCTTTTGTTATGTCTCCCTTTTCATTTCTGATTTTGCTTATTTGGATAGTGTTTCTCTGTCTTTTAGTTAGATTGGCTAACGGTCTGTCTATCCTGTTAATTTTCTCAAAGAACCAGCTCTTGGTTTTGTTGATTCTTTGGATTGTTCTCTTTGTTTCTAATTTATTGATTTCAGCCCTGAGTTTGATTATTTCTAGGCGTCTACTCCTCTTGGGTGTTTCTGCTTCTTTTTTTTCTAAAGCTTCCAGATGTGTTGTTAAGTTGTTTATGTGGGATGTTTCCATTTTCATTTTAAAGGCACTTAGTGCTATGAATTTTCCTCTTAGCACTGCTTTCAATGTGTCCCACAAATTTGGGTATGTTGTTCCATCATTTTCATTGAATTTCAGGAATTATTTTATTTCTTCCCTTATTTCTTCCATGACCCATGTGTCATTAAGTAGAAAGTTGTTTAGTTTCCACGTGTTAGTATGCTTTTTGTTATTTCTGTTGCTGTTGAAATCCAGCCTTTGACCATGGTGATCTCATAAGATAAAAGGTCTTATTTCAACCTTCTTGTATCTGTTGAGGTTTGCTTTGTGACCAACTATGTGATCAATTTTAGAGAACATTCCATGGGGAGATGAGAAAAAGGTATAATCCTTTGCATTTGGGTAGAAAGTTCTGTAGATATCTGTTAGAGCCATTTGATTCATGACATTGGTTAATGAAGTTATTTCCCAGCTTAGTTTTTGATTCAAAGACCTATCCTTGAGTGAAAGTGGGGTGTTGAAGTCTCCCACTATTACTGTGTGGATATCGAAGAGTGGTTCAATTTTGTTAATAACTCTTTTACAAATGTGGGAGCCCTTGTTTTAGGATCATAGATGTTCAAAATCATGATGTTTTCTTGATTGACTTTACCTTTGACGAGTATGAAGTGTTCATCCTCATCCCTTTTGATTAATTTTGGTTGAAAGTCTATCTTATTCGATATTAGAATGGCTACCCCAGCTTGTTTCTTGTGACCATTTGCTTGGAATATTTTTCCCCAGCCTTTTACTCTGAGGCAATGTCTGTCCTTGTGGTTGAGATGTGTTTCTTGAATGCAGAAGAATGTTGGGTCATGTTTATGCATCCACTCAGTTAGTCTGTGTCTCCTTATTGGAGAATTGAGACCATTGACGTTGAGGGATACATGACCAGTGATTGCTAAGTCCCTTCATTTTTGGCATTTGTAACAGTCGAGATTTTGTGAGGTTGTGATTTTGTGATGGTATAGTTACCTATTTCCTATGTAGTTTTGGTTGTAGTTTGACCCATTGGGGTGGAGTTATCCTTCTAGTAACTTCTGTAAAGCCGGATTGTGGCTAGGTACTGTTTGAATTTGTTTTTGTCATGGAATATCTTGTTTTCTCCGTCAATGATTATTGACAATTTCGCTGGGTATAGTAATCTTGCCTGGTATCTGTGATCTCTTAGGGTTTGCAGAACCTCTGTCCAGGTCCTTCCGGCTTTTATGGTCTCTGTTGAGAAGTCCGGAGTAATTCTCATAGGTTTGCCTTCATATGTTACTCGGCCTTTTGCTCTTGCTGCTTTTAATATTTTTCTTTGTTCTCTATATTTTGTGTTATTAATATGTGGCAGGAAGATTTTCTTTTCAGGTCTATTCTATTTGGTATTCTGTATGCCTCTTGTATGCTCATATGCATCTCCCTCTTCAAATTGGGGAAATTTTCTCCTATTATTCTATTAAAGATATTTTCTGGGCTGTGGAGTCGGTTGCCTTCTCTTTCCTCTATTGCTATTATTCTCAAGTTTCGTCTTTTCTTGGTGTTCTTGATTTCTTGAATGCTCTGTGTCACGCACTTTTCAGATTTAGAATTTCCCTTGATGGATGTTTCCAGTTCTGCGATTGTATCTTCAAGTCCCGATATTCGTTCTTCCATTTCTTGCAATCTGTTAGATAAGGCCACCTCTGAGATGCTTGCTTTCTTTTCTAATGCTTCTCGATCACGTTTTTCTTCCGTGTGTTCCTTTACGATAACTTCCATCTTTAGCTTCAGGTCTTGAACTGTTTTAATGATTTCCTTCATCTGGTTATTTTTATTTTTCTGAAATTCTTCAAATGCCTCTTTATATGACTCTTTTAAGTCCTCAGCCCTCTTGTTTGCCTCCTCCTGCATTTGTTTATAGAATTTATTTGTTTCTTCCCTTATCATCTTACTTACTAAGGACTTGAGGTCATTTTCTTGTATATCAATTGTTGTTGGGTTCTCCAGGTTGTTTTCATTGGGATTGCTGGGATCTTGAGATGCCAACCTGTTTTGGTTTTTGTTAGCATTCTTTCGCTGTCCTCTTGTCATTTTGGTGACTCTGGTGTAGGGAGGTGGTTTGTAGTGACCTTCCCTGTTTGAGAGTGGATAGTTGATGCCTGATTATAGGTAGGGTGCCCTTGCCTGTGGGGATCAGGGAGTATTTTCCTGGACCAGGCAGGTTATTCAAGTTCTACTCCTGGAGATTTTTCTCAAAACCTTAGGCTCCAGGCTGAGTCATGCAAAGTAGGTTTCTGTTTGGGCCTTTTCACCTTACTGCTGTAATTCAGAACAGCAGTTTTGGGCTCTAGAGTAAGGTCAGCACACAAGCTCTCTGGTTGTGTAGGTTGATCCCAGCTGCCTGTCCTTCCTGTTGCTTTGTTCCAAGACCCCAGGTGGATCAGATCTTCTGAGCTGCAGTTGTCTTTTAGCTCTGCCTCTATACTCTGTAGGAGCTTGCAGCCTCTCCCATGAATTTGGGAGTTCTTGCTGTGTCTGCAGGAGCTGACCCAGCTAGGATCTGCCTGTTGGAGATTACACGATCAATGCCTGGTGGGCCTGAGACAATATGGTTTCAGGCCACTGGCAGTATCCAAGGAGGCAGCAATTTCCATGCCCCTGTAAGCCGGGACACTCCCAGATTGCTTTAGATCAGCAGTTAGGCCCTGCAAGCATGACCCACAGCTCCCTGTATCATGGGAGGTCCTGTCGCTCCCACAAGAATGGACCCAGCTAGGTTCTGATGTTTGGGGAGTACCTGGTCAGTGCCAGCAGTCCGGGCGGGCGGCTGGCGACAATGGCAATTCAGACCGCTGGTGGGAATCCCCTGTATCTTCTCTTTCCACCAGTGACAGCCAGGATACTCCCAGCTCACTGTAGGTCAGCAATTAGGCCCTGCAAGCACGACCCACGGCTCCCTGTATCGTAGGAGGTCCTGTCGCGTCCGAAAGAATGGACCTAGCTAGGTTCTGTTGTTCTGTTGTTTGGCATTTAAAGGTGTTTTTATCATTTTAAAGATCCATTGCCAAGACAGATTAACTCCTGACAACACTCAGCCTACCTCAAAGAAGATGAGTATCAAAGAACCTCCTCATGGAGATGGCTTCAAATGTGGCAAACAAGCCACTGGACAAAATGCCCTCATTTCAGCTACTGATAGAATTCTGCTTAAAAATGGGTAAGCTTTGTTGCAGGCTGAATGGATGGCCAAACTCTGCTGAGACAGGGTAAGCAAGTCCTCAGTAGTTCCAGCCTCACAAATATGTCTGTCAGATATACTGGGCCAGAAGGCTGAAGATGATATTCCAATATTATAGAGAGTTTTGGGTGACTGTTCAGGCAGCAAACTGTCTCTGTAATTTTTTTTTTTTTCACCTTGGAATCCATTCATTCTCATGTTGATTAAACTACTTCTTAGTAATGGAAATTTGACTAGCACACTGAGTCAGGAATAGTATGAGTGTTAGAGGTAGGCAGCATGGTAAATCGATTTGTAACTATATTAATCTTGGAAACTAAACGTTAGACTGAATTTATCAGTTGTTTCAAGTAGCAGAAAAGGACAGGTGGCCATTCTAGGCTAATGTGACTGTGGGGTTGCTTTTATGCTTACTGCCCACCATTCTAGCCTATAACTTGGAAGGCTTCAGGTAGTACTTACAGCTGACATTTGAGACTTCCTGAATGCATCTATAAACTTTGTTATAGTTTGAATTGTAATATTATTTTTAAAGGGTTTTTGGTTCGCAATTACAGATTATAGTCTATCATTGTTGGTAAATCAATTCAGAAGAAACTAGAAGCAATTGGTTACATAATACCACCACCCAGTGAATGATGAATTAATACCTGGCTAAAAACCTCCTCTACTGTGTATAGTTATAGTTGGAGGAAAAAGAGTTAATTTAAGCAGTAACAAGTTACTGAAATGGTTTGACAGAAAGACAGAAGATACAGAGTGAAGACAAGAGAGTGATCAGAGCTCGGTGAGGAGCCTGGAATAGAGCGAGAAATAATAATGATTTAATATTAAATGAAAAGTTAGGATGATATACACAAATCTAGGGTAGTAATATAGTGTGCATGGTGTGTGATTATGCAAGTACTCAGCCCTGGAAGAGTATAAAAAGAGTTAATATAATATGTAGTCTTAATTATTAACATGACAATCTTGGATCACTTGAAGGATGGGCCTCTGGATATATCTGTGGGGTATTACTTGATCTAATAATTGAAAGAGGATGACCCATTCACTGTGGGTGGGGCAATTGTATGACTAATGTACAAGACTATATAAAAATGGTTAAATTGTAAAAATAAACTGAGTTATATGTGTGTGTGTGTATATGTGTGTGTGCACACATATATGTGGGTGTGCACACATATATCTAGATGTGAATGTGTATATGTGTATATGCATATATGTGTGAGTGTATATATATTTTCTCTCTCATGTGTTCTACAAATTAGTCAAGAAAGTTATTTTTTTTTTTCAAAACGGATTACCCCTTGAATTTTATATGGGTTACTTGCATTCTGAGAATCTAAAATTCTGAATGAGATATAGACTGCTGCTGATTCCCTTTCTATTTCTTAGCAAGCATCTCTTGGAATCATTGCTCATTACTTGTTTGCTGTTACTGACTGACTGTTCACCATTATGGTTAGGCTTATTGACCCCGATGCACCTGTGTGTTTTACAAAGCACAGTAGCAGGTGAAAAGGCAAACAACACAGATAAATTTCAGACAGTGACATCAGGTGGCCAAATCTCCTGCTTTATGGGACAATAAGCAATCAGTGACAAAAAAGGGTGATTAGGCAAGTCAATTCAGTATTCGAAAGAATGAAATGAACCCATTATGTTCTGATAGACCTGGCAAAACAGGGCATCTGCTGAGCCAGAACCCACAAGTAGATAAATGATTAGCACTTACCATTCTTTACTCTGATGGGGTGAGACACTTCATACATCGTCTAGGGAAAAGAGCTAGCGAAAACAGAAGTTCCAACGAAGCCGGCCTACTCTGTTGTGTTATTCTGTTCCATAGCTATTAAGTATATTCCAAGCCATGGGTCATTCTCTGTTCAATAAAAGAGGATCACTTTTATCTGTGGTACATTTATAATGTAGGCTAGCACTTCTTATGACCATGTAAAGGAGAAAAGTATTAAAAGTTTTGGGCAGAACAATTTATAAGAATGTAACTCCTGTTGTAGAAAAAGAAGAAACTGCAATTTTGTAACAGGAAAATTGAAGCAGGGAAAATGTCTTTGAGAAGTTATTAAAATTAAGAGGTGTTTTAAATGTTAAATGATTATATTAGTTTAACATAGAAATATTGACACATGAAGAGATTAAGTTTTTGTTCATCAATATTAATGCCTCATGTCACTCTGAGTGGATTCTCTGGGTACCAATATTTTGGAGAAGCTTTGTTGGACTAACATCCTTTCTGTTTTGGAGTACCTTTTTACAGACATTGCCTTCTTATAACTTTGTGATGGAAAAAAAAAAAAAAAAAAAAAAAAAAAAAGAGCTGTCTTGTGATTCTTTCCTGATCTATTTGGATTACATTAGAAAGTAAGAGTTTTTTCAGAGTGTGAGAGATTGACAGCAGTGATTTCTGTTTTTTATTTTTATGTTTTCATAGGCTTAACATGGCAGAAATCTAATGGATTTCATATAATTAAATTTAGTAGAGCAGTTTATGTCATTTTGTTGAGTAGCCATTGTAGCCACCAGCACCCTATAGCCTGTCCATCACTGTTAAATCCATGCACATTCATTTGAAAACAGAAAATGTGGTAAAAGTTTATATTGACTTAATTCTCACTGCTCACAAGTATCATAATCATGTCCTTTAAAATCTCTTGTGTGGTCCAGCACAATTAGTGAAGTGTGTGTCTCTAGATACTTCAAAATATTAATTATGTTGACATGTGGCTTCTCAATTTTTCTCCTTGGATCTAGGAAGATTTTTCTAAAATTACTACAATGTAAGCAAATAAATGTTGCAGGATATTTAGTCATATTTGGAACCTCTAGATTATGAACTGTAAAAATGTATTTCTAATTGTCATAGGACTCAGTCTTTGATCCTAGAGCTTTCTGTTAACTGTAAACAAGAACTTATTGTGTATCTCAGCCCTAGCACACACCTTTAATCCAACAGCTTTATGTAAACAGGATTAAATAAAGTCAACCATAGGTCCAGAGGTTGAGCAAGCAACTAGATTGGCAAGAAGAGAACATGGAAAAAAAAAAAAAAAAACAGAGAGTGAGAGGAAGTCTAGAAGATGGATATGAGAAACACAGGAAGTAGAAAGGAGGGACATTGAGTTGAAGGGTATTTAAGACATAGGAAGGACTTTTTCCTTCTGGAATTTCAGCTGAGTAGGAAGGTCACCTGGGTTCCTTCTCTGCCTGAGATAGCAGGTTTTCACCCCAACGTCTGATTCCTGAGTGTTGGTAAAATTGAACAATTGGGATTTTCCTTCTATATAGCAACAAGTAATAAATTCCTTCACTTTCCCATACTACATTCATGAGTAAATAATTCTGAATTTTGAGAAAAAACTTCATTACATACTCCAAAATTCCCTCAAATCTGCCACCTTCCTGCTTCAGCCATCCAAGTTCTGTGATTTCAGACAGGTATCACCAAATCTGATACAAATCCACTTTTTTGATTTGTAATTATTTCCAGACAATTTCAGTGCTATATGTTTTTGGCCCATGTCATCATGAATTTTCACTGAGACTTCTGAGTATCTTACTAATTAGTTCTATGCTTTGATGTTTATGGCTTCCATTGGGGAAAATAACCAGTACAGGACATGATTGAGTTCTTTATTGGGCATAAATCTTTGATGAATCCTTAAGATTACAGAGTTTATGATGCTAATAACATTCTAACATGTTAGGTTAGGATGACTATAACTTTTTCACCCTCAAATCCAGCATTGAATATGTTTATATAAGAGTAGACTAAATTATTGCCTTTAAAAATCCCCATTGAGTTAGTCTATCCTATAGACAGTATATACAAGATTTGTAGCCTTTTTTGGTGATTTTATTTTTATTTTTGCTACTTTGTTTTTATGTTTTCTTAAAACAGAGACTCAGTAACTTGTTCTGGCTGGCCTTGAATTCATCCTGTAATCCAGGAATTCTTTGAACTCATAGAGATCGACCTGCCTCTGTCTCCTGAGTTATGAGATTAAAGGAATGCACCAACATACCCTACCTTGATTTTAATATTTAGAAAATACCAAAACAGACAACTGCAAACCATTGATTCCCTTTGTTCAATATATTTATAAAACCTCCTGAGAATTAATTTTTATTTCTATTTACATAAATATAATTGTATGTGTAATATACTATCTGTAAATCAATGTAATGGTATCATTTACATATGCACATTTATTTAACTTTTACTATTTTCAAAAAATTAAAATAAATTTCTTAGGTGTAGCAAAGGTATAAAATGGTGTGCCAATTTATGGGCAGCAATTGTACTTTCCAGAGTAGAAAGACATGCTGACAATGGAGATGTATTCTAAGTATGTTATAGCAACTGGAAAAGTAGAAGAGACAAATATATCCTGATTTGATTGAGTAAAATAGAACATTCACTGGAGATCTTTTATTCATCTTATATTTTAGGTTGATTTAATATTTTACAAATCTTTAATTTCACATTTAAGGCATATTCTCAGGCTTTCATTGCTCAAAAGCAGTTAATTTTTATTCTTTCATTTAATCCCATCAGCCTTTTACCTAATTGGCCATCTAAGAGTATTTCAGTGCCAAGGTAATTAAAATAAATAAAAAAGCCATTCCCATAATGTCTCTAAGGTACTGGCTTTCAAGCCCGTTCAAACATAATGGTCTTAAGAAACTCTGATTTTGTTTATGCACATCTCTGTCAGCATATGATCACAGCTGGAATATGAGCTTGAGTAATAATAAAGTAATGATTTGGCAAAACCATTTTTCTTAGGATAGAGCCATTAGCTAAATGAGACCAATGTTTGAAAATCAGGTATCATATATAGCCCTGATATTTGCAACTGTCTTTTAAAATTGGAAGATAAATGTAACAACCAACATACCCTTTGACTTGCCACTGTAATGATGTAAGAAAACATCAGGACAATGAACAATACATTGATTATTTCCCTGGTGAGTATTCTGGGTTTTATGATTCCCAAAATATCCCTCAGATTATAGTTTGTAAGTCATACATTATGTAGAGAGTGGAGATATTGACTTCTGTTTCCCAAAAAATTAAACAAAACAAAAACAAAAAACAAAAAGAAAATACATACTATCATTATTATCCATTCTCCTCTTCTTCATTTTCATAATTATTATCTAAAGAAGAAATATAAATGTCCCATGATTACCTGAAAAAAATAGTCCAACCTCCTTATCCTCTATAGAAGTACAAATTAAAACTATTTTGCAACTTCATCACACCCCAGCCAGAATGGATAATTCAAATAAACAAATGACTTTAAGTGCTGACAAGGATGTGAGCAAAAGGTTATCCTAATGCACTGGTGACTCAAAAGCAAACTGTAGGGAAAAGCATGAAGCATCTTTAAAGTTATGAAAACAGTGCCACTATGTTCCCAAATACAGTCTTTTAGGTATATAGCTTAAGAAATATACATCAGAGTATCACAGAGATAGTCTGTGACATTCCTATTGATATACTCACTATTCATAATCATCAAGAAAAGGAATGACCCCATATGTCCATCAAGAGATGAATTGGTGAAGTAAATCTGGTTCATATTCACAAGCTAACTTTATATCACTATAAAGCTAAAGCATAACAGTTTGCAGGGAGATATTCATGCAACTGAATATTATGTTATGTGAAAAAGCCAGATTGAGAAAAAATATAATACTGTGTGTCACCATGAGCATATGGAACGTAATTTTAAAATTGGGTGTTCTTATGTATGTGATTGGGTAGGTCACAAAACATGAAAACTTACCATGAAAGGAGCAAATGAGATTCCAAAAGGAGGATGGACAATATATAAATATTGTTCGGAAATACATGTAACAGAAAGATAGAAGGTGAGTCTCACTAAGAGAATAAGGATAATCATCTGGAGCCAGGAGAGGAGATGGCAGTAGGTGGCAAGAATGATGGAAACAAAACATAATGATACGTGAAGATGCTCTGAGGGAACTCATTAATTTGCATGATGATGTAACACACTTTTAAAAAAGTGATTATGAATATAAAATAATATAAAAGTATATTTAGAGAGTACCTCTTGCAAATCTGTGGTCTGGAACTTATGAAGTAGAGACTTACCTAAATATAATGAATCTTATTGAATAAAATTAAGTTGAGAGATAAGAAATAGGTGATGAAATGGTCACTATCTCAAAAGCAAGAAGAGAGACCTGTGAACTTTGTATTCACCGTATTGTAATTTTTGAATGAGAGTAGCTTGATGTCCGCTTTGATGTGGCAGGACCAAGTTCATCATCAGAGATGCTAGACAATGCTTTTCAATCTTCTCTAAGTGCTATATAAAGCAATAGGAAAGGCATTTCTAAGAGCCTTGAGAAGCTGAGATAGTTGATATATTGATTTAAAATTTTGCTCTTTTAATAAAAAGAAAATATATTTATGTATTGGATTGGTGGTAGACAAAAAAAAAAATCTGTGTTCCAAATGAAAATTTTCAACGGTTGGCTCAGTCTAGCTGTAGAAGAAAAACCTTATATCGATGCACGGCATAAATGAATTACTCTCAAGCCTCGCAACTGAGTATGCAATAATTATAGCATAATGAGATAATGAAGAGACTCTGTCAGGCTTTCTTAGGCAGAGAGGCTTGAGGATACAAATATTTGAAAACAGAGAATACCAATTAGTCTTCACGCTTCCCTATTAGTAGGACTGAGTGTTACATTTTGTCGATTCTGCACTAGGAAGAAAGCAGGAGGGGAGCAAAATGCAGCCCACATCATGGGGCTGGTGTTGAACAAGTCATGGCCATTATGTACTGGAAACAACAGAGTAATTAAAAATTAGATTGCCTTGCCAGCAACAGCCACTTCTGAGCTATTGTGGTGTAAGTGACACAGAGGACAGGCTTACAACCTGCTCTCTCAATCCTCTTGGTTTGCCCAGAATTAGGATCCCGAATGTGATGTTTATCTACAAAAACAGCGTCATTTTGGGTTAATTACCATCATATGTATGTTCTAGCTGTTTGATCCCTATCAGGCCTGGAAGGGTCGATTAAACTATACTTAAATTTATGCTGCTTTGTGGGAGTCCAGTTAATGAACAGCATCAGTAACTGTGTGCTAAGGTTAATTCATTCTGTGAAATTACCCAGATTTCTCTAGAGTGTTTATTAGTTACATAAGGCAGATGGAAAAACCTAGATCCTGACAGATTATTATTATGACCATATACTTATTTTGATAAACTTTGAGTTGGAGTAACCCTCTTAGACTTGAGCCAATAAAAGAGACCGTAACAAAACAAAACAAAACAAAAAAATCACCTCTCACATCTATTTCAGTAAAGATCCTGTGTGGATTAGCTGAGAATCACAAGCCAGCCACAGCATTAGAGAGCTACTTGATACGGTGACTTAGTGAAGAGGTTGGCTATGTCCTCTTGATGTTCAGCTGATAACTCTGGCAAGCCTAACCTTGAAACCCTGCTTAATACGCAGCACATTCCAACAATTCCAGTGTACTTTGGAGCATCATTTGTACTTTTGAGACTAATAATGGTTATTTCTTATTTGACTCCAATAACAGTATTTCTTAGAAACTTGCATATATAGACAGAAGAATATAAGTAAAATTATATCAATATTTATCACTTCTTGAAAACAGCAAAAGCTTCAAAACTTCTTAGTTAAAATATGTTGCATTCTGTGTTTACATGGAAGTATTATGACAAAGGATCCACTGAAATTTATACTAAGGAGTTCATCTGTGTACTAGAGCAATCGTTCCTTAGATGAGCAATTGGTACTTTGTTATGAATGTTTGAGTTTCTACTTTCTTTTCTTGACTATATTATATATGAGAATTTACAATTTTCTCAAAGTAGACCAGACTACATTATTTCTATTTTCCTTTTAATTTAAATTGTACCTAGTGGTGATTTACTTTGTATTTATATATGTGTGGATGCTTTTATGCTATATGTGGTTGCACATGCCTGTCTATGCATTGGGAAGCCATAAGAGAATGCTGAATGTTTCGTTCCATCACTCTCCATCCTATCTCTTTGGGAAAGGATTCCTCGCCTAACCTGGAAATAAGACCAAGCAATACTCTTGTTTCCCCTTCTCCCAGTACTGTTTTTCCTATAGTATTGGGGATTTGGACCAAGCGTTTCATTTGTAAATTTGCATTCTTACACAAAGAGGCAAATTTCCCACCCCCTGGTAATGGTTTTAAGGAACCTGAGATCATTTGGAGTGCAGGAGAAGGCCCACTGTCATGGACATTTTAACAACTGTGTATTTTAGCAGCTGGGGTTTGTTGACTATTCCTAAACAGGACACAAATTTTTCTATTAAATAAAATTTTTTAAAGTAAAAATACTGTAGAGACAACAGAAAGCATAAATTGCCTTTTTCCATAATAATATTTCAGTATCATTTCCCTAGGTAATTCAGTAAAATTTTGAGATTTTCCTATTGTTTCATTGCGGATATTTGCTAAAATCTACTTACGTATTCCATTGATGTCAATTATGAATGTATTTGCCATAACACACTGAAATACTACATTTATACAGATTTTATCATTGGCTTTAGAAATCTATTTTTCTAATAAAGAGGCTGTAGTTAATATTATTGAACATAAAACTCTTTTTCCCTATGGCAGCGAGTTTCTGAGCATATATTCTCAGAAGTGAAATGCTAGTTTAAAGCTCCTAATGCTTTCGGCACAGTTGCAGATTTTCACTTAAATGGAGGTTAAATAGAGAACTCTTTTCATTAAAGTCTCCGATTATATTAAGAGAGACTGTGGCTGCTTAATGAAATAAAAGCCTGCTAATTGTTTTGTTTTCAGTGTTCCAACTGGTAAGATTTTCATGACTAGTCTTCATTAATGCTGGTCTCCTCTCAGGGTTATGAAAGTTATTATGTCCTCGGCACTGCTCTGGCTCTGTACACACTAGTAATTGCATTTTCTCTAGAAGCTTTATTTAGTTAGAATTCCAGAAGCCTGCTTTGCTCCAAATCTCTAAAGCATTAGGTGGTAAAATAAATCACTTAACACTTTCCTGACAATTTTTAAACTCTTGCTTTGTTTACCACTCTTAAAGCAAATTTTTCTCAATTCCACTTTTCATAACACAGAAACCTGAAACTTTATTTCATTAAGTTAAGCTTTATATTGAATTTTATAGGATGCAAAGTTAGTTGGAAAAGCAGACAAAGAAGTGGAAAGCTATTGCTGAGCAAACTATTTGGATGTCTGTTGAGCTCACCAGTGCCTGCAGTTAACACAATCCACTTCTGGAAGCTTCTGATTTAGTCATTATTTATCCAAGTACAAATGTCAGCATCTCGGAAGGAATATGCCCCTCAATTGCTATGTGGTCCTTGTGAAGACAGGAAAGCATAGGCTGGAGTGTAGATCAGGGTAGACAAGGATGCCGTTGTCACTGTAAGTTTCTCATTTTAATTCCAGAAAGATGTGGGAAAGTGACACACAGCTAGCTATTGGGCATGTAACTGTATATTTGGCAGGATTGAATTATATAACCAGATAGGAGAATACTATACTAACTGTCCTAATAGGTGTCATTACTGTTTTAAGGTTACTGGCAACTATTTGTTGTAATGAGTCAGAAAGCTTGTTTGAGAACTAGTTTTAAGGAAAAAGACTACTCAATAATTTAAAATTTTTACTCCACTCTCATTTTTGTAGGATGCTTCTTTTGAACATCAAGTTGTTTTACTACTAACATTTCCTGTGGAAAATTTAGAATTTTGTTTATTTTCTCTTCTTAGTTGTCTTAACGCAATACCAATGCAATTAGAAGTTTTAATAGATTTTAATATTGATGGGTAGTTTATAAGTTATAATTTACTTTGCTTGGAAAAACACATCTTTCAGTAATTATTTTTTATCTTAAAATTATGTGTCAGGTTATCTAAGGCATCTCCAGAAATATGACAATTTATTATATAAGATTATACATACATATATCTGTGCATGTTATTTACTAAAGACCTGGATCTAGGTGATAGACGGATAATAAGAGCTACAATAAGGATGTCATTGTTCATGTCAAATAGAGGACCTGCAAGAAAATGCTAGGTAACTAATACTAAAAAAGGATTAAGCAACATATTACTTTTTAAGCCCATATCAGACATTCCACAGGCAAAAAACTTAATATATTGAAAGTACATTTTTGAGATCAGTTGGTTTGATTTGGAAATAAAACTTAAATACAGTGATGATTTAAGGAATGTTAAGTATGTAGATGAAAGATTGGAGGAGAGAAGTACATATGACTGAAATTTTTTCTCTCAGGGTTTGTTTGTTTACCTTTTTCTTAGGACAGGGTTTCTCACTGGTTACTGTTGTTCTTCTTTAACCTTTCTTCTTTCCACTTTCTGTAAACTAGCCACAACAAATTTGTGCTGCCCAATTGGAATATACACATAAAGGCTTAACTTGCTTCTAATTCAATTTTCACAATTTTTTCTTATAGATATATCTGTGAGTATAAATATAAAAGTTTCCCATAGTCCAGAAGGAGTTAGTAGTCCCAATGAAAACCCAATTCAGTGATTCAGTGTTTGTATCTTTCCTACAGTGCAATCCAGCTTTAAATGAATAAATCACTCTAAGATGCTAATTGCCACTGCAGTCCATTTGGATAAGGAAAATTGATAATTAAATGTGATGATTTGGTTCCAGAAATTCTCCAAAGGCTTATATATAAAGTGATGCATCCTACCATAAAATGTCCCACTACACAAATTAAATGCTTTCGGTGTATTAAGAACTGTACAACATTGTCAAATCAATTTTAGAAAAGTTTTGTCATCTCAGAAAGACCCTCAAGAATTGGGCTGTATTGTCCATTAATCTACTGTCTCTGCAGCCCATCATCTGAACCCATCCAACTCCCCTCCTCCTGTCCCCTCTCTCCCCAGACTTAGGTAATGCCCTAGAATACTTTCTATGGAGCTTTGGAGTTGCTCTTCTGAACACTTCATGTAAGTAGCATTCACCATATGGTCTGTCACAACTGGGTTATTTTTTTTTTTCTCTTGGGAGTCCTGGGTGTCCTGGACTCACTTTATAGACCAGGCTGGCCTTGAACTCACACAGATCTGCCTGCCTCTGCCTCCCAAGTGCTGGGATTAAAGGAGTGCGCCTCCACCACCACCACCACCTGGCCCTGGGCCATATTTTTCACTTTGCATCATGTATTCTAAATTCATCTATATTGTGGCACGTATTACTTCATGGTTTCTGTATATGGCTGAATAGTATTCCATTGAGAGGTATGCCATATTTTATTTACTCATGCATTGGTGATAGACAGGTCTTTTTCCTGTTTTACCACAATAAATAAAGATAAAGATATGAACACTAAAAAAAAAAAAAATAAAGTGATGCATGCACAGCTGGTACTGCTATTGAGTTGAGCTGTAGGTTCAGGAAGAGATCACACAGGTGGATCCATTAACTGAGTTCATTGCTGAAAGTGCTATCAATAGGTAAACAGAGTTGAAAGGAGCAATTCACTAGGCTCCCCTTTCACACTCTGTTTCCTGACTGAACATGAGATGTACATCTTTCCCATCACTCATCTGGCCAGAACTGTTCTGTCTTGTGTTAAGCAAAGGATAGAGTGAAACAGGAAAGGAACTGCGAATAAGAAAACATGAGCCTCATCCAGGTTTATTTCTCCCAAGTATTTTGTTAACAAAATATATAGACAAAAATTAATAAAATAAAATAAGATAAAATAATACCAACCAAGCTGCAAACCCACCAACAAACAAAGAACTCAGCAAACTTTGTACTTTTTTAAAATTTTTATTCAAACAGAATATATTTGTGAATTAGTCATGTCTGGGGTAATGTTTGTCTTTATATCTTTCTAAAGCTTCAAGTAAAATGGAAAAATTTAAGTATTTGCACTTATAAATATAACTTTATAATACAAAATATTGACAATATTGCACTGCTGAATTGAAACTTTATTATTGTTATTCTTATGCAAATTATTTAAGTCTGGTTTCAAAGCTTTTCCCTTAGAGATCATGCTAAAATACTTTTCTGTGAATACAAAGAAAGAAACAATTGGATTCTGCCACAAATATTTTTCATCAGTAAAGTACTCTTTATTGTCATCCAAATTATATTCATATCAAGACAGAATTATTTTTGAGTAGTTTTATATTTCTCAATTGATATCTAAAAAGGTCCTTTCAATGGTATGTTTTAAAAACAACAATAATTTGGCAGAGTTCTAATAATTATGCAAAGTAGCAAACTTTTCCTGATGCTCTCTGAGTAGTTTGTAAAGTATTAAAAGGTAAATAAGGCAAGGAGAGGATTGTAGCATATTTAAAAAAATGACAATGGTTTGGTTTCATGTTGAGATCTATGATCCACTTAGACTTCAGTTTTGTGCGCGGTGACAAATATGGATCTATTTGTAATTTTCTACATGTAGACATCCAGTTAGAATAGCACCGTTTGTTGAAGAGGCTACCTTTTTCCATTGTATGGTTTTGGCTTCTTTGTCAAAAATTAAGTGTCTGTAGGTGTGTGGGTTTATTTCTGGGTCTTTGATTTGATCCCAGTGATCAATCAGTATATTTCTATGCCAGTACCATGCTGTTTTTATTACTGTTGCTGTATAGTACAGCTTGATATCAAGGATAGTGATTCCTCCAGAAGATCTTTTATTGTGTAGAATTTTAGCTATTCTGGGTTTTTTCCTTATGAAGTTGAGAATGTGGGAGAAGAGCCTTGAATTCACTGGCACAGGAGACAACTTCCTGAAAAGAACACCACACCAATATTTAAGCTCTAAGGCCAACAATTAATAAATGGGACCTCATGAAACTGAAAAGCTTCTGTAAGGCAGAGGATCTGTCAACAGAACGAAATGACAGCCTACAGACTGGGAGAAGGCCTTCACCAGCAATATATCCACTAAAGGGCTGATATCCAAAATATATAAAGAACTCAAGGAACTAAATACCAGCAAACCAAATAACCCAATTAAGAAATGGGTTCAGAGCTAAACAGAGATTGTCAACAGAGCAATATAAAATGTCTGAAAAACACTTAAAGAAATGCTCAATGTCTTTAGTCATCAGGAAAATGCAAATAAAAATGACTCTGATATTCCATCTTACACCCATCAGAATGGCTAAGATCAAAAACTCAAGTGACAGCACATGCTGGCAAGTATGTGGAGAAAGGGGAATATACCTCCATTGCTGGTGGGAGTGCAAATGTATCCAACCATTTTGGATATCAAACTGTAACTTTTTGAGAAAATTACGAATAGTGTTACCTCAAGACCCAGCTATACCATTCCTGGGCATATACCCGAAAGATGTTCCACCATCCAATGATAATTGCTGAGTTATGTTCATAGTAGCTTTGTTCATAATGGACAGAATCTGGAAAAAACATAGATGTCCCTCAGTTGAAGAGTGGATAAAGAATATGTGGTATATTTACACAACTGGATCTTATTCAGTTATCAAAACCAACGAAATCTTGAAATTTGCAGGCAAATGAATAGAACTAGAAAAGATCATCCTGAGTGAGTTAACTCAGACCCAGAAAGATATGCACAGTATATACCATTTTACCAGTGCATATTAGCCCAACAATCATGTCCTCTGAGAAACTCCACCTAGAGGGAATCAGCACAGATACTGGGAGTCACAGCTGGATTCTGGGTTAAGGGCTGAGAGTTGCATGGAAGATTTGGGGGATGTAAGGAACCAGAGGTTTGGGGACATCACAAGGAGACCATTAATCCTGGTTGATCTGGACCCAGGGGGGAATACAAAGCAACTCTAATATTAAAATAGCCTACTAAATAGAATTAAAATATTATAACAAATGCTGTAGCTATTAAATTATGGTAATTTTAAAGGCTTAAATGTATTTCAGTACATTTTTAAAAACTGCTCTTCTCTTTCTCAGAAGAATTGTAAATCCACTCATGCAGGAACTTATGGAAGCTAAAGTTAATGTTGGGATGAATTTCCTCAATTACTTCTTCCTCTTCCTCTCCTCCTCTTCCTTATCATCATCATCATAATTAGTTATTACTACTATTACTATGATCAATATTTTTTTCAATAGGCTTTCTCAATGAAACTAAAGCTGGCATTTTGGTTCTATTAGTTAATAAGAGTAATGGAGACCCTTCTGCTTCCCCAACCACACTAATGGGATTATAGATACATAGTGCTATGCTCACTGTCATGTGGGTTCTGAGGTCAGCTGACCTCAGGCCCTTATGCTGTACAGAACATTACTAACTGAGCCACCAGAGTACTATGTCTGAATTTGTTGGTTGCATAGCCTTTGCATTCTCCTAATTTCTCCTTGGAACCGTTCCAAATTCTACTATATATGCTATAACATGAGAATTAGGTTAGGTTTGAAACAGTCTCTCACTACATGTATCCTGATACCTTAACACAAAATATATAGTTTCAGAATTATAATGTTCACATCTGTAATTTCCTAACCTAATAATAATTTAATTTAACAATTAAAAAGACTGAGATGATAGATATTTAGCAAAAGGCATAAATTTAGTTTATTACAAGAAAAAGCTTGACAGAAATATTGTTAAAATTACTAAAATTATGTTTCCAATAGTAGGGAAGACATAATTTGCCTGAATCCATGTTTTAACTTACAAAAAGCCAGATGTATGTCTTCACCTTTTAGTCTAATTAAAAGTGAATAAAGATAAAAATCTGTTATAATTACAACCCATTGTGCTTTAAAAGAATAATGGAATTATAATTAACAATAATTCCAAATTTAGCAGTTTTGGTCATATAATCAACTACAGCATGTACCATAAAATATAACTTAACAAAGCATGTGATTCTTTTATAAACATCTACTCTTGCAGTTATCATGCACAATATTGCGGTTTATAACACTTCATAGGATATTAGAAGACTGCATTGCTCAGCCATAAATTGATATCTATGCCACACCCCTTATCTCAACAGGGATAACAAGGCCATTACACATAAGGATTCAAAGTGGATGTGGCTGCATACAGGACATACACAAGGCCAGATCAACCACAATTCTAACATGGTTGGGAGAAGAGCTCATAACGTCCCATAGCTAGTTGAGGTACTTTTGGAAAGAATTGACTGCTGCAAAGAAAAGAGTTCCAGCTATCTTCAGGGATGTTATCCCCAGTAGGCTACCTATGCTACATGGATGGCCTATATCCATGTCCATACTAGTGACACTAAAATGGACACACTGTGCTTGAAAAAAGCACATGGAGTTATGAAGAAAATGGATGGGTATATAGGAAAAAGGTGCATATAGGAGTGAATTTGTTCAAACATACCATGTGTACTCATAAAATTCTGAAACAATAAAAAAGAATATTGCATGAAGTCTGTAGAAAAATTTAGGTTCTTTGAAATTTCTTTTTAAAGTTATATCCCAGTACCTGCTCCTTTAAACATTTATGTTTTAGAAGAGTTCTTTGATCTACTTATGTTTACATGGCCAAGTTCTCTTACAAAATACTGATGCTGGTTTCTAACTTGCCCCTTATTGTGCGAAGACCAACTCTGGGGAGATGGAACTATGCTCTTTAGAATGAACTGGAGAAACAGTGATAGAGCCAGCAGCCTCTTCTACTTGTCCTCTGAATGGAACACCCCAGGGAGAATAAATATTGGAGACATATTATTGAATCAAAACAACATTAAAAGCGAATTTTAAGTTTATTAGTAATTAGTTGGCTTGTGTGCATGATGTGTGTGCAGGTACATGTTCCATGATACTCCAGTAATGGTTTGTGTGCATGACTTGTGTGTGGGTCCATGCTCCGTGATACCCCAGTGAGGCTTGAAGGAAAGTTTTCTGAAGCTGGTCATTTCAGCTTATGTGGGTCCTAGAAATCAAGCTCAGATCACCAGGATAGAATGGCAAAGGCATTTTCAGATGAGCCAAACCCTTTGTTTAAAAACACATTTTACATCAATGATCCTATCCTGTGCATTTGAAATACACAGAGTTAGAGACTACTCCCAAGAGTTATAAATCTATGTATACACTGCATACTCCTAGAGACTAAAATAAAACTGTTCAATATACATATGAGTAATGAATTTCATATGTTCATAGTATGTAATGTTTAATAAAAATGCATTCATTTATGTACAATATGCACAGTAAAAAAATTTTTTTTAATCACACAAAAAAAAATAACCAGGCAGACAGAATTCAGAAAAAGGAGGTAGGGTGACTTTATTCAGAAGTGAGTTTGAGAGGCTGAAAACATGGCAGATGGAGGCTAGACTTGAAGCCTTCAAGGTTCAGGCTTGCAGAATATTAAATTGTATAGAGGAAAGAAGCTTCCAGGCCTAGACCTAGGGTGACTTAGACAGAAACACTCTGGGCACAGTCAAGCCATGTGCTCAAAAAACTTGAGTATGCCTCTCACCTCATCCTTTCCTCTGAGGAGATAAAAACATTTACAAGAGTTTTTGTTTTAATAACTTATAGAGATCCAAACAAGAATTATTGTATTTTGGGCAGTATAATAAGCATAAACCACAGAATGATCTTTAAATATCTAGAATTTAAATGGTATACTTAGAAGTAATCAGTTCATTAATATGGACAAACCAAATAATATCTAAAATACAACATAAGGAAAAAAACATATACATCATGATACATATATGTTGTGTGAAACTGAATCCACATTGAATTTTATTCATGACATTTGATGCTCAGTTGTAAATAAAATTTATAAAAATCAATAAACTGTTTTAACTCAATGAAGAAAAGATTCAAAACAAACCAAATCAAGGATAAATAAGAAATTGATAAAGTTAAGAACCATCACCATGAAAAGGAAAGCAGGTCATGTTAATGTTATGAAAATATTATATACATAATATCTAATAAACCAACTAAGTGATAAGTAGTAAATGTCATGGAAAATATTATAGGAAGAGAAGTGTATAAATGGAATGTAGTATGTGACACACAATTGTTTTCCTAAGATATTCTAATTAAAAGAGCATATCCCCATCCTAACAATATCAGAATGGCTAATTTATATTTCTGTTGATGTCTTCCATCCTTTCTTGACATTCTATGATTCCTCCATAATGTAGAAGTCTAAGATCCTGTCTAAATTTCTAAGGAGTGTGGGACAGAATGTTAACTGCAGCTAAGTAACTCCCTTTTACTATTATGCAAATAATGATAGTTTCTATGTACCATTTATATGCGGTATCTTATTTCAATTTAAACCAAATTATATCATTATTTGACTCTTGTTCCTCTGTTATGTCCAATACCAAAGGAAATCCCTAGATTTTTGTTGCTTTTTTGATGAATTATTCATACTTATTGTTATCATGACACATTCCTAACTGTAAGCTGCAAAAGTAAGCAAAAAATTATAAGAAATTGATAGAGCATATACAGGGGGAGGAAATCCCCCTCAGGAACAATCATAGGGGAGGGGAATAAGGGGAAAATGGGAGGGAGGGAAGAATGGGAGGATACAAGGGATGGGATAACCATTGAGATGTAACAAGAATAAATTAATAAAAAAATTTTAAAAAGAAATTGATAGAATGTTGACATTCTGAGAAATTTTGATAGTGGCTATTTATAGAAAACAGAAGATCCAATGTAATCTCTGATGAGAAGTAGATACATTGGGAGAATGTCCAGGCCCTGATGAGAATGACTTTTTATCACTTGTTTAAATTACAAATGTATTTGTGATCAGTTGGGAGTTGGTATTCTTTCTGAATTTCAATGGAGCTGAAATTAGTACACTTGAGTATTTGTTTATTAATTCAACAAATATGTATTGCATTCCTATGACTCTTGTAATTTTTTCAATCAATAGATCGATATTAATGAAGATATTATTTTAAAGCAATAAATAATCTTATAAAGCAATAAATAGTCTTAATCATGGAGTTGAAACAGGTAAGGAATACTGACTTTGATTAAGTATTTTGTGAAATAAAGTAGAAAAGACCTTATGCCTAGAAACACAATTTAATCAAGTAGATCAGCTTTTGTATTTTCTTGTTTGTTCATAAAATTGAGGTGCGGGTGCATTATGCCCATGAAGGTAGAATTGCGTTAAGCAATGAAAGACTTTACACATCGTTGTCTATTGTTCAGTGGCTAGCATGGCAAGGATCCAGAGACAAACCTTATGCTTTCTCTCTGTGAAACTTTACCTTGCTTAGGGAGGGTTGATTTGACAGCAGGTGTGAGATTGGGTCTGATTTGATCTTAGATTTTTGTCATTTATCCTTTCTCACAGCTCTATTTTTGAAGCATCTGTTTGCTAGTCTTCTGGTAATTTGCTGTTTTTCAAACCCTTAGGAAAAGTCACCACTAATCGTGTAAATGCCTGGTAAATGCCTTTGCCTTTATCAGAGGAATAGTTCATTCTATTTGTTTCTGTTCAAAATATATCTAGAATTGCAGGAACGGTCATGATCAGGGTAGCAAATTGATCACATTATCTCAAACCTTTCCTTTCAGATTTTAAGGACATAAGAGGTTTTATAGAAATACACATGAGTTTTTCTTTCTGATATCATTTCATACAGGGTACAGACACACTGCCATTCATCACCAATGATGTGGGAAATACGTACAACCTCTCTGTCCTGCTGTTTCTTCAAGTGCATCAGTAACAGGATCTACTTATCAGGACAAGAGCAGCAGTTGACGTATGTAAATCATCTATGTGTTTCGCCATGACATTGTTGGTTTTCTTCTGGAATACTTGCTTTGATAAAATAATGACATTTAAGTAGGCATCTTCACTTCTAGATCACACTTTTTTTTCCCTCTTAATTCTTTAGTATTCTTTAAGGCTATAAAACTAATCTTTTAATATATTGTCATTTTTTTTTTGAAGAAAAGTTTTAATCTGTTCTTGATGATTCTGGATTCTTGTTTGTAGAAGCCAATAAACTTTCTCTTTGCTGCATATATAAAATTATATTTATTTAGATATTAAATTTTATATAATACATATGTGTTACTTGCATGTATTATATATTTTCAATGAAAATAGGATTTACCTCTGGTATTTAATCCTTTCTGTGTGAAAGTCTACCTACGTGGATATAAATTGCTACTATGAAAATTGACTAAGTAATCAAAGAATCTTTGTTTAATTTGTCAGTTGTTACCTGATCATTTTTTAATTATCATTGTCTTCCTCCTAATTCCTCTCATTTGCTTTTTATCAGCTTTGATTCTTGAATATCTATTTATTAAGTTCACATTTTATTTCTTTTACAGATAAGATAAGCAAAGCATCAGGCTTTTAGTCTAGCATATTTATAAATTGACCCTTGAAATATGTGTCTAAGTTTACATAATAGCACGAGTTTGATGGATTTTGATAAAACAGAAAGGAAAGTGTGGGAGGTGAATGCGACCAACACTTGCAGTATATTTATAATAATAATAATGATATATAAATACAACAGTAAATTTAGAGTGACTTGTTCATCATCCAGGAGTTGGCAATTCATTATAAAAATTACATCGTATAACATTGTCTCCTGAAAATAGGAAGTCAAATTTACATGGTATCTACTTCCAGCCATACACAAAAAAAAAAGGAAAGAAAAACTTTCTAAAGGTCTGAGGTCTGATTATTTTAACAATGTGATATCAGTAGAAGGACATGGAAAACTCAGAGTGGCTATTTCCAGTCAGCTCATTGCTCAGTTACTCCTAAGAGACATGATGATTATGGACCAATATGAATTGAAGTCTCTTCATTCAGTGGCTCTTCAACAGAGTTTTAGAAATTGTATTTTTACTGAACATGCTCAGATTTACTTTTGGTCATTAGTTGCTAAAAAAAAAAAAAAAAAAAGGTAAAGCAACTTGCATATCATTAGGCATTATAAATCATCTAGAGACGATTTAAAACATTGCAGAAGTAAAAGTAGAGAGATGGATTGTATGGAAACAGCACGTCTTCTGCATAAGAGTGTCTCTGCAATGTTGGTATATGTCAGAACAGCCCATGGAAAACTGTCTGAGGACACTTCTGAGAGCTGATAAGAAAACTATAAATAAATAAGACAAGAGCCTTGTGACTTCTGTTTCTCCATAACATGAATTTGTTTTGGGAATGTGCTTTTATGATTTTGCTTCAGTTTGTCTAACACCTTACCCATTACTATGTAGAATGATGTTTCTAGCCTTGGGTTGTCCTCATGAATGTACACAACCTAACTCATGTGACCTTACCCTTGCGACTTCAGTGAACTGTGTTCACATGACTCTGCTCAACCCTTAGAATATCTTCCAAATTTAAATTGCCGGGTGGCCTGAATCAGGTTTCCCCTTGCATGAAACTTTAGTCCACCTCATTTCTAGGCCCTGCTTTCACAAGTTCATGCTGCCAAGTAGAGCAAGAGCAGGTATCCCAACGATTGGCTTAGAAACCATTTTGTCTAGATAAAGATGATATATGTATAAATAACTAATAAGTGTATTAATCATAAAACAAATTTTATACTTGATTTAATTTGTGAGTAATGCAGTAGTAGACTTACATGTTAGGATTGTGGGCAATTTTACAAGTTTTATCATGAAATTAGTTTATATTGGATGGATGGAGCAAAGCTCCAATCACCTTACATATATACACATACACGCATACTGGTGGATGGAGCAAGGCAAGCCTGATTTTTTGCATAATACATACATATGTAATACATACTATATACTTACACACATCTAAACATACATGCTTACATACAGATATACAAATATACACACAATCAGAGAGACAGACAGTCAGACAGATGCATATCTGATGGATGGGCCATGGAGCAGATCTCCAGCTCCAACAACTGCACTGTATTTTTTCTCTCAGCCTTTTTATATTACAAAGTTCTCTACGTAAGAAGAAAAATTACCTAACAGCCATAAAAGCAATTATCTAAACAGATACATTTGTTACACAAGATGGAGTTAAAGTAAGATTATCGATTGCATGTTTTTCTATTAAAACTCCCACCTGAATAAACATTCTATATGTATTTTTTATTACAGAAGTTCATAAGTTCAAAGCAATAGTTTTATCTGTCTCCCCTTACCCAAGCTCATTAATAGTTCAAGGGAAGTTTTATGTCAATTAACAAGGATGAACCAAGGAAGAGGTAATCTATCTTATGCCTCATATTTGAAGCTTTGTATATTTACTTGTAGCTAACAATATATTCTTTCTTCCTATACTCATAATAGAATCATCTATTTCTAATTATGGCTTTACTGATCATGGTGCATACTGAGGCTTGTGATCTCATCTATGGACCTAACATAGGGTGAACGTTTTCTTTGTTCATAAATTTGTCCTAAGTCTAATTTTCTTCCTATTGCAGGTAACATATTTTGACACATGACAGCTCACAAAATTCCTACCAGTCTTTGCTATTCTGTACAGGGGCTTAAAATTACCTGAATCAAATAAGGAATTCTATAAAATCATTATTAGTTATTATAAAATCACCACCTCATCTAAACAGCATATTTCAGAAAAGTACATCTTCATATTGATCTACAGAAAAATTGCTCAACAATGTGGGCCAATACCTAGGAAACAATAATACCAGACTATAGACAATAGGATTTAAGAGTGTGATAGGTAAATGAAATTAATAGGAAGTAGTCATGTTGTAAGAATTTTTTAAGAGTCAGCTATGTGCATGGAAGTGTCTCTAACCAAAAATTCACCATAGGAAGGCTCATAAATGTTCATGAGTTCAAATAAAATTACTATAAGTTGAGTTTCTATAACACTGAGAATTTATGATGATGAAAGTTATAAAACTTGCCCAAGCCCACTATAAAATCTACAACCTATGGCCCAGATTAGTTTTATCATAATTCCAATATTACAGATCTCCAGGTTCAAAATGGATTATTTCCAGATTTAACATGATTCCATGGAGCCTATTTATTTAGAATAGATGAGTGAAATTCCAGTAACTATGCCTTTTTATTCTTGAACATTAGAAGGTTAACAAGGAATATTTGCAGAACAAATGTTTTAAACACTGAGATGCTTATTTATTTTAAGTAAAATAATACTAGCTTAGTTGGAATGTAGAGGTTTCCTTTTGCACTTACATACTCCATTGTTTCCATTTCAGGAATTTCAAACAGTCAAATATGAGAAGAAGTTAATTTCCTTATAAAAGCAGACTCACTTCAAGTACAATTTAAGCTCACATAGTTCTTTGAACTTTGTTGTTGCAAATATTTTTTAAGAAGACTATAAAGAATATTTTCTTTATTCCCCATTTCCTTTTTTTCTAGTCAATTTTTCATTTTTTTATTAATTTATTCTTATTACATCTCAATGTTTATCCCATCCTTGTATCCTCCCATTCCTCCATCCCCCCCCCCCATTTTCCCATTATTCCCCTCCCCTATGACTGTTCCTGAGGGGGATTACCTCCCCCTGTATATGCTCATAGGGTATCAAGTCTCTTCTTGGCAACCTGCTATCTTTCCTCTGAGTGCCACCAGGTCTCCCCCTCCAGGGGACATGGTCAAATGTGAGGCACCAGAGTACATCCTATTGGGACTCTAAATGAGAGATGCATGGGAGAATAGCAAAATAATAGGATACAGAGGGTCCTAGAAACCTACAAGTAGAACAATATGATAGGCAGATTTGGGCCCAGGGGTCCCGCTCAAACTAAGGCACCAGCCAAAGACAATACAGGAGGTAAACTTTAAACCCCTTCCCAGATCTAGCCAATGGTCAGAATATTCTCCACAGTTGAGTGGAGAGTGTGATATGACTTTCTCACGTACTCTGGTGCCTCATATTCCCCATTTCCTAACTGTTAACTTTATAACAACTGAAGACCCCCCCCCCACTAAATTCAAGGAAATTGAAGTTCAAATTGAAGTTTCACATATGAACTTTTGATTATCTTTTGGCTGATTCATTCATTCATTCATGATTCATTATTTCCACAGTGTGATTTTGCTACTCTAGGTTCCATGTTTATAGTTAGTGTCTTCTTATAGGCTCCAAAATCTTAGAAAAATATCACACGCTTTATTTTTGTTTTGTAATAATGTCAGGGAATAAAAATGCACAGTAGTTGGAAATTGCCTCATTAATAAATTTCTCTTTCCCCTTTACATTTTACTTTGATCTTTATAGGAAATTTTATGATACATAGTTCATGAGTGTTAATACACTGTATTGCATTTTGCTTCTGTTGTGTTTTATGATACTTCTAAGATCTTCTAATGAACAGCAAGCAAAGTGTCTCATAGCACACTGGTTACTGAATTTTTTCTCTTTGAACTAGATATATAATCACAATTAATTTTAATGTATGTTACATCTTCAACATAAATGTAAAAATACATTAACCACTGTAAAGTTATATACAATAGAAATTATCATCTAGTGAACAAAGCATTTTGAGTAATACAGAAGATAAACAGTGCCATTGGTTTTATAAGATAATTATTTCTTGCCAGTATTTAATAAGATTTTTTTTTCATTTCCAGCAAAGTTTTCCCTTAAACCTCTTGTTAGAGGTTAGGGGAAGAGAATGTTTTGTGACTGCTCTAAAAAGCTGAATTTAGAACTGAATTCTTTTCTTGGAAACAGCAGAAAACACATTAATAATTTATCCTTCTCATCCATTCATTTCCAACATAGCAGTCATGTAAATAGCTTTGAACAGATTTGGAACTTAACATATGCTATAGTTCACTTTAACTCCTCAAAAGATGTAAGTAATGTTTAAAACTGTAATCATACGATGTAGTTTTTATGCCCTAGATGATTATTACTGAGCTGATGTAGAAATGACTGCTTGCACCAATTTATTTCCTCTCCTGCTTTGCTTTATTACCTGAAATTCTCTTCATTAAAATTTCTTCTTTGATCAAAGCATTGTGCTTCTAGATGGCTCTTTCTAATGAAAAACCTTAATTCATTATTTAATGTTACACAATATTACATTTCAAAATGAGAAGCAAAATTAAGACACAGTTCCAAGGCAAAGGGACTTGAAATAAAAACATTTTTTCGTAGGAGAATGAGAAATCCTAGCTCATGAAAGTAAGACTTGGGCAAGGTGGACGACAGGCTGATTCATAATTTGTAGCCACCTTCCCAGAATAAAACACACATGTTCCTGGTTTACATGTTCCTGTTTTGAATATTTGCAGCATTTTGTATATGTGAAGGATTTCCTGGATTTACAGTGAAACTAAAATCAACCAGATGTGGACAGACTTAGGTGCTCCAAAAAATTAGACCATGAAGTATAAACAGTCCAGATAGAAGTCAGATACATTCTAAATACTTTTACCACATGCAGCTTGCTATATTCTGTATTTTAAGGTAGAAAACTATAGTTTTCATTAAAGCAGAGCATTCTAAGCCTACAAGTTCCCAACAAGCCAAGTCAACCTTGAATTAGTTCCCTTCCATTGACATTTGTTTGCTCTGTCCTTTCTCTTCCACTTTCAGAATAACTGATTTTATAACTTCAGTTCTACTCTTCTATAGTTTGTGGTGTGCCCCTTCTGCACTCTGATTTTTTTATGACAATTGTTGTAACAATTCTTCTCACTTCTCACTCTCAGTTTCCAAACTGTTTGAAGCCAGTTAAGTTGACAACATTGTCATCCTGCATAGAAATTGTGTGTCCTGTATGAGTTGCAATTTTGATTGGATCAAGTAAACTACTTGTTTATTAAACAGTTGACATCTCCATTTTCTTAAGGGCCCAGTGGCTATATATAAGTTACCAATAAGGCCAACCAAATATAGCTTACCAAATTTCTAAGTTCCATGGTTGTCAGTTATTTTTTTATGTGAAGAAATGATGTGTGGTCACCCATGTAGTTGTCATTCACCCCAAAATAGAAAGAATCAACTGTTTACTTTAGGGCAAGATAACATAATGGTCCCATCAAAATACTTAAAATGGAGGAATGGCTTCCTAAATACACATAGAGACATCTCAGGGACAAAGACTGGTCTATAAGAAAGATGTTTGATCTTACTCTTAGTGATATTTGAAGATGGATTAGTCTCTGCTGAAAATTCAGAAAAGAGCCTGGTGTCTAACCACTAGATTTTTGCAGTGAACTTTGTGCTAAACAATTCCAACTGTCACATGGTAAGTACATATTTCCACACAGAAGTAGACTGTGACTTTTATAGAACTAGTGCTTTAGACAAAAATCAATCACTGGATTCTAAAATTCCATATTAACTCTTTTAAGAGATCTTGTAGGGAATCAGAGTTATTAATAAACCATACTTTCCTAAGACAGAAAAAAGACCAGAATACACATCTACCAATTTTTTTTCTTTTTTTTTTTTATTAATTTATTCTTGTTACATCTCAATGTTTATCCCATCCCTTGTATCCTCCCATTCCTCCCCCCCCCCATTTTCCCATTATTCCCCTCCCCTATGACTGTTCCTGAGGGGGATTATGTCCCCCTATATATTCTCATAGGGTATCAAGTCTCTTCTTGGCTACTTGCTGTCCTTCCTCTGAGTGCCACCAGGTCTCCCCCTCCAGGGGACATGGTCAAATTGTGGAGAGAACTGAGTTTTCAAAGTTGCTATGTGTGCCCTAGTATTTTTGCACACATCCACCCACACCGACCTCCCCACCCCCCACACACACTCACACACACACAAACACACAAAAAGACACACACACACCACATTAAAAAAGCAAAACTATAAAGTGGTAAACACTTTTGAAATTTCATTTATGTGACCATAAATGTTACAATTAAGGGATATTAAGTTAATAATTTTAAAAATTATTAATCAGTAATCATTTTAACTATAGTACATATGAGTATGCAATATTAACAAAATTGTTAGATGAGAATTTTCAGTATATAATTTTGGTTATTTATATATTTTACCTTCCCAATTTTGCTTATTAGCTTACATATGATCTAATTTAACTAATAACTCTCTGAATTTGAATATTTTTACTTTGTTGACAGTAACACATCGAAAATTGGATATCATATTTGAGATGAGCCAGTAAAATTGACAGCAATATCTCTAGTGTGTCTCTGAATAGGTGCAGTGTGTACAGATTGCTTGCTAATATGCTCAAGATTGCTTTAAATGCACTGCAGTCTTGATAATCTGGATGAACTGTGTTTTTTCATCTTCTCTGGACAATACGCTACTTAAATTGGTTTTTAATGACTGTTTACAACTTGTGATGTTAATTCTTCACACTCTATATTTTGTTCATATTCTTTTTTTTCCCCCAAAACTCCTTCTGTACTATCCCTTATTAACCTCATATTCCACATTTTTCTTTTCCAATAAATAAATAGGTAAGCACATAAATAAATAAATAATAGGGAAAGTTGCCAAGAGAAAGTGCATTAAAACAATAAACAAACAAACATGCACGGGCCAGGCTTTTGTTGGCCAACTTCTCAGCATGAGGTCTTCTGGAGTGGAATTTGATAGACCAAGTATAACTTCATGAGAGAAAACTGATAGTTGCTTCCCAGCAGGTATCAATTTTCTAACTGTTTCTTTGTTAGATGTGGGATCCCATGTTAACTTACTTCTTCAGTTCCAGCTTAAATCTGCATAGGTCCTGAGCAGGCTGTCACAGCCTCTTTAGGCTCATCTGTGCATCAGCGCTGTCGTGCATGGTAAACACAATTTTCTTGGAGTCATCTGCTATGTTTATCTCTCTTACAATCTTTCTGGGTTTTCTTATGTCATATGAGACTTGATGGGAGGGGTTTGATGAAGACATCCTTTTAGGGCTGAGTGTTTTAACATTTCTTACTCTGCATATTGACCAGTTGTGGGTCTTTGTTTTGATTATTATTTGCTGAAAGAATAAGCTTCTATGATGAAGATTAAGCATTTCACTGATCTCTGAGTATAACAATATTTCATTAGGGGTCATTTTGTTGCTATGATTCTTTAACAGAATAACAGCAGTATGCTTTTCTCCAAGGCCTACAACCTATCTAGACTTAGGTTTTTGGCAAGTTTTTTCAATTGTAGAAATAGGGTTCATATAATGCGACATATATTTAATCAAAAGTAGTTAGTTATTCCCATAGAAATTGTGCCACCCATTGCACCAGTATATTTTAAAGACATATCTCACTACAGTTCAAAAAGTTTGTAGCTGTGTAAACTTGATGAAAACTTTTTTCCTGCATCTAGTATGTCATCTTTAGCAACAAAGAGTGTTAGATAGTAGGGTGAAACTTCTGGTTGCACACCAGCTCAACCTTTCTGTGTTTGATACTCATAAGCTTGTGTGTCTTCAGAAATAGGGTTTTACTATCAGACTGTGGATGGCAATATAAATAGCAATGGCAATAGCCTGTTTGGGGTGGGGAATCGATTGGACTCCTTTGACCTACAAATCAAAAATATGTACCCTGTCCTCATTTCTGTGGATTTTATATAGTAGCATATGATGTCTACCTTGGGTATTGTTTTTCTCACTACATTAATTTCCATCTATTTGTACTTTAGAAAGATTATAACTCAAAATTCCTTTAGTGTTAATTATCACTCCCCATAATCCTTGTTTACCTGGCCTTCCCATGCCCTGCCTTGTAAGTGGCCCACACTTACTTATCAGGCTAAGGTCACCTGATATGGCTGGCAAGACATTAAACTAGGGTCAGATTGATAGGTGCACAGTAAGACTGAGGCTGTGACAATATTGTTGAGAACAATGAGACTTTTTATACTTTTATCATAAATAGAATATAGAGGCTATTGCCAGGATCAATATAGTTCTGCACAGGGATGGTGTAGGAAACAATGGAGTTGTTGGCCTTGCCTAGCCATCTTGAGAGGCATGTGTCACAGATTTATCAGTCAACAGTCCATGGGCTCTGGAACATATATGCCTTTCAGTTTCTGAAAAATAGAAGCACTCACTCAGGAAGTGAGACATTCATGCTGCCTTGTGTTTCTTTGTATGTTTCCTTAGATGTCGAGGAAGCATGGAAGCTTGATAAGCCAATTGGTCTTAGACATCTATCTTGTGATCATCATTATTATCCCTGCTAGTAGGAGTGCAGACTTGTACCACCACTTTGGAAATCAATTTGGCAGTATCTCAGAAATTTGGAAAGAGATCTACCTCAAGATCCAGCTATACCATTCCTGGGTATATACCTAAAAGACACTCCACCATACAATTAGGATGCTTACTCAGCTATGTTCATAGCAGCTTTTTTCATAATATCTAGAAACTGGAAACAATCTAGATGCCATTCAACCAAAGAATAAATAAAGAAAATGCGATGCATTTACACAATGGAATTTTACTGAACTATTAAAACAATGACATCATGAAATTTGCAGAAAATGGATGGAACTAGAAAACATCATCCTCTGAGGTAACCTAGACCAGAAATACAAACATAGTATGAAGTATATATCCATTTATAAGTGGATATTAGTCACAAAGTCCTGAATAACCATGCAACAACCCACAGAATCAAAGAAGCTAAGTAACAAGGGAAGATGCTTGAATGTCATTGAAAAAGAGAAATAGATTAGACACAGGGGGTGGATGAATGGAGGGGATCGGCTGTTTGAGGAGTTGGGGACAAGAACAGGAAGTATCAGGTATGGAGAGGACTGAGGGAGAAAAGACCAGAAGAGAAAACTGGATTGATGAGCTAGAAACCTAGAACAATGGATACTCTCAGAAATCTATGAGAATGACCCTAGTACACTCCTAGAAATGGGGTGGTAAGAGAGACCTACTGGGAGAAAGATAGAGAAGGAAAGCTGTGATTGGGATGTAAGGTAATAAATAACTTAAAATTGTGGTGGATTAAAGACTGTGTTGATATAATCAAAGTGATTAAGTGAAATTTAATCAAATATCTTATGTTAATCTTGGCAACACTACAGGATATACAATCTCTTGGAACTTAAGTGCCTGGGCACATCTGTGAGAGATTATTTATATTAAGTTTGACTCCAAGCATGCGAGTGTGGAATTATATAGACTTGATTAGAAAGCACCATTCTATGAGTTGGAATTCTGGACTGAATATAAAGCAGAAAGAAAGCTGAGAAATAATATTCTTTGTTTTGCCAGGAATGGCTGGGCTTAACAACATTCTCTTAAAGAAAATACAGGATCAAAGAAGATATCAAAAGGAAATAAGAAAATATTTATAGTCTAAAAAATTAAATTCATATAACAAAATACATCATAATCTAGAGGTGGTAGCAGCACCAGTATTATGCAATAGACTTATGACTGTACCTGTTTACATTAAAAAAAGGGAAAAGGATCAGAGATTCAGTTTTGTGACAGATTGTTACCCTGCTCTGTGTGGTCCAATTATTTATAGCTATATTCAGAATATTACCTCTTTTTGGATTAGGGATGTCTCCTTGGTACTATTGTACTCTTGAAATCTGTTTTTGTTTTTGTTTTTAATGTGATTGAGTGATGTGTCCCAGTAGAGATTGTATTGATTCTCAGGAGATATTTGGCACATTAAAACAGTGTTACTCTGGTAAAAGACGGTAAAATTTTCTGAACTGAATACACTTTGCATTACAAAGTGCCATGAGGCTACAGGGATGAGATGTAAAAGGTTATGGCCTACATGTAACATATTTTGGTGCATATTGACAAAGTATGTTACTGCAATGGCCAATATGATTATGAACTTGATAAGGTCTAATATGCTATAGGAGACATGAGTCTGATAAATCCTATCTAAACACACCAAAAATCAAATTTCATGTCCACTAAAAAGGAGAATGTAGCTAGGTGTGGCAGCACACACCTATAATTCCATCACTTGGAGAAGCCTAGAAGTGTTGTTTGAGTATCAACTTTTAGGATTTTCTTCAATTTATGCCCTTTGGGGGCATGTTAGAGCTTTTGTAAGAGGGACAGAGAATACAAGGATCGCAGCAGCTAGTAGAAAGGGGAGGGAGTTGGAAAAATCCTCTCCATGGAGCTGATTTCAACCTAACTGTGATGCTATGAAGGCATCCACATCCAGGGTCCTCATTACTGCTAGTTTGACCTTGTGACCAACCTGCAGTCTGAGTGAATAAGAGAGGATCTGAGCTACAGTTCTTGGAGAAGCAAGCGCTTAGCTCATAGGTCATACGTTGAAATTGGACAGGTAGGTGCAGTGTCTTTGTGATTACAGAAAATTGCATGTAGATGGGGTGAAAATTTTGTGTGAAGTTTTAACTCTTATCCACTCACAGATCTCAATGTGACCTGGTGAAACAAGGACTTTTCTGCAGAATTAATAAATTGTGACATAGGAGGGACGACTTGGGAATGTGTGTGTGATTGATTTTACATTGCTTTTATTATTAATTCTAGTATAGAATGTAACTTCTTCTTGTTTGCTGAATCAGTTGTCATAACATAGAAATGTGCCTACCTGTGTTTACTTCTGGGTCTAAGTAGTTGTGGGTGGGCTAGTGTCAGAAAGCATGGAGGAAAGACAGGAAGATAATGCCTAAATTTGAAATTAGAGTGGTTTTCATAAGTGTGTCACATATCTGAGGCTGGTGTTTACATATAGCCATATGTCTATTATTTGTACAAAATCGCAACAGGAATGTACTTGCACATTCTCTGTGTTTTGCTAAAGTGTTATTATCTGTGCTAGAAAATATGAACTGCCTTTGTAATGTTACATTTTTAAATTCAAAGTTAGCAAAAGACATAATCAAAAGAGTAAAACGGCAATGCAAAGGGTAGAAAATATGTGTAAATCATATAACTGACAAGACATAAATAAACAGAATATATAAAGCCCTCAGAAATGTCAGCAGCAAGGAAGACTTTCAAAGCTGAGAACATGAGTTGAACAGACATTAATAAAACACAAGTTTTATAAAAACAGCCAGTCAGTATATGCCATAATGTTGGGCAGCACTAATCACCCAGGAAATGAAAATCAAATTGCATTGAGGACATCTGTTTTTAGGCATGGCATAGGCATTGTACTCAAGAAATCACTGTGGCCATGATTCTATGCATAATACCAAAAGATTGGATCCATTGTTTCATCATAGATGGGATAGGGGCCCATGAAATCCCTCACGTCCTATGGGGAATGTTGCAAGTGTATGGTGGTTGGAGATGAAGAGTCATTTTCTTCAGCATCATGGGCACTATTGCTTTGCCTTGCTTATGCTTGGCCATGAGATTGTAATAATTCCATTGGGTCATTCCCAATAACAGACATGAAAGCAGTAATAGTGCTTACTGAAAATAGTTTCAGTAGTGAGAGATGGGATGAAAATCGACAGTGGCATGATTAACAACCATTATATAAACATTAACAACCGTTATCTAAAACTACAAAGTAAAAAAATAACTGCCTTAATTACCAATTTCCATAGCATACCTACTACTGTATTGGTCTTAGTTTTTGAATTTTAACAAAAATAGAAATATGGCTTCATAAAATAACAGAATCCTACTCTTTTGAAGATAAGTATTAATTCTCTCTCACTGTTATGGGAGAGAGCTTCAAAATTAGAAAAGGGAAATCTGCATATACAATGTAAGAATAAATTCAGAATTGGGAATAAGTGTGTGTGTGTGTGTGTGTGTGTGTATGTGTATGTGCATGCATGTGTGTGTATATATGTTTCTATTCATAGTATGTTTCTAATATATACCTATGTGACAATGGGGAGGAGAACAGAGTGAGAGGGATTGAAGAAGGGAAGGAGGGAGGAACAAAGATAATGAATGAACAAGTAAGGATTGGAGAAGATTTAAGAGAACAAACAGTTAAACATGTCTTAAAAATGGGACCAAAAGAAAGCTAGCACTTGTAAATGCCATTTCTCCTTGGACAGAATCCAGGACAGGACAAAGGTCAGTAGTACTTCAGCTAGCGAAGAACAATGCAAATGGAAACATCTTGTGATATTGCCCTGGGTCACTCAACCAAAATTATGGAAATCAGATTTTCAAAAAAGTAATTATGATGTGGTTCACTGTAATCACATTGAGAATATTTAAGCATCGAAGTAAATAAGAAAGAGCAATATTTACATCACAGGATAAAACAATATACAATAATACTTTTGGATATAATTCTAAATTAATGAATAAGCAATCCAGTCATAATAGTAAAACTCCAAATAACAAGCCAAGCATAACATGGAAGGTATATCTAAGAATCACCATGTTAGCATATTATCAAGAAACAGAATAATTATATATCTTAAATGGGTGGAGATAGAAAATATCATCCTGAGTACGTAACCCAGACCAAGTAAGACACACATGGTATGTACTCACTTATAAGTGGATATTAGCCATATAATACAGGATAACACTGTTATAATCCATAGAACCAAAGATGCCAAGGAAGGCCCAAGGGAAGATGCTTGAATCTCACTCAGAACAGGAAGTAATACTCATCTGAAGTAGATGGAATGAGGGAACAGGATGAGAGAGGGAGTGGGGCAGAGGGGGGTATGTGGATAATGTGAGGGAGGTTAAAGGGACCAGAAGCGAGAATGGAAATTAGTGAGAGGGCATCTCTGGGATAGGGGAGGCCTTGGAGGAGTGTGTGTGGGTGACCTGAGGTGAGATTTCGAACAATGGGGGTTAAAGAGCCTGAAGTCACCACCTCCTGTAGCAAATTGAGACTTCCAGTGGAGAGGGAGGGACACTACCCACCCATTACACCTTAGGCTAAAAATTTGTCTTGACTACTTGAAGTGTGGGGATTGGAATGGAGCAGAGATGGGGGATGGTAAATCAATGACTAGCCTAGTTTGAGACCCTCACCATGGAGGAGAGTCAGCCCTTGATACTATTAATGATACTTTGCTATGCTACTTGAAGTGTGGGGATTGGAATGGAGCAGAGATGGGGGATGGTAAATCAATGACTAGCCTAGTTTGAGACCCTCACCATGGAGGAGAGTCAGCCCTTGATACTATTAATGATACTTTGCTATGCTTGCAGACAGAAGCCTAGCAAAGCTGTCTTCTGAGAGGCTCCATCTAGCAGGTGATGAACACAGATGTAGAGATGGACAGCCAGACAATAAGCTGAACTCAAGGAGCCTTGTTGAATAAAGAGAGGAAAGATAGAGGAAGTCAGAGAGGTCAAGATTACAACAAGAAGATCTACAGCCTTAACTAACCTAGGCCCATGTAGGGCACACAGAAACTGAACCACCAGCCAAAGAGCATGCATGAGCTGGACCCTAGACTCTGCACGTATTTAGCCTTGGTTAAGTTTGGTCAACATACGGGTCCCCTAACAATAGGAGGAGGGGTTATCTCTGACTTTGTTGCCTGTCTCTGGATCCATTTCCCTAGCTAGGCTACCTTGTCAAGCCTCAGTGGGAAAGGATGTCCTGTTGCAACATGAAGAGCCAGGATGAGTTGGTTCCCAATGGGTGGACTCCCTTCTATGAGAAGGAGAAGTAGGAATGGGGGAGAGGGCATGAGGGTGGGGCTGAGAAGAATGAAAGGAGGGGCCTGGCATCAAGTTGTAATGTGATTGAATAAATAAATCTTCCCATAAGCTCTTTATTTTAAAAGAAAAATATTTAAGCCATATTAAAAAATATGGGTTACATCAACTGAAAACAAAAACAATAACCCCAGTATCACAAAAACATAGGAACGAATAACATCCATTCTAATAAGATACTCTAAGGGAGCTAGCTACTCACCATATTAAAAGAAATTGCAAAAAGATATCAGAATCACCTAAATGGGACATCTTATAGAACATAACAGCCTGTCCTCTTAAAAGATGGAAAATATTTCAAAAAAATGACTGAAATAGAAAACATTCTGTCCATTCACTATGTTTATCTGTGAGTTTCATTCCAGAACAGCAAGCAAGTAGCCTTCCTTACATTAAATGTTAATTATTATTGGATGTTAATGAGTAATAAATGTTTCCTAGTTTTTATTTTAAACTGCATTTCATAGGAGAGTATGTTTTTTGTAATAGAAACTAAGTTATTTGTGGACAATGAGGCAGCGAATTTTCATTTATCAAACGATTCTGGAAAAATTATCAGTGATAATTGAAACTTTCCTGGAAGGTGTGCCCAATGCTTTGATTTTTTCCATACCAGTTTTTCCCTCACTTTTATTTCAAAATGTAGTCACAGAAGTATACACACACACACACACACACACACACACACACACACACACACACACACTCCTCCAGAAACAAAAGCAGAAATGAGTGAACATAGAAATGTATATCATGAAACAGCTGTATCCAGAGGTCCTCATAATAGAAGCTCAAGCCATTATTTGGTTATGTCTTTACTCTCCTGACAAGGAGTGTCTGTCAGGGGATATTCTTAATGATTGAAATAAGAAGTCCCAGACAACTGTGGGCAGCAACAACTCTGGGAAGTTCGTACTGGATTATATGGGAAAGAAACCAAGCAACCATGAAAAGCAAGCCAGCCAGTGAGCAGCAGTCCTCAGTGATCTCTGCTTCCATATCTGCCTTCCAGTCCTCCTGCCCACCTTGAGCTCCTCCCCTATAGCCCTTCAAAGATGCACTATAAGTGGGAAGGTGAAGTCAACTTGCCCCTTTCCCATATTCTTGGTATCAGAAGTTATTATTTTTGTTATCTGATGTAACACAGCTGCAGAAAGAAAACTAGGACACATTCAAAGTCTATAAGCCATCCCTCCAGACTTAAAATGCAGTGTCATAAGTCGAGACGATGCTTCCCCCATTCACACTTAATCTTTACTCAATAGTTCGGATTACTCTTTTAATTAATTTATTTTGAACTCGGTGAATTATTCTGCTGGCCCAGATCATTTATATTATTTGTGGAGTATTTTTTAACTAAAAATTCTCTTTGAAGTCACATCTACTCCATTTGAATTTAAACTCAGAGTACCTGAAAACTAAGATCTTGCATATATTTATACCTCAAGTAACCTTTTTAGTTTTCAAATTGTTGTTGTTATTTATTTAGCATTTTGCTACTTGTTAATCTTTGTGACAAACAAGTCATAGTTAATTAATCCTTAAAATGGTTATATTTTACAAAATTAATTTTACCAATGAAATAAATCTAGGCTCATAGAAATCAGCAAATTACACACAGACACAATGTCAATAAAGGACAAACTTATTTATTTATTGTTTTTACTTTCTAAGGAATTGAAATTAGCACAAAGAAACCCAGAAAACCATAATTATAAGTATAAAAAGCTGTGGAAGAATAAATATATTCTCTAAAGCAAATCAGAGTGTTGAAGCTATAATAAAATGAACATGACAAGGGCTTCCCATGACCCCTTGCAGTAGTTTCATTTCCCACTCCCTGACTGTTTTTCAAAGGCAAGTTCTTAACAGTACATTGTGAAATGTGTGGAGTTGAAATCATACATCATCTTCTACTTTTGTGCTTTGAATCATTTGTCATTATATTTTTTTTAAAACTGAATGTGCACCGTTTGTGATTATAGCGGTATACCATAGTTCTTGAATCCCTTTGGTAAGATGTCTCGGCTGATTTCAGATTTCTAACATTATGATTGAAGTGCTACAAATATTTCAAGTACTTTCCAGTGTAGACTAAATATTTTGAATAAATGGATGATATTTAGACATGTAAATTCTAAATTAAGTGGTAAAACTTTTGTGAAGCTAATAGTCCTTTCCAAAATGGGCTTTCATGCTAGAATAAATTCTCTCTTCCATTTCTTCCCTTTTATCTCATAAATGTCTGCACCCTTAGCATTTCTCTTCTTTGTTTGTTATACTAGAAATTCTACCTTCATATCACTTTTTGATTTTGTTGAAATATAGATAATTTTAAGCGACCTCTCATTCCCTGAAGGCAATGTCTTGAGTGTTGATGAAGACAACAGCGTTAGTGGCTTCAAAATGTGGAAAACTTATTCTTAGTATGACACAAACTTACCCCTTTTGAACTAGCTTCCACTGCCCTAAAAGGTGCGATGCCAGCCTCTGGGAGAGAACAGACACCAGTTGTCTTACTTGCACTGACTTGAACAGTACATGCTATGGTACCTCTATTACAGCCAAGATGTTCTTGCTCAGGGAATAGTAACATACTTGTTACTGGGTTATCTAACTGCTTTCTCAATGCATTCTCTTCAAAATAGAGAAACCATTATTTATACTTTAACCATGGTCAGAAGCCCATGGCGGAGGAGGTTCTAGTCTCTTGAGTAGAACCAGCTATTGCTATTTTCCTAAATGACCGTGGTGTCAGATTGCCTTCTACATTAACATGATTGCATTTATAAAAAGCCTGGGAGGCTCTCAACATTTGCCAGAGAAACTTCTTTTTGCACTGGGCAGTGTGGTCAGTGGAGAGATCCATAGTTGTTACATTGCTGAGAATTAGGAACTGAGATCTTCTCTAAATGGAACACACACACACACACACACACACACATATGAACCATAAGGAAGGTTCAGCAAATGTCTTGGAAGAGGGTGAGAAAGAAGAATGTAATAGCAGAGACATGGAAAAGACCACTGTGAAATGTTGTCTTTGGGACTGTGCAGACATGAACCAGCAAGTGTAGTTACCTAAGACTGACACATAATCAAGTGAAACAAACTTCTTGTGTGGGTGGGTTAGAAGCTCTCCATGCCTCATCCTATTCTGAAGAGCACTGGTAGTACATAGTTTGTGGGGTTGTCAGAACTAATATTTACTAAGGATGTCGTCACTGGCAGGTTAATCATGCTTCCGTGGGTAGGTCCACAACAATAACATAGAGACAATGCTGACTAGACTCAGAGAATTATTAAAACAAAACTCATTAAGATGGCTGAAAGGAACGTGCATATGTGAAAGTTTGAGGGGAAAATAGGCTGGAGATATAATAATATTTTATTACATACATGTAAGACATTCTCAAAAGTAAGAATTGAATGAAACAAAGAATTGGTTATTCACAACATTATTAACACCTGAACTGAAAAATTGAGAATGAGAAACAAAAATAAGAAAGGATTTTATGTCCACTGTTCCTGAAAGTCCACATTGTTTCCCTTTTGGATACTCATGTATTCCAACCTAATGTAGGTTTCTAATATAACTTGCTTTTCTTTATTACATAGATCCATTTCCTGAACTTCCAATTTTAATGTTTGAATCACCTCACTATGTTCGTTTTATCGTTTACTTAGCTTTAGCTATTGCCTTTAAGCAAAATAAAGTGTGACTTGAAAAAAAGTTTTCATCACTTATGAGTGTAAGTTCTGTGTGTATATGTGTTTGTAAGTTTCTTTGTTTACAAATTGCAATTATATATATATATATATATATATATATATATATATCGAGAGAGAGAGAGAGAGAGAGAGAGAGGGAAAGTCTCTTTTCTTACCTATGGTAAATTTCTACAACTTGGATATTATCTTCTTTATCATAACTTTTCAATTCTCATTCTCAGGTGATTTCTCACTGGGGAAATTATGAAATTATATAATACAGTCACATACAATATAAGACATGTCAAACTACTGTATAATTTCTAACATCCTGAACCACCAATATTCCTTTAAGTATAGAAACCTGGATAGCAACAGGTGACACATTTATATATACTTCAGAGCAGTCTTCATTTCATACTCCTGGCACTTAGTAGAAATCATCTTATGATTTAGGGCATAATAAGTAAGAAAGTGTCTGATGTGGAGCATTTCATTATAATTGGTATTATAACAGAGATTAATATGTGTCACATTCAAATTTTAAATTGCAGAATAAAGTGGAATATTATTTTAATAAACTATTGATTGAAAATGTTCTTCGAGATGACACAGATTAAGAGTATAACTCCTATAATAAACTTAAATTATGGATCTGCGCCTTGTAGTGATTGAGTTTTTGACTACTTCATTTGGTTCTGTAATTATGTAAATTTTGTTCTTATTTTTATTTATATGATATTAATGCTAATATTGGATGCAGTATCCACATATATTGGTTTTCTTCTGCCACTATAGGTGACTGTGGGTGTTTCTAATGCATGGTATGGTGTGAGGACATACTGTCCCCAACATATAAGAGCCTATTCTGTTCTGCTTTATGTCTTCTTTTTATTCTATCATCTTTTAGGTCATATATGGAAATGTATATAAACACTGTGTCTTTAGTTACCAGTTCCTTATTTAACCAAAGTTATATGTCAATCAACTGTAAAGTGGTTAGTAGTTTTTTTTTATTACTTTATTTTCAAGTTTTAATTTCTTCAGTTAGAATATTGACATATTTAAATGGAAAATAACAAAATAATATAAACAACTGCTATCTTTTAAAACCTTATAAATATTATAAGAAGATATTCAAGGAATATTAGAAACACTTTGAAAAAATATTAGCCAGATTTGTAATGTGGTAATAATTTCTCATTAGATGGATTCCTAATTCTTTTATTTCCTCCTCACTTTGTATTTTTTGTTTGTTTTTATTTTGTGTGTGGGGGGGGGTTGTTTGTTTGCTTGCTTTGTTTTGTTTTGTTTTTAGTTTTCTCCATTTTTTCTTCTTTAACTGACCCTGTCCTGTTTTACCACCTTTGATCCCATAAACTAATATGTACAATGATGTCAAACCAGAGGATTTTGTTCTTTTTTATCTGTAATTTCCATTTATTGAAAGTGGATTATTTTCCCATAATCCATTTTAATGACAGTTTCACATTCCTCTACTTGCCCCAATCTCCCCTTGTCTGCTGACTTCTATAACTGCCTCTTCTGTCGCCCATGACAAAATAAACAGGCTTCTAAGGGATAGTCATAGAAGATATGTGATAAAACATCTTGCCAGGTCACAGAGGAAGAGGTTATATGTGCAGGGGATACTAGATAAACTGAAGGCAGACATTAAGGGAGGAGGGCTGCCCTTTCTAAGCACCAGGGAAGGGAGGGAAAGGGGATAAAGGAGGAGATCTGGAGATAATGAGGAAGGGTGTGACATCAGGGCTGTTGAAGGAGGGAGTGGCAATTGGAATGTAAATAATTCAAACAGCAGAACATGCAGGTCACTTATATTTCTAATCTCACCAGATGGGAATACCTCTGAGACTGATGATTGTAAATGCATAGGGAGGCTTCATGTTGGCCTCAGATTCTCTGTGACTTATTGCTAGAAGCCATTCTTAGTATGGCATGAAGGAAGATTTGTAGATGTCTAACTTCTGCTCATACAATAATCAGAGAATCAGTCTTAATTTCTCTGTACATCACATACATCTCATACAATTATGATGTGAGAACTGTATAATACTTATGAGAAATTATGTTTTCAGAATAACAGAATCAGACACTGGCGCTGGATCAGAGCTGAGAGGACTCATTCCTCTCAGCCTGATGGACACTGACATCATGCATCCTCCTTTCTCCAGTCCCAGAAGCCTTTATTGCTGTCACCAATGAGAACTGGACTGCTTCCTGGACAACATTGTCAAGGACTTCTGATCACATTTGGTCCAGCATTTCAATCTGTCCATTACAGGACTCCTATTTAGTCTCTAATCTCTCAACACTTAGAAACTGGACCACAAATGCAATCCTTGGCTTGCTTATTCATATCCCCAATTTGGGGAGACCCCTTCTAAGGTATTATATGCCCCAATTCAGCCTGAAGAAACCTTAAGAGAAGTACTTCCCGTTTCCCTCTAAGAGGGGTTGGGTAGGTTTCTGTTTCCTCTCTTGGTCTACAAATGCTTATTTTCATCGGGAGTTGGTTATAAGTTAGTATTCTCTCTCTTCTCCTTTATCTTTCATCCATAGATAAGGAGATAGAAGCTGGAAAGAAAGGAAGGAAGAGACGGAGGTAGTATAGAACAAAGTGTGGATGATTGAATCTACTTAATTCAAGACCTTAATGTTAATCACAAAGATGGTTATCTCTAAGTCATTGGTACCAAATTTTGTATATTGATGCAAATAATGATCATGTCTAATACGAGGCTGATTTAGCACAACAATATATATCCTAAGTCTAACAGATAAGTATGATTCTATAGATATATAAGGTAAAATCGTTAAATAAGGTCTTCAAAGGCCTCAGAGAACCACAGAATATGGCATTTAAAGGTGTTATTATGCTCACAGGGTATCGAGTCTCTTCTTGGTGACCTGTTATCCTTCCTCTGAGTGCCACCAGGCCTCCCCATCTAGGGAACATGGTCAGAAATGGGGCCCTAGAGTTTGTATAAAAGTCAGACATCACTCTCCACTCAATGGTGGAGAGTGTCCTGTCCATTGGCTAGGTCTGGGTAGGGGTTCAAAGTTTACTGCCTATATTTTCCTTTGCTGGTGCCATAGTTTGAGCAGGACCCCAGAGGGAGGTCCCCCTCAGTCACAGACATAGGAGAGGCGAGTAGGGGGGAAGCAGAAGGGAGGGAGGAATGGGAGGATACAAGGGATGGGCTAACAATTGAGATATAATATGATTAAATTAATAAAATATTAAAAAATAAAGATATTATTATTCTAAAGACTCTTTTACATCAATATAAGTTAACTCCTGGAAACACTCAGCCAACTTCAAAGAAGATGATGAGCATCAATGAACTCCTTATGGAGTTTGCTTAAAATGAGGTAAACCAGCCACTGGACAAAATGTCTTCTTTCCTGCTGCAGACAGAATTCTGCCTAAAAATGGGCCGACTGAGATATAAGCAGAGTCAATGGCTGAATTCTGCCAAGATAGAGTAAGCAAGTCCTCAATATTTCCTGCCTTGCAATACGTCTGTCAGATATATTGGGCTAGAAGGCAGTAAAGTGTCTTAGTCATTTTTTTTTTCATTTTCAAAACTGCTAACCTGCACTTCCAGTTCACTCAGGTATTAAAGTTTTATTCCTTCTCAAGTCTCTGATGGGAATGAAGGATAGATAGTTTAGTCTTACAATTAAGCATAGTTGGTTATGGGTTAAGATTTTTAGATCAAAATAGATGTTTTAAGATAATAGAGATGAGATATGATAGACACTGATTTTCATTCGGAAATTTAGATCCAAAGAGATAGGAAAGATGTTTATTTCAAGTTTGCCAAATACAAATTGCCAAATCACTATGAACGTAACATTTATATAACTCATGATTGACTCATAGTTCTCCCTTCTGTATGTAGTTTGTTTTATTCATGTGTAATAAAATAAATGTATATGTTAAAAAATAAAATAGAAAAAAATCAGAATAGATAATACAAATAGAAGAAAAGAGCCCCCAAAACGGTTATAGATGCAGATACTCACTGGTTTGCATATCAGAGATCCCATAAAAACATCAAACATTAAGAAGAAAAAAATTCCTGCCACAAAATTATGTTACAAGGAACTGCCAAAGAAATCATTAAGTTTGTTATCTATTGGCCATAGACCACTGGGCATACAGCCTTCCATTAAGAGATTAATTTGTTCCACAGTGGGACTTCATTCTAGAAAACAAATTTTCATTTAAAATGGTTATCAATTAGAGACTGCCTCTGAGTGAGGAATAGGGACATGTGTCTACTTTTCCTTTCAGTTCTCACACTCCACCTACTGCAAATTCTTGCAGACCCTGTGCAGTCTGTCTTAGTTTCTGTTAGTTCAAATGCCCTTTAGTTACTTTGATTTAGAAAGCCTTGTTTCCTTGGTATTCTGCATCCTCTCTAGCTCTTACATCCCTTCTTTCTCCTCTTCAGTTTGTTTCCTGTAACCTCAGCATGTTTCAGTTTTTATTTCCTCAGATGATGAGGCTGATTCAACTCAGCTCTTCTGGTCTAAGCTTCGCTCCAAGCCGACTGATTCAAATTGGCTTCTTTTGGGTTTGGATTAAATTTTTCCGCCTGGCCTCAAACTAATTCTGGCAATATGTTTAAATCTTCTGGTTCCTTCTCATTCTCTGGCTCATGCTGTTTTTACCTGTCTAGCTTGTTTTCTCTCTGCAACTTATCTGTGTAAAACCAGCCCGGTAATTAACACTCAGTAAAAAGTCCCACTCTCTTCAGATGCTGCTTTTAAGTAGCCCCTCCTTCCTGTCCTATTCCCTTGAGAGTTCTGCATATCCTATCTCTACCTCATTCTGTCAACCCTTTCTCTATTCATCACTTTGTCTGCCTCTAAATTAGACATCACTTCAAACATGGGTGCTTCCTTTTATTCACTAGCCTTACTTTCATTGTTTGGGATTAAAAGTGTGTACGAAGAGTGTCTGTATTACATCCAGACCATGCTATTATCCAGAGCTTGTTTGCATTCCAGCCAGGTCACATAGATCTATAAGGTATTTGGATGTGACCCTTTGCCAGAGCAGCCATGTTGCTACATTAAAATTCCTTTACAGGAGATTGTACTGTTTGAAGTTTACATGCTACCTTTCAAATGTCCCTTAATTTTAGGTCTCTCCACATAGTCCCTCCCTCTTCTCTCTGTTCCCTGCCTTTTATCATATGATCCTCTTGTTTTCACTCCCACTGTCCATCCATAACACTGTATTATATTGCCATTTCTTAATGTGCCTTCCAGTCCCTTTACGCTAAACTTAACCTTGTGGTTATACAGAGTTTAGGATCCTTATCAAGGACTTAACAGTGGCTGCCCACATGTAAGGTAATGCATACCATATTTATTTTTCTGTGGCTAGATTACCCTACTTGAGATTTTGAATTCCATCCATTTACCTGTAAATTTCATGATATTATTCTTTTTAATGTTTGAGTGATATTACATTATGTAATTGTACAACATTTTCTTTATCTACTTTTTTGCTGAGGGACATTTAGGTTGTTTCCAGTTTCTAGCTATTGTGAATAGAGCAGCAATTAGTATGGTTGAAGAAATATCTCTGTGGATAACATGAAATTTCACTTGGGTTTATGCTAAAGAGTGGGTTAGCTGTATCTTGAAGTAAATCAGTTCTCATCTTCCTGATGTGTTTCCACACAGATTTCCACAGTGGCTGTATGAGTTTGTGTGCGGTCCTACCAACAACGCATTAATGTTCTCCTTACCCCACTGCATCACCACCGTGCGTTGTCTCCTGGCTTGCTGATCTTCACCATTCTGATGGGGAGGTAGGATAAAATTTCATGAGAGTTTTAACTTATATTTTCCATATGATTTAGGATGTTGACTATTTCTTTAAGTGTTTCTCATCCTTTTTAGTTTCCTCCTTAGAGAATTCTCCTTTCAGGCTCTTAATCCATTTTTAAATCAACTCACTTTAATCTTAATATCTAGCCTTTTGGGTTCCCTGTATATTTTGAATACTACTTCTCAACCAGATATGTATTTAGTAAAAAGCTTTTTTCCAATTTATAGTTGCCTATTTTTCACAAATTACAGTATCCTTTCCCCTACAGAGCTTTTCAGTTTTATGAGGCCCCATCATTGTTGTTCTTAATGTCTGTGCAAATGGTATTCTTTTCTGAAAGTCTTTTCCTATGCCTTGAGTTCAAGACTATTCTCACTTTCTCTTCTATCAGGCTCACACTGTATTGGTTTTATGTTGAAGTCGTTGCTCTATTTGCGGTTCAGTTCTCCACAGAGTGAGATTAAAGATCAATTTTAATTTTCCTACATATAACCATCTGGTTTGACTTTCACCATTGGTGATGAAACTGTTTGTTTTTCAATATGTATTTCTGATTTCCCTGTCAAAATTCAGGTGTCTATAGGTGTGTAGATTTATTCCTGGGTCTTCAATTTTATTCTTTTGATCAGTGTGTCTGTTTTGTGCCTATACCATGCTGTTTTTCTTAGTATACATATATACTATTCCATATTTGAAGCAGAATATTGTCCTTGCAGGACCTCTAAAGAATTATGTAAACCAGGCACAATGGTGCAAGACTGTAATCCCAGCACTCAGGAAGGCAGAGGCAGACTGATATCTCTAAGTTCTAGGTCAGCCTGGTCTACAAAGCAAGTGCAAGACAGCCAAGGGTAAAGAGAGAAACCCTGTTTCAAAAAACCAAACAAACAAACAAGCAAATTGTGTAGACCTTTAAAAATGATTTCATTGAATCTTGTTACCAAGAACAGTGTTCTTGGTAAGAAGACCATTTTTACTATATTAATGTTGCTTATTTATGAGCATGCAAGATCTTTCTGTCTTCTGATATAATCTTGAGCTTTATCCATCAATGTCTTAGAGTTTTCTTCGGATATGTCTTGCACTTGCTTAGTTATACTTAACCCATTGTGTTCTATATTATCTAAGTATATTGTAAAAGGTATTGTTTTCCAGATTTCTTTTCTCAATCCATTTGTTATTTGAATATAGGAAGGCTGCAGATTTTTGGAATTCACCTTGTATGCAGATACTATACCGAAAGTGTTTATAACCTGTGGGAATTTCCTAGAGTAATTTTTGTTGTCACATATGTAGACTGTCGTATTATCTGAAAATAAAGACACTTTGACTTCCTCCTTTCCAATTTGTATCCCATTGATCTCCTTAATTGATCTTATATCTTTTCTGTTTGTTTATTTTTGTTTTTCCAGACAGGGTATCTCTGTGTAGCCTTGACTGTCCTGCAACTTGATTTGTAGACCAGGCTGGCCTTGAACTCATAGAGATCTGGATGCCTCTGCCTCCCAGGTGCTGAGACTAAATAAAGGTGTGTGCCATCACTGCCTGGCTAAGTTGTCTTATTTCTTTAGCAAAGATTTTAAGTCTTATATTAAATAAATATGAATATACTGGACAATCTTGTCTTTTACGTGATGATCATGGACATACTTTGATCTTTTCTCCATTTGAGTTTCTACTGAGGAATGGGATTGCTGTGAATTGTCTTCATGATACTGAGTGTTGGATTTGTGTTAGAGGCCTTTTTTGAATCTAATGTTGTGATTAGGAGGATTTATCTTTCAGTTTGTTTACATGGTGGATTGCATTCATAAGCTTTCTTATGTTGAGACATTCTGGCATCTCTATGATGAAGTCTACTTGGTCATATTAAATTCTCATTTTTTTGTGTTTTCAAATATTGTTTTGAAGTACTTTATTGGCAATTTTTGAATCTATTTTCATAAAGGAAATGATCTATAATTCTTCATTTTCTGGGTCTCTTTAGAGTTTGGGTATCAAGGTAACTGTGGCCTTGTTAAAAATAATGGACAGTGTTTCTTCTGTTTTTATTTTATGGAATAGTTTGTGGTGTATTGACATTAACTCGTCCCTGAAAACTTGGTGGAATTCTGTCCTAAAACTATCTACCCCATACTTTATTAGGGTGGTACACTGTGATTATTTTATTAAAGGTTATTTGTCTGATTAAAATGCTTATTTGATCTTCATTTAACTTTGGTTAGTGGGACATGTTAATAAAATTATCGATTTCTTTTTGTAATTTTCTGAAGTACAGATATTTTAAGAATAGTATTTTCATTTTCTATATTTATACATTACCTCTTTATATTTCCTGTTTCATCTTTAATATTGTTGATTTGTATATTCCCTTTCAATCTTTTAATTAATCTAAATAAAGGTTTGACAACCATTGGTTTTCACAAAAAAGCAACTCTTTATTTTATTGATTCTTGGTGGTGATATTTGCTTCTTTGTTTGTAATTTATTGACTTCAGCCGTGAGTTTGATTATTTTTTACCCTCTATTCCTTGGAGTGTGATTTTTTATATTTTTGTTCTTGAGTTTCTGGTTGTGCTAATTAAGTAGCTGGAGTAAGATGTCCCCTCTCTTCCAATATAGGCACGTCGTGCTATATGCTAGCTTCATAAATCTACTTTTATTGTGTCATATTAGTTTCGATGTATGATATATTAATTTTTATTCAATTCTAGAAAGTTTTTAATTTCTTACTTAATTTCTGTCTTGAACTATTTTTCAGTCAGAGAGTTATTCAATGATTACAAGTTTGTAACCTGCTTTACATTCTGTAGTTGTCATTGTTGTTAAAAAGCATTGTTACATTGAGATATAACAAGAATAAATTAATAAAAGAAAAAAGAAAAAAAACCACACTATTAAACTAAAATACACACTAAAAAAAAAAAAAAAAAAAAAAAGCATTGTTGTGTGATGGTCAGAAGGATGCATGGTGATTTTTTAAAAAGAAACTTGTGTGTTCTTGAGTTTGTTGGTTTACATTACATCACAGTATTACAATATTAGTCAGGAGATTCTTTCTGTGGAGCAGGCCTCCCACAAACGCAATCAGAAAACAATTAGTTAATGATTAATGTTTGGGCCATTATTGTGCTAAAAGCCACATCTTGCCTAGTAGTAGGTATTACTGAATGCATGGTCCAAGGCAGAAGAAGACCACTGATGGGTCCTCTTTTTTTCAAAACCTGGTGTTGCAACTTTTGGTATAGTGAAAGCTAGCCATAAGTAAGTATTTTTTCTGGTGGTTGGAGATGGATTTCTATATGTCTGTCAGAATATCGTTTTTGTCAGGCAATTATAGTGAGTAAAGGAGCAATGGAAATAGCTGTGCTCTTTTGCATACTTCTGCTGCCTCTATTACCTAAGATTTATGAATCAGTGTCATGCCTTTTACTTTGATATTCATTTAATACTTATAGGTCTTCAGGGAATATATTGTTAACATATGCAAGATAATACCACTTGAATAATTTTGAAAATGATTTATTTTCAAATTCAGTTATTAATGGTGTTTTTCCAATTTTTAATTTTAATGCACCTGTATTCTTCCATGACACACCCTAGCTTATTGTAATTCTTTTCCACAGGAAATTAAGTAACTTTATAACTGATGCCGTAGGTAATTTCCTAACATATTTGTGGTTCTTGCCAGTTTGAGTTCTTTCTCACTTCATGCCTGAAATCTGTATAAAAAGTGCTTTGTTCTTTATCGATCATAGATGATTAGGCATTTCATTACCTTTCCTCTAGTAGCTGATCATTCTGGAAGCCTGTCAAAGTAGACTTAGAAGTACTAAGTGAAATTTTTTGGCACTGCCAAAAGAGAAAGCCTACCACAATTGTTAGCTGCAATATCTGGCATAGCTCCCATACATATTCGTGTGAATTTTAGTTTCCAAGTTCCAGTGCTGAGGACTTCTCATTCAATTCACTTTCATTGATCAATCATTACTATTCTACCCGTGATGGATGGAAACTGGCAAGTTTGATTTTGAGTCATATGCATATACAGAAGGTCAATTTAGAGCAATTGCCATGTATGGTATATACTACCATCATTGAGACACATAATGTCCTTATGTATGTTTGTATTAGTTTTCCTTCCCATCAACCCTTTTGTTCTGCTCTCTTTACCAAAGATATCATCCTTATAATGTTAACGGCTGTGATAAATGCATATTTGGGTAATTGTAACCCTTTTAATATACATATTTATTTTTATACATTTTATAAATTTTAATTTAGTAAACTTCATTATATTAAAAGTGCAAATCAATAAATATATCACACATCAAAATTCAACAACTCTGTTTATACACTCTGAAAATAGCTATATTATTAGAAAAGAGCTTCTGAACATCACATTAACTTTTACATATTCAATATGAAGTGTATTTCATACAAGTATCCACCAACGAAGCCAAAACATCCATAACCTAGTTGGAATTCCAACAATTATTTTTATATATTATTATATATGCCTCATGAAATATTTTAAATATGTATCCACTTACATTTGCTACTTATTAAATTAATATACACTGTAACTAATTACATTAACACGAAGAGTTTCTATACACATTTGTAATATGTTATAATTTATTTTTGCTTGTTCCATAACTTTTGCACTAACATTCCTGTTGTAACTCCACAACTACTTACTAGTTTATTTCCTTAATGAAGACACAAGCAGAATATCTCCAGTTTTAATCTAGGGTCAATAATATCACAATTGACACTTATTAAATATACTATTAGATGTAAAATTTAAGACAATAAATATCCATTTAATTAATTATATTAGTTAATTGTGATATTTCCATTGATCATGCTCCATGTTACAATTTTTTTAATGCAGTAGGTAAAATACACACTACAGTGTAAAAAAAAAATAAACTATGTTAAAATAGATTTAAAAAGTCAAATGTCATAGGCAGATTCTGCCAAATCCCAGTTATTGGGCTTGCAATGCTATTCTCAATTCTGATTCTAAGTCTGAATCACTTGTTCCATTGATCTCCACCTGTCTAGAGGTTTTCCACATTCATTAAGTTACCCAGATAATATCAAATTAATTCCTTCCAAATTAAAATGGAATTACATCCAGATACTTATCTACCATAAATTGGAAAAGCAACTTAATATACTTGGCCTAGTAAACACTACAGTATAGTTGTAAACCCCCTGATCTTTTTATTCTTTTAGTTTTTCTCTCTCTACATATATGTGTGTGTGTGTGTGTGTGTGTGTGTGTCTGTGTGTGTGTGTGTGAGACAGAGAGAGAGAAAGAGATCTACCTAATCTATGTATGTATGTATTTATTATCTATCATCAATATGTTTTTTCATAAAAAAAAATCTTAGAGTACTGGTTATTTACTAATTATACTGGGAAATATGGTCTATAGGCACTACCCATTACCATGGAAAACAATACAAAAACAAACTTCAAAACACAATTTCTACTGTACATGTTTGCCTTATAACATGATAGCAAAGTAGAAAGGGCACAAGTAGACATTATAAATTGGGAAGCATTTGTATTTGCTTAATGTAAGTGTCTAAATATGATTTTGTACTGATACAGTTGGTTGAATTACATCTTAAACCTCAATGCAATCTTTGGGTTTAGAGTTAGGGTTTCTCTGAGAGTATATTATTTCTCATAAACTTGCCTGGCTTCTAGATATTTACTTATTTTTAATTTTATATTCACCACTATGGAAGAAGTTTTTTTTTATGATTGTTATTTATTTTTAAACATTGATCTTAGATTTGAGGTATTTTTTTTCCAAACTTCTAGACTGTTCTATAAACTGAATTGTGAACTTTTATACAATTAAATAGGTGAACAGTTAGCTTTCATTATTTCTTCCCTCAGTAACTTGGAGAGAGTTATGGGCAGATGACCTTGATGATGACAGAGTTATGTCAGTGAATGTGAGAGCCACCCTTATGTTTGTTAGTTTAACAATTTTAATTTGCCTTCTCAATGTCAAAACTTAATTTTATTTTATATTTTAGTTTTTAGGGGAAAGTCTTAATATTTCTATATAAAAACCTTAAACCCAACTCATTTTTCTTTATTCCTTGCTTCAAAGAACCATATTTTTTCTCGTCTTATTTTCTAAATATAGCTTGCAACACATTTCCCAGAGCAAACACCAAGTGTTTCAACATCTTTTTTAAAACGTCTTCCTTCGATCTATAACTTCATTAAGCTACTACTTTAACTGAATGTTACAGCATTATAAAACTTGTACCAGCAACCTACTAGTCTCTGACATTAATTTTCTCTTATAATTCCTATATTCCCTATTTCATCACCCTGTTTCTTTGTTATGGTATAGTAATAAATCATCAACAATGAGAGTGATAAGTATTGTAAATGTTTCATTATGTTATCTATACATAATTTTATTAGAAATTTTGTTGATCAGCCAATAACAATGATAAATTTTGCCTTTTAAAGGAATTTCAAGACAGAGTAGTTACATAATTTTTTTCATTGCCTCAGTCGTTTGTACAGTTATTGAGAAGGCTTGGTGAGGAAGGGACAGATGATTGTAGTTAACAGCATAGTTGAGATCACTGAATTGGGTGAATGTAAAGAATACATCTGCGCCTTAAGATTGTAAATTTAAAGAACCACACGGGTGCTACTATACTTCACTCAAAACACTCAAGAATCTCAACTGGAGACTACCAGAAACCCAGTATTTGTACATGAGTCTAATTAGAGCAGTGGCTCTCATGTCCTTCTAAGGTATTGTGTGAGGCCATTTTATTGGCACCTTTTAACACAGAATGAGCTAGAAAAACAATGCATGTTATAGGAAATTGGATATTAATCACATTTTATGATTATGGCAGTTAGTATTTTGTCCACTATCATATCAATAAAAGACACAGACACCTGTTAGAGTTTCTTATATGCCTATATGTTGGACTTGGCAGAAACTAACCCCCTAAAGTATCTTTCACCTCCCTACTTCCTATATCATTTGCTTTAATTATTCCTATCTGTGCTACTTCCATCCATAATGCTCACAAATACTAGCTTATTCTTTTCATCTGGGCTGTTTTTTCTCCATCACCAATCCTGAGACCTATCTCCTTTGGGCCACATGATTTTCTTTATGTGACCACATGGTGACTCTGCTTCTTTTTCTCCTCTCCTGTTCTTCCTCTCTTTCTCCCCCTGTTGTCATCTGTCCTCCAAGCCTGTAATCTTAGCTCTGTCTACCTCACTTCTGCCCTGCTCAGGTGTAGGTACATTTTAATCAGCCAATCAGGAGTAATTTGGAAGTGAGGGAACATGGCATCACTTGGCATATGTGAGCATCTGCTCACAGAACAGCAAAGATCTCAGGGAACATACAACTAATTAAGTACAAAGCACCACACCATGAGGTAACAAATGTACTGGGAGAAAATTATTTCTAGTTGTACTTTAGTGAAACTGAAAAATCTCCGTGGGAAATAGTGGTGTTCTTTGCTGACAATTTAGAATACAATTAAAATTATGTGATGTCGTTTATAGATACTGAATGGCTATGTATATATGACAATATTTTTCATACATTAAAAATACCTTAATCAATAATGACTGAACTTTATGGATTTTTTATCATAAACTTATAAGGAGCATAGTTGTTAGATAACATGCTGGGTGGCAGTTAAACAGATCTTTCATCCCAGCAATGGGAGGCAGGCAAGAGGATCTCTGTGAGATTGAGACCAATTTGGTCTACAGAGTGAGTTCTAGGTGAGCCCAGGCTACAAAGGAGAAACACTGTCTTGAAAAAAAATCAAACGAATAAATTGAAATGACAACTGGTTTGGAGGTTTTAGATGTTATGTAACTATGTGAATAATGTAATATATATAGTTGAATCCATTTTTTCCTTGGTATAAAAATCCATGTGCTCTATTAATTTAGAGCTCTGGAATGTGGTGACATGATTAACACAGAAGGATGCTTCACCTGTTGATACAGATTAGGAATATCTGCTCTAATTTCCCTTTTTATTTTTAAAGGTCCATCATCGGCATCTATCATTAGGTCACTAGCATCAAGATCTCATTTTGTCTTAATTGTCCTACAAAGGCCACATTAATATCTTGAAAGCATTTTCAAATGAGGCATTATATAGTAGATCCCCTCAACACCCCTCCCTTCTGCCATCCTTTCTATCACACCTTCCCTGGTCTTGATCCCCTAGCATTCCACATCAACTACTTTTATGCAATCTTAGTCTTCTTCTTAGTTTTTAAGGTCTAACACATGTTTATACTGGCATTTGCACACATTTGTTTGTGTGTGTGTATGTGTGTAAAACTTTTTGATGAAACTTTAAAGTATTCCATAATGACTGCATGAATTACTTCCCACATTCTCATCAGACTCTCCTATATTTTTCTTTTCTATTATAACGCATGTTTCATTAACTTTATAATTTTGAGTTTGTTTATATTATAAGTTAATTGATAATTTACTCATTAGCTATTTTTCAAATTTACTGACTTATTAAAATTTATATACATAATAGAACATTTTCCCAATTATCATTTGATATACTTAACATAATACACATATAATATGTGGTCATTATTTCCAAAATTTCCTAGAATTTGTATTTCTACATAGTTTATAATTATTTCCATTACATTACACTACGTACTTACTTTATTTTGTTTGGCTTACCTCCTTTTTATTCTTCTCTCATTAAATTAAAATGATTAGTAGCCTACAGTTTGTGATTTCTACCATTATTCTCAATTTAAAAGTACATTAATAAAATTTATGCAATTTGATGAACAATTATGAATTTAGGTGTGGATTTCTTCCAAAGGATATCTTCTTTGGAGGTAAAATTTATGATTAAGACTGTGCCATGGGAGTATAGAAATAGAAGATAGAAAACATTAGGATACCTCCATGGAAGAGGAATAAAGAGGGAAAATGGAGACACTGACAAAGGGCAAACTTGATTATTTAAAATATCCAACCATTAAAAAAAGAAATAGTAAGTTAAAACAGAAAAGAAACAAACAAGCAAACAAACAAAAAACCTCTGTAGTAAGCTTTCCTCCTTGGATAAATTTCATGGTTGGGAATTTCTTTTCTGGGACACTAATACCTCACTGTTTGTACCTTGGAAAAACAAGAGGCATCAGCCACCTTGAATTTTTTTTTCTACCTTAAAATTTTTATTTTGTAAAAATATCAATTACCGGGGAGATCCAAGATGGCGGCGAGCAGTGTGGACCATGTTTGGAAGCTCCAGTGAACAATTCAGGGAATTGCACACATTTCTGAGCCAGGAAAACCAAGGACCACACACCACAGCAGCAGGAGTGCCCCACTATTTGGAGGGACCAGGGTGCTGAGGACATGCATGCCCCTGCACACGGGAGGAGAGCGGATTTTCTCGGATCGATGCAACAGCGGCAGAGGCAGCAGCAGCAGCAGCGGCACCAGCGGCACCAGTGGCACCAGTGTCAGCAGCGGCGGTGGCTGAGGTTTGCAGCTCAGAGCCTTCCGGTGGAGTCGATTGGTGTGATGGCTGGTGGGAGTTGCTGCGGGAGGGGGACTCTGGGCAGGATTTGGGTCGCGCGGTGCCTTGAGACCCAAACTGGACTCTGCAGACAATTCAGCCCCAGAGTGCCGGGTTCAGCTCAGTCCGCAGTGCCGTGGAGACGCTGACTCTGCTAAGCAAGCAATTCTGCCCGAGGCACTAGCTCAGCTCAGCCACAGCTTGCCTGCTGTGATGCACGCTGGGTAGAGCGCTCAGTTCCACCCAAGGCGCTAGCTCAGCTCAGTGAGCAGTTCTGCCCAAGACACTAGCGCAGCTCAGTGTGCAGTTCTGGGGCGCTGACGCAGGCTGGTGTCAGCATGCAGATTTGGCCCAGAGTTCCTAGCTGGACTTGCCAGGCAGATTGGGTCCAGAGATTCTAGCTGAGATTTGTGCCCAGTCTCGGCGGCCCTAAGACTCTGGCTGGACTTTCCACGTAGTTTAGGCCCAGAGTCCTGGGCTGAATTCAGCGAGAAGTGTGGGTACAGAGTCCCTGGTTGAGCTCGGTGCACAATTCCGCACTGGAGACTTGGGTGGAGTTCAGCGTGCATTTTGGGGCCAGAGTCCCTAACTGTGCTTGGCAGATAGATTGGGCCCAGAGACTCTAGCTGAGCTTTTGGCACAGTCCTGGCTCTAAGACTCTGGTTGGACACAATGCGCAGTTTGAATCCAGAATTCCTGACTGAGCTTGGCGGATGGTTCGGGCACTGAGTCTCTAGCGGTGCACAGCACGCACTTTGGGCCAAAAGCCCCTAGCTGAGCTTGATGCGCAGTCCCAGCCCAAAAATTCTGGCTGGACCCTGTGTGTGTTTTGGGCCCAAAATCCTTAGTTGAGCTCGACAGACGGTTCGGGCCCTGAGAATCTAGCTGAGCTCAGCATGTGGTTCAGGCCCAGTGTCCCTGGCTAGACTTGGCAGGGGACCCAGAAGGCTGTGGATACCTTGGCCTTATCCAACGCTCATTCAGAGACCCAGAACGATTGCAGGACCCACAGTACAGGAGAGCTGAGGATCACTGGCTGTGAGAGTCCAAAACGACAGGGCTAGCCTCCTGCCATCCACACCAGTGAAGCATCAGAGCTTCCAGCCTAGGGAAATCGTGAGAAAACAAGTGAATCTATCATCAGACTTTTCCCACCCAACTCTGGAAGCTACCCAACAAAAACAGAGATGGTAAGATGTCTAAAGGACAGTGGAAAAGCATAGGCAAAAAACCCCAAAACAACATGGCGTCTCCAGTTTCCAGCTATTCCCCCCAAAAAATCCAGAGAACTCAAATACAACGGAAATACAAGAAAATGACCTCAAATCCTTAGTAATGAGGATGATAATGGAGGAAACAAATAAAATTCATAATCAAATGCAGGAAGATGCAGCCAAACAGGTGAGAGACATAAAAGAAGCACATGGAGTGGAACTGGAAAAATTGCAGGAAAACGCAAACAACCAGATGAAAGAAATAAATAAAATGGTTCAAGCTCTGAAGACCTATAAAGATGCAATGGAAGAAACTCAGGAATATACAATCAGATGAAAGAAATAAAAAAATCAGTTCAAGATCTGAAGATGAAATTGGACTCAATGATAAACACAGACAGAAGAAAAATGAGAACATGAGACCTCAGAGAAGAAGGCGAGCAACACAGAAGTGAGCTTTTCTAACAGAATCCAAGAGATGGAAGAACGAATCACAGATCTAGAAGATACAATCACAGATCTTGAAGTAACCATTAAAGAAAATGCTAAATCTGGAGTACTCCTGACACAAAACATCCAAGAAATTAAGGACACCATGAAAAGAAGATATCTGAGGATAATAGGCATTGAAGAAAGAGACGATATCAGACTCCAAGGCCCAGAAACTATTCTCAACAAAATCATAGAAGAAAATTTCCCCAATCTAAAGAAAGAGATGCTTATAAACATACAAGAGGCCTACAGAACACCAAATAGAATTGACCAGAAAAGAAAAACTGCCTGTCACATAATAATCAAAACACAAAACATACAGAACAAAGAAAAAAACATTAAAAGCTGCAAGGGAAAAAGGCCAAATAACATTTAATGGCAAATCTATCAGAATTACACCCGGCATCTCAGCAGAGACCATAAAAGCCAGAAGGGCCTGGACAGAGATCCTGCAAACCTTAAGAGACCACAGATGCTAGGGCAGACTACTTAACCCAGCAAAACTATCAATAACCATTGATGGAGAAAACAAAATATTCCATGACAAAAACAAATTAAAACAGTACCTATCCACAAATCCAGCTTTACAGAAGGTACTAGAAGGACAACTCCATCCCAAAGGGTCAAGCTACAACCAAAACTACTCAGGAAATAGATAATTAGACCATGGCAAAAACACAACTACATAAATGCTCGACTGGAACCAACATCAAAATTAAGACTCAACAGTCACTGGTCATTAATATCTCTCAACATCAATGGCCTCAATTCTCCAATAAAAAAACACAGACTAACTGAATGGGTGCATAAACAAGATCCAACATTCTTCTGCATTCAAGAAACACATCTCACCCATAATAATAGGCATTACATCAGGGTAAAAGTTTGGAAAAAAAATATTCCAAGAAAATGGTCACAAGAAGCAAGCAGGCGTAGCCATTTTAATATCAAACAAAATAGACATTCAACCAAAATTAATCAAAAGGGATGCGGAAGGACACTTCATACTCATCAAAGGTAAAGTCAACCAAGAGGACATCACAATTCTGAATATCAATGCTCCCAATACAAGGGCACCCATATTTGTAAAAGATCTGCTAAAAAAGCTTAAACCACACATCGATCTCCACACAATAATAGTGGGGGACTTCAACACCCCACTTTCACTGAAGGATAAGTCATTGAAACAGAAACTAAGCCGAGAAATAACATCATTAACCAATGCCGTGGGTCAAATGGACCTAACAGATATCTATAGAACCTTTCACCCAAACAAGAAAGAATATACCTTATTCTCTGCACCCCATGGAACCTTCTCCAAAATTGATCACATTGTAGGTCACAAAGCAAGCCTCAACAGATACAAGAGGATGGAAATAATACCTTGTGTCCTATCAGATCACCATGGTCTTAGGCTGCATTTCATCAACAAAAAGCCTTCACGTATGTGGAAACTAAACAACTCTATGCTAAATGACACATGGGTCAGGGAAGAAATAAAGAAAGAAATCAAGGAGTTTCTGAAATTAAATAAAAATGAAGGAACAACATACCCAAAGTTGTGGAATACATTGAAAGCAGTGCTAAGAGGAAAATTCATAGCACTAAGTGCCTTTAAAAAGAAATTGGAAACATCGCACACAAGCATCTTAACCACACAACTGGAAGCCCTAGAAAAAAAAAGGAGCAGAACCACCTAAAAGGAGTAGATGTCTGAAAATAATCAAACTCAGGACTGAAATTAACAAATCAGAAACTAAGAAAAGAGTTCAAAGAATCAGCAAAACCAAGAGTTGGTCCTTGGAGAAAACCAACAAGATAGACAGACCGTTAGCCAAACTAAATAAAAGGCAGAGAGACAGTATTGAAATCAACAAAATCAGAAATGAAAAGGGAGACATAACAACAGACACTGAAGAAATACAAAGAATTATAAGATCCTACTTTGAAGGCATATATGCCACAAAATTTGAAAATCTAAGGGAAATGGACAATTTTCTTGATCAATTTCACTTGCCAAAGTTGAGTGAAGAACAGATAAACAAGCTAAATAGTCCCATTTCCCCTACAGAAATAGAAGCAATCATTGATAGTCTCCCTACCAAAAACAGCCCAGGGCCAGATGGTTTCAGTGCAGAATTCTACCAGACCATCAAGGGCAAGCTAATACCGATACTCTTCAAGCTACTCCAAAAGATAGAAAGGGATGAAACATTACCAAATTCATTCTATGAGGCCATAGTCACATTGATAGCACAACCTCACAAAGACTCAACAAAGAAAAATAATTTCAGACCAATTTCTCTTATGAACATCGATGCAAAAATACTAAATAAAATACTTGCAAAACGAATACAGGAACACAACAAAGACATCATTCATCATGACCAAATAGGCTTCATTCTAGGCATGCAGGGATAGTATAATATATGCAAATCCATCAATGTAATCCACCATATAAACAAACTGAAGATATAAAACCACATGATCATCTCTTTAGATGCCAGAGAAAGCATTTGATAAAACCCAACACCCATTCATGTTTAAAGTTTTAGAGAGATCGGGGATACAAGGCACTTTCCTCAACATAATAAAGGCTATATACAGAAAGCCAATAGCCAAAATCAAAGTAAATTGTGAGATACTCAAGGAAATTCTTCTAAAATCGGGAACAAGACAAGGCTACCCACTCTCTCCATATCTCTTCAATATAGTACTCGAAGTTCTAGCCAGAGCAATAAGACAACAAAAAGAGATCAAGGGTATCCAAATGGGGAAGGAGGAAGTCAAATTATCCCTATTTGCCGATGATATGATAGTGTACATAAGTGACCCTCAAAATTCCACCAGAGAACTCCTACAGCTGATAAACACCTTCAGCAAATTGGCTGGATACAAAATTAACTCAAAAAAGTCTGTAGCCTTTCTATACACAAATGACAAGTTTGCAGAGGAAGAAATTAGGAAAACCACACTCTTCACATTAGCCAGAAGCAATATAAACTATTTAGGAGTTACTCTAACTAAGCAAGTGAAGGACTTGTTTGAAAAAAGTTTCAAAACTCTGAAGAAAGAGATTGTAGATGACCTGAGAAGATGGCGTGATCTTCCTTGCTCATGGATCGGGAGAATTAACATAGTAAAAATGGCCATCCTACCAAAAGCAATCTACAGATTCAATGCAATCCCTATCAAAATACCTACAAAATTTTTTAAAGATATTGAAAGTTCAATTCTGAACTTCATATGGAAAAACAAAAAATCCAGAATAGCTAAAACAATCTTGTACAGTAAAAGATGCTCCAGAGGAATCTCCATACCTGATCTCAAACTGTACTATAAAGCAATAGTAATTAAAACAGCATGGTACTGGCACAGCAACAGGCTGGTTGATCAGTGGAATCGAATCGAAGACCCAGATATGAATCCACACACATATGGTCACTTGATTTTTGACAAAGAAGCCAAATCCATTCAATGGAAAAAGGATAGCATCTTCAACAAATGGTGCTGGTCTAACTGGAGGTCTATGAGTACAAAAATGAAACTGGACCCATATTTGTCACCTTGCACAAAACTCAAATCCTAGTGCATTAAAGACCTCAACATAAAACCAGGGACACTAAGTCAGTTAGAAAAAAAAGTGGGGAAGAGCCTGGAACATATTGGCACAGGATATAACTTCCTGAACAGAACACCAACAGCCTAGGCCTTAATAACAATAATTAATAATGGGACCTCATGAGGCTGAGAAGCTTCTGTAAGGCAGGAGACACTGTCAAGAGAAAAAAGCGACAGCCTACAAACTGGGAAAAGATCTTCACCAACCCTACATCTGATAAAGGTCTAATATCCAAAATATATAAAGAATTGAAGAAATTAAACACCACCAAATCAAATAACCCAATTGAGAAATGGGGCTTGGAACTAAACAGAGAGTTCTCAACAGAGGAATATCAAATGGCTGAGAAACACTTAAAAGAAATGCTCAACCTCCTTAGTCATCAGGGAAATGCAAATCAAAACAACTCTGAGATTCCATCTTACACCCATCAGAATGGCTAAGATCAAAATTTCAAGTGACACCACATGCTGGCGAGGATGTGGGGAGAGAGGAACACTCCTTCATTGCTGGGGGGAATGCAAACTAGTACAGCCACTTTGGAAATCTATCTGGTGCTATCTCAGAAAAATGGGAATAAGGCTTCCTCAAGACCCAGCTATTCCACTCCTTGGAATATACCAAGAAGATGTTCTAGCACACAACAAGAAAATTTGCTCAGCCATGTTCATAGCAGCCTTATTCATAATAGCCAGAACATGGAAACAGTTTAAGTGTCCCTCAATAGAAGAATGGATAAAGAAACTGTGCTACATATACACTATGGAATACTACTCAGCTATTAAAAACAAGGAATTCCCGAAATTTGTGGATAAATGGATTGAGCTAGAAATGATCATAAAGAGTGAGTTAACCCAGAAGCAGAAAGAATCAAATGGTATATACTCACTTATATCTCCATCCTAGCCCAAGGGGCATGGCCCATGAAAGTCTTCACTTACCAGGAAACTGGGACAGAGGGGAGTACATCCTATTGGGACTCTAGATGAGAGAAGCATGGGATAATAGCAAAGTAGAAGGATCCAAAGGATCCTAGACACCTACAAGTAGAACATTATGATAGGCAGATTTGGGCCCAGGGTTCCCGCTCAAACTAAGGCACCAGCCAAGGACAATACAGGTGGTAAACGTTAAACCCCTACCCAGATCTAGCCAATGGGCAGAACATTCTCTACAATTGAGTGGAGAGTGGGGTATGACTTTCACTCGTACTCTCGTGCCTCATATTTGACCATGTCCCCTGGAAGTGGAGACCTGGTGGCACTCAGAGGAAGGATAGCAGGTTACCAAGAAGAGACTTGATACCCTATGAGCATATACAGGGGGAGGAAGTCCCCCTCAGTCACAGTCATAGGGAAGGGGAATAAGGGGAAAGTGGGAGGGAGGGAAGAATAAGAGGATACAAGGGATGGGATAACCATTGAGATGTAACAAGAATAAATTAATAAAAAAATCAAAAAATATCAATTATCCCTTTGTATACTTTTTACAATATAATTATATTAATTTTGACAAATATAAATCATGCACCTGCTATAAAATTCAAATTCTAGCTCACTTCATCAAACCTTAATAACAATATGCCATTTGACAATTTTTAATTTAAAAAATATTACTCTTGAAAGAATTAAAGCCACTGAATATCAATATAGTTTAAAATACAAGTTGTATTGCTTATAAAATGTACTATGACACAATGAAAATAATTAGGAAACTCCTTATTGAAAGTTAGGCTCTATGTTATAATCATTTTTTATAAATAGAGGAAGAAGGCATTGATTTCCACTGCTCTACAAAGCTGATCCTGAAAACTAGTGAGAATCATAAGTATTACTAATAAAATGATATTTCTTCATACCTTAAGTGTAGAATAATGTGGCTTTGCTTATTTCAAGAATTTGTCCTGACCTTCATGTCTGATTAACATTGTTCTGCATCTCTTCATCCTTGTCAGCCAATTATCACCTAGACCCTTCTGGACACTTTCTAGACATGCAGACATGGAGAAAACTTTCTTTAAATTTATCCAGTGCTGACTACAACTCACAAATGGAAAAATTAAGATGGTTCACACAGTCTCTATGAACTGAACTTATCACCATGTCTTTAAAATAGCATTTTGAAAACTTCCCCTAATAATACTACACAAAAACTTTTAGTTTCTGAGTATCTACAGTAAATCCACATTAATCTGAACATGCCCTTAAAGGAAAAATTAAACTGAACTTGTCTCAGCTATATTCTTCTCCATCTCTCATTGATTTTCCGATAGTATAGCACAACTAAATTACAGCTCTCTGATTTTTTAGTTCATGAGTTATCTGATTCATATATTGATCTGTTATGCAGTTTGTTTTGTGCTCTTCATTTTGTTTTATAATTATCCACATCTAATTTTTAATTTTGAAATGCTTGTGTGGTTTGACCCTGAATTACTCTTGAATCCTCTTGTGCCAAGATAACAGAAATTCATTCTTAGTAGTGTTTTTATGTAATAAGAAAAATCAATGAACTTACATTTGCAAATGCAACTGTTACTTGAAGCTGAGTAATTATCTAGAGATTGTTATTTTTATTTAAATATAACTGATAAATAAAATTATAAAAATTGGCAATTTCATTGTGTTCTATATGTTGTTTTGACTGTATGTAAACATTGTGTAATCATGAAATAAATTTTTATATATCACCTTTTTCAAACATTGATATTTAATTTAAAAAGTGTTGTAAGTCATTTTCTACAGGTTTTTCAGGTTTTCAAGATATATGACATCATTTTTATCTGTATTCACCTACTATACAATATTAATATACATTGGCCCTACTGTGCACCAAAGCTTCCTGCTACTATCAGAGTGTGGTTTACTACAAATAACATTTATTCGCCAAGGTAACCACTAGTCTTCCACTTTCTATGAGATCAGCTCCTTAAAACTGCACCCCACTTATGCTATGCAATAATTCTGTGTCATCCTGAAAATTTGTTTCAAGAGTATGACCAATAGCCTTCTCCTGTTATTGCAAAAAGATTATAACAAATACTTAAAAGGACAAGATAAAATGTGTTCCGATGATATAGTCTTTTCCTAACTATCCATTTTTCTATAAGTTAAACAACTACTGAATTGCAGATAAGGGGAAATACCACCATTTAAATGTTTTTCATCTTTCAAATACGTAGATGGAAAAATTAGTAGTGTTATTATATTCAGGGTAAACATCAGAGTGAAGTTGTTGTTGTTGTTGTTTTTTTTACAAATACTTAGATGCTGAGGAAATTTTCGTAGAAAACAATGATTCAATGATTGTTTTGTGATACAGGATTTTTTCCTGATGGAGCTCTACAGTCTTTGCATGACTTTCATCACAAGATGGTCCTGGCAAACTTGGAATGTCTTTCATTGCTGGGTAATGCAAACAGTGCACAGTAAGGAAAAAAATTGTAATGCCGAGGTGCTCTTTCAAGAAACATAGAGATCACATCTAAGTTTTGATATGAGAAACTTGTTAAACCATAAAAATAACTTTTGTATGATAATCAATAAATATGCTTCAATAGAGCTGCTTGAGGTTCAGTTCAGCAGAGGCTGGACTTCTCTGCTGCCTGCAAGGTCACATGACATCCTGGGGAGGCCATCTTTCTTTGATCGTCTCTTGTGACTCTAATACCAAGATAAATTAAAATGGAAAATGAAAGCTTTCAGGTTAATCTCATTATGGTGGCATGTTAGGGCTGGCTTTCTTATTTAATATAGAAGTATTCTACATATTTCATACCTAAAGAGTTGTCTTTCATGTCTTTAATCCACATGAAAGTTTCACTGAAACATACTTATTTAGATGAACTCCACATGTCCTTGTATCTCTGAAACTTACTCACAGCTAAGATGTATTTAGACAAGAGCAAGTGTAAAATATGTGTTGTTAAGGTTTATGAAATCCTCTCTTCAAAAGGGAAGGTGGACTCCCTCCTACATCTGCCCAGGTGTCTGAAATCGCACAGACTCTGGGAAAGACTGAGCTCTGCAGAAGGCTGGCCTGAGGTTGGACCTACTTTTAGATAGCGTAGCTGTAAAATGTCACCAACCATTTGCTTCATCAGTATGTGTGATTTGGTAACTAGCTCGCTAATTGGGCTTTATAAGACTGTTGTCTTCAGAGCTGGCAGGTGACTGTGTTGTTTCACTGTTGGGTATGGTGAAATGTCACAACTGCAGTTACCTGCCAAATCTCAGACACCTGCATGGATTCTAAAGCTGACATCTATCAAAGCAGTCTGCATACAAGCATCTAATAGTTTATTAAAACTGAACATGCAACTTCATTATTGTTTATTCTTTAATAATAACTAGCAGAAATAGAGAATTTTCAACTAGCCAGCTAGATGCACTATGGAAACTGACTCATTGCAAACTGGCCAAATGAGCTCCAAAGAAGCTAATTTAACTTGGGTTTACAAAATTATTTTGTTTCTCTAAGTACACACATCTTTACAAATTTCAAAGTTCATTTTTATTAATAAGTTCATGCTTCTTTGAATTAATTATGCACCATTATTTTATATTAAATGCTTTATAAAACTGTATACAAATCACATGTCACTACTTACATATTTAAATATACATGTGCATGTTCAAACCATTTTTTTCTGAGTAAAAAAGGTATGATTTTAGTTTTATACACTGTAATAAAGTCATCAAAGGTGAATATAAATTATGAACTCTAATTTTTATTTTTTAAGTCATTAGAGAAGAGAAACTATACATGTCATTTACTTTAATGCTCTTTTTATGGATTTTACTATGAATTAGTTATTAGGGGCCATACTAATGGTCCCTCAAAGAGTAAAGGCTAATATTACTGCATATTATTCAGGTGTTTAAGCTTAGAAAATTACAAGAAAGTTTTATTAATCCTATTTTAAAAGAAGTGGCAGAGCCAGGTGTGGAGACACTCACCTTTAATCTCAGCATTCAGGGAGGCAAAGGCAGGCAGAATACTGCAAGTTCAAGGCTGGCCTGGTCTATAAAGCTAGTCCAGCAGAGACAAGGCTACACAGAGAAACCCTGTCTCAGACACAAGAGCAAAAAAAGTGGAGAGTAGCACAGAAATTCTTTTTCTTTTGAATTGGTGATAAACCTGAAATGCTATGATTAATAGTGACAGAGGGTGGCATATTATATATATATGTATATATTTATAAATGCATATATATTTATATGTGTAATTTATATACTTGTATATTTATATTAATATGCATTTGTAATTTATATATTTTTATAATTACATATATAATTACAATACATATAAAGGCAACTTCAACTAAACAATTAATGGTCTTAATATCCTCAAATATTTTAATATAGAGAGATTTTCAAGAAAAAGTCAAAATTTTAGACAAATCTATGTGTCTTTATACATGTGTTGGCTAGTTTTATGTCAAATTGACATTAGCTATAGTCATCTGAGGGAAAGGAACCTTTATTGGCAAATGTCTCCATAAGATAAGTTTCTAAGCAAGCCTGTAGGGCATGTTGTTAATTAGTCATTGATGGGGAAGGGCCCTGCAATTTGTGGACTGTGACATCCCTGGCTTAGCTTTCCTGAGTTATATAAGAAAACATACTGAGCAAGCGACAAGGAGCGATCCTATAAGCCTCAGGACTTCTTCATGATGTCTATATCATGTTCTTCCAGGTTTATACCAGGTTTCCAGCTGGTATAAATTTCTGCCTTTGGTTCCCCCAGGGGACTGTGAACTAAGATTCGGGACATGTAAGCACCTTTCCTCCCCAAGTTGCTTTAGGCCTTTGATTTCATCAAAACAAACTCTAAGAGCACAGGTAATAATGCAAACATAATTTTTTGCCAAAACTTATGGGGTCTCTATATATTATCCTGTGAATTTCCGGGATCATTAAATCCAGGTATTAATGTTCCACTGCACTATTTATTTTATTGTGTACAAATTTAAAAATAATGATTCTCTGCTATGACATACTGCCTTGAAGATATGTATTTTCAATATAATCAACTTGTTAAACTGAAAAATAAAAACCAAGGAAAGGATCATAGAATTTTGAATGAAAGATAATAAGGCATATAAAGACAAAATTCTTTCTAGCCTAAAGACTGATGAGTAAAAACAGAATAAAGTTGTCAATATAATGGCCATTAATAGGGAGGCCAGAATTGATCGACACACATATGATTCACTTGTGAATCAGTCTTCACTCTCAGAATACCTTCTGTTAAAAACTCTCTTCATAAGTCAGTCTAACTTTACTAAGCATATGTCATACATATATATGGAAGCTCTCTCTCTCTCTCTCTCTCTCTCTCTCTCTCTCTCTCTCTCTCTCTCTTCTCTCTCTCTCTTGTGTGTGTGTGTGTGTGTATGTATGTGTGTTTCTGCCCTGGTATCTTTTTCCTTTACTAGTCAGTTTACTTATAATATTTTATTAAACATTTTAAAAATTTTCACATATACATTTATATTATTTACACATATATACAATAAACTACCTACACCAAGAAGAACCATGACACAATCAGAAATTATATAAATGTTACATTCTTAGTGTTTTGGCTATTTGTACTTAACAACCTTGAAGAAAACATCTTTCCTGTCTTGGTGCATCTAAAATTCTGAATGTAAATCAATCACCATCACATCTTGCCATTATCAACTTAAAACATCTACCTAGACCTAAAAACATCTTAACCCCTAAACAACTAAGCCTCATTGCAAAACTAAGCTATATGGTTTCAACTCCCTCTGAGACTTGAGGAGGAATAAACTTGAATACCTGAGTATGCTGGGAGTTCAGGTTAGTAGCTTTCCAAATGAGAAGCTGACAGAGACAGTTTGCAACTGTCAGTTTGTTTATAATTTTAATTGATAATGTTAAGTAACTTTTTGGGAATTCCATACAATATGTTTTTATCATATCCACACCCAAATCCTTCCCTATCCATAAATCTTTGTGTCTTATTTATTTATTTTTATTTGATAACCCATAAATTATAATGTATGTTATTCATGCATTCCTGGTATGTTTCCCTCACTGGGTAGTGGCCAACCTACCTACCAGGAGTTACAAAAATAAAGAAAATTGTTTCTTCCTTTAAAAAAATCAATTGTGTACAAGTCCACAGGTACAGGTACAGGTAGTAGAGCTTGTAAACTCCTTTTTCTTTTTTTCTTTTTATTAATTTATTCTTGTTACATCTCAATGGTTATCCCATCCCTTGTATCCTCCCATTCTTCCCTCTCCCCCATTTTCCCATTATTCTCCTCCCCTATTACTGTTCCTGAGGGGGATTACCTCCCCCTGTATATGCTCATAGGGTATCAAGTCTCTTCTTGGCAATCTGCTGTCCTTCTTCTGAGTGCCAGCAGGTCTCCCCCTCCAGGGGACATGGTCAAATGTGAGGCACCAGAGTACGTGAGAAAGTCATATTCCACTCTCCATTCAACTGTGGAGAATGTTCTGACCATTGGCTAGATCTGGGTAGGGGTTTAAAGTTTACTGCCTATATTGTCCTTGGCTGGTGCCTTAGTTTGAGCAGGACCCCTGGGCCCAAATCTGCCTATCATAATGTTCTACTTGTAGGTTTCTAGGCCCCTCTGGATCCTTCTACTTTGCTATTCTCCCATGCTTCTCTCATTTAGAGTCTCAATAGAATGTCCTCCCTTCTGTTCCTGTTTCCTGGTAAGTGAAGGCTTTCATGGGACATGCCCCTTGGGCTAGTATGCAGATATAAATGAGTATATACCATTTGATTCTTTCTGCTTCTGGGTTAACTCACTCATTATGATCATTTCTAGCTCAATCCATTTATCCACAAATTTTGGGAATTCCTTGTTTTTAATAGCTGAGTAGTTTTCCATAGTGTATATGTACCAGAGTTTCTTTATCCATTCTTCTACTGATGGACACTTAGGTCTAATATCCAAAATAATTAAAGAACCCAAGAAATTAAACACCACCAAACCAAATAACCCAATTGAGAAATGGGGCTTGGAACTAAACAGAGAGTTCTCAACAGAGGAATATCAAATGGCTGAGCAACACTTAAAAGAAATGCTCAACTTCCTTAGTCATCAGGGAAATGCAAATCAAAACAACTCTGAGATTCCATCTTACACCCATCAGAATGGCTAAGATCAAAAATTCAAGTAACACCACATGCTGGCGAGGATGTGGGGAGAGAGGAATACTCCTTCATTGCTGGGGGGAATGCAAACTAGTACAGCCACTTTGGAAATCTATCTGGTGCTATCTCAGAAAAATGGGAATAGGGCTTCCTTAAGACCCAGCTATTCCACTCCTTGGAATATACCCAGAAGATGCTCCAGCACACAACAAGAAAATTTGCTCAACCATGTTCATAGCAGCCTTATTCATAATAGTCAGAACATGGAAACAGTTTAAGTGTCCCTCAATAGAAGAATGGATAAAGAAACTGTGGTACATATACACTATGGAATACTACTCAGCTATTAAAAACAAGGAATTCCCTTTTCTTTCATGATAGAATTCTCACTGGCTTGATCATGTGAAGATCTTGTCCTGACAAAAGCAAGGACTGTGAGTTCATTCTTCAGTGCAGTCGTTCTGTTGTATCCAGAGGAAACTGTCTTTGTCTGGTCTGTCTCAGTCGTCGGCTCTGAAAGTCTTTCTATCCCCTATTTCTATGATGCTCCCTGAGCCCAGTAGAAGAATATGCTACCAATTTCTCATTTGTTTTCAGCACTCTGGATGCACTTATTCCCATGCAGTTTGACCAGTGGTGAGTGTTCGTATAAACCACTATTCACATTATTAAGACGCTTCTCTCAGGTGGTCTAACAGGTAACTTTGATAGCTGCATGAATCTAGGGGTTAAGCATTAAGAATTTAAAAGTCCACAACGGTGGGTTTCTGGCCTGATTTGCAGTTACAGGCATGTGTTTCCTCATGTTAAATGGACCTTAAATTTCTCTCCATAATATTCCTTTGTATGTTTCTATACCAACTCTATGCCATTCTATTGTGACTTCAACAGTCCATATGTGGGTTGCGTAAATGTCTACTTGGCAAATGACTTGCAGCACCAGTGTGAGGACCTGTTTTTGAAGCTGCAGAAACCTTGCAAAGCCAAGCATGGCATTGCCATGGCATTGTTCCTATTATAAGATGGTAATCAGGGTCATGGGCATCTCAGGAAGCACTCAAGCCAGCTAGTCTAATACAGCAAAAACCAAAAATGAATCATTGTTTAAAGCAAGGAGGAAAGCTGGGACAGCAGGTGCTCCTCTGAGCTCCTCAAATGCACTGTGGCTTTTACAGGCCAAGATTCAAATATATGAATGCGCATATACATATGCACAGACACACACGCACACACACACACACACACACACACACACACACACACACACACACACACACCCTGACAGGGATGGAGGCGAGAAAGAGAGAAGGAAGGAGGAGAAGGAGGGAAGATAGGGGGAGAAGGGAGGAGGGAGGGATGGAATATTATATCATATTCTGACATTACATTCTTACATTTAAGGGCTTACAAAATTATAATTTTTAAATGCCTAAACTGTGGGCTGAAATATTTATTATTAGTGTTTTATTTATCATTTAAATTCTAGCATCTATTAAAGAACACTGACATTACATAATATTAAGTCTTTTAAGCATGAGATATCTATTCATTTTTTAGACCTTCTGTAATGTTGTTTATTATAGTTTCATTATTTATTGTGAAAAAGTATATATCATTTGCTAAATTTATTTTCAAATCAAACAGTTTTATAGCTTCTATAAATTATATCATAGAATATGTGTTCAAATGTTTGTTTGGTACTAACATTCAGAAGTAAAATTGGCTTTTTAAATCTTTTATCCACTGAACTTTCTAATATCTTCAATTATTTATAGTGTATTGTCGATGTTTCTGCTTCATGTAGAAAATCATTATTGAGAAATAATGGAAGCTTTATTCTCTGCTTCCATTTTCTGTGTATTTATTGTGTATTGTTTTCATGTTTTGCTGAATAAAATTTCCAGTGAAATATTGAATAAGACATAAAGAATATTTTAATATTTACTAGTTGCCCTTTTGAGAAAATGGCTATAACTTGCTCATTTAGATAGTTGTTTATTAATATTTTAAGTTGTATAGATACCATTTCTCAAATTAAAAGCTTTCATTTTACTAGTTCATTTAAAAATTAATTTATTTATTGACTGTTTGGCCTAGAAAATACACACACACACACACACACACACACACACACACACACACACACAAAATACATGATCTATAAAACTTAAACTTTACTGATTCTTATTTACTACTATTATTTCTTTAATGTGTGTGTATGTGTGTGTGTGTGTGTGTGTGTGTGTGTGTGTGTGTGTGTGTGTGTGTGTGTGTTGGTAGGGACAAAACTCAGGACCTTATGTGCACTAAGTAAATACTCGACATTGAATTTTTCTCTATCCAATGAGTGCATACTGAATTTTATCATTATTTTTCTTTTTAAATTGTGGTAATTGTATCTTAATATGATTTGACATTTGAAGAACTTCATATATCCAAGAAAAAGACACTGCATGTTGATTTGTAGTAAATGTAGATCACAGCCTTTCAGTTCACTAATATAACATCTTTAAGAAAACTTCAGAATCTAGACTATACAGGGAGATTCTATCCTGAATTTTTTTAAATGGAGACTATGCCACATTGGTACCAAGTGACAGTCTTTTTATGTTTAAATGTGCGTGCACATTGTATATAGTTGCTGTAATTCAGAACTCTAAACCCATGGCTTTCCCAGAAAAGAGGAAGAAGTGAAGAAGTTCAGAAATAATCCAGATCATAATCTCTTCTCTCATTTTCCAGATCAAGAGTTATTGATCTAAGAGAAGTTTTAAATTACTAACCACCTAAATTCATCTTGTTTCTCCAAATAGGATTAGTGTGTCTTTTCTATAGAAGTAAGTGTCCCCTTTTCTATAGAAGTAAGTATCCCCTTTCTGTTCTTTGCTCTTGCTTCTTCACAGTGAAAAAGAAAGAATAATTACCCCTTACTCACACAGAAAGACAGGTAGTTGCCAGATGGCAGCCACTTACCAATTACTGATTGTCCAATGTTCAGCACTAGAAGTTTTGCTGAATTTACATGGACTTTTCCATCCCTATTCATGAACAAAACAATCTGTTAATTATCATTTCTCACACTCCTTTGCTAGGACAGTAATTACGGTTAGATTAGTCCCTTGGAAAGAGATGTGGCTAGTTCACTTTCCCCCAGAAAACTAGTATATTAGCAGAATGGTGTACTTGTACATTAGGGTTTTCTATGCAGAAACAGATTAAAATGAGGTGTGTTGTGATTAACTTGTACCACATCATTCTGGAGTTGGTATTATCCTGAGTCAGATATTACAAATTGTATCTTACGAACATGTTTTCCGTTGTCTGATTTTTCTAACAGTGCTAGGGAATGTTGACTGGAGTCACCAATAAGTTGAGCATTATCTGCTAAATTGCAGTTACAATTTCCTCCTCCTCCTCCTCTTCCTCATCCTCCTCCTCTTCCTCATCCTCCTCCTCTTCCTCCTCCTCCTCCTCTTCCTCTCCTCCTCTTCCTCCTTCTCCTCCTCTTCTTCTGCTTCTTCTTCTTCTCTCTTTCTTCGTTCTTTCTTTCTCTTCTTCTTCTTCTTCTTCTTCTTCTTCTTCTTCTTCATTTTCTTCTTCTTTAAGACAGGATTTCTCTGTGTAGCCCTGGATGTCTTGGACTCACTTTGTAGACCAGCCTGGCCTCAAACTCACAGAGATCTTCCTGGCTCTACTTTCTAGAGTGCTGGTATTACAGGCATGCACCATCAGGCAAGGAACAATGTATTTTTTAAAATACTTTTCTGACCAGAGAGATTATTTGTTTATATGTGCTCACTTATATGAACATTTTCATATGTGCATACATGTATGTGCAGTAATTTGCTCAAGTGCTTGTGCGCATTTCAAGATCATATATCAATCCTTGATGATTTCCCTCAGGAGCTATTCACCTATTATTTATACAAATGAAATTTCTAGCATCTTTATTTACTCTGTGTCAAAAATAAGTTATGTATAATATTTTATTTCTTGAGTCATGGTCACTCACTGGCTTAGAATGTACCAGAATTCTAGCTTGGGTGACCCTTAGGCCCAGGGAATCTACATGTTTCTGTCTTGTCAGTACTGCGATTATAACTGTAGAGCCTTTTTATGTGCATTGCTGGGATTGACCTCAAATTGTTATGCTTGGTGACAATCTCCTTATTTACTGAATTATCTCCCAGGTTGATTTTATTTTATTATCATTATTAATTAATTCACACTTGATTTACACTTTTGTTATTTTATTAGGCTTCTCTATTAATTTTCACATTCCTAAGAAATCAACTTTTGGTGCTTTAAGGTTCTGTTGAATAACCTAGCAGCTGAATTCAAAACATGGACTTTGGTGTTTTCCAGACAGGAAGGGACATTAAAGGAGCTGGGGACACACAGTTCCAGGTCCCCTTAAGACATCTCCTGAGTCCAAGAGTCCCACATGGTCAGAAACTGCAGTGCCTTTCTGGCACTCTCAGCTTGCACTATGCTTCAGCCTACTTTATAGTGCGTTGTAGTCCCACGAGAGCTCCAATCCAGCAACCAAACCTCAAAGATTCCTTCTGCTTCCCAGAGGGCAGCACCTGGATACAGAGACAACTTCCAAGTCACAGTCCCATTGCCCCCTGCCCAGGGGAGACAAATTGGACAATAGCAGCATGCCAGGTTTTGAGTCTAAGATGGTAGAACCCAGTGAAATCTGAGTGCCAGTACCTGAGTTCCATCTGCTCGGGTAAAAACCTGCTGTGCAGCTGACTCCTAAATGTGCCCCTTAGTTTTTCTCTATCCTTTTCCTGTCATCCAGAGATGTGAAGATCCAGCCTTCAATTCAGATCTACTAGCAATCTTGAGGAGAACTTCAGGAATCACTGGATTACAAAAATCTAAGAAACCCAGCAGGTTCCAGGTACAAACAACTAATGACATAGACAACCGAATGGCAAAAGGCCAGCAAAAGAACATAATCAACAAAAGCCAGGGCAATATGGATTTACCAGAACACTACACACACACACACACACACACACACACACACACACACACATGAAACCCACAGGATATTCCAATGCAGCAAAAAGACAGGAAAATTACCTTAAATCTATGTTTATGTAGGTGTTAGAAGGAAGCATATATAGAGTAATCAAGAAAATACAATCAAACAGGAGAAGGAAATGAATAAAATCATTCAAGACCTGAAAAATGCAAATAAAATCAATAAGGAAAATACACAAATTGGGGAAATCCTGGAGCTGGAAAACTTAAGAGAAGAGAACAGGAACCACAGAGGTAAGCATCTCCAATAGACTACAAGAGATAGAGGAGAGAATCTCAGGCCCAGAAGACACAATAGAAAAATTAATACCTCAAAGAAAATATTAAATTAAAAAAATTCCTGACCAAAAAATATAAAAAATTCAAGGATTTCAACATGAAAAGACAGAAATCTAAGAATAATAGAAATAGAAGAAAAAGAGGACTCCAGGCTCCAAGGTCCACAAAATATTTTCATGAAAATCATAGAAGAAAATTTTCCAACATAATGAAAGAGATGCCTTTAAACACACATGAGGCTTACAGAATACCAAATAGACTAGAGCGGAAAGGAAATTCTTCTCTCATAATAATAATAATAAAAATACTAATTCTAGAGAACAAAAAAAATATTAAAAGCTGCAAGGGAAGCTGCAAGGGAAGGCCAAGTAACTTATGTAGGGAAACCTATCAGAGCTACACCTGACTTCTCAGTAGATACTATGAAAGCCACAAGAGTCTTGGCAGATGTCACACAGACACTACAGACCATAGATGCCAACCACGACTACTATAGCCAGCAAAGCTTTCAATCAGCGTATAGGGAAAAAACATGATATTCCATAGCAAAACCAAATTTAACTATCTATGCACCAACCCAGCCCTACTTAATATACTAGAAAGAAAAATCCAAACCAACCATGGCCAAGAAAACATAGGATATAGATAACTTCACAACAGCAAAACCAAAAGAAGACAAGCACACAAACACACTATTACCACCACACTGAAAATTTCCCCACCTAATTAATGAGATGCCTTTAAACATACAAGATGCTTACAGAATACCAAATAGACTAGACCAGAAGAGAAACTGTTCCTACAAAATAATAATCAAAGCACTAATTCTACAAAACAAAGAAAATATTAAAAGCAGCAAGGGAAATAGGTCAAGTAACCTATAAAGGCAAACCTACTAGACAAGTCAAGGCTGACCCCTCTCTCCATGTCTCTTTAATACAATACTTGACATTCTATTTAGAGCACTAAGACAACTAAAAGAGATCAAGCAGATACAAATTGGAAAGGAAGGTGTCAAATATAGCTATTTGCAGATTATATGCTATTTTACATAAACAATCCCAAAAAAATTCCACCACAGAACTACTACAGCTGATAAAAACCTTCAGCAAATTTGATGTATACAAGATTAATTTAAAAAATAGTAGCATTCCTGTATAAAAATAACAAATAGCCCAAGAAAGAAATTATGGAAACAATACAATAAAGTATCTTGGTGTAACACTACCCAAACAATTGGAAGACCTGTATGACAAGAAGCTCACTTTTTTGAAGAATGAATTTAAAGAAGATATCAGATGTTGAAAGGTTCTCCACTGTTCATGGATTGGTAGGATTAACATAGTGAAAATGGCCATCTTGTGAAAAGAGGAGAGCACAAACTGTTGTTAAGAAACATTATTAAAGCTTAAATAACACATCAATTCCCACATATTAATAGCAGGTGACTTCCACACATCATTCTCACCAATGTATAAATCATCAAAAGTGAAATTAAGTAAAGAAATAACAAAACTAACAGAGGTTATGAATCAAATTTACCTAATAGATATTTACAGAACCTTTCACCCAAACACTAAAGAATATATTTTCTTCTCAGTGTTGCATTTTATTTTATCTGACCTTCATGGAATAAGGATGGATTTCAACAATAACAGAAAACAAAGGACTACATATACACGGAAACTGAACAACTCCATGCTCAATGGCCACTGGGTCAGGGAAGAAATGTAGAAAGTATTTTAAAACTTCTTAAAATTCAAGGAAGAAGAATACAGAACATACCCAAACTTTTGGAACACCATGGAAGCAGTGTTAAGAGGAAAGTTCATAGAAATTGGAGAGGTGGCTTCAAATGTGGCAAACAAGCCACTGGGAAAGTGTCTTCATTTCTACCACAAACAAAATTCTGCCTAAAAATGGGCAAACTTGGATGCAAGCAGAGTTGATGTGCAAACTCTGCCAAGACAGGGTAAGCAAATAATTAAGTTTTACAACACAATCTTGAGCAGTATAAGTCTATTCTTCACCCCTTATATTATTTCGTCTTACTCCCAGGAAACACCCCAGGCATACTTGCACTTTGTAGCATTCTTCTGCTCCACATCTTTCTTCCTGACCTTTCTTTGACCTCTACCCATGCCAAATACCCTTACTGAATCCCCTACTTTCTCCTCTATTCCTCTTTATCTGTTTGGCAGGAAGTCCAGCCTTTTTTCTCTCTCTGCTCACCAATTAGCTGTAAACTTCTTTATGGAATAACAGTGGACAAATTAGGGAGCAGTGTGTACATAACATTAAGACAGAAACCATAATTTAAAATACACAGTAATCTTATGCCTATGGGACACTGTTGATAGAATGAAATGGTAGTCTACAGATTGGGAAAGATCTTTACTAATCTGGAAAAGTATCCAAAAAATGTAAAAACTCAAAAAATTAAACACCAACAAGCAACATAACCAAATTAAAAATGGGGACAGAATTTTCAACAGAAGAATCTGGAATGGGAAAGAAGCACAATAATCTTAGTCATCAAAGAAATACAAATCAAAATGACTCTGAGATACCATCTTATACCTGTCAGAATGGCTAAGATCAAAAACTCAAGTGACTGGGGCTGGAGAGATGGCTCACAGGTTAAGATCACTGTCTGTTTTTCCAAAGGTCTTGAGTTCAATTCTCAGCAACCACATGGTGGCTCACAACCATTTACAATGAAATCTGGTGCCCTCTTCTGGCAGGCAGACACACATATAAATAATAAATAAATATATATATTTTAAAAACTCAAGTGACAGTACATGCTGGCAAGGATATGAAGAAAGAAGAACACTCCTCAATTGCTGGTGGGATGGTTCTGTCTTAGGAAATTGTAAGTAGCTCTGCCTTAAGAGGCAGCTATACCTCTCCTGAGTATATACCCAAAAGATGCTTGGCCATACAAGAACACTTGCTCAACTATGTTCACAGCAGCACTATTCCTAACAGCCTGAAGCTGGGAACAACCTAGTTGTCTCTCAACTGAAGAACGCATAAAGAAACTAAGGGGTATCTACACAGCAGAATCCCACTCAACTATCAAAAACAAGGAAATCTTGAAATTTGCAGGCCAATGAATGGAACTAGAAAAGATCATCCTGAGAGAGGTAACTCTGACCCAGAAAGACACACATGGTATGTACTCACTTACAAGTGGATTTTAGCCATAAGGTACAGGATACACATACTGCAACCCACAGACCCAAAAAAGATAAGGAACAAATAGGATCAAAGGAGGTGGTTTAAATTTCATGCAGAGGGGAAAATAGAATAGAAAGAGATATTAGTTGAAGAGAAGGAATAAGGTGGCTAGGGAGCTCAGAGAGATGTGAGGGTGGAGATTAGAATTGGATAGAGCAGGAGTGGGAGAAAAGAGAAATTGTGAGTGGGGGCATTTCTACGACAAGCTGGAGATCGAAGTCAGGGTAGGCTCCTGAGACAATATGACAGGAACTCTAGCAGAGAATCCTAGTGGCAGTGGCCATGGAAAATGAAGAGGACACCATGTAACGAGAAAGGACTCCTTGTGGAGCAAGGGGAATACCATCTCACCCTCAGAAACATTGATCCAAAATTTACCCTGCTTACAAGATTGGCAGGAATCAAGATAAAATAAATAGAGGACAGATTGAGGTATGTCCAACCAATACATGGCCCAGCCCAAAAAGCACCCTGTAGGAGAGAGCCAATATCCAACAATATTAACAATGATGTGCTCTGCCTATAGACAGGAGCCTAGCAGAGTTGTCTTCTGAGAGGCTCCACCACAGCAGTGCTTTGAAACATATCCTGACACTCACAGCCAAATATTGGGCAATACTTAGGAAGTCATATGGGAAGGTATGGGGATGAGAATAGGAGCTGAAGGAAACAGGAGCTCTACAATGAGACCAACAGACCCAACTAACCAGGGCCCAGAGGAACTTGCTGGACCTGAAGCACCAACCAAGGACTCCATAAACAGATATAGTCAATGGACAGCTCAGACTTCATATGAGCCCTCTTGTAATGGGAGCAGGGTCTATCTCTGACATGTTTTGTTCCCAGATTTTTTTTACTTCCACATGACAGACTGCCTTGCCAGGCCACAGGGGAAGAAGACATGATCAGTCCTTGTGAGACTTGCTAAGCTGCAGCGGATGGGAAAGTGGCTTTTCTTTTCTGGGAAATCTGGATGGGACAGAGGAGAGAGGGAAGGAAGTTAGGGACTGAGACGAAAGAAAGGATGGGACTATGATCAGGATGTAAAGTGAATAAACAAATAACAAAAACATAAAAAATAAAAAGAAATCAACTTTGGTTAAACCTTCTAAAGTTTCATTGATTTCTCATGTAGCTTTATTTTAAAAGTTTGACAATTCATCCAGTTCTTTACAAAAACATACTATAAATGAAAAGAGTTTATTAAGAATTTTGTGAATAAAATGTTCTAATCAGGTTTCTATGCAAGAATAATCTATAAACTATTTTAGGGCATGGGTGAAAACATTTCCATGTTATACTTTGAAGGAAAAGAATTTTGCCTAATGGAATAGTTTCCTCCATTGTTCTTTTATTTTTCTAAAATAATTTGATATAACATGTGTTGATTCCTCACAAACACTGAGAGGTTTTTCTATAAAAATGTCTCTTCCCTGGTTTAGAGGAAAATGAGTGCAATGTAGCAACACAATTCAATCATAAAGGTGAAATAGATAATTAATTTAATTTGAATCCAGGTTTTTAGTTAATATTTGTTTTATATATCCCATAGCATTTAGATTATAAATGAGAGATCATCATTGTACTTTATTCCTAAAAGCATGGATTACTCATGATGTCTCTGAAACTTGAACAATTGACCTGATTTATTTGAAGTCTGTGTTGTGCTTAATAATTCTGTGAAATTAATCCTATGAGACGCCACCTTCATTGGAAATATCTGCTTTTAGAGAGAGGCGAAAACATAAACAAGAAAAAATGAAACTATTCTTCAAAAAATAACTTGTACTATACTTAATAAAAGATGGATGTCAAAAAGAAAGAACTTTACACTATGGGATAGACTCATAAATGATTTACTCAAGAAGAAAATTAAATTGAGAAAATTAAAGACATTCTGCAATAGTTATAATTTAAGTTTCAGAATGTGGCTTGGATTTTTCTAATAAATATCCTTGGGGGAGGGAAATGACTACATACTATATTACATAATTTAAGTTGTTTAATTTTGAATGTGCTTATATAATATAAATTTAATATGAAGTAAGGTGGCAATATTATGCTTCTTACCTCTTTTTCATTGACTCACATTTTTATAACAAATATTAGTGAAGTAAATGAAATTCTATTTAACCCTACCAATAGTGTTTTGACAATCACTAAAAAAGGCTTAATGAGTAAATCCATGGCCATACAAACCCCAAATCTTTATTTCAATCCCCAGGAATCATGTAAAGATGGAAAGAAAAAGTTACTTATTCTCCTATTTTGAGCTTCACAAAGTTGCAATAGCAGTTATGAGGCTATACATAATTATGATAGATAGATAGATAGATAGATAGATAGATAGATAGATAGATAGGCAGACAGTGGAACAAACTATAGTGAATTGTAATGTTGATTCACTTATTTGATAGACATTCATCTATCTAGATTATATTATCTGTAAGTACATTAAACATTAGCAAATGCATATGCACATTAATAGAATATTTAGCTGTCTTTTTCCAAAGGAAAAGACAAACCACTTGTAGTGTAATCTATTTTAAAAAAGACTCATTACGGTTTGATAATATTGAAAGCTAGATTCTGTTATTATAAATAGGGTCACTGAATATTTCTTTCATGGATTACTTAGTAAGTTTCCAGTGATTTTTGTAGAATTATCTTTTATTCAGTTTACTATAATGTGATTAGTAAAAGTAGTCTAAATATATGGGTTCCTTGGAATAGATAAGATATTAAAACATAGATAGTTGACATTGTTAAAGCAATTATGGCTGATAGACATTTGAAGATGAATATAGGATTTGACCACAGAATGCTGAATTTTGAGGCCTATTCTCCACATTATGCTCAGATTTTCTTCTCTTATTTAATAATTCTTAGTGTTATAATGGCCATAACAGTAACAATACATGCATAAAATATCATTTGACAGCAGAGTATAAAATGCTTTCTAATATTTTGCATGATTTATGTGAACATCTTCTTAAGTGTTACTTACTCTCACATTACTAATGTGAGATGCTCACATTTTACAGCTACTAAGTCTCAATATCTAAAAATATGTTTCAGGTAATGCCAGTATCACATTTATACCAATGAACATACATATGTGTTCTTGGAAAATGGAAAAGACTCTTGAAAATTATACCAAAAAGTATTTTATTTTAGTTTAAAATCAACTACTGAATTTAATATGTTTACAGTAATAAAATGTTGCTTGATGTGAACAGCAAAAATATAACACTTCCAAATGAAATTCATACAGTGTAGTGTGAGGATAACTTTTCTACACTGTTATTCTGGCATGCCTTGAAAGACCCACACTATAATGCTTGCACATATATATATATATGCAGACACATGCACTTGCACATCATGCCTTGAGAAAATTGGGAGAAATAGTTATGTCCCATTTAGGGCTAAGCAGTCCTTATCTCTTATTCTTTCCACCTTTGCCAGTTGGGGCTCCCATGTCAATCACATTTTACTGCAAATATTAATTTCTATTATTATATAAGAGATGTATCAATCTAGGGGTATATTTATTAGTCATTAGGAATCGGTTTTATATTATGTCCATTTTTTCAGAGTCATAATAGATCTTCCTCTAAATCCTATGACATGCCTGTTATTGGCATGATAATTATGCTAGGTGTGAGTTTTATATAATAAAGCATGACAAGTATAATCAAACTGTGGTTGGATACTCTCATACTTTTCTACCTAGCATTGCACCAACATGTATATCTTTCCAATCTAATCACTTATTGTAGCTGACACGTTCACAAGTAGGTATGATTAAGAATTACTTTTCTCCAACCAGTAGTGTGCGTAACATCTGCCAGCTCTTGAACGCTACCTACTAAGGATGAAGACTCACAGTGAGTACCAGCTTGATTTCTTTATGTCCTGTTACTTGAATATGTGTTATGTTCAACAACAAGGTCTCATCATCAAGTTCTGGATGCTAATCAAGACTGTATATAATATGGCCTGAAAAACCATGATAATTTTTCGCTATTTCAAGTAAATGGTTTAAAAATAAATCAAACTAAAATTGAAGCATAAATATGTAGAAACTGAATTTATTTCATCCTTCTATATGCTGACAACTGACTGATTTATCTGGATCATTCTAACCATACCTGGTGAGCTTCAGAATTCTCCTGAATTGGAAATGTGGTCTGCCCTGACCTTGCTCAGTATGATCTCATCCTTTACTGGTTTGCCTGGGACTGACATTTATGCAATCCATGGTTTTTCTACAACCACATATAGTTGATAGTCATAGACATGAGCCAAAACTTCAACATAATTCATTTATATATTTGATATCACATAAGGACATAATGGAGATCCACTTTCCTGTTTGATTTTTCTAGAGTGATATTAAAATCAGTGCAATATAACTCCAGTGTAGGTTTTTTTCTCTTTAGATGTCTTTTTATTGCTTATGTCAGCATTCTTCGATACAGCTTCATAACTCTGCTGGTTTGTCTCATATTTAGTCTCTGTAACTTTCACCAAAATCCAAAGTTTTTACCTCCATGTTCTAGACAGTAAGAAAGAGCTGAAAACCCCCAAACATTATACAACATATGTCTCAAAGTTACAGCATAGTGGCTCAAACTTTTATAAACATATCAATATTTTACACTGTTACATATCAAATTTTAAAAAGAATAAGGCAAAATCATTTCACAGTTTTCAATGAAATGAAATTCTTTTTCTTAGAATAGGAAATTTTCAGGCCCAAAATTAAGAGACAAGTTCAACTTCATACCAAGTGAGTGGTCTTTGTATAACTTTATGTGTGGTCTTCCAAACATGACATAATAACAGTCTTTCACAACTCCTGATTTTGCTGGGCTTATATATCCAATCACAAGCTGTCAAGAGTCTCTACATTGAGTAGTACAGGAAAATTATGAAAGGATATAAAACTCACTAGAAATGAATAGGTACTCACTACTTTTCTGATTAACCATGGATCTAAGTTAATCTTCTAGTTGGATAAATGTATATGGGTTACATAATTAATATTATCATAAATGAGAGTTTATAATTCATATATCACAATATCCAGGTTACGCTTGCCTTAATGTTTATTTCCAGTGGATTCATATGTTTATTCTTTCTGTATTTGAACTATAGTTAGTGTAATTTGTAAATTCTATTTGGCTTTGGTGGCAGAGGTCAGTTAAGAATGTCATGATTATTAAAAATTATAATGTAGTCGCTACAAAGGGATGATTGGTCATTATGACTCATATTTCCTACTTTTTTCATGTACATTGCTAGGGTAGATATGTTTGTTCCTTTTTTAAAAAATTATTTTATTTTTGTACATATACATTTATATTTTTACACATATATACAATAGATTACCTATGGCAAAAAGAACTGTGACACAATCAGGGATTATATAAATGTTACATTCTTAGTGTTTTGGCATTTGTATTTGACATCCTTGAAGAAAACATCTTTTCTATTTTGGTGCATGGAAATTTCAGAATGTAAATCAATCTCCATCACATATTGTCATTATCAAGTTAGAACACATATCTAGACCTAAAAACATCTTAACCCCTAAAAAATTAAGCTTCTTGTAAAACTAAGCTTGGATGCAGGCAGAGTCAACAACCAAACTCTACCAAGACAGGGTAAGCAAGTTCTCAATAATTCCTAACTCACAAATATGTCTGTCAGATATATTGGGCCAGAAAGCTGAAGATGCCCCAATGCTATAAAGAGTTTTGGGTGGCTCTTCGGGTAGAAAACTGTCCCTGTCATCTTTTCATTTGGAAAGCTACTAACTTGCACTCCCAGCGTACTCAGATAATCAAGTTTACTCCTTCTCAATTCTCTGAAGAAGTTGAAGACCAAGTATCTTTGTTCATTTTTTACATACTTCAACCCGCTGTCAAAAATTGCATGCTCAATAAATATTGTGGAAGGAAGCAACAACAACATCAAATACTAATGTTTCAAGACAGAGGGTTAAGAATAATGTGTGGAAATGAGTGGAAAATGAAAAAGAAAAATAAGAAGGAAAAATATGATCCAAGAATGCTTTAAAGAGAAACGTTAATCTAATTGCCCAAAGTTATAAAGTGTATAACTTTATTAAAGTGCTTTGTTTCATATGAATAAAATCTATATGCTTATTTTATTAAAGGGCTGTCAGAGAGAGGAAATACCAAACCATGGATGTAGCAATTAAATAGCTCATATGCTCATGGATCCCTAATTCGTTATTATACAATCATTTAAAATTAACAATGAGAACAGATACCATCTTTAAAAGAAGAAATAAAAGTATAGTAATGTTTAAATAAACTTTGATAGTATTAATATGAATCCAAGAATGTTTTGAACGTTTTGTTTTTAAATTCATCTCACAGTGATACAATATATAAAGCATTATTACAGATACTGCATTATTTCTGTTTAATTGGAGAATTTAATGGGAGAAAGAGTAACCAATTTTCCCAAATCTCACAGTCTCTAAGCAGTTGGAGTAAGCTATGATGTTTCATTATATAATAATAATGGCAATATTGCATTGAACAATGAAGTTTTCTATGGACATAAATGTCTGTTTTATATTAGCTAGTTATGAGAATAAAAGGCAGGCAACTCAGTCCTGAAATGCTGTGAAACTATGTGAAAAAATTAGGATTTCCATGCATTTGACACCCAGGAGTATGATAAGAGCAGTAAAGGGAAGTCACAAAAAAAAAAAAAAAAATAAAAACAAATCGCTTGGAAAGAACTTTCTAGCATACATAGCTATAGGAGAAAATAGGCTTCTGTAAGAATCATACACTTCTTCAAGTCTTAAACTTTTAAATGACCCCGGAGGAGCAATCAGTATGATTAGATGAATATTGAAAGCAACTGGGCTGATGGACCACATCCATTTTAGCCACTATCAGCAAAATCTTCTGCAGTCAGGAGGTTCTACAATGATGAGCACTGGCTTATTCGCTAATGTCTCATATCCTTACAGATCTCATAGGTTGAGAAATATTGGTTTTCTTGAAAAAAATAACATTTGAGTCAGTAGCATTATGGGAGATTGTCAAACACTGCATTATTATTGTCAAATGTTAAGTACAAGAAACATTGTGTTTTTGTGTTACGGATTTTAGTCAATAACAAAGGCCACAAAAATGATTAGCCTTTAGGAAAAAGAGTACATAAAGAAAGATGAAAATCAGCACATAGGTGAGAAAACAGCAGCTGAAAGGATACATTCAGAACAGGTTAAATATTAAAAACAATGCAAAACCACACAATGTGTGAAAATAATCCCCTTTCTGTTGACTTACTTTATTTACTTAATCAAGGATAATTCAGATTTTAAGATAGATTTAGAAATGGTAATCTAGTATCAAAATGTTGGTAACAATAAGACCAGAGTAATACAAGCTAAACGATTAGATACATATCAAAATGTTAAAGATATGTTTGCAAACCAGTGTGCTGTGTTGTAAGGAGAAAAGGGCCTACAACAGCATAAATGAGATTTATTTTTTGATATTTATAAGAGTACTGTTTCAAGCACTTCTGTCAATGGTACTCAATATAAAGGAGGACTGCAAAAATCTTAGAGCACCTGGAAGGTGAACCATCTGGGAAAGGGTGAACCATATTCGTCATAACGAGGTACAACTGGAGTATTTTAGGATATTTTTTATTGACTTATCCTTTCTTTCTCTATTGCTGAGATGAAGAGCATGACCCAAAGCAACTTGGACCAGGAAGGATTGTTTTGGCTAATGTGACCTAATCTTACTGGCTCTTTAGGGGGCGGGAAGCAGGAACATAGGCAGGAACCAAGGAGCAAAGATGTTTTGCTGGCACTAACATCTTGCCCTTTCACCAGTGTGTTCAGCTATATTTCTTTCTTACAACCACACACTACCCGGCCAAAATGCCTTGTACTACACGAGTTGAATGTGTATAAGGCCTTGGGAAGCCACGATGCTAAGGACAATATTCTGGGGACCTAGAATGCAATGTAGCATGGACAGAGCTAAAAGTGAGGATTCACTCAAACAGGAAGCATCAGAAGTGCCCCAGATAGATGTTAGTGGCCAAATGTTTGCTGCAATTATGAGTTGTAGATGGACACGGTCTTTAAAATATGTAGTCCTAACACCAATTTGGGTTATCTTCTCATGAATAGTCCATAAAAATTAGACTGGTATAGTGGCAGCTAATTCTACTAAATGAACACATAGAATGACAGAATTGTGCTTTTGATGAATGCAAAAAAGTAAAAATAAATGAAAAAAAAAAAAGCAAAACCGCAGGATGTAACATCACAAGGCCATTGTTATATTCCTATAAATTAAAGAAATAAATCTGATGTTCGCTGAGTCTCACAGAACTGGTGAGGTCTATGAAATACTATTGAAAATTAAGGACCATTTTTAGAATTGATTCAGTGCATACCAGAATGATAAAATGAACATTTCATGAAATACAGAATCACAACAATCTTGAGTTGGGTCAAAGCTCTAATCTGTTACAATGTTTTTAGAATCGGGGAGCTAAATTTGAACATAGATTATCTTGAATTAGCATGTAGATACCAGGACATAATGATAAAAATAAATACTATGAAAATTATTGATATCATGCTTAATACCTCTGAGGCATTAACGACATTTCCCACTAATATGATGGTGTTGTGGGACAATATTTATATAATTTTCAGATAAAAAAATGCCACAATTTGTGGCAATTAAATAGATACCTTTGTGCATATAAAAACCTTAACCTTTAGGCCCTTTTTTGTAAATAGCAATAAATGTACATTCTAAATGAAACAATACAACCCTTATCAAAATTTCTTACTACACCATCATAAAGCAGATTATCAGAGCAATTTTATGGAATTAATCAATGGCCATAATTTCTAAACTACTATTTTGTATGGTGGTTCACACATTTAATTCCAGCACGCAATAGGCAGAGACACGATGAAATCACTTTCAGGCCAGGCAGGACTATGCGATGAGGTGTTGTGTCATGGTCTCATTGAAAAATAGCTGCTGTATCCATAAATGCTTCAATAATGCTTCAATGTGCTAACTGTAACTATACTAGAACAATGATCAAATTTTGTCACCTGACATGGAATAAATTATCTCTCTTTTGTATCCATTTCTCACTGTCCCTACTCAGCTTTTTCTTTGTTTGTTTCAGTCAAAGAGAAACTAAAGTAACATTGACACATTGGCAAATTATTTTGAAATTTCAATAAGTATTATTACATTATGTAATTATTACATTACATTTTAGTTAGCTATTATGTCTTTAATGATTTCAATCTAGGCTGATTGCAATGACGTACAATAATATATATTTATGTGTTATCTATAGCCATGCAGATTAGCTACAGAACTCCTGTTTCCAGGCTGCTGTGTTGACTCTGTTGTGTTGTCCAGTGCTTACATTTCTTAGGAATGACCAAAGAACTTTGCCATTTCCAACAAATAACCAGACTTTAAATTTGTCATGCCTTCTTGCATTTACTTGCCTAAATTAAGTCAGAAGTTGAGAGCAACAATTACAGAATATGAAAACTTGTCCTTCAAATGGACATCTGGTATAGTGACCATTTGCATTTATTAATGACAATCATCAAGGTCATATAGATAGCATCCAAAAATTCACAGTTATCATTGCACTATTCCAGCAATTTACCGTAACATTTTGTATATATGAGTTAAGATCTTCCGCCCATTTCCACATTTTTGTTTGAGGCACAGGTCTAGTTACCCAAGCTAGCTTTCAGTTGGTTGTCCCCCTGCCTTAGCTTCCTCAGTCCCTGGGATTATGAGATTGCATGGCCATACCTGGATTGTTACACACATTTTGTAATGAAGGTTTGGAATTAAAACGAGACTACATTCTAATTGTCAAGTTACTGTGAAACTGGAGATATTAGCTGCATTAGTTACATTACAATTGCTTTGATAAAACAACATGACAATGGCGATTTATAGAAGGAAATATTTGTTTGGGGTTTATGATTTCAAAAGGCTCGAGTCCATAATGATAGGGGGAAGACGGAAGCAGGCAGCTGACATGAAGGCTGGAACTTCGGCTGAAAACTTATATTTATGACAAAAAAAACCTTTATTCTCTAAAAGTATTCGCTTAAGAGTGATTTCAATTCTGAACCTGTATCCCATAGAGTTGTAGAATGCTCTGCATGGACAGATTTATTTTATTATACTCAGACAATTTAGAATGTGTTATAAATATTAATGTTAGTTTGACCTAAATTAGTGACTTGGTATTATTATTTGTCTTTTAGGCATTTGGATATTTTATACACACACACACACACATGCACACACACACAAAATATTTCTATTTATGTTGGTTAGCCCTCAAGGAAATAAATTATTTTCTTATTACCTTCTAAGTTAAAAAGAACTCATATTGTCAAACTACAATCTTCACGACTGATTTTTATCAGGCCTAAATACTTTGTGTAAATTTGATATTAAGTAGCAGCTCCTTGAATATAGACTCATGCATATACTTTTCATGAATTTCTCTGTGCCATTGAGCAATGCAGGCTTAGACTCTTTATTTACATATATTGGAATTGGCAGGAAAATGTAGAGTTAGTTGGTTGCTGCATAATTTATCTCCTTTTCACATTGCATCATGTACATGGTCTCACTAAATTGTCTATATGGACTTAAAATTATGATGCCTGTGCCATAGCCTCCTCAGACCCTGAGCTTACAAATTCATATCATCACACCTGGTTTCTTTCATATGGACAACACAGAAAGACTTTGTTTTCTTTTTCCTTTCTTCTTCTTCTTCTTCTTCTTCTTCTTCTTCTTCTTCTTCTTCTTCTTCTTCTTCTTCTTCTTCTTCTTCTTCTTCTTGTTTTTTGTTAAGGAGGAGATTATGGAGGGAGACATGGGAGGACTGGAAGGTGAGCACAATTGGGATGAATGGTGTGAGAGATCCACATAATCAACAATAAAAACATCAACAAGAAAAACAAGACTATGGTCTGCTCACAAAATTTTCAATTTCAGTGTAATATGTGATATTTCAACTTCTGTATATCATGACATTTTCCTCCCTGCTATCTCGTGTGTATATATTATAAATAAAAATTACTATGCAAATTCAGAGTGTATAGGATATAAGGCCAATGGAAAAGCAAGGGAGAAGGTATGGATCTCAATTTCCCTTTATTTGCATTGTCTTCCTGTTCTTGTTTAGTTTTTCTTGCTTATTAAAGTATCAAAAGAGAGGGGTGAGAGGTCTGTCATCACTGATAACTGAACCAACTAACCCCAAGTATTTCTGTGCATGAGGACAGTACGTGAATGCAGAAGAAATGCATGGATTCTTAAGTACCAGTGAAGGAGAGAAAATCACCGGAAGGGAAATTCAGTGAAAGGCCAACTTCCCTTGGTGGTTGTCTCAGCCTGATTGTTGGTCACACCACTGGTGGCAGTGACACCAAAAATGTGAATATGAAAAATATCATTATGTGACTCTACCCCATGAGAATTGTGCGTGTTTGTGTGTGCGTGTGTATGTTCAAATGTGTATGACCCTGGGATTTAAACCCAGATCCCATCGAATGTTGGCTACTAGTCTGCCATTGATGTATAGTCCCAGGCTTTCAAGAGATTTTTTTAATGACTACTAGTCATTTCACTTATTTCTAGAATTCCTTGGCCATAATGAAAACATTACTCAAGCAAGTATTGTTTCTATAATACACGTCCTACAGGAAGTGGTCACATTGTCCAAAAATGTTAGCTGCCCAAAACTTAGCTATGGTAAAATTAAATATAATTATTATTGTTGTAAACCATGAAGATTTGGAGATTGTTTACAATGACAGGACAATGTAGTGAAAGTGTTATGGCACCATTAGTTTGAGGTCTTGTTATGATATTTAAAATAGCTTTAGTCTTTTTATTTTTTCATCCCACAAATTAAAAAAAATTAAATGATTCTCTTATGCTTTACTGTTTACATAGATTTTGTAGCCATTATACTCGCTTGAAAACTAGAAACACATGAGGAGTTAATGGATTTCATCTGGCATGACCCAGCAATGTGATAGTGTGTGTTACACAGTAATATCTAGTGTTACTGCTCTTTTGCTATGTGCCATGTGAGTTCTTTGTGTCAGTTGAGCTACTTTCAGAGGTGACTTCCCTACACAGTCGAGCCGCATATTTGCACTCATGAACGAGGGCACTGTATGCAGTGTGTAAATGCCTGATTAGAGAGATTCAAGTGTGGTGTTCAGATTTAATCATCAAATTCTAGAGATGGCTCAAGAAAGGGAAGCAAGTTATAAAGTGAACAAAATGTTCCTGAACTAGGGTCAGAAGCTTGACACAGTCCTCATAAAGAGGTGGTGTGGTTATGGAGAACTACTTGATATCAAGTGACAGTTATGAGAGACAGGTGCCATGAAGCTGCAACCAACAGAACAGGAAATGGTCCAGACCTCAGTTGACACAGTCCTGAAGTAAAAGGAAAATGCAAAGAGCTAAAGCATATCTTTTTTTTTTCAAGTTAATATTTTTATTTATTTATTTATTGATTTTTTAAAATATTTTGTTTATTTGTTCATATTACATCTCAATTGTAATCCCATCCCTTGTATCCTCCCATTCCTCACTCCCTCCCACTTTCCTCCCTAAATTGTGAATACTGTACAACTTAACTTTAATCTGTAAGATAAATGCATATACTTTATGTGATAGCTTATGGTTCACATACTGATTCACTTTAAAAGAAACTGTATATAAGATATTAGCTTCACAGAAGGTGCTAATCATTAGGATAATGGTAGTCGAAACATCTAGATATTTTAAAATACTTTAAATACCCATTGATCTCTTCTAGTATAACTTAATTCTCATCAATTCTAGTGAAATTCCTATCTGCGGACATTTTTCTCATTAATGTTAGATTTATTTTAAAAAATGTCATGTCCCACGAAAGCCTTCACTTACCAGGAAACTGGGACAGAGGGGAGGACATCCTATTGGGACTCTAGATGAGAGAAGCATGAGAGAATAGCAAAGTAGAAGGATCCAGAGGGGCCTAGAAACCTACAAGTAGAACATTATGATAGGCAGATTTGGGCCCAGGGGTCCCGCTCAAATTAAGGCACCAGCCAAGGACAATACAGGCGGTAAATTTTAAACACCTACCCAGATCTAGCCAATGGGCAGAACATGCTCCACAGTTGAGTGGAGAGTGGGATATGACTTTCTCATGTACTCTGGTGCCTCACATTTGACCATGTCCCCTGGAGGGGGAGACCTGGTGGCACTCAGAGGAAGGACAGCAGGTTGCCAAGAAGAGACTTGATACCCTATGAGCATATACAGGGGGAGGTAATCCCCCTCAGGAACAGTCATAGGGGAGGAGAATAAGGGGAAAATGGGGGAGAGGGAAGAATGGGAGGATACAAGGGATGGGATAACCATTGAGATGTAACAAGAATAAATTAATAAAAAAAATACCAAAAAACAATCTAAAAAAAAAGTCTGAGCATGGAGGAATGCATAGGATTGCCAAACACATGTAAGAACTCTACAATGTTCCCTCAAAATAAAATCAAATAAATAGAACAAAGGCATTACCAAATACACAGTTATTCTTTCTGTCAATCCTTTTCTTGTTGTTTTCCTGTGCTTTTGTTGGCTATTTTGGTTTGTGTTTCCATTTTGGGATGAAGATAAAATATTAATTGTAAGTTGCTGATATAGGTAGAGGCAGTTACAGACAAATCTTAGCGTTTCCCATACTTTGTTCCTGCTCTGTATGCAATCTTTTCATTTCACTTTTTCATATGAGTAGTAGCATTCTTTATTAATCTATTTTCTTTTCACCAAAGTGTGAATAAAGAATAAAGAACATATACATCTATGTCTTCTTTCATAGTTTAAAACACGGTAGTGCCTAAAAGCTTTTGCTTTAATGTCAAGTTAAACAAAATGTCTTTTATATAAAGTTGTTAATATAACTTATATTGGCGACACCATCTATTTATTAGTCTATTTTCCTAAGAGATAATAACTGTGCCAGGGGCACCTTAAAGGCGAGATAATCTGAAAAATTTGTCTCAATTTGCCTTGAGAAATTAGCTTCTTAAAGGAAGTTGATTTTGTTCACTTAGAAAGATAATTTGTTTATTTGTTCATACCACTGAAGTAGATGAGGCAGCAAGGAAGGGTGTGTGAGTGTGTGTGAATGTTTGTGTGTGTGTGTATGTGTGTGTGCGTGTGTGTGTGTGTGTGTGTGTGTGTGAGAGAGAGAGAGAGAGAAAGAATAATATTGAGCTTGAAGTAAGCAATTTATGGAATTCTGGTGATATGTAAAAAATTCCAGTCAGTTTTAGGAGTCTTTTCTGTAAAAATAGTAGAGAGAAGAAATCACAGAGTCAAAAAATTTTTTAAAAGACATTGTTCATTATTTTGTGATTCCCACTGGTTCTGATACAATTATGTCTTTTATTAAGATAATACATTGTACTAAATGTTCATACTTTTAAAAATAAGATGTTTTCACATGCAAATCTCCAACCAAAGTTCAGGTGAACCTTAGTATGAAGGCTAAGGCAGGCCTTGCATAGCTCATTTTGCTTTGCTATGTTCTCTTGTGCTGTCCCCTGTCTACTATTGATGAGTTCCTGCTGTTTGTCTATTTATGTCACTTCCTAATTGTTAAGTTAATTAGAAACATATTAACATATATACTCCTATGCTATCTAGAATTCTAAATAATTTTTACATGCAACATAACTGAAGGGATTGTGTATATCTCATTATTTTACTGCTCTTTAACCACCAAATAATTATATGTAGCAATGGAACATATCCTATAATTGTGAATATGTAGACACTATTAGTCACTGATTTACTGAATACATGTTTACTGGGAGTTTGCTTTGAACAAAGCATAAATAGAAATATATAAAGGTAACTGCTTTATTAAACTTAATGGCAAGTAAGAAATAAGTTTTAATAACATACAGAGATATGATCCTAAAAAAGGAAAAGAAAGTAGTCTGGCATGGCAACTATGAATTCGTTCAGCCTGCACAGTGATAGAGAGCTTGACCCACATGTGTAGTGCTCTGCATTCCATCCTAAACACTAGAAAGAAGCAAATACACAAATAAGACTTAAAGAAATTGTCACAGAGCAGCATTATGGCCATTATAATAAGGACACAGCAAGCTTGTATTTTGTTTTTACATTCATAGCTAAATGACCACATTTGTAAGCCAATTCAATAAGACTAGATATTTGAGAGAGATGCATGTTTTGTGGAATCATCAATATAAATCTTACTCTGTGCTAAGGAGCTCTTGCAAAGAAACTAAATCAATGATATTAATCTTTGGTATAACTTAAAATGACAAATTGGGGCATCAGTTTAGAACAACAACAAAAAATCCTGGCTTTGATGATGTATATTGTTTAAAACTCAAAACTGATTTTATTCACTACACTCTGAATCAATGCATTTGAAAAATTAACCCGTTAATTATGACATAGATTTCCTGCAGTCATTTAAAAGAATAGAATATAATTAAAAAAAATACAGCAAAGATACACAGATGAATCAGGACAAGAAGAGAGTACTAATTTTAAATGTTATATAATGATGTTGCACTTACATACACACTCATAGACACACAAATGCACCCACCCACCCCCCCCACACACACAAATGCACCCACACACACATACACACACACAAATGCACCCACACACACACACACAAATGCACCCACACAAACACACACACACACAAATGCACCCCCCACACACACAAATGCACCCACACACACACACAAATGCACCCCACACACACACAAATGCACCCCCCACACACAAATGCACCCCCCACACACAAATGCACCCCACACACACACAAATGCACCCCCCCACACACAAATGCACCCCCCCACACACAAATGCACCCCCCCGCACACACAAATGCACCCCCCCGCACACACAAATGCACCCCCCCCCACACACACACACAAATGCAGATCACGCTTCTAAATAATGCAAACTTTGAGTTGCTGGAATTCAAAATTGTGACATGAAAGCATTAATTGTTCATGCCTGGGCTTAATGTGCTAGATGTACTGCCTTTCTGTAACTTTCCAGGTGGTTCTTCAAACCAAAGCTTAACTACTTAAGAATTTCAAATATGACAAAGAGCTCTTTGAAGATGACTTTTGTGTGTGCCTCAGAGAAACAGAAGACAGAACATAAATAAAAACAACTCACAGAAACAAGGTTTAAGGTCTGACATTTCTAGGCAGCAGGTTTCTCCTGTCCTCAGGGAGATAAACAAAACTATTGAAACCCCCATTAGGTATATTTATAGCTCAGATTTAATGTCCAGGATGTAAACTAAGATGCCAGACTGCCAACCAGCAACTTTGGGATGGAAGAAAACAGATTCTTAGAGTGAATATTTTCATGCTTGGCTCATCAATATTCCAAAGACATGGCAGCTTAATCTTTTGTACCGAGCAGAGAAGCCTTGTATTAGATAGATTCACATGATTTTTTTTTTCCTGTGAAATGTCTGGCACAATTAACTTATCCATTTGGAATTGTATTTACTTATTTTTGGGTGTGGATGGGGACAAGGCTAAAAACACAGAACTTTTCATGGCTTCTAAAATGGAAAGGAAACATGTGACTCACTACAATAGAAAATTTGGCAATGTACCACCCGAGGAAGACGTATGCATTTACAGGCTTTCATGAAAATCAAAGAATATAAGATAATGTGTTTCAGAGAATGGATGTAGTTATATATAGCACAGTAAAAGATTCCACTTAGCCCGAAGGGCCAAAATTGTGTCATGCTATATGTTATGAACTAAATATCTGTTCCATCCCAAAACATACATGGAAGCTCTAGTCCATGGAACACCTCTAGTTACTTAAATTTTTAATAAATGTCCATGTCTGGTCCACTTGAGTTAAATGTCCTGATAATTTGAGAAATGAGTCACCAGAAAGAGGAGAATCTCTCTCTCTCTCTCTCTCTCTCTCTCTCTCTCTCTCTCTCTCTCTCTTGTCTTTTTTCATCCCTCTCTCCCTCCCTCCCTGTGACTCACGTTACCGTCTCGCCAGCAAGAACAACGCTGCACACACAGGATCCTTCTGCAGTAAAGCTTTAATGCGTCTTAAGAGGGAGAGCATAAGCTTACGACAAGTAAAATGGAGACCCCATACAGCAGAAACCCATCCCTTATATAGGAAACTGTTCTCCGCTTAGGATGTGTCAGTCCCTGATTGGCTGTTACTCATCAGGCGATATGACGCCACGGGAGAGGCAGAGCACAACAAGTGGAAAGTTCCTTCGCACATGTGCAGATTACTTGTTTACCAGTTTGGGACACAGGATGTCAGCGCCATCTTGTAATGGCGAATGTGAGTGCGGCCTCTCACACCTCCCTCAGCCATCCTTACTGGCCCCTCTTTGTATCTTTCTCTCTATCTCTTTCAACTATTTTTAAGTTTTCTTCCATCTGTTGTAATGGATTGTATGTTCATAAACAAATATTGTCAATTGATATGGGCTCAGAGAGGGAGAGTCAGTTTGGTGTTACCCATAGTAAGTTGACCATGCTCCAGCAGGCCACACATCCAAAATTAGTTAGATCGATAACACCAAATGGATTAGGTATTGATATTCAAAGAAATGAAACCAACACAAAGTAGGGTGAAGAGGAAGGAGATGGCTTTAGGAGGAATTCAGGATGTGTGTATACAATAGAAACACCTTGCAAAATTTCCCAAAAAGCTAATAAGTTAAAATAAAAAAGGTGACTTTCACAGTGTGTCTGCATGTACACATGAATAAATAAAACATCAATATTGGTCTTTTCCTTCATAACATTCTATCTTTTTTTTTTTTCCTGAAATAGGTTCTCTTGTTGGCCTGAATATCACTGGGTAGGCTAGGGAGCCCTGGGTCTCCCTGTCTCCACATCTTCATCTCTGGATATACAATTGCATGCCACCATGGCTGAGTTCATGTGTTCTGTCAGTTCTTCCTTCTTGTGTAGCTAGTTCTTTATGGACTGAGCTGTCCCTATCATCTTAAAACTTAACTCTTTAGGGTTTGCATCACTATGATGTTCATAGACAGATTGTAAAACTATAATTCCAACTTTTAAACGGTTTTTAATTTTCTAATAATTATTCAAGAAGAGGATTAAATCATAAGCATTTGACTTCCTGTAGACACTTTAATGTTTCTTGAGCTTTACTCTACCTTGTTAGTGTTCCAAGTGAATAGAAATTTAACAATGACTTCTACTCCTTTCAAGTGTTTTTTTCTTCTGAAATCCCTCCCTGAAATCATAGCCTTATACTGGATTAGTATTTGTTTCAGTGGCCCTCTAAAAAGAGGGAGAAAAAGCTTAGAGGATTCTACTATGCTGACAATTAGACTAATAGACACAATGAAATTCCTAATAAGTAAGCAAAATATCTCTTCAAACTTATTTATATCTTTTCATGAGCAGATAACTTTTATCTCAAATATTTATATATAAGTTGCCATTAGTTAAAATACTTTGGAGCTGTTTTATGACACTCAAAAATAAATAAAATATTTGACCTTTTCCTTTAGAATGCTATGAAAAAGACTACAAATTAACACAATTCCCCATCTGAGATTTTACCATACAAAGTTTTGTCCAGAGAGGTATTTCAGAAATACTTTTGCATGACGTACTGCGGCAAGTTGGAAAAGAAAGGAACAAAAACAGTTTTCATAAATTCTATATGTCAAGCCCTTAGTACTGGAATATAAAGACTGATATAGAATATGGTTAAGTGTTCGTATGTATATATTAAAGAGTTAGAAATACTTTACTAATATGTTTTTCTGCAGAGTTCAGCAATTTTATGAACTTATATGGTTTACCTGTTTGATGAATTAAATTTCAAATTAAATCCTCACTAACTGTGTTTATCTTCTAATTCCTACTTCTTAGTAGAGTTCCCACATTGGTATCATAGAGGCCTTTCAAAAATACAGTTTTGCTATATTTGGTGATTGAACAACTCAGTGCCACGATAAGTACCCATGAATTGTAGTCTATCTTATTAACAGAATACGTGTGATTGTAGCTGTTGACATTTGTTTCTACTCCTTTGGCTTCACTCAGGCTCATAAATACTTCAATGACTTGTGACCTGCAGTTATCAGGACTACTTACTAAACTACATCAGATTTCTTTTGTTTCGAGCAGTGTAACTCTTCTACTTGAAATATCTGTACCTTCTATACACTAACACCTTAATGTGCGGAATAGTATTTTTCTATTTTAAAATATATTTAAAATATCTACTTATGTATTTTCTAGTATCATGGAAAATTATGTACATTGCCTCTTTTAACCCTGGTGATGTTTGTAAAGGCATCAAGTACATTGTTGTAATTATTTATGTTTAGGCCTAAAGCAATCTTCAAAATGAAAGACTCCCAGTCTCTAGAGGTGAATTTATGTAAGAGTATTTACCTCAGTGGGAGGTCATCAAATGGAATTGCATATTAAATTTAGAGGTTAATTTTCTCTATTAGTATGTTTATGCACCTAGAGTAAAATTATCTTGAAATAGGAAAGGCATTTTTATGTCAGTCTGTTACATCCAGTATTCAGAAAGCTACTTGTAATCATTGTGGGCACAATAAACACTTACTATACAGATATGTAGATAGTTTCTCATGACCCTAAAAAGTTATAAGAGTGATGTAAACTTTCATTTTCTTTTCTTTTCTTTCTTTTCTTTTTTTTTTTTTTTTTTTTTTTTACAGTGTTAGGTTTGAAAAGCATCTTACAGTAATTTGTGAAGGAGAGATAAACATGTTTTTGTTTTAATCACAAGTGAGAAAGCAGGGGATGATTGTCCCCTTAGAAGTCAAACCACTGTGTTGGGAAGATTGGTTGTTAACCAGCTGAAAAACATCCTTGAACAAATTCTGACAGGAGAAATAAACGTGAGCCAAAAACAGTAGGTGAGGCCTTTGGAGACTTGGCATAGTTTTTGCTATTCTTTGCTCCACTTTGAGAGGCTCCTAGAGAGAACCGCTGGAGGGAAGGCTTCGGGACTTCGGACCTCCGGACTCCTGCTGAGGTTCTGGGTTCTGGTTGCTCCAGGATCCAGCAGAAGAAAACCAGTTGATTACACCAGGAGAATTGTTCCTCTAAACTGATATCCTTACAATCTCATTATTGTATTCTTTAATCTTCTTTTCCTACTGTTTAGGTTAGTCGGGTTATAAGTGAAGTACTCTCGGTTAATAAGTTCAAAATAAAATATATTTCTTAAGACAATTGAGCCTACAAATATGAAGGAACCTGAGGGACAATGAGTAATTACTTTAAGGATATGAATGCCACTGCAGTTAATATGCATACATTTTTATAGGATCCTCTTTTGTAGATGAGATGGCTTGAATTTCGAAATGATGGAATCACATATGCCTTGACCTTTCTGTTTCCCATTTTTATCACAATGGCCAACTGAGAGCTTGATAAATACTAATTGACCTAGTAAATTCAAATGTATGTAATTGGGTAGGAACTAGCCAATGTTTTAAAATATGTCATTGTTTCTTTATGTGTGTGTGGCTAGTATGAAACAGATTCAATTTCCAGTTACCATGAATATACATCTGGTAATTAAGCCCACACACAAGAGGTCACAAGAAGCAATTTGTTCTTATATATAGGTGAGAATGTATAGAAAGAATATATGTCACATGTGTCAGAAGCAAAAGAGCTATAAAGCTGGCCAGAGTTGGATGGTTCTCTTCTGCAAGTAACCAATGGGTTTTCTGGAAAATACCTTACTATTGAGTTTAACCTCTTCCAGTCATAGGCCTCATTGGACTGCTGTACCAAGGGCCATACCTATCCAGGGAGGTTGGAATAGAATTCAGGATACCATTTTCAGGAAGTATTGCATTGCCCACATTCCACAGAAGTTCTTAAGAATCGCAGGAAAGGAAGAGAGAAAGCTAGGTGTGTCCAAGACTGACCAGATATCTGCTTCACACATAGGAGCGAAGATATCATGCAGTTGATGGGGAAGAACTCTCCATTATGAAGAAAAAATTAGCAACCTAGTAATTAGGTTTAATGGTTTGGAGAAAATAATGAAAAAGTAAAGCCAAACTGCTTTACATATGGAAGTGTCATGGTTGCCTGTCAGAGAGATTGTGAATTCAATGAAAACTTTCTCTTCCTTGTCCTTTGCATAAGGAACATGACTTCTAGCATGTGTCACCTGTTCAATAATTCCATTTACTTTGTTTACCTTTGTTTGACTACCAAAACTGGTAAACAGCCTAAGACATGGTGATATTGATCTATTGTTTATTTATAAGATTTGTAATTTATATTATCATACTATTAAAAGAAGAAGCACTTCAATATGTTAAATCTAATATTTCACTAAAATATAAGGTATTTTATTTTGTTTTGTGTTTAAAGACAGGGTTTGTCCATGTAGTCTTTCCTGTCCTATCTCGCTTTGTAGACCAGGCTGGCCATGATTTAGTTTAATACTAAGTTGTTTTGTCACAGGCTACTAATGTCCTATGGAGGTAAGCAGAAAATAAAACACAAATTTAAACCTGGAAATTAAGATATTCTTCTCACTTTCATAGTACAAGTGTGGCACATTGATCAAAGTGAAAAATGAGGCTGTAATTGAATATTAAGTGATTTTCATATACATACTCTGTGTGAGCATGTGTATATGTGAGAAATACATATATACATATATAATATATACAAATACATATACAACTATTTGTATATTATGTGTGTACAGGTATGTGTGAGTACATGTACTTGTCAATAGAGGCCATCTGTTTTTTCTTTTCTTTTTTTGGTGGGGTGGGGTGCAGCAGGTGTTTTCAATTTTAATTGTTTCCTCAGTGTCTGTCCAATACTCTTCTTGCATCTGTGGAAAATTTCTCTTCAATGGAATGAAAAAGGAGATGAATTATTTTTTTTTTACTTACTTGTGCTTCAATTGTTTAGATGACACTCTTTTCATTATGCTCCTAGTTATTGGAATGTGTGAATTTTCTAGAAGTTTATTTTCTTTTTTCTGAGAGTAGTCATAACATAAGTTTTTCATTTGTCAAAATCATCAGAGTCAATGTAATTTCACCTTCTAAGATTTAAAAATTATTTTCTATTTGACTTATAATTTTCCTTTGTATGTTATTCACAGTGAGCTCTTTGTGTATTAGTGATTTATCTGTAAGAACTAATGAGGATCCAATGAAGACTGATGAGAAATTAAGTATATGAAGTAAATATATTTAATCTATTACATTTTGTTCTATTATATCATCCTAATATTTAGCTGGATGATGGTTAGGTTTAATTTGTCCTATTCTTCCCTTGAATTGTTTTGAAGTTTGTATGATTGGAGAAATCAATAATTTGACAAAACTTCCAGTCAGATAATATTTGAAATTCAAAGAGCACAATTACTCTATGCAGTAGGATCTTATATTGTGACGTTCTGTGCCTGGCTCAGTGGTCTGCCTTGCTTCTCCTTCCACACATTCCTAGTGCTGTTATTCTAGATTGAGTAAAATGTCCAGTTATTTAGAAAATTTTATTAAATATTTTTATATATTCATTTATATTATTACACATTTATATTATATGCACAAGCTTCCTATAGCAAGAAGAACCATGAAGCAATTAGGATATATGTATGTATAGGATATATATGTTATATTCAGTGATTTGGCTATTTTTATTCAGCAGCCTTGAAGAAAACATCTTTCTTATCTTGGTGCATCTAAAATTCTGAATGTAAATTAATATCTATCATATATCATAAACCTAAAATCATCTTAACCTCTGAACAACTAAACTTAATTGTAACACTGAACTATCTGGTCTTCAATCCCATCAGAGACTTGAAAAGGAATAAATTTAATTACCTGAGTATACATGGAGTGTAGGTTAGCAGCTCACAAATGAGAAGATGACAGAGACAGTTTGCTGCCTGAACAGTCATCCAAAATTCTCTATAATGTTGGAGCACCATCTTCAGCCTTCTGACCCAATATATCTGATAGACATATTTGTGAGGCAGGAACAACTGAGGACTTGTTTACCCTGTCTTGGTAGAGTTTGGCCATCGACTCTGCCTGCACCGAAGCTTGTGCATATTTAGGCAGAATTCTGTCTGTTGTAGAAACGAGGACATTCTGTCCAGTTTGCCACATCTGAATTCATCTCCGTAAGGTGTCAAATTTTTATGTGTGATTTAAGGATCTGAACTCATTTCCTCATGCTGGTGTAGGAAGCACTTTTCTGAGATAGCTCCCTGGTCTCTAAATTTAATTTTATTTCATCTTTGAGAATTCACATGAATTATGACTAATTGATAGAACATAATTTTATTATATATGTATTTTCTATTTTGTATGATAATAACATCTTTATATTAGAATATGCAGGGGAAGTTTAGAAATTGCAAACCCTAAATGTTCTCCAGCAACTGTTTCAAAGTTCTAAAGTGGTACTACCAATCTCCACATCAGTATTTTACAAAATTACTTGTCATTAATATAGCTAAGCTGTAGCACAGTTGATTGCTATATTATACAAAATACCTAAGTATTGCAAATATCCTCTTGGTTTTCAAGATGTAGTGTACAGTGTACTCAGTGTTCTCTCTAGGCATATTGAAAAGAAAGTCTAGCCTGGAAACATAGTTAAACTCAATCTGAAGAGCATAGCTTCTCCTCAAACCCTAGATTTGTATTTTCTGTCTCTTCCTCCCTAATTATTTTTGTTTGCTTATCTATTTATATGGAAACTGGCTGGTAGATATTCATGAAAAAAAATGCATGTGGTATTCAATGTCCTGTCTAGTCTAAAACCTAAAAACTAAGATTTACAAAATATTCTAGAAATTGATCATAGTTTATAGAAATTAGAACCTTGAAATATTATCTAGTAAATAATACTATTAATGTAATAAGAGTTTAATTGCCTACAAAGTGTATAAATCTTCAGTTTTACATCTCCTAAATCAATATGACTTCTCTGCCATAGAATATACAGCGTCTAATTGACCAGTATGCTAAACCATTTATGTGTGACTGTGTCAGTTATATCATTTCTCACTTGTTAGTTCTTTCCTTCACTAACAGAAAATGATTGTGATACCACTGTGTGGTTTTCTAGGTTGCAGAAACAGAGCAAAAAATCAAGATAGCCCCTGGAGTTGAGAGAAAATGCCTCTCATCCCTGGATTCCATCCATCATCTGTCCATATCCTACAGTATGGAACCAAACAACTTTACAACAACTTTTGTTATTTCAATCGTCTTCATTCATACAGAGGCTGTGCCAGAATTTGTACATGATGCAACATAAATACACTACAGTAGGATGTATTTACATGTTGAGGGACTTCATGTCGAAGTATGTGGGGCTTGCATATTTGCCACTTACGTCTTTTGAATTAGGACTGCTCTGCTTGAGTAAGTGCCAAGCAATATCTTTACAAGTAAGATCCTCCACAGAAGGCTGTTTCACGGTCTGCTTGTAAGCAATCAAAGGTATCAGCAAAAAGATTAGGCCAACACTTCTGTTGCTCACAGAATAAAGTAAACTAAGTTAGTTCCTTTCGCTTATTGTAGTTTTTGTTTCTTTGTTTGATGCAAACTGTATCACTAAAAGAAAAAGATCAGGCCTGGTTACTGAACTAATGGCCTCTGAAAGAGGCGAATGAAGTCAAAAAATGAGACAGTTCTCCTATACCTATTCATTGGCTTTTAAGGAAGATCAGACACAGGAAAACAGTATAGAAAAGTCAAGTATTATAAGACACTTTTTGAAACATTAACTTCAGGTTTTAGTGTGTATTTGTGTGTGAATGTTCGTACATGTGTTCATAATCATATTCTTTTTGGAAATAGAACCCTCACTGATTCCAGAACTTAAAGTTGACTGGCTAGCCAACTGAAGTCTCTGATTCTCTTTCTTCCTCAGTATCATAGTCACAGATGTACACCACAATACCTGGTTACTTTGGAGGGCGATAAGATCCAAGATGAAGCCCTTATGCTTGTACAAGTGGCATTTTGCCAACTGAGCCATTTGTATAAAACCTGGAAATATTTTATGTACAAATCACATCATGATATTTCACAAGCAAAGGTTTCTTCACAGTTTTTCAATATTTAATTCTAATTCATTCACCTAAACTACAATAGAATCTATGAAATTTATAAAGCATAAGAAATCTTCAGAAGGTAGAATACATATACTAATTTGTAAATGTCTAATGTAAGATGGAAGAGGAGTCATCAAATATACAGCTACTCAATGTTTCTTTATTCATGATCAGTTTTTGAAAGATTTATTTTGCCTCATGGTTAATAAATACAAAATGATGTCAAATAAAAATATTCTCTTATTTGTAGCAAAAAGCTTATCCTGCCAGAGATTAATTGTTGACTATAATATAAATATATATTAGTATTAACATAACTTTATTTTATGAATTTATCCTGTACCTATATAATGATAGCTTCCTGTTGAGGTCTACTTATTTGGTGGGACTGAGACTGCGCATATTATTGATCAAAACACGTCTCTCTGGTCTTTTTACTGATTGATCAACACATCCTAGGCAGTTCCAAAGATGTTGTGATGAACTGGCTGTCAAACCTGAGATTTTTCACTTGATTAATGTTATTCCACAATGTCCTATCACCTCAGTTCAGATATTACGTGGTATAAATCTCCTTGTCTTTGATGCCATCATCAAATTCAAACTTATTCATGATAATTGCCTTCACTAGTTTTATTAGGATAAAATTTCATTCATATCCCACTGATTCTCCCAGACTTTCTTTCATATATTTGCTAAACTACTTATACAATGACAATATGTTTTAATGGGGTATCAAAATATGTAAGTTAAATAAATATATTCTAGTGAAAGAGTGAATGATAGGGTCCGGGAAACACTGTCTCAGGCATCATATTTTATTAAAAATTCATAATTTCTTGCTGTTTTTACGTTCTTTTGAAATTGAAGGAAGAGAAAAATCACTGTAAGAACTGTAGGGCAATTTCTTTATTTACTAATTACTTATTTATTTACTTTTTCTGCCCACATATGTTTATTTTCAAATGTATTTATTTAATTTTTTTATGTGCTTAAATAAAGCCACATTTTGGAGTCCAGTCTAGCATTGAATTTATAGCAATCCTCTTTCCCTTGTCTTTTTTTCCTGGGGGCATGAGACAGCATGCCAGGAAAATGGACTTTCAATTTATACCAGGTGTTAATGACTTGCCCGGAATATCCTAAACTTCTACCTAATTAAGTGATATAAATTTACATCAGGATTAGTAATTTGATGTGATTAGAAAGTTTAGGAAGTGATGTGATTTTCTTGCTCTCACCAACGCTGAGTAAATATGACTTCAATTGCAGTGTGTGTGAAACACAGGTATGGCTTACAACACAGTCTCTTTCACTTAAATTGTAACCTTGGCCACATATCTTAGGAAACCCAAATATAAGATATATTTCCTTTAAATTATTATGCATAATTTTTCTCAATTCATCTTGAAAACTTTATTATGTTTACAAATGGATGCTAGTAGATATTACCTTTTCCACTTAAATATAAGAAAAATATCATCATCTACTTTTCCTTCCTCATAGGATCTTTGAGAACATCACAGAGACACATATAGCAGAGAAAAGGTTATTGTGAATAGATGAATTGTTGTTAATCCCATTTGCTCTTTCATAATCTATGTTGGATTAATGGATATTCATTCTTCCTACCTTCCATCTAATTTTAGATTAATAACAGCTCTTTAAGACTGAGTTTTCTATTTTGTTAACTTCTATTTCCTCAATTGTCAAAGTACACCCAAAAAACTAATTTACACAGTAGTAATAGGTTACAAAAATTTGAAGGGTGAGATTTCTTTATAGCATTCTTTTAGATTATTATTCCCTTTGACCTAAAATACACATGATTTTTTCTGTTGTTAATGAATCTTAAGCTTGATACTACTTTTTATATATTTATAGCTCATAAAGTTTAGGTTTATAATTTTATCTCAGTATTTGAGATTAGTTCAAAGATTTCCCTTTTTTTACATTAAGAATTTTAGATGCACAAAGATATGAAACATGGTTTCTTCAAAGTTGCCAAATACAAATATCCAAAACACTATGATTGGAACATTTATATAATTCCTGAATGTTTTATGGTTATTCTTCCTGTTGGTACTTTATTTTATACATGTGTAATAATATAAACGTATATGCTAAAAAGAAAAAGAAAAAAAAAGAAAAAACAGAATCTTGTTGCATTAAAAAATAGATTTCCAAATGCAATCTTTTATTGTACAAGAAAACAAGAGTTTTAAAGTCATTGGCCTCTACTTTTTTATTTACTTACTTTCTGTTAACCACCTAAAATTATGCCAGAAATCTCAACCATTCAAATAAATTCTTGTCACCAGATCTTGTTTTTCCTCACATTACAAAATCTGAGCAAATTATATAGCTTCTCTTTCCATAAAACATCATGTAGCTATTTCTTTTTTCATTATTATTTTCATCCATGTAAAATTTATAGAGCCAGCATACACTTTTTCGTTCCTTTCCTATCTACTACATCTCATTAGTTGTACTCTGACAGTTTGCTAGCCAGGCGGTATTGCACCTTTCTTTCAATGTTTAAAATATCCTAAGTTACAAAAACACTTTAGTTTTCAAAAACATTGGTATGATCATATAAACTCTGATCAATAAACTCAGAGGTTTTCCCAAATTAATACACAAGCCTTCCATCAACTATTCTTCGTCCAAAATATTGAGGCGATTCATTTGGCCAGCTTTGTTTCCAAATATATTTGCATTTCTATACTTTCTTGCTCATATTTTTCTCTATCTTTCTATACTCCTCTTTCCCTCTCACACACACTGTACAAATATATGCACACCCACATAAACACACACACACATACATGCACACACACATAGTATCCATTTTTAAAAACATCTAGCTTATCCAGCTTGTCCTGAACAGTGCTTATTTTGTTGTTAGCCTGGAGTCATTATAACTACCTTCCAAGTTCTATTGCCACCACCCATCTTCACAAGTCAAGATTTATTTCAAGTGTCATCCTCTTAAAGGATCACTTTAGGGCTCCCCTTCCCCCAGTGCTATCTGTCTTCCCAGAAAGCCCTATAAATCTTCATTCATATATATATCTGTGAATTTATCATAATGCAAGTTTTCAAACTGAAAGCCTAGGAGCTGAGAAGTTCCTTGTAGAATATTGGAAATTGTATTTTAGAACCTATGAGATAAACGACTTTATAAATGAAAATTCTAGAAGCTGCCATCATACTAAAATGCCTATGTTTTTATTAGATAGTCATTTTATCTACCTAGTTATTTGAAGACAATATATCAAAATTCGAAAAATTGAGGAATCATTACCTCCTTTGGGTTATTTTGTAGATTCATTTAGTCTGAATTACCACACTAAGAACAGAGATTATATTGTTCTTCATTTTGCTTCCAATTCTGTGTCCTATCATCAAAGGCATTTCTATAGTAATAAAATAATGGCATTCTAAGTCATCTAGCTATTACTCAGTGAACTTACCCAGCAAAAAAAGAAAGCATCTTTCTGAATGAAGATAATCATTAATCTAGGAGAGCTGAATTGAGTCAATTCATGTTGTTGTTCTTAGAAAAAGGCATTAATCCCAGATGTTTACAGCAATGTCTGCAGAGGATAACTCTTCTTTTAAATTCTGTCTATGGAAAATTATCATAAAATCTTATGTTATTTCTCTGTCTCAAATTTCCCAATCAAGATGAAACACAATACAGTGGACAGGACATTCTTCACAGTTGAGTGGAGAGTGGGGTCTGACTTTCACACGAACCCTGGTGACCCATAATTGACCACGTCCCCTGGATGGGGAGACCTGGTGGCACTCAGAGGAAGGACAGCAGGCTACCAAGAAGAGACTTGATACCCTATGAGCATATACAGGGGGAGGAAATCCCCCTCAGTCACTGTCATGGGGGGGGGAGTAAGGGGAAAATGCAAGGGAGGGAGGAATGGGAGGATACAAGGGATGGGATTACAATTAAGATGTAATATGGATAAATTAATAAAATATATTTTTAAAAGATAATAAGCATGTATGCTTCCCATGCTTAACACAAATAATAAAGAACAGCAGTGTGTAAAGCCTAAGAAGTATCTTCTATATGATAAAAGTATACATATAAGTTGTTATTATTATTGCCAGTGTATTACTATAAAGTGGTAAAAGATAAGTAAAAGTAGTAGTGTATATAATACATGGTAATGATGTAAATAGAAAAGGGCTTCTAATATCAGAACTATCAGAAATATCAGAAAGCAAAAGCCTTTGAGGTCACCAATCCTACTAGGCATAGACTGCACGTGTGAACAATGAGACGGTCTGTCCCAGCACTAAGTAGACCTAACGATGGATGATGCGAACTAGTAGAGTGGAGTATCAATGACAGCATTTTCTTTGCACATGATAACACCCAAAGGCAGTTAGTAATCTCAAAGAAAACCGTGCTGTTCTCAGGCAGCAACACCTCAGCTGCTAGAGATTCCTTCCAGCTGTGCTCTACATTCTTTAAGATACTTTCTGGTGCATAACATGTCAGGTTTGTCAAGATATAAATTACATATATGTGATTCATTGTTGTGCAAAAACCATAATATGGATTTGAAAATATTTCTATCATGGCAGGAGAAACCCATATACCAGTAGAAAGCACTCCATATCCTCAGAAAATCCTGTATCTCTAGACCAAGGGAATTATTAGTTTACTTTTTTATATATGTCTTTAATTATTTTGAGTTATCATAAACTAGAACTGTGATATCTGCAGTATTTTTGTGAGATTTTTAAAATCAATTTACATAATGTTTGGAAAAATCTTCAGGACAGACATGGGGCGTGTGTCAGAGTGTATTGTCTGATATTTCCAAATAATTAATAAAAATATTATGTTGAGGGGGGAAAACTAAGTTTTTCCAGATTGTAAAATATATGAGGAATTTATACTTTTCTTATTTCCATTTAAAAAATCTACATTTTCCTCTTTATCTAAAAGTTAATGTACATTTTCTCTCCATTTTCAAGACTGCTTCTTTGAAATGGATTCTGCCATTAGGAGTGCTCCTGTAAGCGGTCTAGTCCCTGGTTTTCTTCTTGTGACTTATCTGGCCTGCAGTTTAGATAGAAGCTTTGATGAAGACACCTTTTCCCCCACATGTTATCAGCAAATACCCATTCTCTCCTGCAACCTCCATGTGTGAGCTTCTTACAAACTTATGAGTAAGGGTAGGTGCCTTGGAGAGAGCATCAGGACTCTCTGTGCATGCTGCCTTTGTATGAACAAAAACAGTTTCCAAAGCAGTGCTTTTGAAGGAGGTCCAGAAAGTAACAAGCCTAGTCTTGAGCAGATGACACTGAGAATTTTCTCTGTATTCCTCTTCCAGACGTGATCTGGTTTAGGTAGTCAGGGATCTGGTATTATCTTGTGCTGGTGGAGTCTTTCATGTGTCCACACCTGGAAATACAGAGGAAAATATACACGAAGTACTACACTTCTTTCTATGTGTGTACCATTACAGTTAAAATTCTCCTTACCTGTAAATAAAATATTACAACAAAGTTACCTTCACCACTTTATTCTATCAAGTTTTGAGTGTGTGAGACTCTGGATGGAAATACTTTTTACATAAATTATTTCATGTTTATGACAAATAAAGGCATTGCAATACTACAGTACATTTTTTCCCTTTGGCAACTCAGTTTCTTTTGGTTTAAAATGTCAGCCTGCTCAAAAGGAAACATTTATGACAGGGTGCTTGGCAGGTGTTTGCTCATTAAGCACACTTGTAACTTAATTGTAGCAATATCTTCAAATCATCTTCATTTTCCTTTAGTAGAATTGTCTTACTCTCAATTCTCCCTCGTTGTATATAAAGGTTGGATGTACACTGTGAACCTCAAGGTCAGTGCAGATTTAAAATTAAACTTGCTAGCTATGAGAGTTAACCTGTCTAAGACGTGACTCTCCACACATTCCCATGTGACTACAAGAGGGTAATATAAGGATAAATCACCAAGAGGAAAGCTTCATATGCTTGAATAGCGTCTTCCTGCTCCAAATGAAGGCAGATACCTACTATCTAGTTAGATACCCACTCTGTTATATTATAGGGAGCCTATAAGTTGTAAGGTCTTTCTGGGTAAAGAAAATGAGTCATTTAGAACTATTTTTGAGTCCACATCATGGATTTTCAAATTTCAAAGGAAATAAAGATAAAATCTTTAAGATCTTAGATCTTATTCTAAATAAAACAACTGAAAATAATTCTACTACCCTTGCATAAATGTCAGAGAGAGAAAAGCAGAAGCAACTTTCCCTATAAAATTATACAACCACTGGAGTCAACACTAGCAAATGGATACAAACATTGATCGGAAGCAGAAGACCTGTAGCCAGGATACCATTAGATATTATTTGTTTTATGTCACATACATTCTCTAAGTGCAGCTTCATTATTTGTAAAATTTAAACTGTCACACACACACACACACACACACACACACACACACACACACACATATATATATCTTTCAAGTACAGACACAATAATTATGCTTTTCTGGTATTGCAGTAGAAACATTTCAAGGTATCGGCTCTTGATAATGAAGAATAATGTAAACATTATGTAAAATCTACTTTCCCTATGTTTTTACGTGTTTGATAACTTAAACTCTTAAAGACAGAATAACTTAGTTTCTTAATTACTGAAAACTGTTATTTAGAATTTTAACCAAAACAGTGTTAAGAGATGAGCTCAATCTTAAAGAATTGCTACAAAATGTTCCACTTTCTTCTAGAAGAAAATAGATAGTAGGCTTTTACACTACAACTATCTTGAATGCATCTCCATGGTCAGCTACTGAGTTGCATCATGAATCATCTGACAAAATAATTTTGAATGAGTTCATCCTTTTGAACTATTTGTAGTCTTATGACAAAGATGCTTCTATAAAGTCAATACACTAAATCACTTAAAAGTTGATCATTACTTCTCTTTCTCATTCACTGTCATTTTAATTAATCATTAGGGGATTACTGCTAATCATATCAATTTTATGTTAATTATTTTTTATTTTATTAATTTATTCTTATTACAGCTCAATGGTTCTCCCATCCCTTGTATCCTCCCATTCCTCCCTCCCTCCCATTTTTCCCTTACTCCGCTCCCCTATGACTGTGACTGAGGGGGACTTCCTCCCCTTTTATATGTTCAGAGGGTATCAAGTCTCTTTTTGGTAGCCTGCTATCCTTCCTCTGAGTGCCACCAGGTCTCCCCATCCAGGGGACGTGGTCAAATATGAGGCACCAGGGTACGTGTGAAAGTCATACCCCACACTCCACTCAACTAGATGAAAGAAGCATGAGAGAATAGCAAAGTAGAAAGATCCAGAGGGTCCTAGAAAGCTACAAGAAGAACATTATGATAGGCATATTTGGGCCCAGGAGTCCCGCTCAAACTATGGCTCCAGCCAAGGACAATACAAGCCATAAACTTCAAACCCCTACCTAGATCTAGCTAATGGACAGGACATTCTTTACAGTTGAGTGAAGGGTGTGGTATGACTTTCACACGTAAATTATTTTAAATATTAGACCATGGAGATTCATTCAAGATCATGGTAGTTTGAAAGTCTACTATCTTCTTCTGGAAGAGATTGGAGCATTTAATAACATTTATTTAAAAGTGAGCTCATCTCTTAACACTGTTTTGGTTAGATAGCTAATATTTAAATATCTAAATAAATACCTTAAAATTCAGACTTGAAAAAATTTTCCACTTGTTGAAACTTCCTTAAATCAGAAATCATATCTTTCTACAAATTCCCTATATTTAAATGTTATGTTGATTTGAATGTTGATTTTACTAATTAAATTACTTTCTGATATTTTTCTAAATCTAAATGCATAGATATGATTTTTAAACAATTATCATACAGAACATATTCCATTAGCAGAATCAAGGTGTTTTGCTGCTAAAATTGAATAATTACTTTTTTTCTAATTTGTAGAAAAATTAATAGATAATTTGTTCAGGATTAAGTGGTTCATACAAATTTGTTTTCTTAGAATATCCATTCATTTCTTTTTCTTTTTTATTAAATGTAAAATGTATTTTACATATACATTTATATTATTACACTTATATACAATAAACTGCCTACAGCAAGAAGAACCATGACATAATCAATAATTATATAAATATTATATTTTTAGTAGTCTGGCTATTTGTATTTGGCAGCCTTGAAGAAAACATCTTTCCTATCTTGATGCATCTGAAAGTAAAGCTGGGTGGTGGTGGCTCACGCCTTTAATCCCAGCACTCAGGAGGCAGAGGCAAGTGAATCTTTGTGAGTTCGAGGTCAGCCTGGTCTACAAAGCGAGTCCAGGACAGCTAAGGCTACACAGAGAAACCTGTATCAAAAAACAAAAAATAAATATAATAAAATAAAATAAAATTCTGAATGTAAATCAATATCTATCACATCTCATCATTATCAACTTAAAACATCTATCTAGACTTAAAAACATTTACATCCCTAAACAACTACGCTTAATTGTAAAACTTAACTATCTGGTGTTCAACCCCATCAGAGACTTGAGAAGAAATAAACTTGATTACCTGAGTATGCTGGGAGAGCAGGTTAATACCTTTCCAAATGAGAAGATGACAGAGATGGTTTTCTGCCTGAATAGTCACCCAAAACTCTCTGTAATGTTGGAGCATTGTCTTCAGACTTCTGGCCCAATATAACTGACAGACATATTTGTTGGGCAGAAATTATTGGAGATTTGTTTACCCTGTCTTGGCAGAGTTTGGCCATCGTCTCTGTGTGCATCCAAGCTTGCCTGTTTTAGGCAAAATTCTGTCTCTGGAGAACATCCAATCTTTACACATCAATATGACCCTGATTTTCCACTGTATTCTGTATGTATCACTATCTTTTCCAGTAGCTCAATATACTGAATAATTTTGAGACTAGCTGGCCTATCTTAAAACTGTTAAGAAAAGTACAAAAAATAATTCTAAAATTAATGAAGATAATATTTAGTGGATAATAAATTTCACCTCTACAATGTACTTATTTATCTTGTACAATTATAAAACTGTTTACCACGTTCCCTACAGAATTGTTCCAACAAGACAAATCATAGAAATTGTCAGTCATACAAAGAGGAAGAGAAAACCCGGGCTTCCTTTGTCTGGATGAATATTCTCCTAATGTTATAATATGGCATAATAATAAAAGTTCACCATAGATATGAAAATTCATAACTATTACTAATTTTATTGTTTGAATGTTAAGAGATCTATTTTAGCATTGATAAAACTTGGAAGATAAGATTAGAAACTATAGCTTTGGATGGAGCTCAGTGGCAGAGAACTTGCCAAGCATGTGAAGAGCCTAGATTGTGTCACTGAAGACTATAACTTTACCTTTAATGGTGATGATAGTTACTTCTATCTTGAACCCATAGAATCATGTTGAAGACCAGCTTCAGAATTACAGGGCAAATGGAGACAGCACACAGAGTAGATGACTGAACATCTAGAAGACTTTTCTCTGAACGTTCAAAGCTTGATTCTCTAGTCTGGACTTGATTGTAAACAGTGGGACCTTCTAGCCACTCTGAAAAAAAGAAGGAAGGAAGGAGAGAAGGAAGGAAGGAAGAAAGAAAGAAAGAATCAGTGAAAGAAGAGGGAAAAAATCATACGCTAGTGCACGCACACACACACACACACAATGGATGACACACTCCAATGAGCAAGTTCATACAAGCTCCCAACCTTCACACAACTTTTTTCTTCCTCAACTCATCAAGCAGTATAAAAATTACAATATGATTACATTCTATTTTTCTTTTAGTGATGATTACAATGAAAAAAATTATGTTCCTCAATATCTTCACATGATCAAATGTTTTATATATTATGGCTGAGAAACAACTATGGAAAACAAATTATTCTCAAGGACCCATATACATTTGTATCTAATCTATTTGCTACAGTTTAAAAAGATATAATCAAGCAAGGTAATTTTTTTCAGTCAGTTTCTTTTTATTGGCAGGCTGAAATTTTGGTTACCAAGAAAGAATCAATTATTTTTAAAAAGTAATCTTAAACAAAAATCTTAAAAATATCACATATTTCAAGTCTGATATAAAAATAATCAATCATTTTTACTTTAAATCCTCAAGGTAGACATCTACTCAATTAACACTTTTTATTAAATGATATCAGGAAGGGCCAGAAAAAAATAGGTACAAGAAATTAATCATCACCTTGATCCCCAGCCCAGCTTTGGTTAGAGAGTCACATCCGCCAGTGCTAATTTGGGCTATTGCTCTTGCTCACTAACCTCAACAAATCCCTAACTCAACTATTAAAAGTGTACTTTTCTGAACTTCAAATTTTTTCTCTAAGATTTTCTACATCAGAACCAATAAAAAAAAAATCTTAACATAACCTTACTAACCATCTACTTCTCCAAACTCTTTCTAAGGGTGGTGATGTAATCATTACTCTGATCCAGCAGCAATCATTGAAAAGATAAAACACTATTATAGTAAGTGCCAATGATCCTACCAGTGAGTGCCTGGTAGCCCCCTCAGGTTTTTCATACAACCCTTATATGATGAGGGATGTAGTGACTGCAAAATCAACAAGCAAGTGCTATGCTCCATAACAGTAGGAAGTTTCAGGACACATAGTCCTTGGGAGCTCTGCCCCTCTGAGGCACACCCCTAACCCGTGGGCCACATTTCATGAGTTCTAAAGCAGTTTTGCTGTTCCTTCTGCACTGTCCTCAAGAGGATCACTATTGTTAAACACGACAAAAATTAATGCCTCTGATGGAACATTAAAAATGTAACAAACTCAGTACCCAATACAGTCTGTATTTCTTGGAGCTCACTTTGCACTTTTAGGTTCAATCATGGATTAAATATTAGACCACTATCTTTTCTTTTGTTGTGTTAAATATTGTTTTAGATGCCTGAATGGTATTTTATACTGTAAACATATCCTATTTTTATTATCCATTCATTCATTGATGGACTTTTAGGCTATATCCAATACCTAGGTACTATGAATAGCATCAACACCTGAGGGTTATAGTCTAAAACCATACTTGAAACACTAATATGACCCTGATGTAGGGACTATTGAACTTATTTCTTTATTCTGATTTCACTAGACTTTTACTTTTTTATCCGAGAACTCTTCTGATAGGAACACACTGCCTTTTGTTTGTAGGAATAGATATAGTTTTCCTTTTTATTTTTGTCACTGTCTTTTTCTTTGGTTTCTTCCTTCTTCCATCCCTCCCTCTGTCCCCCTTTCTCCTCTCTCTTCCTTCCGTTCTTCCTTTTTTTTTTAAACCTCCTTTCCTTCCTTTTTTGTACTAAGGACTGACCTAAGACCTTCTACGGACTAGGAAATCTATGTAATACGGCGCTGTATATGAAACCCTTATAGTTTTGAGTTTTAGCTTATTGTTTTATTTTTTAATTATTTATTTATTCACTTTACATCCTGGTCATAGCGCCATCCTTCCTCACCTCCCAACCCCATCCTCTCCCCCTTCATCACATTCCCTTTGCCTGTTCCCCATAAGAGAGGAGACCCCAACCTAGCCCTCACCCTCTACTTTTGTCACTGTGTTTTTCACACTAGCTCATCAAATCCTATTGAGACTGAATGTGTCCTTTACTCCCGTGGCCTGGCAAGGAATTCCTGCAAGGGGGGAAGTGATTGAAAAGCTTGCATTAGAGTCCAGCCAGAGTGATCCTCCATTCTCCTTATGAGGAGACCCACATGAACCCAGAGCTGGCCCTCAGCTACATCTTTGTACTGAGCCTAAGTCCAGTCCATGCAAGGTTCTTGGTGCTTCAGTCTAGGCAGGCCCCTCTGGGCACTGCTTAGTTGGCTCTGTTGATCTTCTTGTAAATTCCTACCACCTCCAGGTCTTTTTCTCCTTTACTCCTGCCCCTTTTCTGCAAGGTGCTCTAAGCATAGCCCAGTGTTTGGCCGTGAGTCTCAACATCTGTTTTGAGGCACTGCTAGATGGAACCTCTCCAAGGAAAACTCTGCTTGATTCCTGTCTGCAAGCATAGCAGAGTATCATTAGTAATGTCAGGGGTTATTTATCTCCCATGGGTTGGGTCTTGGAATCATTGGCACAGGAGACAACTTCCTGAACAGAACACCAACAGCTCAGGAGCTAAGATCAACAATTAATAAATGGAGCTTCTTGAAATTGAAAACTCTTCTGTAAGGCCAAGGACTCTCTTAATAGAGCCAAACAACAGCCTACAGACTGGGAAAAGATCTTCACCAATCCTACATCTGAAAAAGGGCTAATATCCATATTATATAAAGAACTCAAAAACATTAAACAACTACAAGCAAAATAACCAAATTAAAAAATTTGTGCACAGAGCTAAACAGAATTCTGAACAGAGGAATTTGGAATGGCTGAGAGCACTTAAGGAAATGTGCAACATCCTTAGTCATCAGAGAAGTACAAATCAAAATGAATCTGAGGTGGAAATCTTACACCCATCAGAATGGCTAAGATCAAAAACTCAGGTGACAGCACAAGCTGGTAAGGAAAGTGGAAGACTCCTCCACTGCTGGTGAGAGTGCAAACTTGTACAGTTTAGGAATATGTCTGGTACTTTCTCAGAAAATTGAGACTAGCTCTATCTCAAGACCCAATTATTATTTTAAGTTTTTGGTTTTAGCTGTTTGCCTAAGCTGTTTCTAAACATGTGATTTTAGTTCTGCAGAACTATGCCAGTGTTAATGGGCCTGCCTAGTGATAATCCTTTTTCTTTGGAATAATGTTCTACTCTTTTCTCATTTCTCTGTTATAGATAAACCAACTCTGGTACATTTACACAATGGAATATGATTCAGCTATCAAAAACAAGGAAATCTTGAAATATGCAAGCAAATGGATGGAACTAGAAACAATCACCCTGAGTGAGGTAACCCAGACCCAGAAATATACACATGGTATATACTCACTTATAGGTGGATATTAGCCCAACATAGATGTCCTCTGAGTGATTCCACATAATGAGGGACCAGGACAGATGCTGGGACTTGGACAGATGTTGGGACTTGCAACAGGACTATGAGTGAAGAGCTGGATATTGTATGCAAGAGTTGGGCGATGGAACGGCCTGGGGGGAACAGCGCATTGACACTGGATCAGACCTGACAGGATCCATTCCTCCTCTGTTTTCTCATTTTAACACAAATGTTTTTCAAATGTACATGCATATTATCATCAGTATTGTAGAACAACAATAAAACATGTGATATAGATGTTTCTATTATCTAATTTATACTAAAAGTTATATAAATTATTTGCAAATTTCAGTTGTCTGGGCCAGAAGAGGGGAAGAGGAATTTCAAATCTATTTGTCCAGAATACTTTTCCTTTTCTTAGTATTCCTTTGACACGGAAAACACAACAGCATCTTAGCAAAGGACAGATGTGCACATAAAGTTTCTGTTTTCGAGATTTAAGAGAAGCCTCTGTATGCTGTTTACCTACAAAACTCTGATGTGAGTTAAGTATTTAACAACTTTGCTGTTGGGCTACCACTAAGGGGCAGTGATACACAGCAGTCAGCAAGCTGTGGCTCTGAGCAGTGAGTCATGGCAGCTACAAGCCCATTGCAGGGGGAAAGAATTGAATCCTCTTGGTTTTATTTCTCAGTTGAGAACTGGAGCAGAAAGAAAGCAAAACACTTTGTCTCCCCCCAGGATCTAGTTATACCTTCTACCAAGACAAACACATCACTTTCAATTCTCCTATCCCACTGCTGATGAGAGAGAAATACATTCAGAGAACCCACTGGAGCATCTAGATAAACCTCACAGCACAATAAATGGTGGCTTTGTTTACAGATCACTTTTTTTTTTTTTTTTTTGTCTTTCCATTCTGCCCTGTGTTCACAGAGGCATGCGAGTTAACTTCAACGTTGAAAAACATCACTTCTCTGTTCCCAGCTTAAATGTAAGTCTTTGAGTAGGTTAAAAAAAACAAAAGTTTATTTGAGCTCCAGAACTTAGTGCTCTGTTAGGTAAGGTCCTCCCAGCTCCATCAGGCCCGATCTTCTACATAATATCCTCAGGCATAGCTCTTAGGATGGGCAAAAGTGGGTGGAGGGAAATTGCTGTTATAAAGGTTAGGGGGGAATCCTTATGCTCTACTTGACAGGTTGTATTGATCTACCACAAAATCTAACCATTACTGAGACAGATGGGGGAGCTCTGAGACTCTCAATCCCAAAAATTGCATCAGCTCTTGCTGATGCTGCGGCACATGCTGACAACAGCTACAGTGTGAAAAGCAGGGTTTACATGCCTGAAATAAATTGTTTTGATTAGAACCTTTAGGAGAGAAAGTCATAAGGTACAGTTTTATCGACTACTTGCCAAACAACGCAGACCCATGCACTCTAAGCTTGTTTTGCTCTTGTAAGTCACGCAGCAACTAGGCTTTTATTTTCTAAGGTTATGGACTTAGACTATAACATATTATCATCTCCTCTGAATTATTGCATGCTTGGCAGACTAGGAAATGGAATTAATTTTCCAGGACTGCTGACCTCTCTTTATACGTTTACATACCTGCATCTGTCCTTGTAGTGGATGGAGTCTGATTTTGTCTACTAAAGTTTGCTTTGGTTTCTTGACAATATATTAAGAATCATGGGTAGCAAATTGAGTTCCAAAACCTTGCACAGGGTTCTAAAAATAAATTATGAGAAAATAATCCTTTAAATAGCCATATTAGTAAAGCCTGTTCTCTTTTTCTGTTCTCCCGGAAGCACATGCTTCCCTTTCAGAGAGATTTCTCTTAATCTATTGCTGTTTTTCAAAAACAAGACAATTTAGTGCAATCAACCAAACAAAATTTAGACAAATCATTGTAAAACACAAAATGTGAAGCCAGCATCCCTGTTTTCTGAAGCTGGACTTGTATTACATTATCCCCCTTGAAAGCAATTCATTGTGATGGTCTTTTCTCAGCAAAACGCATGGAGCTCATTCTTCTTGCTTATTTTCTTAGCTAGCACAAATGAGTTTCAGTGTTTGCCATTTTAGATAGAACTGAGCACACAAGTTCATTATATGTACTACCAATAATGACACCATTGTGGTGTGGATATCATGCTTACATAGAAACAGGCACCTTGCCTAGGGAGAGATGTGTGCACCTCTTTCCCATATAAATGATTTTAAGAGGCCATAACAAAGTTTGGAATAAAAGAATATTTTATGTATTGTATCATCTATTTAATTAAAGATATTATATTGTAAGATTTTATATAAATTCACTACATGTCAATTTATAAAAATACTGTAAGTAACAAATATGATTTAGTGAAAGTTGACTTTGATTCGTAAATGTGATATTTACTAACTCTACTACATTCCAACTCTGTGTCAAGAGTAATTAATAAATTAAAAAAGTGCATGTAAAACATGATGGCTTCCCTCTGGGATTTTACAATCCATTCAGGAGATATGAATCACTGCATTGCATTTCTTGCTAGAAAATTCTAAATGTCAACTGATTATTAAAGCTCTACAAGAAGACACCGATAAGGACCAGTTATTACTTGCTGAAGAGGACAATACCTTTTCATAGAACAAATCTCTCCTTTTACAAGAAGGCATGGACTAATTAAAGTATCAATGCCAATGTATATAGCTAACATTTGACCAACAGCACTCAAGGTTTTATAAATTGTTCTTCATATAGTGCTGACTGCACAGGATCCAGCATCTCACTTTTTAATAACTCATTTGAATGACAAGTTTCCTAGCCCTCAATTTGCATGCTGTAGGAGTGCTAAAAGTAAAATTAAATTTGCTAGGATCTGCACCTTGGATTTGGGGGTTAGAGCCAAAATACAGGATTACAAATTATATTTTTAACACACAGCTTGCATTACCAGGCACCTACTGCAAAGTTAATTGCAAACTACTACCTGTCACCCATCTAAAATATATAAACAACATTATAAAGCATCCTGAACTTTGTACCATTATCTTGATGTGATGAATAAGATAATTGTTATGTGATGCTCACAACGAGCTCTACATATGCCAAACATGGCATATAAAAGCTCCACCTATTTAAATTGCTCACTTAATTCATTGTGTGTTGTTGAGCACAGAAGAGTGTTGTGTGCAAAAGGAAACGGTAGTCCTTCAACATCCCTTTAGACATTTGGTGTTGCCCTTCTGTTCTATAGCCTTCAGAACAGGCATAAGCATTAAATAAATGCAACATCAATTTACCTGTTTCAAACGCTATATATGCGAGAACTCGTATCGGCACTTAGTTTTCAACCAATCTTCTGTTCTCCAAGGAAATACAGCAACTGAAATTATTTACTCTCTGAGTAGCAAATCCTCATAAATTATGATTGTTCTCTAGACAGACTTTTACAAATTTAATCTGGGATGACTTTTTCAATTATCCCCAAATTAGTACAGTACATTATAGCACTGTGATGTACTAATCTCCTTGTCATATTTGTTCTAAAATCATTGTTGCAGGATTTCAATCTGAAAGATAGTATGTTTCTGAAGAGACAACTTGCTGCTTATTGAGGATGATGTTAGTCCTACTTGAAAGTGTGTCAAGGTTACCATGTGCACGAAGAACTTGTGTTGCATCTAGTTGACAGCACACACCACCTATAAAACCCATGGACTAACAGTTCCCATCACACAAACTTCTCAACTTAGGTTCTTCCTCCACCACTCACAACATATACATGCATAAAAATCTTCAGTCATATTTAGGCTTTGGTATTTTCAAATGCAAGATGATATAATGTTAACAGACCATATTAGTAATACTAAGATTAAATTCTATATTCAATATACATAACATGTAAGATTTTTAAAATAATTAAGTGCTTATTCATTAACCTATCTCTCAGTTTTTAAAAAATGTGTTTGTTAAAGCATGTATTATATGTACATGTATGTAAGTATGTATACCCTCAAAGGTCAGAAAGGATATCTAGTGTCTTTATCTATTGTTATCTGTCTTATTGCCTTCAAACAGCCTTTCCCTCTGGATCTGATTCATTGCTTGGTTTAGAGTAGGCCAGCAATCTTCTGTTGTCTTCATGGTTTCACCATTCACTTCTGTGGCTACCAGTCTATAGGGTCATGTACAGCCTTTTGAATGGATACTGAGTAAGCAAATTCAGGTCCCCCTGCTTGTATAGTAAACATTCTCACACAATGGGACGTTTTCTCCTTCCTTTAAATGAAACACTGTAATATGAAAGGATATAAACAACTACAAATCATATAAGACTCACACAAAGGATTGGGAATATAGTTTATATTTAAAATAAGACACATATTCTGGGTCCCATTAAACTCTCATAGTAGTTTATATAATGTAAGAAATATGGTTTCTTATCAACTACAATCACTGTTTATTGGATATTGGAGAGACTACCCACTTTGATTCCATAATCCACACCACAAGTATAGTCACTAATCATATTTTGAGTAGACTATTTTATTAATTCCACTCTCTAAAACATTGACTTCAAACATTTAAGATCTCAAAGTGCATAGTAGGAATTTTTCATAGCTTCATGTTAATATCCACTTCTCAGTTACTTCCATAATTATCCTCGATATTTATTACCTGGCAGAATATGCTTTGCACCATAAATCTACCTTAAAAATTAAATATACTTTAAATTTAGCTGAATTGAGCTTTACATATTACATGCAGGCTATTTTAACATGTGTGCATTGCATCCAAATTAATATCATAACACAAATACTTTTCTGATTGTGTTATATATTCCCGCATGTGTACACTTATTGGCGAACTTAGTCTTCTAAATATTCTTTCTACAGGAATCACAATTGTATTGCTTTTATTCCTAATGGTTATGAAGGAGATAGATAACTTATTTGAATAAAAAGCAACTATTCTTAATGAAGTGTTATTGAAGTTCTACCTTTTGTATTCATTAAAGAAGGCTCCTGTGAGAACATAAGAGACAGCAACTATTACTCTGTCTCTAGAACCTCACTAAGTCATCAGAGAATTAAAATGGGGTTGCATAGCTGAATATGGAAGTGCATGTACACTTTATGTATTTAATCCCAATTATGAGCACATTTAGTAGTTGGCTAGTCATACAAGAAGCTGGCAACAAGGTTCACTTTATTTGCAAGACCACATGGCTAGCAGATCCCCCAAAATTATCCTGTTAAAAATGATATCAGTATTCATAGCTCTTTTTTATCTTTGCTTCTTCTCTGATCCATAGTCTCTTAAGTACTTCCTAACATCAGAAAAATAAAAAAATGATACCATAGTCTCTTAAGTACTTCCTAACATCAGAAAAATAAAAAATGATACTATATATTCTTCCTTCAACTATTTCCAATAGTAGCTGCTATATACTGATGTTTCATTTATTTAAAATGATAGATTTATATTGCATATAAATAACCTTGTATTATAACTCAGTATTTCATGAAAACTTAGTTATTTACATCCATTCCAGAGGTATAAGCCCTGTAATATTATAAAAACTTTATTAACTTTACATTTACTTAGACACAATTGAACAGAAATATAATTGGGAGATTTGTTACAGCCATCTCCAGGACATGTAGAAGTCAACTCAGCTCAAATCTAAATGTAACTGATGCTTTGGATCCAATTTATGGTAAAGGTGTGCATCTGTGCATGTGTGTATGTGTGTGTGTGTGCATTTGTGTGTGCACATGTGTGCATTAATTATATGTATCTCCATATATCGTAGCACAGACAGATTTCTTATTAAAGAGCTTTTCAACACTTGAATCCTGATGGAGATCATCCAACTTTTATTTATCATCTCAGCTTTGAATCATTACCCTGGTACTTTCCCGGAATCTTTATAAATTTGGTTACATATAACAGAATTTAGTTATGTAGTCATTTGTGCTAAATTGTTTGAGGATGTGAACCATTTTCAAAGACTTTTTTATCTCTTGTTTAAGATGAGGACACTTAAATCAGCAGCACTGATTCATACAGGATTTGCTGTCACTTAGCCATGCATTATGCCTATAATTCAAATATATATATTAAGGTTTGTATTTTGACTTTCATACTTTCTTCTTTTGTACTTATTGTTTGTGATTTTGTATTTAGATGCAAGCTCAATATCACAATAAAGTCTCTTCAACTCCAGAGAGGGAAAAAAAACCTTACAAGGAATTTACATACTTCATAATTTCCCACTTTATTCTTTGTCCTTCAAGTATCAAGTGATAGCTTATCTGTAGGCCAAGTGCTTTGAGCTCATTTTCCCACTTATGAAAATCTAAGTATTCAAATACCCTTGTGCTCTCAGAAATACAAGCTCAATTTAAGTTATGTCACTGAGGAACAAAGGCAATTAAATTAGCCTTCTCTCTTCTCCTTGACGCCTTTCCCTGACCATCCCTCGTTTGTGGTAATCTGTCTCAAAAACCGTGTCAGATGTGTTCAATATCAAACCCATAGCCACCCAGCATCACAGGCCTCACATGACCTCCAGTTGAAAAAGGCTTTTCTAGGACTGACTTCCCTTATTGACTCACCTCTCTGATACAAAGTTTCCTCTTGAGCCTTGCATCTCTGTTGACAGCACTGGACTATCATCAAATACTTGAATTTAAATACACACCTTAAATGTCATTGAGGTGACCTTCTCTATGGAAGCATAGTGGTTAGGGCAAAGTTAATGTTCTTAATATCACTTTCAAGTTAATTTAGCCAATGGCTATTCTTGTTTATTATAGAATTTTAAAGCATGATATCCTAACAAGAACAAGGAAACATAATGCCTTGTGCCATTTTCAAAGTGCATCTGCTTCATCATACAGAGTTAGTGAATATTTTGGAAGCAAAATTATGTGACTAGGATTTGACAATGGTACTTAAGTTTTTTAATTATTATAGTAAAACATGATGAATATAATTATAACATCCACAGTAGTAATCATGAATAATTTAAAAATTTTCTGAATGCTTTTGGCTCAGGATTATGCTTACATTACATAGGTGGTTGTTAAAGCTATGTATAGATATGTACAGGTAAATCTTGAATGTGTCACACATAGTGTTTTCTATTGATTACATACTATAATTTTTCATCCTATTGTATTATTTTGATGAATTAAAATATTAGTTTCTCATAGTCTGAGAGGATTTAATATTTTCTCTGATGTTTGGAAGTTAATATAAACCCTAGAAAACATCATCAGAGTCTTCAAGATACACTAACTCACTGCTAATTCTTTTAAAAAATTAATGTTAGATATTCATAATGGTGTTAGTCTGATGTATTTACATATGGTAAACTGATTATTTTATCAAAATATTTTCTATGAGTCTTTATTTTTTCTTTTATAGGAAAAATAGAGGAAACAATACTGTTATAAACATAATGCTGAAAAAATCCATTTTCATACAATAGAAACATGTGAATAAAATTCAAAGCAATGTTCTGAATGGGCTTAAGAAATAGTGACATGTTTTACTATCATTTTACCTTTTTTTCACTTAACAAAATAGTAAGGAAAAGTTGTCATCCTACAGACATTTCCCATCAGACTATGGCAAAAACAAGCATATGGTTAGCATATTTTATGCTCCAAGGGAAATCATATTGGGCATTGTCACTCTATATTTCTGCACTATGCCAAGGGTTAAGTGTAAAATAAGCCTCATGGATGTTCAGTTATATCTTTACAAAGATCTAAGCTAGTTGGAAAATCAGAAGCTGAGCAACAAGAGTAAAATACAGAGGACTAACCATGTAGTTAAAAGGAGAATAAGTTCGAAGTTTTCAAGGAATGACACTACCATATGGGCACTGTTCTTCTTTTCCTACGCAAAGGGTCCCTTTATAGTAAGGCAAGGAATAGAAGAAGAGAGTTTCCTGCTATGTACACACAGATGGAGGAGGAACAGAACTAAAATGTTCTGCCCTGTAGCTGAAGAGGTCATTCTTTGAAGCAGTGACTTTGGAAATTCACTTCAATTGAGAGGAAATGAGTTTTTGTTGCTTGCCTATCCCATTATGAGAAATACCTTTACCTTGTCAATAGGAAAGGCCCTTTTGGAGTTCAGTCAATCCATAAAGGAGATTTTTCAGTCCGTGGAGATTCGAGCCTTTCAATAGCACTCCTTCCACATCTTCCCGTTCCCATGCAATTCCTTGGCTTTCTCATACAGCTGTACTGTTTGAAAACTGTTACTGTTAGTAACGGTGTGAGCATTGTGATCTAAAACTTGACTGAAACCATTTCAAAGTGCCGAAGTTACCAGTAATGCCCCCTCAGTCACTAAAGGGATGCAGGAAGAATTGAAATGTTCTCTTTTTAATGGGGAGAAAAATAAATTCTACAACTTCAGGGAGAGTGAACAACAAAGGCTTTTCCAAAGGCAAGAGCAGCAGGAAGCCATCCCGTACATACGAGTTGAAATCATCTTGTCTTGGTCAGATTGGTGGTAAATTTCTATCATGGGTAGATGTGGGTCCTGATGCTTCAGGCTACAGCACTCTCAAGAGAAACAAAAATGGCTCTCTTTGAAACCAGGTGAGTGTTAGAGAAAACATGCTTAAATGGCCCGGAGTGCAGAGAGAACACATTCCCTAATATGCCAGTAGAAAATAAGAATTTGACATTGAACGTTACAGATTCATAGTCCCAGTTGTTAATTAGTTGGACTATTTCGATAGTGTATTTTTAAATTTCTTGCCTATCATCCTAACTTGAAGTTACATTGTTATTTTAGGATTGCATTTCTAATTTTTGCCTCTGCCTTTAGGTTTTATTTTATTGTCATTTCAACAACAATAATAATCTCCAAACCATGTAAGAGTAATTTCTGTTTAGACTGTGCCATGTACCAATTGAGATTAATGAAATGCCAGTAGTTTCTTATAAATATATGATTCATATAATTTTCATAATTAATTTTGATGTCACAATTACAATAGTAGTTCTGAAGAATCTAGATTTCAAAACAACAATATTCTGGAGGAAACAGAGCTCTGGTTAGAGTATATATATTTGTGTGTGTATAACAGATATAACATATATAGTGTATTAATTGGTGTGGCTATGACTATGGAAAGGTAAAACATATTGCTTATGGGATGATATTGTTTAAATGAAATTTTAGATTTTGTGTAATACGTAATATGCTGTTATCATCTAACTAGGAAATAGTCTCATTCATCTTTGTTATGCGTATTCATTTTCAAAGCCATGAACTGTCCAAAAACTGTACTCCTCCATGAACAATCTTTTCCTATATACTCATTCAGACTAATTCTGCACTAAGTCAGTTTTCAAGTTGCATTGTGAAGAAGGTTCATTTCTGCGTAACACTGAACTGTGCACGGACTTCAGTCATCATCATTTTAATGTGAGTACTTAGATGTACCAAGTCTCTGATTTCCTGAAGGATTAAGTAGGCAACATTTTTCACCTCTATTTATGGGGACTTGGTGGAAGTAATTGCGGAGACTCACAATAGCAATGGTTCAGATTTTGAGTGCATGCATATATCTTTCAGAATGCAGAACTCCCACTGAGTGTGATGTGTGCTTTGGGCTTGCATCAAAAAGAATTTCCAAACTGTATATTGACATGAGGAAGGGGAGTGCTGCTTATCAACGATATTGAGGTATTAATTATTCAGCTTTACTGCTATGTGTTATGAATAATGTATTTGACATTTTATAGCAGAACAGTAGTTTATATCAGCCTGCAATGCTCTCTAAACATATACTGTGGTACAGGGTATTCATAAGATAACTAATTGGTCTTGAATCTTAGTGTGAGGACCTCATTTTCATCAAGACTCTTAAGACAGGGTTCTGCTTTTATATGCCTCAAGTGTTCATCCAATGGTTACTATGCATAGAATATAGTTATAAACAATAAAAATATATTTTTTAATGTGAGAGAGCACTTAGAAGTTGACCTATTTAGGGAGAAATAGTGAGATTGACAATATCCACTGCCATTTTCACAAGATGCACATGGGAGGTACTGAAATCAATATCAGTTACATAACAATTTCAAAAGACAAATGAGGCAATTTATAGGTGAGACATTCTAATATACTACTAGTAACATGTAGATATGCACATAGTCATTAAAATCAGAAAGATGAAAATTACAATAATTGCTTGTACCTATATCTTTGTCAAAAATCATTATAAATTAGAACATTGTGTGCTTGTTGAGTATTAGAATATAACAGCTCTCAGTCACTGATTGTGTCACCATGGGCACTGAATCCATGCTGAAAGCACTACTTGTATCTCTCAAATTCCTCATGCATATATTGTGTCTTAGTAATTCTCGTTTAGCTGTTTAGTACAGATTCTATTACACAGCTACAGAAGAGGCATCTATTATTGCCCAGTGCCTCCATCATGAAGCTATAAAGAGGTACAACCCTAACATAGAAAGTAGATGGAGAAATGCCATAGATATGTACTGAATAGCAGTTATAAGTAAGAAGACACCCATGTTTCAAACCATGGCTCAGTCTGTATATAGGTCAGTCTTGAATAGCAGCAACCACAAAGGCCAAGAAAAACCCTAAGATGAAAACTAGAGTGTCTGTGGTGGTCTGAATGGGGATAAACTTCAGAGACATGGAGTGCCACTATCAGGAGGTGTTTTCTTGTTGGAGGAAATATGTCACAGCTTTGAGGTTTCAGATGCTTAATCCAGGTCCTATGTCACTCTCTCTTTTGGCTGCTTTCCAACCTCGATGTAGAAATCCCAGCTACCATTCCAGAACCATGTCCACATGCATGCAGCCATGTAGCCATGCTGCCATGCTTGCAGCCATGATGATAATGGATTAACACTCTGAACTGTAAGCCCGCCCTACTTAAATGTTTTCCTGGATAAGTGTTGCCTTGAGAGCAGGGCGTGGTGGCACACGCCTTTATTCCCAGCACTTGGGAGGCAGAGGTAGGTGGATCTCTGTGAGCTTGAGGCCAACCTGGTCTACAAAGCAAGTCCAAGACAGCCAGGACTGGAGGGGAAACCTTGTCTCTAAAAACAAAAAAACAAACAAACAAAAAGCAATTGTCTTGATTAAGGTGTCATTTCACAGAAATAGAAATCCTAACTAAAAGACTACGAACTGTGTACATTCAACTATGTGGGTACAAGTATATATTTTATTTTCCAACATTTACATTTAAATTTATTTACATCTAAAAATCAATTTTCTTCTAAGTTCATGAAGGACAGCATTCTATAGTTCTTTTGTAAAATATTTCCCTAGTTTAGTTATTAGGATATTAAAAACTAAGCCATTTCTCTCTTATATTCTTACATGTTAGACAAAAGGGTGTTTAACATGGCTCTTAAATATTCAATGAAATTTGACATAAAATGTAAATTTCTTTTTTTTAATTAAGAAGAGAGTGTGAATATAGTTCTTCACTACCACAAATTATGTAGTCTAGTTTCCTGCCTTGAGAGAAATCATAGGGGTCATCACATTAGGATTGCAATAGATGTTTCACCCTGGAAAAACCACCGAGTTGATCAAGGTATCTGCCCTGCCACGTAAGTTTCTTGTTGAATATGTTTTATATTATTAATGAAATATTATAATGCTATGTTGAAGGTATAACTATAAGCTACTTATAGTAGTATTTAAATTATTTTTACTGTGTTTAGAATCTGGGTATATTTGTTTTGTCATTTCAATATAGATAATTTTAATTCACAGAGCCAATTTTTGTTTTTCTACATTGGGTTTTTACATTCTAAGGATAAATCCTTGTTTAGTAAATTTAAATTTTTGAAAACACAGAATTAAGAAAAACTATGTGTGTGTGAATGTGTGCATCTGTGTGTGTTTGATAAAAGCTGTTATTAAGTTCTGAATCACGATTTTCAAAAGTTTTATAGAAATAGTAAAGTAAGCTTAAGTTGTAAACAAAATGACTACTCTCTGAATGGGCATGGATGAACACCAAATAAGTATATAAACAATCTATCATTTAAAAATGCATAAGATGTCTGTACATCAATTAGATTTCTTATAATTTCTAAGAATACACACACCCATATCAAGTATAGAATATGGAATTTCTATTCACATGTGTTGAGACATACATTTGAACCTTATTGAAGTGTCAAATATAATTTTCAGTAGAATTTATATATCCTTTGTTATGGAAAATGTGTTTTTACATTAAATCTTGTATAAATCTCCATGCTAATTTTTTATTAGCAAAAATTTAAAACCATTCAAAATATTTATTAACAAATTAATGCATTTGTATCTAGAAGTACTCAACAACAAAAATGAATTCCTGAAAGAAGAAAACTGAGTTAATTTTCGACTCTTTATGATAAGAAAAAGGAGCCTGGAGTGAAAATATTGCATAATAAAGTCAGAGTTATTTAAGTACAGACTAATATAAACTAAGCTAACCAGCACTTACTTGTATAGGGCAAAGGTGGGATGTATGGATGAGAAATGAGATATTACAGAGAAACGAAGAAGGTTTGGGGAGTGGCATTCTTGCTATTATGAAATTCTCTTAACTTTTTCATTCAAATGCCCATAGGTTGTTGGGTGTCAGCTATACTTCAGTTAAAGATGTGTTCACTCCAAAAAGAAAGGTATAGTAAAGACATTGAAAATTTACCCCATTTTGTTACTAGTGACCTTTCTTTACTAAAAAGAAGTTGTGGATAAATTAAACCACAGCACTAAATGGAAGCTGTTCAACATTAACCTTTGAAGGCCCACTGGGCTGGTGTCCTCCAGGGCTGGTGTCTCTCATTAGTTTTGTGTTTCAGCAGAAACTATCAGGGAGGATAGTTTTTGATATAAGAGATATTTCACTAACTCAATATTCACTGTGTAAATTTACCAAACACAAAACAGAGATTGTGTTTTGCACAAAATTACCTGAAAAAAGAACCATGCCTACAATGAGAAAACTCCATGACTTGGCTTAAATGGAAGGGTTTATAAAACTGTTCTAACTTTTAAGTTTGGCTGCTTTTTGTCCTCTTGACAAATTACAGGTTGGCTATAGGCAGGAGCAGAAACAAAACACTGGTGTGCTCTTGCAATTTATGATCTTAAACAACACTAGGTGTCTGTACTTTTGTCTCTTACAGTGCCCTCTATTTGCTCTGCCTGCTGCTTTTGCTGTGGAATCTGGGAACCTTGTAACTATGCAACCAGAAATTCTGAGACTTCTCTGGGAAACCTTAAAGAAACAGGTAAAGAGTTCCTTGACAGAGCTATACGGTAATCAATGGTCACCAGTTTCCTAATTGTCTTACTAGCTTGTAAAAATGCCTTATGCTAGTTTTGTATGTGTTTGTGCCTATATGTATGTGCGTGCGTGCACTCAGAAGACATAAATATCTTTATCATTTTTAACTTCATTCCCTTGAGGCAGTGTTTTGGTCAGTTCCTGGAGCTTGCAATGTTTTAGTGAGGCTTCTTTCCAGAAATGTCTCAATCATCCTTGTGTGTGCAATCAATGTGATAGAAGTCGATTGGAAACCAAGCTATCAAACCCTCTTTCATTAAACAGTTAAATATGCCATGTTTTGCTGCTTGCATCTTTTAAGGAACTGTGCCTTCCAAAATCATGTGGAAATTTCACGTTCATTTAACAGTAGTGGCAGGTGGGGCCTCTGAAGTGTGTTATAAAAGGTTTAATGAAGGTCTTCCTCCACTTTTCTCTCTCTCTTCTCTTTTCCTTCCCAACGTCTTTATGCTTTTCTTAAGACATCTACATTCCAGAAGTGTAGAGCAATACATTCCATTCATTATAAATTATGATATGTGATATTTGTTATAAAACTACAAAACTGGTAGAAGTATGGGCTTATCAACAGAACTATATCCAAAGTTTTGCTTGACCATTTATCACACAAAATAACTGCGCAATAAAACAAGTATAGGCAGCTACCGTGCTGACTGCTCACAAGGTCACCACATTTATGAGCAACATGATTATATTTCTGTTAGGAAATTATTTTGACTTATTTTTTTTTAATATTTTGAGTCATAATCCAGTCCTGTGCTATAAAAAAATAAAATGCTAGAAATCATTTTTTTAGAATTAAAATGAACTATTAAAGCAGCATCCTTAGAAGATGAAATTCTAAGAGGCAATGGAGGCATACCGGGAGAGAAACACGAGAAACCTAACAGGGCAGCCAATCTGGAGAGGCCAACCCTAAACATGCACTAAGAATACCAAACAATATCAGTGTAATACTATGTCTTCATATTAGTATATAGATAGATATAGATATAGATATACACATACATATCTGCTTTCCTTGGAAAGAATGAGAAAGAAATGGAAAATGGGATAAAGAAAAGAGAGGGCTAGAAGTATGTAAATATACTACTCATATCTTAAATTTTCCAAAAATATTAAGCGGTTTATTTTCCTACCAAAATTTAATATTTAATCATATAATTAAATTATTTTTTTAAAAAAGTATAAGAGTTTTCTAAAATATTATATTTTACTGCTTAGTTTAGTTTTTAACCTGTGAATATGCACTATGAACCATTATTAATAAATAACCTGGAACTATAACTGTTAAATAATCCCTGGAGAGAACAGATATTTTCTATAATAAACACAGTGTAAAAGATTTAGGGAAACAATGCTGAATTACTAACATTTGCTCTCCTACCACTAGTTCTGAGTATTTTCTTTCTCTTCCTTATATTTTCCCTTAATTAAGATGCACCCTATGATCCATGCAGCCATGACACATGTGTTCTCAGAATTTGTTTCATAGTGTTAGGGTTGCTGGTTGCCACAGAAAGGAAAGAAATGAGGCCAAGGTGTTTAATCACCTAGCTGGCTCTGCATGAGAACATATTGTATTTTCTTTATTTGAAAAGATCTACCAGCATATAATTTTTTTGTTTTGTTTTAGGGGTGTTGGAGTCTTGCTGTTTATAATCAAGGATCTTTTACTATCCTTTGCTTTTAGTTTCCTATATCCATCCACACCTTTATAATTAATTTCTTTGTAAATAAACCCCTTCAAATTATTCTAATTTGAGTTTGCCATCTGTTTCTTGTTTGTATACTGATTGATACAAATTATACTGTAAGCTTCCAGAAATTTACTTGCATATAAAAGCCTGAAGCTATAAATATGTATCTTTTTTTCTTCAACACAATTAGCAGCTTTCTTTGCATACCTTGTCTGTTTCAATGAATAAAACATCTCATAAAATTTTCCAAGAAGAGACTTGATACCCTATGAGCATATACAGGGGGAGGTAATCCCCCTCAGGAACAGTCATAGGGGAGGGGAATAATGGGAAAATGCGAGGGAGGGAAGAATGGGAGGACACAAGGGATGGGATAACCATTGAGATGTAACAAGAATAAACTAATAAAAAATTAAAAAAAAATAGAAATCCAAAAAAAATTTTTTTCCATAGTAACTCATAAAGAGTTGCAATGGTAAAAGATTATTTAGCCTGGATGGCTTTAAGTTGGGATGAAGGAATACATATATATATATGTATATATATATATATATATATATATATATATATACATATATATATGTGTGTGTGTGTATAGATACATATATACATATACACACATATGTGTGTATGCACACATGCACATATTCCTGTATATGTATATACATATATGTGTGTACAATATTCCATTATATACATACATAATGTAAATTTCTGGAATCATAAAGAGCTTGTCCTATATGTTTTTCTGAAGTTCTTTGTTTGGCAATGGGCACAGCTTGTGATTGTTCTTGACCTACACATATCAGTACCTTCCCCAGAAGTGTCATCGCCTGTCTCTGTGATTAAAGGAATATTAATTTGAGGACCCCTTGTTGTAAAAGATCCCTTTCCCATAAATTTATGGATATGTCAGCCACATAGGTTCTCAGATCCCCGGTTTGCCCTTCTGGTCCCACACACTTAATCCACTGTACACTTTATCTTATTTGAGATAATTTATCAATTCCTATAAATTATGTATTAGTCGTCTGAAGTGGCCAGCCTGGATTCCAATACTTTTGAGAAAGGATCGTGACATCTGCTTCTGTGTCCACCAAACCTTCTATTTCAGCACCATTCATTTCTACCATTAATTTAGGTCTCTGATTATTAACCATTGTTTGCCAGAACACATGTCTTCCAGTACTCCCAAATGCACCTGTTCATTCTACTGGATCGGCTTTGCCTTTGATGTAAGGAAACAGTAACAGCTGAGCAATTCTATCCCCTACATTGATTTGCATCGCATTCTTTACATATGTCATGATTTTAATTTCTTCCTTACAATCCCCATCTTACTTGATGCACACTAAAGCCTTTAAAAGTTAATCCACTTCTTCCCAAGATTATTCCTACTGTCCCTGAATGTAAAGGACTTTAAAATTCAGTGGTTGTTTTGTATCATACAACTTGGGGGGATAGTATAAGAGATTTATTTGATGCCAGATCCAAAGCTGCAATGCCTTCAGTAGCATGCATTAAATCATCAGTATCTAGTCTTCATTTTCCTCAAAGTTTGTTATCCCCTAGCTGACCAAAGAAAGACAGCTCATTGTTTTCTGCAGGACCTCAAGCTAACAGACCCCTCCTTTCATTTCCTGATGGCAAGAGATTACTTAATACATCTCTCATGGGTTGACAATCCCTAGACCAATGTTTTCCCTTCCCACAGTGGCTACAATATCCTGGAAGTCTTGGCATATCATTACCATCATAGCTAGAAGCTCCTTGTACTCTTCTACGAATACTATTTACAAGAAAGTGAGTGCACCTGTTATTTTGAGGTCTGGAATTTTAACTTTATAGTGCTTTGTAAATGGTCAAGTTTACCACAATTAAATCACTGAGTTGTTTTGATACTGAGACCTCTAGCTATAGCTTGTCCTATGATATTGTTTTGATGTTCTGGAGAGTTAATATTAACTGTCTCTCTTACCCATTCACCTAATGGGGCTCCTCATGCTTATAATGGTCTAATTGCTATCTTATGTTCAGTATTTGCATTCTCATATGCCTTGAATAGTTTCAGTGGTGGTCTGGTCTCAGGATCTGGTATGACTCTATCTAGTGCTAAACCCAATCTCTGTAAGAATTTTGTGAAGGCTTCTCCACGGCCTTGAAATACCTTAGTAAAGGAAGTGATTGTTTTACCAGGCTCCTCAACAATGTCCCAAGCTCATAAGACTCTAATACAACATTGTTTAATTACTACATCTTCAGATCATGTTTGTTCTCTTAAGTAAGCATAATGCCCTTCACTAAGCAATTGATCTTCAACATTTATTCCCCTTTGTTTTATTCTGTGGCTCTTTTCTCATAGGTTCATTTCTCCACCACGATACCACTGTAACTGTTGAGCAGCTTCTAACACAGCTGAAAACAATCCCTTCCAATCTTGGGGAATAAGTCTATGCTGAATAGCCCAGTTATTTAACAAGTCTATGCTGAATAGCCCAGTTATTTAACATTTGTTTAACAAAAGATGAATGCATTTCATACTGTAAAATAGCTTCTTCAAAATGCTCTTAATCCAGCGTATCTACTGGACGCCATGCCATATCATCATAAGCCTCACCACCATCATTAGCAGAGATATGTTGCACAAAGACTGGAAAAGCTGATGGTGTCTATATAGGCCTAGAGAATTACTCTCTCTCTCTCTCTATATATATATATCCCCTCAGAGTCCATATTAAGATGTGTTTCAGCTGAAAAAAACTAAGCCCCCACGTGAGGTGGTTCATCTTCTAGTGGATAAACAACATCTGTTCTCTGACAAGTCTGTTCCCCATCCCACACTTGGGATCAAAACAGAAACATGTTTATAACCACTACATTTTCCCTCATTTTATCACTAATTTATTTATTTAATCACTTTACACACTTTACAGCATGAGCATATCATCTTCCCTCTTCTCTTCCCTTTTTCTCAGGGAAATCTAGACCCCTATGTGTACCAACACACCCCGGTACCTCAAGTCACAGCAAGGATAAGTGTATCCTCTCCAACTGAGGCCATACAAGACAGTCAAGTTATGGGAAAGGGATCCAGTGGCAGGCAACAGAGTCAGGGACAACCCCAACTCCCACTATTAGGAATCCATATGACTGCCAAGCTGCACATCTACTACATATAGTAAGGGCCAAGTTTAAGCCCATACATGCTTTTTTGTTGGTGGCTCAGTCTCTGTAAGGCCCTATGGGCCCAGGTTAGTTTACTCTGTAGGTCTTTTTGTGGTGTTATTGATCCCTAAGGCTGCGTCAATCCCTCATCCTCCTCTTCCAGAAGACTCCCCAAGCTCTGACTACTATTTGGCTGTGGGTCTCTAAATCTGTTTCTATAGCAGCTGGATGAAATCTCTCAGGGGACAGTTATGGTAGGCACCTGTCTGTAAGCAAATAAGAGTATCGTTAATAGTGTCAGGCATTGACTCTCTTCCCACATGGTGGGTTTCTTCTACTTTTTTTTCTTTGAATTTATAAAATTATAACATTTCTTCCTTCATTTCATTCCCAAAATACTCCCATATACTATGCTTCAAATTCATGGTTCCTTTTTCATGAATTGTTATTGTATACATATAGGTAAATGTATTATATATATACATATATATACATATACACTTATCAATATATAGCTATAACTTGTACATCCGATGCTATTTTAGTTGCATGTATACTTTCAGAGCCTACTATTTGGCACTGTACAAGCAATTAATGTGTTATTCCACAGTGTTCTCACATCCCAAGCTTTTCTCAGTTATTACAGAACTTGGAGTAGGGTTAAGACATCATGGGCTTTATCTCGGTCCACAATGGTATGTTCATAAGTGTGTCATCATTGCTCAGTTCACTTTAGGACAGCCATGTTGGTGAGACATGAATGTATCTTCTGATATTTCCAGGAGACACAGTTGCCAAGTAAACTTCTTGATTCTCTGGTTCTTACATTCTTTATACTTTCTCTTCCATAATGTTCTCTGAGCCATACATGTTGGAATGATGGAAGTATATCCATTGGATTGAATTCCATAATTCTGCATTGTTTTGGTTGTTATCATCTGTAGTTATCTTTGTTTGTAAAATAAAAAGTTCCCTGAAGAGAGTTGATAACTACACATATTTGTGGGTAAATGGACAAATGTTTATAGTTTGTTGTTAGGGATTATTCTTGTTAAGGAAACTAGGGGTTGTAGATTTTCATATAATCCTATTACTTCACCAGCACTGATTAGGTAGGTTTCAAGACCAGCCATGGTGCCTTTAAGTATTACAAAAGCTCGTCCTCATGATGAGGGATTCTGGATAGTTCCAGCTCATGTGCTTATGGGACATGTTTCTCAAGTGTATAGTTTCTTCAGAAATGAAGAACCAAAGAATACTGCAATAGTCTATATCTTTTTTCTAAAAATTTTCCAGAATCATACATTGAATAAAAATTAACATCATACTAGAAGTGGAGATTGTTAGCTTTATTGAAGATGAAATTATTCTTTTTTTCAAACTACTGTGTTATTTCCAATGAAATTAAATTATTGCATACATATCCACTGGTTTAATAAAGGGTATGTGTCAGTTTTTAGGTAAAGTCTGGAAAAGTGCAATGGTAGGTGGGTATTTCCACTGATGGAGGTGAAGGTCTCTTCTTTTGATTTACATATCCCTGATGACTATGGGAAGTTGAACATTTCTTTAAGTGCTTCTTGTCCATAAGGTATTCCTATATTGGAGATTCTCTATTTAGCTCTTCACTCCATTTTAATTGGATTATTTGGTTTGTTAGTACTTACTTTATTGAGTTATTTATATATTTTAGATATTAGCCAACTGTCAGATATAGGGTTAGTGAAGATTTTTTGCCGATCTTCCTTGGATTTATTGACATTTATGTTATATATTTAGTCCAGCCCTGCTACTGTTATGCACATCTGTAGACTACCCTTTTGTTCTGTTGACAGTGTCCATTGTCTTATAGAAGCTTTTCAATTTCATGTGGTCCTATTTAGTAATTTTTTATCTTAGAGCCTGAGCTTCTGGTGTTTTATTCAGGAAGCTGTCTCCTGGACCAAAGAGTTGAGTCTAACACAGCGGTCCCTCAAGAGGTTCCATACAGCTGCAGATGGAAACAGATGATGAGAGCCACAGCCAAACATTAGGTGGAGCTCAGGGAGTCTTGTGGAAAAGTTGGGTGAAGGAAAGAGGGATCTGGAGAGGATAAGAACTCCATAAGAGGACCAATAGAGTAAATCACCTGAGGACCGTGGGTTCTTACAGAGACTGTACCAGCAACCAAAGAGCATGCATGGAGTATACCTAGATTCTCTATCCATATGTAGCTGATGGGCAGCTCAGTCTTCATGAGGGTCTTTTACCAATTAGACAAGGCCCTGTCTCTACCATCAACTATGTTGCTTGCTTTTGGATCACTTTCCCATAGCTAGAATGTCTTGTCAGGACTTAGGAGTAGCAAATGTGCTTAATCATCATGTGATTTGATGTGCTGGGGCTGGTTGTGGGAGTCCATTTTCTGTGGAGAAGGGGATGGCAGAAAGAGGGAAGAGGGGAGAAGGGTGGGGCTGGGAGGAGAGAAAGAAGGGAGATGGAATGAGGTTTAAAGTAAGTAAATAATAAATACATTTATAACATATTTTGGGAAAAGTTTCCTCTTTGCCAGTAGAAAAACACTGCTGAAATCATTCATGCTTTTTATAGAGTATAGACAGTACATTATTCCATGACAAGATTACGTGACACTTACATGTACAGAAGAAATCTGTCTCAGAATGTCAACATTTGCTATGTGCCCTGTGTTCAGTCTTCAAGCAACAATCAACTTCCTTGTGTAACTATACTCACATTTTTCAGCTTCGTGGGAGCTTATGAGTATACCTACCCATAAGTTTTCATTATCGTTATATCTCATTAAATCCTAGTGATATGTTTATTATCAAATATTTTAATAAAAATCAAGGAAAAATCTTCAAATTTAATAAATTCTTTACAGAAACATTGACAAAGGATATCATGTGTCTTGATATTTGAAACCCTGAGGAAAACTTACATATTCACAGACATAACACCATATGGCCAAGTGATATCTGCTGTTCCGTATTTAAGTCCTTTTATTGTTAAATGTTCCATATGCCATTGTTTAAAAGACAGGGACCATATTATGTTTATAAAGGATGAGCTATCTTTTATAAGTGACAAAACAAGGGACTTGTGTATATATTTGAAAACCCATATTGTTTTTATCACTGTACTTCATTCTCCGTGGATTCTATCCACTTTTGGATTGTGAGTACATTCTGTGCAATGTCTCAGAGGAATATAATTTCTTTTAGTTCTCAAGTGATCTTTTCCCAGTATATTTATTTTATGATTGTAATGTTATGTTTATATTTTTAATCAAAGAAGAATAGGATTTTCCTATTAGTTGTAGCATAGTATAAATTTAAATCACTGACTTAAGGCACCTTGTTGTAAACATTTAAGAACCTATAGATGTACATCACAGTAACAGGCCTGGACTAAATATATAACATAAAAGTCAATAAATCCTAAAAAAAACATTGCTCTCATAGATTTATTCAAGTAATTTTTAAAAACTTAGGAAAACTTTAAACATAAATCTAAGTATTAGTTTAAAAGGATTGAATCTATCAAATTCCACAGTATGCTTCAGAATTTACATATGAAAAATACAATGCACAGCTGTACAGTATTTGTTTGTCTTAAATTTATAGTAATGTCATTGCAATATTAATTATTTGATATAAATATGGTAAATAAACTAATCATTGGAATATGACTTACAAACTTCTCACAAGCAGATAGTATATGGGTTGCTGACACTAAGATGTAAAGAATATCTTACCATGTATAAATGGTTTTAATGTCATCTTCAAGACCTTTAAAAGTGTTTGGACAACTAAGAGTGGAATCACGCCAAGGAACTGAATCTAAAAAGATCGACTTCTCCTGTTCCCATAAACCTCTTTTCTCTCCTATATAGGGTAGAGATGGGTTGAAAGGGAGGTATAGGCATTAAAAAAAAAAAACAACAAAAAACAACAAAGTAGGTTTAAAAAAGTTCAAAGCCTACATAAGATAAAAATGAAAGTTTTTGTCTGTGTCCAGCTTGGTAAATTAGTGAATATGATGAAGTTACTTACATGAGACGGAAGACTCAGAGTAGATTATATTGCTTGGAAGTCTCCTGTCAGTAATAACATACTAATAAGTAAAAAGACAACCATTTACTTCTTACATAACCTTGAAAAGGTAAGGGTTGTTATGGGAGTTTGATGAAGACTCATGGGCAGTATGATTTTCTTTCTTGAGTCTTAAAAAGCCAGGATCTGTGAGTTTCTTGTGTTATTTACATTTTCTCCACTTTCTTTCTCTGTCACTTTAGTTCCACTTCTGTTTTGCTGAGAACATTGAAATAATTATAGACAGTATCTTTATTTCATGTTTACCTGACTAGCAAACTTAATCTCATCTGTATATCCAGATTCTGATTTATCATGTAACCTATAAACCTTTCTGGATGTTAAAACCTGAAAATTAATGAAGGATGTTATTTCTCTCCACCAAGGGTTGTAAATTTTCATGGAAAAATGGTCAGATATAGACCTTGATGTTCTTGACAACCTACGCTCGTTCTCTATGTCTTCCGTATTTATAAATTATTCTAAACCTCAAGGTTCTGAAATATAAAATGAATTCATTAGGAACGATGTCATGAAGACATTTTGCAAACAGAGTTCACATGGAATGCTTACTATGATGAATGTTAATTTTATCATCACTGTTTACAGGAGAAGAAGACTGTACCAGTATCTAGGTCTGTTAGATGAGAAGACAATGTCTATCAGGAAAGTTCTTAACAATGACTCTTCTCACTTCTTGATATGTGGAAGTATTTGAAAAGTGGAATGAGGGAGAGAGGGAAAAGAGGTAGTGGTAACTACATATACAGTGTGTTTCTATGCAAAACCCATTACTTTTAAGCTAAGTATTCTAGTTTGCGTTCTGATGCTGTGATAAACAAGAAGATTAAAATCAACTGTTGAAAAAAGGTTATTTTGCCTAGGGTTCCAGAGGGAGTCTTTTTTTAATGTGATTTTTTAAATTAATTTATTCATATTACATCTCGATTGTTAGCTCTTCCCCTGTTTCCTCCCATTCCTCCCTCCCTCCCACTTCCCCCCTTCTCCCCTCCCCTATGTCTGTGATTGAGGGAGACCTCCTCCCCCTATATATGCTCTTAGAATATCGAGTCTCTTCTTGGTATCTTGCTATCCTTCCTCTGAGTGCTGCCAGGTCTCCCCATCTAGGGGATGTGGTCAGAAAAGGGGCACCAGAGTTCGTGTGAGAGTCAGATCTCACTCTCCACTCAGTGGTGGAGAATATCATGTTTGTTGGCTAGGTCTTGGTAGGGGTTCGAAGTTTACTGCCTATATTCTTCTTGGCTGGTGATCTTTTAAAAATATTTTATTAATTTATTCATATTACATCTCAATTGTTAGCCCATCCCTTGTATCCTCCCATTCCTCCCTCCCTCCTGCTTTCCCCATACTCCTCTCCCCTATGTCTGTGACTAAGGGGGACCTCTTCCCTCTATATATGCTCATAGGGTATCAAGTCTCTTCTTGGTGACCTGTTATCTTTCCTCTGAGTGCCACCAGTCCTCCCCATCAAGGGGATGTGGTCAAATATGGGGCACCAGAGTCTTAATAACAGTGGATGAGTTATGGCAGCAGGCATGCAGAGAAAGAAGCTGAGAGATCACATTCAACTGCGAACATGGAGTAGAAAGTAAACTGGGATGGTCATGAGACTACTAAATTCTCAAATCTCACATACAGTAATGCATTTCTCCCTTTATGGCTACACCTCCCAAAATTCCCATAATGTGTCTAAATGTAAGCAACAGTTAGGGGCCAATTGTTTAAAGTCTTGAGCTTAGGGGAGATAATTCTCACTCAAATCTCCATGCTAACTAAAGAAACATTAAAGATATTCTTTTCTAACCATCCATAAATTTCAAGATTATCTATCAGGTGAAACTTTCCAGATCAACTTTGCTGATTATATTTCCAAGTTAAATTCCATCAAATGTGTAATGAAAAAACCTGAAATTTGAAAGTGTATAACAAATTTGATTAATTTAATATAAACTGTACAGACTTTTGGTACTGCCCAAAACAGCACAAGTCATTTGGTTTATTGACTCACAGCTGAACGATTAACCCATGGTCAGATTGTCTTCAGAGGACAGCGATGGGGACTCTAACACATGCCTGTCTCGCATCTCTGTCTTTTTTTTTTTTTTAATCCAGATCTAGTCATGTTGACAAGCAAGATGGTGTGGCAATATTGTCCTGTGGATATTACAATTGGGAATAAAAAAAAGTATGAACACATATTATCAGTATTGCCAGGAGGAGGTAGAATAATATGCTAGTTTGTATTTGTTTTCTTTCATTTGTTTTTCTTTTTTTTTTGTTTTAGTCTTATTAGATGATAAGCTTAGAACTTTTTCATCTACATAAGAATATTAATAAAATGGGTGAAACTTAAAATTCTTGGTATTCTACAGGATAACTGTGAGGTAAAGACCTGAAACATGTCAACTATTTTTTCTAACATAAAGTTTTTAAAGACTCAACTTATTATATTTAAAAAAGAGGCACCATCCCAATTTACATAGATTTAGATAAGGTATAATTAGGGGATGAAATTAAAGAAATGCTTCTGAACAGAATAAGGAAAAACAAATTTGAACACATAACCCAATATGTTTGCAGGGGCATGGTGACAGGAAGGACATTTAAAGATAATAATTTATTCTTGCCTTAAAGTCACAAAGAGAGACAAGAAAATCAGGCCAGAAAGAAAAAGGCATATCAGGTGGCACGAACTTGTGGCTGTGATCTGATGACTAGATTGATCCAGCATCAAACCAATTCTCTCCCCCGAGTAGTCAATAATCAGGAGAGGCCATGACGAAACATGTCTTAATTTCCAAGAATTGCCTGAAGTTCAATGTTGAGTAAAGAATCTGGAATCAGAGGGATAAGAGATTGATAAAATTTTGGCTAAGCCAAGTCAGAGAATATTTCCTCTTGTCAAGTCAGAGACAATAAAGCAAGGAAGTGAAATAATCAATTAATATATAGATGAAATTGATTCACAGTGAGTATATGGTATTGCACTTTAGTAAATACTCCTTATAAAAGTATACCTGTGCTTTCTGAAAACTGAAGACAATTTATTTGAAAGACTTGCTGGTAGGCAAGCATTAACAGTATTTTACTTTAATGAACTATTAAAGCAAGAATAAAATAAAGGTAGTTATTTATTAAATAAGCTGGTACCAACATTATTGGCTCTATAGTCATTGCATTAATTTTAGTACAAATTGGGTAAATCATACATCATGACTATTTTGTTCCATTCCAAGCCACAAAAATAGATTAAGGTATGCTGTATTTTGTAATGACATATTGTCTGTTTTTTGGCATTGTGGTATCATGGAAAGTTGAAAGGGAATAGGGTGTAGTTTTGGAATTTGTAGGCCTATGTTTAAACCTGGAGGCACTTGGTTAATAAAGCACAATTTATTAGAAGGGCTGTAGTTGTATAACCAGGTTATAAACATTACGTTAATTTATTTTGTGATGTTCTCTTCTGTTATCTGACATCAACTCAAACTATTTAACTCAATGACAACACATTGAATTGTTTTCAAGTGTTCCCATCACGGTTATTAATGTTTTGAAATATTCATTATAGTCCATAAAATATATAGAGTATGTGGATATACTTTTAAAAAGTAAAAATTTACCAAACTGAACAGCATATAACAATTAATTTCCTTATTATAAACCAACTCCAGAAAATGTAAATGAGCTTGTAAATAGAAGCATTAGTTGCATATATAATATGCTTATATGAATATAGTAAAATTCGAATTTTAGAATGGTATTTTATTCACTTTGTTGAACTGATTCCCTTGCTATCTCATTTTTATAATGACTTTAGAGTCTGCCATATATATATGCGTAATTATATACACACATGAATGTTCTGCTCTTGGATAGACTTGTAGGTATGTGGCAATTGAATGATTTCAGTGGATGAAGATATGTCTGTATTAGTCTGTCTAAAGCAGAAAGACTCTCTCCTTTTCCACCTTAAAATATAAAAGATGTAAATCAAGATCAATGATCTAATTATGGTCAATCTTAGTTGATGAAGAAATCAAAGAAATATAAGGATAGTGTCATCAACCTGGGTCCTCTGACACTAATCCAAGACAGAGTGAGGCAAACTTGTTTATATGAAGAACTACCAGAGATTGTATGTCTTATCACCTTGAAACTCTGACACAACTGCTCAGCAATACATATGTTGTATATAAATTTATATTTTATGTGTGTGCCTGTGTATTTGTGTGTGTGCTCATTCATTACATAGAATGGATGTGGCAGTCAGAAAATAGCTTTCCTGAGTAACTTTCTTCTTTTTATTATATGAGTTCTAGGAATTAAATTCAAGTTTTCAGTGTTGTAGGCAGATGTCTTGACCAGTTCATCTATCTTGCTGGATCCCCAGGGTGTAGCCCAAACTGGCCTTAAACCTGTGATACATCTGCACTTTTCTCTTCGTCACATGCTACAGGCATGTGCTATCACAGCTTTCTATTTTCTTTATTATTCCTCATTAATCTTATATTCAACACAACAAGATATTTCCTCTACTTTTGTATTTGAAAAGTGACAGAATGCTTTGCTGTATGTGAATGAGGTAATATTTGGAAGGTCTATCACTTAAGGAAATCTGTGAAATTCGAGAGTTAGATTTAATTTTACAAAATTGACTTCAGTGATGAAGCTAGTATAAATTTCAAGATTGACACATTTATTAGGTGTTAAGTTGCTGACACAATACATTTCCCCAAGTGAAATAACCTCAAGCACTACATTGGAAAAAAGAAAACATACAGTGCTTCACGTTAGAAGCAGGATTTCTGTGAACAGATGAAATAGAGGATTTGCAAACCTGCTTTCCTTTCTTGAGTCTGGAGAGAAGAATATGTTTTCCATTCACTTCCTTGCCTTTATTAGATCGCTGTCCTCATTTTTTGTGAGCTCTCATTTAAGGGTTGTTCACAGACTCTATAGGAAACACACTGCTTGGCCAGGAATGTCGTTATATTTTCAAAGCAAGCAAGTCTTTGTCTCTTTCAAAATCTCTGACCTCCTTCATACTGATATGTTCTCCAAGTTTAAAGAAGTGAATCTGATCAGAAATGACTGATTTGTGATCCTTATTATAGTAAAAGCTCATCCCTCCAATATCCGTGCTACTAATCTTAATTCTATCTCGAAATTCCATTTCATATTCACAGGTTTGGCGGAGTAAAACATGGGAGACTTGAAGGACCGTTAATTACCATGTCAATATAAACAAATGCCCAGATTATCTTCAGAGAGATGCCCTAAAATTGCTAGTTACTATACTGATAAGGGTACTGTAAAAAACTGGGAAGAGGGGACTGTGCAAATATGCATGCGTTTAGATATAAATTACTTTCTGAAACTGCCTATGCCTAGGAAGGTCCTAAGCCCTGTTGTGAAGTCTACCACTGCTGTTTTACTTTATTGACATCTTATAACCATCAAACTGCCTTCTAAATTAATGTGTTTATGTTCTTGAGTCCTCAGCCCTAAAGGGGGCATATCTAAAACATAAGAAACCTCTCTGAAGGGAAGTGAACTAGAAAATAAGAGAAGATAGAGGAATGTAGCACTTAGGTGGCAGAGGAGGGAGGATCACTATGAGTTCGAGACCAGCCTGGTCTACAAAGTGAGTCCAGGACAGCCAAAGCTACATGAAGAAACCCTGTCTCGAAAAGAACTAAGAAGATAGAAAGAATATGATATTTTCCTGACGTAAATGACCCACTGTACCTATAAAGTTATTGACTCATTGTATCTGTGATAGTCTACATAAGACCTGAACAAGATGAGACCACTTAAAATCCTATGATAGGTGTTAAAGAGGCCTTACACTTCTCCGAAATGCTGTAGGCAGTTAGTGGTTAACCACCAACAGACATTTATGATTAAAATACATTATATGCATATATGAAATAGTCAAGAGTGGATTAAATGTTTAAAAAGAAGCTGGACACACACTTGTAATCACAGAAATCTTGGAGGCAGAGGAAGGAGGATCTCTGTGAGTTTATAGCCAACCTGATCTAGAGTGAGTCCAGGACAGCCAAAGCTACAGAGAGAAACCCTCTCTCCAAAACAAATAAAATTTAAAAAGTAGAAAATAATTAATTCCAGCAAAAAAAAATGAAAAGAGAGAGAGAGGCTTCTTATGATATTTGTGGATCTGTAGAATCTGAAATCTTCACTTAAACCAAGAGACTAGATGCTTGATGACAAACACAGTATAAGTTCGGGATCCTTATCTTTCTGGGATGGCAGGGTTTCTTTCAGGCCTTTACCTGATTGACTTGCCTCTTCTATGTGGTAAGTGATCTTCCACTACATATGAATTTTTTTATTTATATGGTAGTCATATCTAAAAATATCGTCATAGAACTAAGCTAGTTGTGTTTATCCATTTAAGAATATAAGAAAACCCATGGTTTCCTCCCCCAAAACCTGTGAATATGAAATGGAATTTAGAAATAGAATTAAGATTAGTAGCACTGATATTGGAGGGATGAGCTTTTACTATAATAGGGATCACAAATCAGTCATTTCTGATCATATTCACTTCCTTAAACTTGAAGAACATATCAGTATGAAGGAAGTCAGAGATTTTGAAAGAGACAAATGTGTGTGTGTGTGTTGTATGTATGTATTTATATATTTTTTAAGAAAGAAAAAGAGTACATTATTTGAGAGACAGAAAAGCAGGACACATGGAGAGGATTGGAGAAGACAAAGGAAAGAGGGATGGTACAATTATATCTTAATTTAAAAATTTAAAATATATTCAAACTTGATAAAAAGGAATTTCCCAAAAGAAGAAAATAATACCCTATGATAAACAGGAAAAAAACTATATAATAGTACACAGATCTGCAAGACACAGTCATTAAATATTTCTGCAGTCTTCTCACTCGCTGTGCTCTGGAAAACAACTTCGAAATCCAGAGCATACAGTATTGCTACAACAGGCTATGTTCTGTCACTGCCCATGTACTGGCAGGGATGCTGCTGTCTGATTAATGAATAAGCAAACTGAAGAATCCCATTCTGAGAGTTTTCTTCCTAAAACCACTTTCTGATTTTATGGCCTGAAGAGCAGAATCTGACAATTGTGATTACAAGCAACTTACTTGGCAGACGGTCTTATGAGGAGATATGAGGCTGAGAGAGAGAGAAGAGAAAATAAAATACTGTAATGTTTATTAAGCTATTTAGCACTCTCGGCAAGTAGAGCTAAATGTTACCTAGGGCTGCTTGAAGAGCTCTGCACAATATACATCAGACTGACCCATTATAGACCCAGGGAGATGAAGCATTTAATTTCTGATTCATCCCCACAGAGGCACATATACAATCACCAGTCAGTTTTACTCCAGAATATTTATTTCTTTCCCAGCAAGGCTTACCTTGGTGGAAAGCTTTGAGATGTCCTGCCATAGAGATAATTGAGAGAACAATTTATATAGGGCACTAGAACTATACAATGGAATATTCCATCATTGCTGAGAGGAAACTAAACAGAGCCAGGATATGGACAGTCTTCAGGATACACGAGTTTTCACATAGCTTCTGTTTGTAGGGCAAATAGAGTTAAAGTAGACAAGATGGTTATAGGCAAATAGATCAGTGATAGTGTGCATGTGGGTGGAGATGAATATATACTCACTATATAGAATGGCTTTAATAAGTACTTTGAATACCTGACATGATCATATGACGCAGAAGATATGCTTAATTTGACTCAGAACTTTGAAGTGCAGTCCCTGCCCAGTTGACTCTGCATTTTTGGTCTTGTAGTGGCATAGCGCAGAATGGTGGGGGCTGATAGTGTATTAAGCCTGTTCCTAACAGAGTAGGTGTGAAAGAGGGAACCTCAAAATGCTTAATCTCATTATCCAATTCAGGAATGATATCTCATAAACAAGAAGACTTGGCCCAAACTTTTAAAATTTCCACTACCTTCCTAACCATCAAACTTTGCCCAGATTGGCGTTTGGTAAACATTTCACCTAGAGTATCTTGTAATAATTCATTTAAATGGGGCTTCATATTCCTATGGCATCCAATATATATGTGAAAGACATTTTGTTTTTAATTAAAATATGCAATATATTATTAGAGTTCACTCAGTGTGCTCTATCATTTTCTCTGAGTAATACAAGGTCTAAATACAAAATCAGCTTCACTGTGCTTAGGCAGGCTACCAGCAGGGTTATTGTGGTGGCCTTAATAGAAATATCCTTCATAGGCTCATAACTTGAATATTCAGTCATCAAGGAGTACAATACTTGAGAAGAGTTAGGAGGTGTAGCCTTGTTGGAAGAGGTGTGGCGTTATTGGAAAAAGTATGTCACAGGCAATAAGCTTTGAGGTTTGATAATTCAAGCCAGTCCCAATGTCTCTTTTTCTTCCTGGTACATTAGGATCCAATGTAGAACTCTCAGCTACTCTCCAGGACTATGCTTTCCTGCGTGCTGCCTTGCCCCATGCCATGATAATAATGGTCTAAACCACTAAAACTGTGGGCAAACCCCAATTAAATAATTCGCTTCTAAGAGCTGCTGTAGTTATGTTATGGTGACTCTTCACAGCAATATAAATGTGAGTAAGGTACCAGTGCACCCCCTGGGGGAAAATTGGAGGGAGGGAAGAATGGGAGGATACAAGGGATGGGATAAACATTGAGATGTAACAAGAATAAATTAATAAATTTAAAAAAATAAAATAAATAAAATAAAACTAGAGGTCCAGAATGCTAGAGGCATTTTTGATATTTTGTTGGCTATAGGAATGTTTAGACTTGTGCCTAGTCTATGGCCATTTCAAATTCTACCTTTTATATGTGTGTCTGTTCTCCCACTATACTTATTACATGCCAGCATTGTGTACAACAATATCTAATTTATTGGTGTATTCATACATCAAGAAATAGCTATACCATAACAATAAACTTATATACTGCCTCAATTTTTTTCATTTTGTTATAAGAACAATTAACATCTACTCTCCTGAAAATTTGAAGGATGAACTATATATTTATAACAATCTTATCAAATGTACAATTGGTCTTTTAACTTACTCCTAGAGTATAAATAAAAATTTTTATTCCTATATCTGTGATTAAGTCAAGATCTTATGGACGATAAAAGCAATAGGTTCAATAGGATGTCCTCCCCTCTATCCCAGTTTCCTGGTAAGTGAAGGCTTTCGTGGGACATGCCCCTTGGGCTAGTATGCAGATATAAGTGAGTATATACCATTTGAGTCTTTCTGCTTCTGGGTTAACTCACTCATTATGATCATTTCTAGCTCAATCCATTTATCCACAAATTTTGGGAATTCCTTGTTTTTAATAGCTAAGTAGTATTCCATAGTGTACATGTACCACAGTTTCTTTTTCCATTCTTCTAGAAGGATCCAGAGGGTCCTAGAAACCTACAAGTAGAACATTATGATACGCAGATTTGGGCCCAGGAGTCCCACTCAAACTAAGGCACCAGCCAAGGACAATACAGGCTGTAAACTTTAAAGCCCTACCCAGATCTAGCCAATGGTCAGAACATTCTCCACAGTTGAGTGGAGAGTGGGATATGACTTTCTCACGTACTCTGGTGCCTCCCATTTGACCATGTCCCCTGGAGGGGGAGACCTGGTGGCACTCAGAGGAAGGACAGCAGGTTGCCAAGAAGAGACTTGATACTCTATGAGCATATACAGGGGGAGGTAATCCCCCTCAGGAACAGTCATAGGGGGGGGGGGAATAAGGGAAAAATTGGAGGGAGGGAAGAATGGGAGGATACAAGGGATGGGATAAACATTGAGATGTAACAAGAATAAATTAATAAATTAAAAAAAATAAAAATAAATAAAACTAGAGGTCCAGAACACTAAAGGCATAAGGGACTGAAAAATATATAAGGATAAATCTGAGATCAAGGGCAACAGGAGAAGCAATAAGGGATGCATTAAAAAAAAATACAAGCAACCAAATAAAGAGAAAGCCAGGATTTAATTGACAACACTCTATAGGACAATGGCATATCTTCAGATATGTCCTTTTTGTTCTATTCAGACTGTCAGTTGAGTAAGGCCTACTCAAATGGTGGAGGGCAATCAAAACTGTTCCATCTACATTATATTCCCACTCTACTAACATTCATGTCCTTCAGGAATGATTTTTAGTTAGCGAAAATTTCACTTTGCATCACAGGTAATTTACTGCCCAGGTAGTTTCACTGATTGTCATGTTTATTGTTGCTGTAATATTCTATTGGATTAATGACAGATTTTTCAGAAATATAGTTGAAGTTCCTGTGTATTTTATTGTTCTAACTGTGAGATTTAAAAAAAAAAATTTACACATGTTTAAAAACATACTGAAAACATATCATTGTTCTACAGAGTGTTGTCAATTAAATCCTCGCTTTGTATATGTTCTTTCTACCCTTTTAATCAATTTCCACCTTCATATATCCATTAGTAAATGTGTAGTGATAGTATTGGCCAAAGATTGTTCTTTTTTTTAATCTCTAAGCCCATGTAATGTTCTGCCTGATAGGAATCTTTGTTTGCCCAGGGATCTAACTGTTGTGGTGTAACAGTAAGACTTTAAAAAAGATTGCCAAAGCTACATAATCTGAAAATGTTTGGAGTTAAAAATTTCCAACCATATGGTATCTGAAAAGAAAATTCTGAATGAAGACCAAGTCTAGGCAAACAACTCTGTTCACATAAAAGAGTCCATTAACATCTGCATTCTAGTGTCTAGTTAATTACCTATTACGACCACACATCCTTCATAGAAAAGGAGTTAGAGGAAGTTTCCTGATTGACACCTTTCTGAGCTCTGTGGACTTTATTGCTGGCATCACCTAAATTTGTGGCCCTTACAACGCTAAGGGATCAATGAGTGAATCAGTTTTCACTGTTTTTTATGAATTGTTCTCATAACCTTGTGTATTGGCATGGAGGAAATCTTTCTCACCTTCCCTTAGGGTTACCCATGTGAGATGGTTAATGTGAATGAATCTAGAATCAAGTAGGAGATACATTTCCGAGCAGGTCTGTGACAAAGTTTCCAAAAACAACTAACTGAGAGGGAAAACATTCCAGCACCTTCTGGCAGTAGCCTAGATGCACAAATGTCTGAGAAAGAAACAGGAAACAGTGGTGCTCGCTTTCGTGCTTTGGTTTCTCACTGGTGAACATGTTTGTCCTATTTAAGTTGTTTCAGGATCCATCCTTCTTGCTATCAGAACGCAGGGTTTTTTTTTTCCCCTCTTTCTAATTTGACCTGAAGTATACCTGGGATCCAGGAGTCTTCCAGGACTTCCTTGCCTGAAAAAAAACTCATTCAGTCTCTCCAGGTTGAAGATATTCATTGTTGGATCATCAAGCTATATCATGTGAGCCAATAAAATTAACCTCTTCCAATATATACTTGTTAATTGGTTCTGTTCCCACATATAATTCTGACTAATTGACTAGGTTTTTTTCAGTATATACTTAACTGTATATACACTAATGTATATACCACATTGGTTATGTGGCATAAAAGAGATTAAAATGTACACATGGGTCAGAACTTTACCTATTCAATACTTCTATATCCCTGTATTAAACTATCCTGACAGAAAGATGTGGCAACTTAATGGTTCCCATAGCTCCTGCAACAGGTGCACGTGTCCAACTGTTTGAGATCACTTTAGAATATGTAGTCACATACCAGTTAAATACAGATGCAAAAGTAATATCAGATTATATCGTTTCTCATATCTTTAATTTGAAGATGAACTGACATAAATATGGGCATATTTGACTTTTAAGACATGAAAATTCTATATATTATCCTTTGGATCTGGGAAGAGTCGGGGGTGAGAGGCGAGAGGACTGGGAAAGAGAAAGGAAACCAAAGAGGGCCAGTTCTTGGACAAGCTGGAGACCCATGAGAGGATAAGCCCTTGGGCGAATATAGGGTGGCTCTAGCTGAGACTCCTAGTAGTGGGGGACATGGAGACTGAGTGGCCAGCTCCTAGCCAGGCAGGATTTCCAGGGGAGGGAGGGGAACAACAACACACTCACAAAACCCTCCACCCAAAATTTATCCTACCTACAAGAAATAAGGTGATAAAGATGGACCAGAGATTGAAGGAATGGCCAAGGAATAACTGTTCTAACCTGAGACCCACCCCATGGGAAAGAGCCAACTCATGAAACTATAATGAGGAGCCTAGCATAACTGTCCTCTGAGAGGTTCCACCAAACAGCACATGGAAAGAGATGTGAGATTCACACCAAACAATAGGAGGAGTATTGTGGAAGAGTCAGGGGAAGAATAGAATGACCAGAGGAGACATCAAGAACTTCACAAGAAGCCCAACAGAGTCAACTAACCTAGGCCTATGGGGGCTTATAGAGACTGAAGGATCAACCGAAGAGCATGCATGGACTGAATCTAGGCCTCCGACACAAATGTAACTGATGGGCAGCTTTGTCTGTATGTGGGTCCTCTAGCAAATGAAGTACTGTCAAGCTCTGACATGGATCTCTGCTGCCTATTTTTGTATCACTTCTCCCTAGCTAGGCTGCCTGCCTCTCTCGGTGAGAGAGGATGTGCTTAGGCTGAATGCCACTAGATGTGCTAATGTGTCTGGGTGGGTTGGTTGAGGAGGCTTCCCTTTTCTGAGAAGGGAAGGGGGAAAGGAGGAAGAGCTTGCTAGGATGCAACCAGGAAGAGAGGAGGGAGAAGAGTACATTTGAAATGTAATGAGAATAAATAGATAAATTTTAAAACAGAGAAGAAAATTACCTATATGTAGGTCATATTTTTCTTTATGGGGATTTTACAATTATCTGGAGGAAAAACATTTATTTAATTGAAAGAAAATGATTTGCATTTCCTGGAAGACAAATAGTTTCTTGAAAGACACACTGCATGAATAAATTATTTATTCATTACATTTGCTCATGCAATTTAAAGACAGATGTGTAGTTTCTAGGGCACAGTAGAACATTTTCTCAATTTAGAACTGCTATGACAGTACATTGCTGGGCAATCTCCATTCTCAAGACTACACACATTAGACTCCATGATTTCAGTGCTTTTATTTTTCTTTGCTTATTTCTGTCTTATGAGAGAGAAAGTTTATGACATTAGGAAGGTCTGAAGGGGAGAAGATATAGAAGGAGTTTGGAGATGAGAAAGAATATAAAAACATACTGCATGAAACTATCAAAAATAAGTAAATTTAAAAATGAAGAAATAGCAAGGTAAATGTCATAGGGATGTGTCAAGAAGTTCTGTCCCTCACAATTTGTAACAAATTTGAACATTCTACTTAAAATCATAATGCAAGTCTTTATTGAATTGAAACATTCAAAATACCACTTTAATGAAGTAAACTATGTCCTTTACACATACACACACATAAATATTCAGCAATTGTACTTTAAATCCCTAAGCACAATATGACTAACTTTGGAGAGTGCTCCTTAGGTAACTCATGTTATGGGTTCATTGGGATGATGTAACAGTGCAGGAGAACCAGTGGGGGGGGGAGAAATACTCTTGACCCCTTCTATGGGAGCACACACCCTAGGCCTTGAAAGTGTGTGAGAAGTTTACTGTCTACCACCAACTGAGAGATCTCACTAAACATGAGTTTTGCTGCCATTTTGATCTGAAATTTCTAACCTTCAGAACCCTGGAAAAATACATTCCTAGTCTAAAACACTCAATTTATGAGAATTTCTTATCCCAGGATCAGAGGAAAAGGCTACATATTGGATTAAACAGTCCTTCTTTTTCATATTTCATCATGTTCTTTTTGTCCGTCCAATTTTCCTTTGTTATTATTAGGAACTGCATGATGCTTGTGTTGCTGCAACCTAATTATAGTTTGTAAATCATTTTAATTAAATCTTTCAGCAAAATATTGAATAATGGAAAATTCATTATAACAGAACTCTTAAAATGGCAATTAAGATCCAACTAATCATTTAATTGTTCTTATTTTATGTGCTTAAAATACAATTAATGGTAAATATTATTTTTAAATTTTGTGTGTACTCAGGACATATGTTGCACTATTTGGGAAAATAAATAAAGATTGAAATAGAAATAAATTTTACACCAAACTGATCACACATGCAAAACTTTTGCTTTTATATTCAAGAAAATTCATGTTCTGAAGCCATGTGTGTGAGTGGTTGAGTTCTCATTTTCTTTATGTTGTTTTGAAATTACATTCATACTAAAGCATATATGGATCACCAATAAGATAATAGCTTCATATAACAATTGAATAATTACATGTCTGGTTGATCCTCACAGAAGGAAGGAAAAAGAGCCTCTAAAACGATGTCCTGCTCAGGATGATGAAAAATACTCTAAGTCAATGAGCATAGTACAACAGATGAATAGAGAATCATAAATGTGTTAAAATAAAATGAATATAGTATAATGAACATACACTTTATAAAGGAAAATTTGTGCGTTGGTCATACCACCAAATAAGAATTGGGATATTTGTGTTTTCAAAAACTTCATTTTCTTAATAAGATGTGTTTTATCTTTATACGTTTGTGCATGCACATCTGTGTGTATGCCATCTTTGTTTGGGTACCATAGAGGCAGAAGAAGGAGGGAAATCCCATGGAAATGTTTTCTACAATGCTGTTCTGATAGCTTGGGTGCTGGAATATGAACTAGGTCCCTCAGGAATAGAAGCGTGTGCTCTTAACCACTGCGCCACCTTGTCAGCTCTAAAAATGCATTCTTGCTAGAGAAAAGAAATAGATACGTGCACATTTTATGTACTATTAAAAAAAATCACAGTGCCTTCCCTTAACTTCTGTGTTTGAATAATCACAACTGAGGAGAAATCTGCCACAAAACAAAATCATGATTTTCAACTTTTAGAGTTTTGTTAAAACTTTCACAATATGAGTAGTTATGGTAATAGCAACAAAACTTGTTTTCTTCTGGTTTCTTTGTCCACTTGTCATTCTTGCCATAATTTTACATAAGTAGGTTATTTTGTAATGAAAGTTTAAAGTATATTGTGTTTTGGAGGCCAGAAAGTCCAAGACTAAAGGACTGGCATTTAAAAAAACCTATTTTCTAATTCTGCCATTACAGAAGAAGAAAAAGGGTGAGAGAGAGCCAAACTAAGCCAAGCTCATCCTTTTATAAAGAAAATATGATATGTTGATAAATATACACTTATGACAATGATCCATATATGAGGCCAGAGTCATACTAAATAATTACTTATTGACTTCTTGAGTTAACATACTAACTCATTACTCATTCCCTTCTTGGCCTGTTAAATAAATAGTTAAAATGAGCTTTCGAAGGGGCAAAATTCAAATAATAGTGTTTATAGCTAGTACCTCAAACTTATATTATTCTTGAACATAAAATATGTAATTTATCACAAGTTCTGAAAACTTGAATGTCTTCCAAAATCTTAATAAAAGTCTTCAGTCTCATCAATATCAGTAAACTTGAATCACACTGAATCACACATCACCCAGAAAACAATCTTCTTTTTAAATTGTTGAAACAAACTAACCAACCATGTTACCTATTTCAAAAGTACAGTGGTGGGACGGACAGAGGATAGATAGTCCTATTCCCAGAGGAAACCAAAGAGGAAAAATGGAGGGAAAAAAAAAAAAACAGCCTGAGCACCGATAGAATAGTAAATCTTAAGTCTCTAGAATAATTGTAGATTATACATGCAGTCATCCTGACATGTTGCATCAAGCACTGGCTCTTGAAAAATTTAGGCACACAACTTTTATCCCAGCACTTGGGAGGCAGAGGCCTGTGGATCTATTTGAGTTGAGTCCAAGACAGCTAGGGATACACAGAGAAACCTTTTCTCAAAAATAAATAAATAAATAAATAAATAAAATAAAATAAAAATAAAGAAAAGAAAAAGAAGAAAAAAGAAAAGAAAAAAAGAAAGAAAGAGAGAAAAGAGAAAAATTGAGGTTTTGCTTTTCCCCAGGTTTTGTGTGCCCAGTAATTAAAAACTTCTCTCGACTCTGCACAAGGTACACTGGGGGCTTTTATTGTCCTAGGTTCATGTGGTACGAGAGGCCCAAACCTTCCCTGGAACCAGCGGGAACCACTGATTACTGAACAGCTTAGTCCTAGAAACCTGATGATCGGAGGGAGGAATTAAGAGTGAGCAAAGGCACAGACACATGTGAGGAAGTGCCTTACTCCTTCAGATGGAGCAGGCCCAATTATTTAGCAGCCTGGAACTTCGGCTGACTTATTATGCACATGGAGTAAAAGGTAGGCTAATATGGAGGTCTTCAGGGAGACAGTTCCAGGTTTAGAGGAGTGCCTCTAGAAGTATTTATAGGCCTAGAGATAGGACTCATCCTCTTTTAAAGCTCCAGGCCTGTGATGTTACAGAAAGTGTTCCCTCACCTTCCAGGGCATTCCCTTGTGTTGACATGCAGAAGTTGGCTTCTCTTCATACTTACACATTTCTTTAATAAGAGTCACTTTCCTACTCAGTTGTCATTTTATCCAAAATTTAATTCTGTTGCACTCTGAAGAACTGTAGAGGGATAGAGATAATGGAACTTTACTGAGGATGTTCCCGCATTTACACAGTGTACCTCACTTCCAATATGCATTTAGTCTTTAAATCATTTCTCTTTGTGTTTCCCTTTACACTATGCAACTAAAATGAGCAGCACAGATTCTTAAATATTTTATACGAAATGTCCTTCATTAAATAATCTAAGTCCATTAGCATTCAATTTTGTCTGCCATACAGCCTTTGGTCATGGGCACATTTCAGTCAAGTTCTTTACCTTTTTATAACAAGGATGACCTTTACCATGGATTCTAATGAGACATTTCTCATCTTCATCTGAGACTTTACCACAATGATCTTAATATTCATAGGTCTATCAACACTCTTCAGTCTCTTCAATAACTATTTCCTTCTTAGCCTTCACCAGAATTAAATGTCTTCCTGCATTCCTTAATAAAGGGTTTTTTTTTCTTCAGAATCCACATTCTAATTGGTTCTGCTTGTAACTATAATCTACCTCTAAAACTACTTTCATACTTTCATTTATTTATCAGAGAAGCAATCCTTAATCTAATTGCTAGCTCGCTGTTATGAGGAGGTCAGATTATTGTTCTCTAAGGAGATTTCACAGGTATATCATGCCTACGGCTACAAAAACAAGTTCAAGGTTGATTGATTGGTATTTGGCAAAGGCTTTTTGGTGCATTATGCCACATCTTCAAGCTCTTACAAAACCAACTTTCATCAGGAATTTGAAGAAGGGACTAAAATTCCTGTTCCAGAGATTCAAATCCCAGGAAGATTCTTTGTGAATTGTCTATAGTAAGTTTTCTCATCTGTAGTCGCTCAACATCTTGTTTATAATGCCAATAGACTTCTCAGTGGTGTTAGCCACCTAAGAAATATGGTGAATTTTTATGCATATGCATATATATATGAGCAAAAATATATTTTATTTGTATTCTCTATTCCTAACATTTATCATCTGGTTACTGCTATCAAGTGATTTTTCAACATGTTGAAGTACATAAATGTCAGGATCAAGTACTTGATAACATTAAATCATTTAAAAATACTTTGATAATATAATTTTGATTGGATTGAATATTAATTGAATATGTTTTGATCCCAATTTTGTATGAATTGCAATAAACCCAGTTGTTCTTATAGGCTAAATTATATACAAACAAGAAGATAAAAAAAAAAAACAAGATTGCATTACAAAACTGGGATATATATTCCTTTACAGAATGTTCTCTCAATGTAAATTCAGACAAGTTCTTAAAATTATTTTATTTCTATGATGTTTGAATATGGCATGTAGGAAGCTGAACGTATTTTATTGCTGACAAGTCTATTGCTATGATTGATGTGTGTGTGAGTGTATGTGTGTGCACACATGCATGTGTGCATGTGGGAGTGTGTGTATGTGTGTGTGCTAAACAGGAGTTGTTGTATCAGCCCTCTTTGTACTACATGGAGTTGTATTGCTTTAGAGTATTTTTCATTAGTGACAGAATAAATATGTGCAACTGCATTACATGCATGCACATAACACAGATACATACTTATAGAGTTGAATACATTAAAACATTTTTACTTAAACATTTTTTATTAATCCAAACATATAATTTCTAAGAAAATAGTTGGACTCCTTCTCAGTGTATTATTTCTGCGAAAAATAGCATGTAGGGGAAATCATTGTTTACGTTTAAAAGCAATAAACTAATATAATTGGTAGGGTATATATCCATATGTCTTTTTCACTTCACACCCAAAAAGAAATCCTTATAGAATAACTTTCAGATATTCCTTTACTCTCAGCTAAAACAAGCGCTACTCTCCATGGTTGCCATCTTCAGGTCTGTATATACATATGTATAATGTGTATATGTTCCTTTATTATCTCCCGAGTTTTAAATTTTCAAATACTATGCCAACTATTAGAAGTGATTTAAATTTCATCACACATTAGAAAAAAGGTGTGACCCTTGTTTAAAAAAAAAGTCTCAAATTCTTTTTTTTTTTTTTTTTTTGGTTTTGTTTTGTTTTTCTTTTTTTTAAATTATTTATTTTCTTACACATGTATAAAACAAACTACATACAGTAGGGAGAACCATGTGACAATCATGAGTTCTATGAATGTTACATTCATAGTGTTTGGCTATTTGTATTTGTCCAGATTGAAGTAAACATCTTTCCTGTCTTGTTGGGTCTAAATTTCTGAATGAAATTCAATATATATCCTATTTTAACTGTATAACTTAACTTGTGGTACATTTACACTATGGAATACTACTCAGCTATTAAAAACAAGGAATTCCCGAAATTTGTGGATAAATGGATTGAGCTAGAAATGATCATAATGAGTGAGTTAACCCAGAAGCAGAAAGAATCAAATGGTATATACTCACTTATATCTGCATACTAGCCCAAGGGGCATGTCCCACAAAAGCCTTCACTTACCAGGAAACTGGGACAGAGGGGAAGGCATCCTATTGGGACTCTAAATGAGAGACGCATGGGAGAACAGCAAAATAATAGGATCCAGAGGGTCCTAGAAATCTACAAGTAGAGCAATATGATAGGCAGATTTGGGCCCAGGGGTCCCGCTCAAACTAAGGCACCAGCCAAGGACAATACAGGAGGTAAACTTTAAACCCCTTCCCAGATCTAGCCAATGGTCAGAATATTCTCCACAGTTGAGTGGAGAGTGTGATACGACTTTCTCACATACTCTGGTGCCTCACATTTGACCATGTCCCCTGGAGGGGGGAGACCTGGTGGCACTCAGAGGAAGGACAGCAAGTAGCCAGAAGAGACTTGATACCCTATGAGAATATATAGGGGACGTAATCCCCCTCAGGAACAGTCATAGGGGAGGGGAATAATGGGAAAATGGGGGGGGGGAGGAATGGGAGGATACAAGGGATGGGATAAACATTGAGTAACAAGAATAAATTAATAAAAAAAAATAAAAAAAATAAAATAAGAAAATAAAATAAAATTAAAAAAAAAAAAAAAAAAAAACAAAAAAAAAAAAATAAAAAAAAAAAAAAAAAAAAGAAAAAAAAAAAAAAAAAAAAAAAAAAAAAAAAAAAAAAAAAAAAAAAAAAAAGATCTTACCCCTTAGCCAACTAAGCTTGATTGTAAAACTATACTATCTGGCCTTCATTGACCCTCAGGGATTTGATTGGTTTGGTTTGTTGGTTTGTTTTTTCGGCAACCGCCCCCGGCCAGAGCTGGGAGGGAGCTCATCAGGTTGGTCTTAGGGACTTGAGAAGGGATAAAACTTAAATTCCTGAGTGAACCAGCAGTGTGGATTAGCAGCTTCCAAAATGTACAAACTGACTTGCAGAACAAGCAGGTAATTTATATTCCTAATCCCACTACGTGGGAATAGCTCTGAGACTGGCAGAGGTATGAATGTAAAGGCATAGAGAGGCCTCACGTTGGCCAAATATTCTGTGACTTAGTATTAGAGACCACTCTTAGTAAGGCATGAAGGAAGATTGCAGACGCCTTACGTCGACTCATACAATGAGCAGAAAACTAGCTTTAATTGTTCTGTGCATACTGCACACCCCATACAATTATAATGTGAGAACTGTATAATACTTGTGAGAGATTAAGTTTTCAGAACAAAATAACCAGACACTGACAGGATTCATTCCTCTCAGCATGATGAACTCTGGCTTCCTGCATCCTCCTAGCTCCAGCCCCGGATGAATCTGTTGCTGTTACCCAATAGATTTGGACACCTTCCTGGAAAATACTGGAAATTTTTCTGATCCAATTTTTTGGTTTTTCGAGACAGTGTTTCTTTGTGTAGCCTTAGCTTTTCTAGACTCACTTTGTAGACCAGGCTGGCCTTGAACTCAAAGTAATCCACCTGCCTCTGCCTCCCGTGTGCTGGAATTAAAAGCATGCATCACTACACCCAGCAAACATGTCTCAGATTCTTATGAGCACTCTCCAGTTTTTCTCTGCTTTCTATTTAGTAAACAATACGAAAACGTGCTACTTGTTAAATAATGTATAAGGTTGCTAGTTTTTTTTTTTTCTGACAATGCCTTATATTGTTGCTGACAGAATAAAGCTGGAGAAGTTGCAGCTATACTGAAGGTATAATTCCATGTGGTGAAATATCAGCAACTTTGAAAAATTGTTGTTGAACTAACTATCACTTTAAAATTTTCTGGTTAATATAATTTCTGTGAATATAAAATTAATAAGAAAATAAGTTAAATAATTTCATATGTCTGTACATATATGCTCCTTTGTCAGTGGTTAGAATGCATAGGTGAACGTATAGGAGGAGCTTTTTTAATAAACTTTAAAAATCCATTATTAAGCTTCAGTTCTCGTAATATATTTCTTGAAGTTTGTTTATATTTATAGATTTGATTGATTTATTGTATTTTAGACTTTTTTACAAGTGACATTAATTATTTTCTCAAAATAAAATTGATCAATTAATTGATACAGTCAATTAAGCAGTTGCATATGGTAAATACATCTGTGATTATATGAATATTAGGCTACAATTTATCTAATTGACTACTACACTTCCTAGGAACATATAAGGATGAGACAAATTGTTAATTACCTAGTTTTATTATTTTCTTATTATAGCAATTAACCGCATGTTAGGATATAATGGCTGGTTTGGTAGTTATTGGGAACTGTGGGCCACACATTCTGCAAGAGAAAAAGCAGATAAAGTCTGTAAACAGGCTGATCTAAACTAACATCAGCCTGATGGAGATAACGCAAAAGCAAACTACAAGGTGGCTAACAAGTGCATTGCAGCAACTGCACTTAAAACCATCTGGGAGGAAATATTATTGGACAAGATGGATGATAAGTGTTTATTTAACTTCATCATAATGGGATCTCCATATCACTGTTCTTCCCTCATACATCTGGTTCCATGGTATGGCCTTAACTTTGTACATTAGAACAGAAAAGGGCAATATATACCATTGTAAAATTCTAACTCACAAGAGAAAACCAGGAAATCCACATTTTTTATCACTTTACCTCATGAAACAATCCATTCAATAATAAAATTTTCCTATAAAGAAATCTGTCCCAAATTTAGCGGATTAAAAAAGAAAAAAAGTAGATGCCCTCGCTTTACCATTGAATGTGTACTTTAATCCATCACAAGATGTTCACCCCACTCATATTTTCCTTTTTCTTTTTCTTTTTTGTTAATTCCCTCTCTGATAATATGGAGAAGCTAGACACAACACGTAGAAGTTTAATTCCTCATTCTTTATGTCTCACAGACCACCAGTGGTTTGTTTGTTTGTTTGTTTTTATTTACTTTACATCATGGTCATAGCACCATCTCTCCTCTCCTCCCAGTCCCACCCTCCTTACTTTTCCCTCTGCTCCCTATACCCCCTTCTCCCCTTCTCCTCCCTCTGCCCTCCTCTATTCCTTAGAAAAAGGGGAGCTTCCCTTCCCATCCACTGCAGCTCAAGTCACATCAGGATTGTGCTTGTCCTGTTCCCCTGTGGCCTGGGAAGGCATTCCCACCAGGGATGGAAGGAGTGATCAAAAGCTGGCATCCATGAGTCCATATCGGTGGAAGCCCCAACTTAGCCATCCTGATGGGTGTAAGATGGAATCCCAGTGTCGTTTTGATTTGCATTTCTCTGATGACTAACGAGGACGAGCATTTCTTTAAGTGTTTCCTGGCCATTTGATATTCCTCTGTTGAGAATTCTCTGTTAAGTTCCAAGCCCCATTTCGCAATTGGGTTGTTTGGTTTTGTAGTGTTTAATTTCTTGAGTTCTTTATATATTTTGGATATGGCTAAGATCAAAAACTCAAATGACACCACATGCTGGTGAGGATGTGGAGAGAGAGGAACACTCCTTCATTGCTGGTGGGAATGCAAACTAGTACAACCACTTTGGAAAGCTATCTGGCACTTTCTCAGAAAAATGGAAAGAGGGCTTCCTCAAGACCCAGCCATCCCACTCCTTGGAATATACCCAGGAAATGCCCTACCACACAACAGAGACATATGCTCAACCATGTTCATAGCTGCTTTATACATAATAGCCAGAACATGGAAACAGCCTAAGTGCCCCTCAGTAGAAGAATGGACTAAGAAACTGTGGTACATATACACTATGGAATACTACTCAGCTATTAAAAACAAGGAATTCCCAAAATTTGTGACAAATGGATTGATCTAGAAATTATAATAATGAGTGAGTTCACCCAGAAGCAAAAAGAGACAAAAGGTATATACTCACTTATATCAAAACACTAGTCCAAGGGATACGTACCATGAAAAACTTTACTTACCAAGATAGTGGGTCAGAGGAGAGGACATCCTATTGAGACTTTAGGCGAGAGTAGCATGGAAGAATAAGGAAATAGTAGGACCCACAGGGTCCTGGAAACCTACAAGAAGAACTTTATGACAGGCAGATCTGGGTCCTGGGGTCCTCCTCAAACTAAGGCACCAGCCAAGGAGAATATAGGCATTAAACTTCGAACCCCTACCAAGACCTAGCCGACAAACATGATATTCTCCACCGTTGAGTGGAGAGTGAGATATGACTCTCACACGAACTCTGGTGCCCCTTTTCTGACCACTTCACTGGGATGGGGAGGCCTGGCGGCACTCAGAGGAGGGATAGCAAGTTACCAAGAAGAGACTCAATATTCTAAGAGCATATATAGGGGGAGGAGGTCTCCCTCAATCACAGACATAGGGGAGGGGAGAAGAGGGGAAGTGAGAGGGAGGGAAGAATGGGAAGAAACAGGGGAAGGGCTAACAATCGAGATGTAATATGAATAAAATGATAAAATAAAAAAAGAAAAAAATGTATATGTGTTTTTGTTTTATGAGCTTTTTAAGAGATTTTTTCCTGTGGTCTTGTAATTAAATATTTTATTATTCTGATTATATTTAAAATAATTTAGCAGCTTTAAAATCTAGTCTTTAAACATTAGAATTTTTATTCAAATTGAATAAACAGTTTTTAAAGGTGTGAGAAAAAATGTTACTTTTTTGTGCTATATTGGAAGTTTTTTTAATCACATAACTGTGAAGTCAGATAATTATTTTATCTTTTTTCTTCTTTGGAAGAGAATTGGAGAATCAAAATTGGTGACTGTTGTGCAAAACAAAGAGCTGATAACATGTTTAGTCAGTAAATAAAGAATAGCGGGTTACATGTTTTGTTTTGTTCATTTATTTCCCTAGCTGCTGCTACAAGGTTTTCTTTGAAACTACAATAATAAGAGTCAGTCTCTGGGTACAAAATATAAAAAAAGATTTTTTTGTTTTGTTTTTACATAATGGCATGGAATTGTACGAGATTTACAATCAGACCCTGTTTTCTGAGGAGGTCAACAAGGAAAGTTTTCCTATCACCAAGTTTATAATACACTTAAGAAACCCCTAATTTGAGATGAATTGAACTGTATGTGATACGAGAGAGTACCTGAGGAAAAAAGAAGGAAAGACTAGCTAGGAAATATATAACTGGGATGGAGAAAGAGGAACAATAACATTTATGTATTTCTATTTTCAAGGATTTTGCCTTGTTCTTTTTCATACGTTGTTGTACAGTTTTTCAGATCACTTCTTTACAGAAACAGACCATGTCAGAGACTATGAACCTAGTCCGGGAATGGACATAAACAAATGTATATCAAATTTATGTGCCACCAGAGCAACTTGCAGTTGTCACCTTATTCATTTGGACTCAGATATCCCCGATGTCTTATATTGTAACAAAGGATTCCATTTTATAATTTTATGTCAATGAGCACACTGCTTGAATGTAGAATCTGAAAAGCACTCATTTTCCACTACTGACCAAATTTAAAGTGCTCTGATCAACAACTGTCATGGGAAGGTGAAAGAGAGAAAAGGCAAAAGTGTAGGAAATGTCACTCTACCCAGTGAGCTCAGAGCTCTGTCCTCCCAGAAATCTATAGGTGTGGGCACAACATGAAGGGGAGCACCTGAAGAGCAGTTGGTCTCAGGTGAGAGGGCAAAAATGGGAAAATGTGAACCCTTCACCACAGTCAAGGAGGGGAGGAGTGATTGTGGAAAGCAGAAGAAGAAAAAACAAGGTCTTGTGATGATGGAGTCTTACAATCATTCTTGTTTCCAACTGCCATCACTTTGTTAGATGATTTTTTTGTGGCTTAAAGAATGCCTACCAATGCAGTTTCTATTTTGGTTGGCTCAAATTTGAGACGATAAATATACACGTGTACATACTTAACATAATAAAAATACAAAGTCCCAAATGTATGTTTTAAATATTTCTATCATCAGAAATTATGAGATAATTAGTTCTCTGATTTTTTTTTTTTTTTTGAGACAGGGTTTCCTCATGTAGCCTTGGCTGTCCTGGACTCACATAGAGGAGACTGGCCTCGAACTCACAGAGATCCACCTGCCTCTGCCTTTCTGAGTGCTGGGATTAAAGGTGTGCGCCACTGTGCCATGCTTATCTGAATCGCTTTTATTTCCCTTTCCTTTTAATTCGTATTTATTTTTACCACATTCTTTTGGTTACTAAACTTGCTACTTCTAGTATGAAAATCTGTGTAAGACGCTACATATCTATCAAAATACATTAATACATTCTGATGGCATCATGCTATTAGATTATATTTCTACATACATACACAACCATTCAACCGTACACTGTGTGCATATGTCTGTGAATGTAGATATAAAATTCACAGGTTTGCACTAGACTCACCGGATTGCACTGGACTGTTGGTCATAAATACTGATGGGAATAGAAGCCATTGCACCAAAATGCCTTGTGAAGTGTGAGACTTGAAATTTCAAACATACATTCTTTAATATATCTTTCTCAGAATAAAGCATTTTTGCTGTGATTGAAACAGAAAGGGCAAAAGTGACTTGAGGCTTTTCTGTTTGACTTTGTACATAACGCTCTCTTTGTTACTTCAGCCTTAAAGATCCCCACATCCATCAATCTCACAGTAGATTGTGTGCCTTAAATCTGTGAGACCAACCATCTGGAATGTAAAGCTTCAGAATCCTTCTGCCCTGGCATCACACTGGGATGAGTCAAGCCTTCAGACACTATCTCATTGGGGAAGAAAAATGATCATGTCTGAGTTCCAGGAATAACGAGTCTAAATATGGACAGGTCTAATTCATTGAAACTTTCAGTGATGGCCAAGTGACGCATGCTGGGAGGGCTCAACCCCTACAGCTGGAACACTTAGCTCTACAGAAGGAAGTGGCAAAGTGAAATTGTGGAAGATGAATGACATACCATGTTTCTAGAGTGAATGGATTGTCTGGCAACAGAGAAGCTTTCAGATATCATAATAAACTATACTCCTTTTCTTTACTGCTTGATTCTCTTTATCCAAAAAAAAAATCACTTCAAACCTTACCAATTTCCTCCATTTGTTATTAATTTTTAAGATGTTTTCATTTTTAAAATAGTACTTTAAGTGTCTATATTTATCTCATTTAAAATTAAACTTGCATTTTCACAAACAACTAAAACATATGGAAAGTAAATTAACTTGAACAAAATTATAGGGGCTGGTATGTTAGAAGAAGAGATTCCCAGAAACACATTGAGGTATGTAATATGTAAATAGTATATCTTGTCTATATTAGTAATATACCAAAACATACTTCATTATAAAAGCAGTAGGGAAAACATTAAGAGCACAGTCAACAGATACAAGATTATATACTGTAACAAGCACTTAGCTGCCTGATTTGGGACACTTCAAGTCATTTTAAAAGATGTATCTTTAACTTACACATCTCAGTTACTTTCCACCATGGAAAATATGGACTCAATGGAATAATAATGCTGGCCAAAGATGACAGTGCTGTGGCAAAAAAAATCCACAGTGCAGCTGGAAATGTTGTGGGTTCAGCAAAAGAAGGATATATATTGCATCTGCTACGGCATTTTGTGTTTCTTTGGTTGATCACTAAACAGTTTTTCTTACATGGTTCCTCGATTCTCTCCAGTAGACAATACCCTGGGTAAAAGATGAATGAACGTATACACAAAGAAATCATACATATGTGTTGTAAAAATGAATTTTAAAAACAACAGTTGAAACTCAAAAGATTTGTAAACATACATATTTCATATATAAATTTTGCTATTTTTCTCGATATATGTGTGTGTTTGGGTATGCAATTTCTTGTGTGTTACACACATGCATATACATTATCTCTTGAAGGAATCATCAATGATTTAACTCTAAAGTAAAAGCAGAAGGTAATTCGGTAGATGTAAAAAGGCTTTCAGGAACACGGCAATTGTGTTTGAACTAAAGAGTTGACTTGTCTCCCCATTGAAAATACTCTTTGAATTTCACCATGAATTTAATGTTTACATTACAAGTATCAGCATAAGAACATAATAGTGTTATACACCAGCTTACATAACTTGTTTTGTTAAACTATCTGTACTGAATCTGGCACAATGAACCATCCTGCGTATTCAATAATTCAAAGAATAACTGTTTGTGTTAAACTCACAAGCCTTAATTTTGGCATTATATAGTATTTTTAACAATTCATTAGCATATCCAAAGTTACCCGATTTATGAAATATCAACTAACTGAACCTTTGCTGAATCCTGTGTAAAAGTGAAAAGAATCCCATAAACCATCATATGAAATGAACTTCCAAGACTTTGGAACAGTTGAGCTACTTTCTGGCTTGTTATTTCTGAGTCTAGACTTGCACATAAGTATGCATTAGCTGCATCATTCTTTGCAGGTGCTCTCTGAAATGCAAATAAGAACTTCCCAAGTTTTAGATCTCTGTCATATTCTTTTTCTTTAATCATCTTTTGTGAAAGCTCCAAGAGTATCTTCCATTTTATCACACAACTAATTATGTGTTGAATTAAGTGTAGTGAATCAATAATCAACAATGTTCATAGGTTAAGAAATTATTGTCCTGTGGATTTGGTCTAACTCATGTTGTAGAAGGGAAAACCCATCAACAGTGCCAGACCTTAGTCCATCAATGCCTCTGAACATTTTATTTTTAGTCTTTGACAGATCTCACAGTTGCTATTCTAAGGATTTAATTTGCCTTGGAAGGAAGATGTAGTTAACTAAGCAAATTCATGCTTTGGACAGCTGGAATCAATCCACTGCTTCCTAACGAAGAAAAATTGACTAAAGCCCTGTTAAAATGTCACCCTCTCTATTTAGCCAGAAAAGTTTCATTTCTGGTCATTCTGTCAATAGTCTTTTTCTTTTTAAGGTAATATTTTTGAAATCTTTTGGTTATGTAAATAAATATTGATGTTAATGTAATCTAACCTAGTTATTTGAGTATCATATACCTACATTTTATAAATTTTGGTGTAGAATATAGCATCAGGTATAATTTTTAATATATTTTATTAATTTATTCATATTAGCATTAGGTATCATTATCTAAGAAAATATTATAAGAATTTGTGTGGTCATTTAGATGATAGTTCTACCAGATAACAATTAGGCTTAACTTCAGAATTTAGCTTTCTATTACAATATTTCCTTAAATATAAGATTAGTTATACCCAATGGCTAGTGTGTTAGTTATTATCATTGTTAGTTTGACCAAATTCAAAATCACCCCACAGATATCAGGATGTGTCTATAAGAACATTTCCAGAGAGATTTAGCTGAAGAGTTTATAAATTGACAACATGCTCTATGTATGGTATGGTTAAGAAAAAGATTTTTATTTTATGTACAAAAAAGAGAAAACAGCCAGAAGCATGTAGAAAACTAGACAGAACATGGCCATCAGACTGACATAGCCAGGGCTATCTGTGAAGGAAGCTGAATATCATAATGAGAGAAATAGTGGCACACACACACACACACACAGAGAGAGACAGACAGACAGACAGACAGACAGAGACAGAGAGAGAGAGAGACAGACAGACAGAGAGAGAGAGACAGAGAGAGAGAGAGAGAGAGAGAGAGAGAGAGAGAGAGAGAGAGAGAGAGAGAGAGAGAGAGAGAGAGAGAGAGAGAGAGAAGTCTTCTAACTGGAGGGAACTTAGGGTAGAGGAGGAGGTGAAAGGAGCTAAAATCTCACTAGGATGGACTTTGAAATATGTAACAATACTTGTGAAACCCCAGAATCCTGGACTCCAACAAGCACTTTGATTATAATTTATGACTAATACATTAAAATTTTAATTAAAAAATTTTAACATGTTGGATTTACATCTGGCTCATAGTCCCCATCCATTGTCACCTCCAGATTCTACCCTCCCTTCAACATACCTTTTCACTCATTCCCTTAGTCCTCAGAAAGGGGAGTCCTCCTCCTCTAACATATGTCCTCAGGCTATCAAGTCACATCTGGACTATCCTCTTCCTCTACAGCCTAGCAAGGCCACCTGCCCTGGGATAAGTGATCATATGTACAGGCCATAGTCCATGTCAGTTTTAGTTCCTAGTTCCCATGTTATGTCACCCAAAAGGAGAATGTGCTATCTACTACATCTGAGCAGAGGGTCTAGGTCCACACCACGCACAGGTTTGGTTGGTGTATCAGTCTCTGCGGCACCCCCCTCTTCTGCTTGGATTTGTTGGCTCAATTGGTCTCCTTGTGGAGCTCCTGGCCATTCCAGGACCCTCTATTCCCCAACTCTTCCACAAGACTCCCTGTGCCCCACCTTGGAGTTTAGCTGTGCGCCTCAGCATCTGCTTGCATCTCATGCTGGTGCAGAGTCTTTCAGAGGACCTCTATGGTACGGTCCCTTCCTGTTCCTTCTCTTCAACCGCTTCAGATGTCTATTCCATTTGTCCGTCGGAATGAGAATTAAGCGTCCTCCCTAGAGTCCTCCTTGTTATTTAGTTTCTTTCGGTCTGTGTATTTTAACATGGTTATTCTGTATTATTTTATTAATAACCACTTATATCAAATTTATCTAATTTCATTCACTGGATATATCTTTTCCAAATCACTGTGCTTTGTTTTTAAGTTTTTCTAGTATGATTTCTGTCACTGTAGTAAAATATCATGAACAAAAGCGGCTTGAGGAGGACAGAATATATTTGGTTCATATTTACATGCCAAAATCATTGGGGGAATCCAGCAGACACCACGAGGAAACAACTGCCACTGTGGGGTGGATGCTCACACATCAGTCACTAATGAAAAAAATACCCTAACGGCCCATCTGTTAGACACATTTTCCCAGTGGATGTTTCATTTTTCAGGATAATCCTATTTTCTGTAATCTTCACAAAAATAAAATAATAGCCAATACAAAAGCAGAATCTGAAATCATTACAATATTTTGCAAATGCCATTCTGAATATTCTATAATCAGAAAATAACCAAGAGATCCTGTATATTAGACAACTTAGATGTCAACACAGAGGAGCTCTAATTTTGGAAGAGAAATAGCAATGGCTTTGCATTGTTTATAAAAGAGTTCATAAGTCTTTTCTGACACATGCCATTAAAAAAAATAAGGAGTCTGTAGAAATTAATTAAAATATTGCAGCCATGAACTGTCTGCTATATACTAAGTAGTCATCTTTCTTAGTTTCAGTGGTATTAAACATGTTTATCTACAATTTTTTTCTTTGGGACAAAAGTACCACTGGAAAAAAAAATAGAAATCTGCTGAATTATTTCCCCTAAAAGCTTATGGTGTGTGTGTGTGTATGTGTGTGTGTGTGTGTGTGTGTGTGTGTGTGTGTGTGTGTGTTGCAAGCCAGAACAACCAACTGTAATAAATTTATGTGTATACTTTGTCTTTGTCATCAACTCAGATACTAAATCCTCATCTTTAAATAAATATGATAGGTTTGGTTCACCAAGTTTTTCTTAGAACAAATACCCAGTAAATTCATGATTTTTAAGAGCAAATAATCTTGTTTTCTGCTTCTCTGTTCTTTTTATTTAAGTTGGGTTTTAAATTCCAAGATTTTTATAAGCTTCCTTTATATGTGTTTCCACATAATTCTGGATATAGAAACTTAGTAGTCACTTGAGTTACTGCAGCTATTCTGCTACATTGTCACTCGGTCTTTTATCTCTATTTTGTAGCAGTGTCTCACTAAATTTCAGAGGCTTGTCCTTGAATGCCTTCTGCAGACTAAGTTAACCTTGATAAGGGAAAAGAGAAACATTGCTGAGTCTAACCTTGTTTTCTTTCTAAATAAGACCAATAATAACTTGTAACCAACTCCCATTGATAATAACCCTCTATTGCCCGAGAAAGTAACCAGAAACCTATCAGAGCCTCCTTAAAGAAAGTGGGGTGTCATTCTCTTCAGGTTTCTTATGGCTGATTCGGGTTGAATAATAATACCCAGTAGGGGCCCAAATAAAATTGGGGAAATGGTTAAAAAAGCTGGGAATCACATATGTTCAGAAATTCTAGGCTTAATTAAAGTCCTTTCTATGAGCAACTTCAGGCGTTGGTCTCTGTCCACACAAGCACCTGAAGCATCCTGCTCAGATAAAGCTAAGGCATAAAGCAAACAGGAGGAGCAGAGAGCTGCAAGGGCCCCAAACTGCATTAGCTTCTATCCTGTGAGTAACCTCATACACCTGAATCATATGACTCAGCTAAAACATTAGGTTAACCTTAAATTGATGATACCTTTGCCATAGTCTCCTGGATAGCTGAAATTACAAACCTTTGCTAGAAGTCTTGGACAGTGTACAATCCTAAGGGTCTATTTACATCAGTCTATTTACATCTAAGACTATTGTCTTAGAAGAATACCTCAAGGTATGTTACAAGCAAGCACGCTTGTGCGCATGCGCATGCGCGCGGGCGCGCGCACACACAAACACACACACAGACCCTTTAAAGAAAGGGGCTAAGCACCAAGATTAGAGGGTATTTTGTGAGTGTGTGTCGGGGAGGGGGGCGTGCATGTATACATGTGCATATGTTTTAGAATGTATTCAGGTGTGGAGGTCAGGGAACAACTTTTTGGACTCAGCTCTTTCCTCCCATTGTGGGATCTGGCAATCGAACTCAGGTTGCCTGGTTCTTGTGACACATGCTTTAGGTGCTGAGCTATCTCACCAGCTTGATATTCCCCTCTCTAATTAATTTTGGCTATGGGGAAGCGCAAGCACAGCAAAACTGATGAATCTGCTCTTCTGTGAGCATAGGTTATTTACAGTCCTGTGCACGTTCTTATTAATAACCTAAAACGATGCTCAGATCATGCATTCCTTTTGTTTATTGTTCATGAAACCAGATTCTCAGCTCATTAACTCAATACAGAGGGAACAATTCTGAAGTTGTCCATGTTTATTATGTGCTTAACTGTTCTCAGTAAATGTTATCAATTTAATCTGTTGGAACATGGATGTGATAATTCTATTGATTTGGCGGAAACTGAGTTTCTAGGAAGTTGCTGAACTTTCATGAGGTCACACATGTGAAAATCAAACTAAAACTATGTTAATAATTTATAATAATATTTATTTTGTGTTGAAGGACTTGGATTTAAAAAAAATATATCAGAATCTTTAGAACATTGATTTCCATTGAAAGATTACTGGGTATATAGCCTTAGGTACGATTATGAGACTTTTCAATTTAAAAGTTGGTACAAAGCTTGGTAATTGTTGGCTTTGAGTAACATATCTATTTATTATTCCTTTATTCTAGAAATTCCATGGGAAATTTCTATTTACTTCTCTGACCAGTGGACACAATAATGTTTGCTGACTCATTCTTGAGAGCATCTGACCTTTGGTCCACCTCTGGTTCTGGTTCCTGAAGTGTTTCCAATTCCCACATGCTTTTGTTTGTACTCTGAACCATTGTCCACATTTAATTTTAAAATATCTCCATCTTCCATCATGTCCAGCTCTGAATTTTAATGGCACATTCATTTATGCCTTTCATGTTTTCCAATTTATCTACCTTTTTAATTGCATCAAAAAATATAAAGAAAGTGGTCAATGAAGAAAAGATTCATGAAGAGAGTACTATGGTGCCTCACATTTGACTATGTCCCCTGGAGGGGGAGACCTGGTGGCACTCAGAGGAAGGACAGCAGGTAGCCAAGAAGAGACTTGATACCCTATGAGAATATATAGGGGGAGGTAATCCCCCTCAGGAACAGTCATAGGGGAGGGGAATAATGGAAAAATGGGGGGGGGGAATGGGAGGATAAAAGGGATGGGATAAACATTGAGATGTAACAAGAATAAATTAATAAAAAAAAAGAAAACAAAACAAAAACAAACAAAAAAACAAAAAAACAAAAAAGAAAGGAAGATAAATATTAAAGTGAGCAGAAGTATCAAAGAGATTAGGATGCACAAAATACTGTGCTCAGACAAATGGTTTAGTCCTTTTTTTTCTTAAAAGATAAAGTGAAATCACTGGGGACAATGACATGGCAAAGAGTACACAGCAAGTACACTGTATGGCAGATATGTAAAGATTGAAAAGCTTATACAGTCCTGCTTCTCTGAAATTGGAAGTTCTTGAACATTTTAAAACATTTATCCTTGGGCTGGATAACTGCCTCAGTGGACAAGAATAGATATGTCTCTTGTAGAGGACCTGAGTTCCATTGCCAACACTTAGGTCAGTGACTCACAACTGCTTGTAGTGGCCAAATTTTCTATTTCTTAGGAGTTTCTTTTTTTTTTCTAAATTAATTTTATTAATTTATTCATATTACATCTCGATTGTTAGCCCTTCCCCTGTTTCCTCCCATTCTTCCCTCCCTCCCACTTCCCCCTTCTCCCCTCCCCTATGTCTGTGATTGAGGGAGACCTCCTCCCCCTATATATGCTCTTAGAATATTGAGTCTCTTCTTGGTAACTTGCTATCCTTCCTCTGAGTGCCACCAGGCCTCCCCATCCAGAGGACATGGTCAGAAAAGGTGCACCAGAGTTTGTGTGAGAGTCAGATCTCACTCTCCACTCAACAGTGGAGAATATCATGTTTGTCAGCTAGGTCTTGGTAGGGGTTCAAAGTTTAATGCCTATATTCTCCTTGGTTGGTGCCTTAGTTTGAGGAGGACCCCAGGATCCAGATCTGCCTGTCATAAAGTTCTTCTTGTAGGTTTCCAGGACCCTGTGGGTCCTACTATTTCTCCATTCTTCCATGCTACTCTCACCTAAAGTCTCAATAGGATGTCCTCTCTTTCTTGAATATTGTTTTGTACAGCTCTCCAGTCATCAGTTTTAGACCAATTCCATCATTCCTTTCTCTAACACTCATAGGCAAATATAAATAGTTATGTAAATTCAACAAATTTAATTGTATTGTTGAATTTACTCTTCTTTCTCCTATCGTGTTAATAATTTCAAATTTATTTTGGTTGATATTAGCATGCCATGTCTCTTTCAGCTATTTATCTTGAACTTAAGTTACTGATAAAATCAAGAGTTCTAAAACAAACAAACAAACAAACAAACAAAAAATCATGCAAAAATAAATGGCTAAGAAAATTATTATCTGAGAACAGGTTAGTTTTATCAGTAGTGAATTGAATGAAAACTTTTAAAAATTGCCATTTAAACATAATATATTCATGGGTATTTTAAAGATAAATAGCATTCTTGCATTTGAACTGCTTTACAAGGATGTGGCCAAACTCATTTACCAAGTTCTGATAGAAGTGTACATTGGACTCATTTTTTGAGTCTAAAGAATACACCAGTATCAATGAAAATAAACATTATTGTAGGAAACATGCAACAAAAGCCACAAGAAAAAAACAAACAAAAAAAAATAAAGTTTGATCAAAAATGCTTAAAAAAAAAAGCCACAAGAATACTGCTTGAAACAAATTAACTGAAAACAGATATCAAAGCATAAAGTCATTAAATAAATGAAGCTTTTACAATTTGGAAAAGGTCTTTACAGTTAGAAAAGGCAGCAATTAAGTAAATTATTTCATCCTTTATATATGGACTTGGAGCTGTTGTTATCAATTTCATGTGGTAGTAGGTGACACTACTTTTGAAAATATAAAATTTAAAATATAGAATAGCTCTACATATACACTTATTAGCACAGGATTCACACTAAAACGGTTTCAATGAAGAAAAATTAAACTGTGAACACTGCTTCCGGATCTCAAAGCTGATGGAAGTGAAACTGGCAAGTGAAGCATATCAACATTGCATTTATGAATGTCTGTAGTCCTGGATCTTTACAAGCATGCATGTATTAGCTAATTATGAAATGAAAATAAAGCTAAAAGATATTACAATTACACAACAAAAGAATTACTATTGAAAGAACTACATACAATCTGGAAAAATTGTTATTTTCTAATGTGCAGAAGTTTGACTCCAGGTAGATCAAAAAGAGAATGTATTTATAAATCTTTTCATGTAAAATTAATGATGGAGTTTAATATGTGGTATTCTTATTTTAAAAGGAGGTATCTCAATGTGAAACTTTATTATTATGCCATTTTAATTGCTAGAAATCTGTGTGCTTTATTGTGAATATTTTCATTTTGAATTTTTGACCCCAGGCAATGTCATTATAATGTAGATTTCCTTTTCATAGATTAGAACGTGTAACAAGCCAAAAAGATAAATCATATACAAGATGAATTAAATCTGACACTAAAATTTTCTGATAATTTTCTCTTTGTCTTGTTTGAATAAAGGAGATTCAGCAAATTCAGGACAAATGGGTAAAAGAAAGAAAAAGTCTACAATTTGGGTTCTAAAGAAATTAGAACAATATGATAGGCAGATTTGGACCCAGGGGTCCCGCTCAAACTAAGGCACCAGCCAAGGACAATACAGGAGGTAAACTTTAAACCCCTTCCCAGATCTAGCCAATGGTCAGAATATTCTCCACAGTTGAGTGGAGAGTGGGATATGACTTTCTCACGTACTCTGGTGCCTTCCATTTGACCATGTCCCCTGGAGGGGGAGACCTGGTGGCACTCAGAGGAAGGACAGCAGGTAGCCAAGAAGAGACTTGATACCCTATGAGAATATATAGGGGGACGTAATCCCCCTCAGGAACAGTCATAGGGGAGGGGAATAATGGGAAAATGGGGGGGGGGGGAGGAATGGGAGGATACAAGGGATGGGATAAACATTGAGATGTAACAAGAATAAATTAATAAAAAAAAAAGAAAGAAATTTAGTTGTTAAATGAAAATAAGGAAACCAAGGAGCAAATCAATTTTAAGATGCAAAACAAACCCCACCACATAAGAAAACATTTTTGCTAAACCTGAGGTGGGACTTTAAGATTTATGTATGCTCAGATTTCAGGACGTAAACATGAAGATGGTGTGAGAATGTATAAAGGGTTAAAGACCAGGTAGCTTAGTTTTACAATGAAGTTTAGTTGTTTAGGGGTCAAGATGTTTGTAGCTCTAGAGAGATGTTTTAAGTTGATAATGACAAGATGTGATGGAAACTGATTCACATTCACAATTTTGGATGTACCATGATAGGAAAGTTGTTTTCTTCAAGGCTGTAAAATACAAGTAGCTAAAACACTAGGAATGTAGCATTTGTATAATTCCTGATTGTGCCATGGTTCTTCTTGCTATAGGTACTTTATTATATATATGTGGAATAATATAAATATATATGTAAAAAAGGAAAAAAGGAGTTAACAAATTGATAGATGTCCTTAGCTTTGGATGCAGCCTGTAGTTTATGGTAGCTGGGGGCTTGAAGGGGAGATTCTAAGAATCATCTTACTATTCCCCTCTGTGTGCTACATTTCCTGTGTCCTCAAATCCTTTCATTCTTCAGTTATGTTTTGATCCTTTTTCTTTCTCAATTTCAGTATATGTTAAGCATCAAAACAATATTAAGTCCATTCAAAACTAAGTAGGACTCCAAAAAGCCAATTAGGGCCTCACATTTACTCCTCTTTGCATTGGGTAAAAAAAATCAAATACAATCTCTTTAACTTACTTATTTGTAGTTTTCTGTTAAGGATATTAACAACAATGGCCATCCTTTCATCTGTTACCCCATCCATTCACATCATTGTATTTCTATTAACTACATGTTACTGATATTATAAGTCCCTAAAAATATAATATTTTATATGTTTAAATACAAAAATTTTAAAATAAAATTCTTTGTCAAAAAATCAAATAAAATCCAAAATAAAAATATTAAGCTTTAGAGAAAAAATGTTTCCATCCTCTTTTTTCTGGTTCTAGAAATTTCCTACAATTATTGGTTCATGGACATCTCAACCCATTAACTGGATTCATCATCATGATTTCTTTCCTGCCTCTGATTCTACTGCTTCCAATTTATGCAATTTCGTTGGATTATATTCTACCTATGGAGGAATTCCAGTATAGTGTTTCCAGATCAAGTACCTTAATCTAATCACATCTACAGCATATCTTTTGTCATTTTAAAATGTAATTGTGAGGCTTACATCAGTGTATAAGCAGAACATTATTTAACCAAGTTCTGTCAGTGTGAACCGTACTGTCCTCAGCCGCTGTAAACCAGTCTAGCTATGGTCCCTAACTATGGCATATTTCCCTAATATCCTTCTCGTGCTGAGTAGATGACTTCCTGTGATCTGTAAAGCCTTACAATTCACTACTTTATAATGCCAACAATAAGGCTCCCTGAGTCTTCTCTTGCACCAAGACACATACCTTGAGGATCAAAAAATAGCCTCCTTGTTGTCACCTGTACTGACTGACCATTTTTCTGTTTTGTTATTAATATATACCTAAAGCATTTTCTTAAAATCTCCTAAAATAAACTTTTGATGACTCACAAGTCTTTCTGTAGAAGAGCTAGTTCCTTCAACAAAGGAGACTCGAGTTCGTCAACTCTAGTCCATATTTATCTTTTTCATTATTTATGCGGATCCTTGGCTTCATTTTTGTTCATTTTTAAGAAGTTATATCATCTATTTTTTCTTGCCAATTATAATGGATATCCATGAAAGAGAAACTACAAGTCTTTCCATTGATGATATAATTTAAGTATTGTGTCTGATGCAAATATCTGAGAGTATAAATGACTGAATTTCCATCATATTTGAGGGATTGCTACTAAAATGTATCTTACATATTTATCAAAATTACAGTTGTGAAGAAATATAAACATATAATGCTATAGTGTATTGCCTACATACCTTATATCCTGTGTCAAATTCTCAGTATAGAAAAAAATATTACTTGCTTATTAAAACTAGAATTATAATAACTTACAAACATTGATTTAAATAAGACTGAAGTTGATGTTTTCTACAAACAATATCAATTCAATAAATATAAAATTAATTTCAAAAGCACTTGATTTCTGAAGGTTTATGTACAGCATGAAGTAACAAACAAGGGAAAAATAGGAGGTATACAAAAGCTAAATATTTTATAAGTATATGTAAATGTAATTTATATTTATACGTAAGGATAATTATATGTGCAAATATTTGCACACCATACCTATATAGAAAGGCATACATGTACATTATATCTTTATATTTTCAAAATAATAGTTTGTGACTATCATAGGACATCATTATCTCATGGTTTCTAAGTTAATTTTAAGTCTCAACAGTAAACTGATTATTGTGTTTGTACATAGATTTGTTGCTTCTACTATGGGTGAAGGTGATCAGTATTGGAATTTTCAGCTAAAATTAAAACATATCTTCGAAAAGAAGTAAGCCTATGACATTTGGGGAGATAAAAATTACCATATATTTTATTAGGTACTTAGAATGTAAGGAAAAATCTCTTCCTGATCTCCTATAGGTTAAAACTATGAGAGCTTCTGAAATGACCAGGATCAACAGAGAAGAAACCTGGGATTTTACATTGTTAGCAGCATTCAATGGTTAGCAAAATAGGGAGGAGGAATTAATAGAACATGTTGTTTCAAACAAAGGTTTTCTTCAGGTCATTCATGATAGAATTTTCAGAAAAAAAAATTTTGTTCAGTTGTACAAAAACTTGACAAATATTGAACCTGAGGAAGGTAATGCAATTAACATCAAAAATAGGTAAATTTTAAGCCATAAATGCAATATCAAAACATTAATTCCAATTCAATATGAACGAGTGTTTAATAATTTTAAATAAAATTTTAAACAATGTATTTTGATTATATTTTTCCCTCCACATCTTCTCCAAGACACTCCCTACCATCCTTTTCACAGAGGCTCTTTCTCTCTTTGTCTTTAAAAAGCCTAAAAGCCAACCAGGCATGGTAGTGCATGCCTTTAATCCAAGCACTCTAGAGGCAGAGTTAGGCAGATCACTGTGAGATCGAGGTCAGCCTGATCTACAAAATGAGTTCAGGGCAGCCAAGGCTACACAGTGAAACCATATCTCGAAAAACAAAACAAAACAAAAAGCCTTAAAAAACTAAAATATAAACATACTACAGAGAAGAAAACCAACAAGACAAAATTATCTAAACAAATAAATTACATAGACACACAAAATAAACAACAAAAAACCATGATGTCTTTGTAATTATTAAGGTAATAACATTCACCTATACTAGAAGACAGCATATGTTGCACTGCCATATTCATAGGATTCACATTCAAGACATGCACACACAGAGAGACACACCACTCAAATGCATGCATACACAAATACACATACAGGCACACACATATACATATACATACCTGCACACACACACATACAAATATACAACACTGACTGAAACAAGTTTCACATAAAATTCTTAATAAAAATGACAGTTACTTTAATAAAACATCAGCTATTAACGTTTACTATATTGCAGCCTATAACAAACACTTTTTCTAAGGAAATTAGTTTTTAAAAAATATAACTCTGGTGACTTGATGATGAAATAGCTCACCAAATGGCTCCTGGCCTGGAAGCTTCATATCCATCAGGTGCATCCCGCACTGGGATGAGATGAGGTAAGAGCGTTATGCTGTACGGAATGAACATGTCCGCAGTTGCCATTATTGGGTGGTGATAGAATGTAGTAAGCGGCATTGGTTGACAAAAATGGGTCACCAAAGGCATCTTGTCTCTGGACTCCTATTTTCATTTCATCTCTAGAATGCCATAAACTGGGCCTCCACATTCTGTTGTGCACCTTCTTCTCTGATACTCCGAGTCATTTCAGTCCGAAAGCATTGGGGGCAGCTGACTGTGGATAGAAACTTCTCAATTTCTAAGCAAAAAAAAAAAAAAAAAAAAAAAAAAAAAATGTCTTTCCTTAATTTAAGTTGTTTTGTATTTTGTCACAGCTGTGAAATGACTAACAGTTAATGGAAAGAACCAATCTATTCATGTTTTAATATTTGACAAGTATTTAAGCTTTTAGATTTCATTCATACTTGATAGCTCCTCTATACTAATGTCATTAAAACTATCAATAATTATATATCTTAGGATGTAATTGGATTCTCTTGGAAAATTTGCCTGTAAATTGTGAATTGTTCAAAAATAGATGCACAGATCAGATATTATTTTAAATTAAAAACAGTCCAAAGAATTTATCATCACAGGGCATGAGGGGTGCATTAGTGTGGCATCACACTACTATGGTAAGTAATTTTAAGAAACCATAACAGTGTGGTAAATGGTTAAGAATGCCATCAAAGCCGGGCGTGGTGGCGCACCCCTGTAATCCCATCAAAACCAGACGTGGTGGCGCACCCCTGTAATCCCATCAAAGCCAGGCTTGGTGGCTCACCCTTGTAATCCCAGCACTCGGGAGGCAGAGGCAGGCGGGTCGCTGTCCTGTGAGTTTGAGGCCAGCTTGGTCTACAAAGTGACTCCAGGACAGCCAATGCTAACACAGAGACCCTTGTCTCAAAAAACCAAAAAAAAAAAAAAAAAAAAAAAAAAACCAAAAAAAAAGAATGCCATCGAATTATTCTGCTCAGAAAATATTTATCTGGGGACAGTTAATTTCTTTTATTATCTCTAACCCAAACATCAACACCTTCTTAACTAAATTCAGATGCAAATGCTAGAATCCAACACTCTTCCTCTACAAAATCAAATAAAGGATTTATAGAATTGTATAAGGGTTTCAGAATAATTAATTTCCAATTCAGTAAATTTCAGGAACTATAACACTGATGAAATCTCTGTGTCCCTATAGACTTTTATAAGCTAAAAAATACCTAGTCGAATTAGTTAATGTGGTAATGTGTGGAGACTATTTGCCTAAAAAAGAGTTTTGAGAGAGTCTCACTGTTAAGTCCTAGTTTGCCTGCAACTTGATATGTTGCCCAAGCTGGCTTTGACCTAGCATAGATCCACCTATATCTGCTTCCAGAGTGCTAGACCTAAAGATATGAGCCACCACATTGAGCTCTACAAAGGTAGTTTTAAAATACCTTCATAGTTTGAGAGCAAACTATTCTTGAAATTCAAGTAATTGGGTAGATACTGTGTACTGCTGAGCTGTGGGGAGGAGCAAAGCTTAGCAGTTAAAAAGTGCATGCATGCGTAAGGCTGAGAAGATAGAAAGAGATAGGGTCGTGCATGTTTCTTTCATTGACTTTTACTGAAAAGAAGTTAATTTGATTTGATGGTGAACTAAATACACATATACTGAAGGGCTATATAAATTCATATGTATATTGTAAGTATTTTATTGGTGGGTTATATTAACAAAGAATTCCCAATAAATCTGACAGGGGTTTATTCCCCTTTTCCCTTATTGTAATTAGATCACATTATTTGCTCATAGGCAGATTAAAACTACCTGAGCAGAAAATGCACCTCTTAGGGATTTACAGAAGCAACCAGTACAACATCTGCTTACGGAGAAAAAAAAATTTTTAGAAAATTCCAAAGATGAAGCAAAATGATCTTAATTTGAAACCAGATGCATTTGTTTCTACCTTACCATTGTCAATACATTTCCTTCCTAAGATAGCATCATGTTTGAAAAACTAAGTGTAGTATAGTGCAACAGCCAAGGTTTTGAAGCCCTTAACAAAACTGCAACTTTCCCACCAGAAGATGTGCAAATCCTTAAGTGTTGTGTTTAAAGAAGCACCTACAGAGGCGTAAGGCGACTTCTTGTTCTGTGCTGGTGTGATGCTTCTGATGGACTCACTGAGGATTTTGCTTAGCTGATTTGATGGCAGGTTGGTTTGGGTCACATTTTTAACAAGTTCTGTCTCTGTAACCTTCATGTTTTCATTCTCCAGAGCTTTCTTCCTGCTCACATTTCCCAGAGAATATGTGTGTTGTATAAAATGTTAATAGTTCTCAGTGCTGACTGTTCAGCATTCAGCAATCATCTTTAAAAGCAGCTATGTTGGTATTGATAAACCTGTATTTGGCTCGGTTCTCTTGAAATAGTGGGTAGTGAAACACTATTTGTGATTTTTTCTTTTTTAATTTCTTTTAAATTTTTATTTTTAATTTACTCACTTTATATCTGAATTATAGCCACCTCCCTCGACACTTCCCGGTCCTACCTTCACTCTCTCACTCTTACTCTCCCTCATCCCCCCTTATCGCTTCCCCAAGTCCGCATAAAGAAATAGCTCACATCCCCTATTAAGTCTCATCTGGACTCTCTGTATCCTCTTCCTCTATGACCTAAAAAGACTTTCCTGCCAGGGAGCAGTAATCTGTAAGTGGGCACCAGAGTCAATGTCAGAAGTATTATTTGGCTGATACCTCCATTTGATATTCCTTTGTTGAGAATTCTCTGTTTAGTTCTGTACGCATGTTTGCATAGGATTATTTTGTTTTGTGATATTTAATTTCTTGAGTTCTTTATATATTTTGGATAGTAGCCCTCTGTCAGATGATGACTCGTGAAGATATATTCCCAATCTATAAGCTATGGTTTTGTTCGGTTGACAGTGTCCTTTTTCTTAGGGAAGTTTTTCAGTTTCATGAGGTCCCATTTATTAATTCTTGATTTTAGAGCCCGAACTGTTGGCATTCTACTCAGGAATTTGTCTCCTGTGTCAATGAGCTCAAAGCTCTTAACTATTTTTTCTTCTAACATATTTAAGGTGTCTGGTTTTATGTTGAGATTCTTACTTGTGTGAAGCTATGTTAAATTCAACCATGTTAGAGATCCCCCTCTCCCCCTATTCCACTAATTCTCCCAGGAATCTCCTCTTGGATCCAATCCCATCCTGCCTGATCTCTCCTGTTCTTATTCCCACCCTCCCCCAGTCTGTTTACAAAATATATCTTTTTCATTCCCAGGGAGATCCACGCATCCTTGTTGGAGCCTTTGTTTTCAAGAAAACTTTCTGCTAACAAAAGTAGGAATAAGGTATTTTATTTAGATCTGCTCAATATTGGATATAAAAGCACTTGCTTAAGTTTTATAAGTAAATCCATCAAACCTTAGTTAGCTTCATCAAGAAGACATAAAACTTGCCTTCCTGAAATACAGTGTATTTTAATGATTACTTAAGAATTTCATACATTCTATTTTGACTTGTGCCTCAACTCTTCCCAGATATACCTTCTCTTCCATAGAGACTCTGCTTTGTATCTTTATTTTTAAATCAATAATCCATGGAATGTCCGCCATGCTCTGTCCACAAACTCTTAGGTATATGACCTTCCACTACCACATGTCCAAACTACCAGGGGCTATAGCCTCGAATAAACCTAACTCTTTGTTTCTCTGCAGCCATCTCAGACCAAGCATTCCTCAGCTATGGAGGAGAATTTGTAAATATCTCTCTTCTAAAAGCTGCGCTCTTACTCTCTTACCTGGCTGCAGATTGTGAAGGTCCAGGTTTGGTGACCTAAAACATCACTGGCATATTAAGTCATGCAGTAGCTATTATTCATGTATGTAATAGTATCAGTAAATGTACAAGAAACTCTAAAACACACATTTGAATAATTATTTTGGATGGCAAACTTATGGCAATAAAAGTTATTTGTTTCACTAAAAAAAAAATAATATTGTTAAAGACACCACATTCTTGATCCACAAAATATGGAGAAGCGTAAGTGGATAGTGGCCTGTATACTTCATCTCTACTAGCTAACTTTCAAAATGTAGAAAGGTGCTGTGTGAGCGATTAAAGGAGAAAAACAACCATCATTCATGCCCAACCATGTGCATTAGACAAACTTTCCAAGATATGCCTGTTGGTGATATGAGTGTTCTAAGTGTAACCAAACATTTTCTGATCGGAAGGATTGAAGGCTCAACCCAAGAAATAGAGGCTATATTAGGAACCGTTATGTGGAACAGGAACCTATGACTAGAAGGGTCAAATGCTATGGGGAGGTGTAATAATGTTATTTTTAAATGGATGAGACTTAATATGACTACTAATGTTTTAGTGATACACCTATGGATCAGGAAATCTCTTCATATGCAGACAAAGGATATAGACTTCTCAGCTCAACAAAGACTATCTATGTCACTCTTTTCTTTCCAAGGATCAGGGACCATTGCAGAAGATGGATGGAAAATATTATAAAAAGCAAAGGCATTACATCATTATAAAGACACCATCTTTCTCTGTCACAACAGGGAAGATGAACAGAGACTCTGTCAATTATTAGGAAAGAATGCACAGGAACTACATAAGTCCAAGCAAGACTAAACTCCAGCTTGGAAGTAGTCATTGGGTATGAAGTCCTATTCATAGCTGAGGAATTATTGGCATTTTATATCTACTGAATGAGTGATTTTTAAATGTGTAACTCTTGCTAGTCAATTGTACTCAATGGCAAGCCACATATGCAAATGTATTTGGGAAATATAGATTGGACTGCATTGGCATCACAGTGAAACTGAAAAAAGAAGAGACCAGAAGTTTGGTGGGTAGGTGTATCTGGGTGGATCTCATAGAATTTAGGAGAAGGGAGACTGTAAATGGACAAAATACATTCAAAGAAATTATCAAAGAATTAATAAATTTTATATTAAAATTTAAAGAGTAAAAGATAATCTTGAAGTTAACATTTTGTCTGAAGAGAAAGAGAGTGCAGAGAGAGCCTGACATATGAACCAGCAGTGTGCATGCAATGCATATTTGTAACTGACAGTGCCCATGGCTCCATTTACAGTTTACTCATCAGTCATGTCAATTTTTGAGAGTTCTCAAAATAGAAGGAAAGCTGAAGTGCCTTCTGCGATGTCCTTTTACACTTCTATAAGGTTACTGTGTGTCCATTAACTTAAATGACAAAGGAAATGGCATCTGAGTTGAGTGAGTGGATGCCAAGATGCTGAAAGCACCATTGTCTCAGGTGAAGGATCAAATGTACAGCCTCAAGAGATAGCCGCTCTGACTCTGTCTATGTTGTGACACACGAGGCACAGTATCCTTACAGATTTGTGAGAAAGAAGATCATAAACCATCAAATAACATGATATATAGAACCTGGCCTTGGAGCTGACCCAGATTATTCTTCATCTATTTCTAACAGATGGTCTCTGTCCTATAATAAATATCATTCACCCAGGGGTACAAAGAGAAAATGGGACCAGGAAAAAATACATATCAAAATACAAACACTTTTCAAAAGTATAGAAGTGGGACCAGAATTCCTAGTGAGACTTTACAGCAGAGTTGGTAGAATAGACATGAGAGTCTTGTTTTAGGTTCCCATTGGAATAAAATTAGCTCCAACTAAACACTATGAAATGAAGACAACATTGTCTCTGTCTTTTTCTCTTCCTCTTTCATTATCTCTGTATCTCTGTCTCTCTCTGTGTTTCTGTCTCTCTGTATCTCTGTCTCTGTCTGTCTGTCTGTCTGTCTCTCTGTGTCGCTGTCTCTGTCTCTGTCTCTCTCTTTCTCTCTCTCCCCCTCACTCCCAAATCCCCTGTGTTAGGGTTCCCTGCTCACTTTCCAGCTTTCTTATGCTTCTACAAATAAGCTTCTCCATATTATTAAAACAAAACAAAACAAAACACAGTGTTGGATATTTGCCATCAAAGCACAAACTATAATTTTTAGTATAAAGTAAATGTTGGGAGCCAAGAAAATGTCTTAGTGAGTAAAAGTGCTTGTCATAAAACCTGGCCACCTACGTTCCAGGGACCAACAAGATAGGAAGAGAAAACTGACTACAATGAATTGTCCTCTGATATCTCCATATGTCCATGACATGTTGCAGCCATGCATTCATATATGCATACACACATACACATACTTAATGAACTTTAAGTAAAAATGAAAATAAATCCTAACCATTGATATTCTCCAATTATTGGAACCTGACAGAAGAGAAAGTGAAGAACAGCCTTTAACATATTTGCACAGAAATCATCTTCATGAACGGGAAGGACACCAATAGCACAGGCACTAAGACGGATAATTAATAAATGGGACCTCATGAAACTGAAAGGCTCTTATAAAACAAACAACACCATCAATAGATCAAAATGGCAGCCTACAGAATAGGAAAAGATTTCTGCCAACTCCACATCTGACAGAGGGCTAATTAAAAAACAAAGAAACAAACAAACAAAAAACAAAACAAAACAACAACAACAAAAAAACAAAGAATTCAAGAAAGTAGACATCAACAAACCAAATAATACAATTAAAATGTGGTATTGACCTAAACAGAGATTTCACAACAGTGGCATTTTTAATGGCCAAGAAGTACCTAAATAAATGCTCAAACTCCTTATAAATCAGGGAAATGCAAAAGGAAATGACTCTGGGATTCCATATTATACCACTTAGAATGGCTTAGATTAAAAACACAAGTGACAGCTCATGCTGGTGAGGATATGGAACACTCCTCCATTGCTCTTGGGAACGCCAACTTGTACAGCCATGTTGGAAATCAATATGACAGTGTTTTTTAGAAAATGGGGAATTGACCTACCTACAGATGCAGCTATATCACTACTAGGCATATACCTAAATGATGCTCCACCACACCACAATGACACTTGCTCAACTATGTTCATAGCAGCTTTATTTATAATAGCTTGAAATTGGAAAAAAATTTAGGAATTTTTGAATTGAAGAATGGCTAAATAAAATGTGGTACATTCACACAGTGTAGTGTTACTCAGTTCAAAAATATAGCATGATTAAATTTTCAGGCAAATGGATGGAACTAGAAAGAAATCATCCTGAATGTGGTAATCCAGAACCATAAAGACAAACATGCTATGTACTCACTTATAAATGGATATTACCTTTAAGGTAAAGGATGATTTGGACACAAACCCAGCGACAACATCTTGAGCTTACAATTTATCCTGCCTGAAATACATCATAGGTAAAAGTGGTAAAGAAATTGTGGGAGTGAGTAATAGCTTGAAATTTTAGCTAATTGCGAAAAAATAAAATTATAGAATAATTTATTGAACACCAGAAAATTAAGAAATAAAAGTTGGCTTTAATGTTACTTTCTCCTGAACTTCATTGGAGGAAAAAGAAAAGATTTTGAGATATTTCATTTGTTTTCTAGAATAGTCTGTAAAACATAGCATGAAAATCTATAAAAGATTTGAAGGAACTTGAGGTTAATGTCCAGCTTTCTAATTGGAAATAGGAAATGTTACTATTGAAATAGAAAAGAAGAAAATAAATTGGTGCTCAGTTTTTTCACATACATAAAATTAATAAAACTCTAACACTGACAATAATGTATGCTGTAAAGTTAACATGAGAGTTGATTGTGAGGGTACATTTGAAAAATTCATTGTATCAGTTTGCACATAAATTAATATATAAAGCAGTTTTTCCCCTTGTGATAGTTTCCCATATAGTTTTTGTCATCCCAGCCCCACCAATTCCACTATTCTATCTCATCTCTGCTTTGTCTTCTATTTGCAGAGTTCCAGTGGCATGCATTTAACATACTTTCCCTCCAAACAGTTTTTAAATACTCTACGTAGCTTATAGAAGGATTCTACTGCAATCCTGAAGGCCAGTACACCTTGCCATTAAGAGAGATATCATGAGCAGTAATGTGAGCTTATATTTATGGAAATACAAGAACCAAGCATTTTAAAAGAACAAAATAAATGATAGCTCTTAGAGTCTCATTTAGCATGTGTTTTTACAGGCAACTTCCCATCTATTAATTGTGTGGTAACCAGTTTAAGAAGTTAACAGTAAGTAAGGTCAATAGTACTTTCCCACATTCTAAAGAACATATTTATGCCTAGACCGATGAGATGTCATACATGGGTGTACAAAAGCTATGTCTTAATTCCCACTTTCAGCTTTAAAGCAGTTACCAAATTATTACGCCCACTAAGATAAATGCTAAATATTTTCTAATATTTTCAGATAAATGGAAGGAAATTCTAGTGTGGTTGCTGTATATATTACAGTCCTTGTAGCATATAAGAAGTGATGTCTACTGGCTCGATTTCTGTGACACTAACAGCACACCAAACACTAGGTAATCTGTAAAGAGAATTACTTGGCACATAGGTAATGTTTGGACCGGTTGTCTTGCTGTTCTTCTGGATTTGTTTAAAGCAGACTTTTAATGGAATGAAATTATTGAATATGCTGTAATTATATTTACTTTACAACTTCCTTTCTTAGAATAAATATCCATAGGATATTCAATAGTCAGGTGATTAAAATAAACCACCTTATTTAGGTACAAATAAAGGGTAAGTAAGAATCTTGAAAGTAATGTTTATTATAAATATTGTCAAAATTCAAGCGCAAAACTTCTTGACCACTATACAATATTCAAATGACTTAAAACTTTGAAAAATTGTTCACATATATTGTATACCTACTGTGATGACAGAGAAAGTAAGTACAATTACATTTGATAATGACTAAGATGAATTAGTCTAGGGGATAGTGTGCCACACATGACAGCATATCAACATGTATGTAACATGACTGTATATGAAGAAAATATACATATTCTGGTCAAAATTTCTTTCTTAGGAGAGTTAGGCAGGGATTAGAGATGAATATGATCAAGACAAGACACATCTTATACAAAATGAAATGGTCAAAAATGGTGTTTAAAAGTATTTTTTTCACTGCCACTTAAATTATCAATAATTTATATCATCCTACAGTTAAACAACAATCTATTGATTTGGTATCATATATAAAAATATTTAGAGGTAAGACTAAGATAGAAAATAGGACCATGAATATTCATAATAAAACAGAATACCTTTTACATTAAACGGCTAACAGTGGAGTAAAAAGGAATGGTCATTGACATACATGAAAATTTATAATTACATCAGTACATTTCACTTAAGAAAAACTTCAAAGAGACCAAGAAAAGCAGCCAGAAGCAAGTTGCATGGATTTTACAGTGGTAATTGTAGCTCAGGCTAGACTAATGTCATGAGTTCTGGAAAGGAAGAGACTGTTCAATCCTTAGGGGAGATATTGCTTCTGCAGCACTTACCTACTAGTTAGGTGTGGGAGTCTAGGATGAGCAGAAGGTACTCCTGGGAGATGGTGATAATGAAAAAGACAAGAATAACACTCAGAGTAATGATATTTATAGTTTTGGAACCTATAACAATAGGCTACAGAGAGACTGTTCAGAAAATGAACTGCTAATACATCTTGGTTTTCAAGTATATAGAGTGAAGTAGTCACAGACTATTGAGAAATGGTTTGTCTTAGCCTGTTTTTCAGTGCAATTAAAAAAGTACCAGGATACAAACTTTAAAAGAAATAGATTAAATTGCATCATAACTATGGATGTTCATGGGATTGTCAGTGTTGTCAGTTCTATCCTGAACAAAAAGAACTCTGTGATGAGTGTCACCTTTTTGGAAAAATTCTACTCGGTAGGAAGAGTTCACATGCTAAGACCAGAAATGAAGGTGAAACACAGGGTTCTGGATAATGACTCACCTTTGTGAAATTTATCTCAAGATAACTGTTCTTAATTCAATTTTAAATTATTCAATTATTTATTTATACATGTATGGAAGCAAGCCACAGATAATGTGTGTGTGTATGTGTGTGTGTAGATCCTGGGCAGTGTGTGGAAGTTCTTTCTCCCCTCTTACTTTGTGTGTTGAACTTTATCAAGAGGTTCCAACATAGATCACCAAATTGACTTTCTGGGCCATTTTTTTTTCCTGCCCATCCATGGTAGTTGTTTTCATTCTGATGTATGGTAATGCCCCCAATTATGGAGGTACTTGATATTAGCCTCAACCTATCAGCTTTACCTAGCCACCTCTGGTAAGGTTTCTAGTTGATATTGAGAATATCAAGAGAGAGTTCACATTGGTGTGTTGGATAGCTTTATGTCAACTAGACACGAGCTAGTGTCTTCTGAGAGGGGAAAACTATATTAAGAAAATGATTCCTGGGGTCGGAGAATGAGGGAAGGAACTGGGGGAGAGGTGATACAGGGATAACTGGGTAGAATTGAAAGAGAGGACCTGTGGTGAGACTGTATTGTAGGAGAGAAGAATAAATATTTTTTTAAAGAGGTAGAAGTAGGCAGATCTCTGAGTTAAAGGCTAGCCTAGTCTACATAGTGAGTTCTAGGCCAGTAAGGGTTAGCTAATAAGACCCTATTTAAAACAAACAAACAGGCATAAGTTTTACATAAGAAATAGAAAAAAAGAAAATAAATGCCTCTGGAAGATGTAGGCTGTAGGCATAACTGTAATGTATTTTCTTTGTTAATAATTGATGCAGAAAAGCTTAGCCCATTGTGGGTGCTGCAGTTCCCTAGGTTCTATTATAAAGCAGGCTGAGCAAACCATGAGGAACATGTCAATAAGCAGCACTCCTCCTGGCCTCTGCATCAGCTTCTGACTCCAGGTTCTGCCTTGTTTGGGTTCTTGTCCTGACTTCTTTTGATGATGACCAATGATATGAAAGTTTAAGACAAATAAACCTTTCCCTCACCAGTTTGCCTTTTAATCCTATTTAATCACAGTAATGGAAGCCCTAACTAAGACAATTGTATACATATAAAGACCAAAAGTACAAACCTGGTAAATAGCTGTACCCTTGATATAGGACATTCATTCAGCCTATTTTTATTAATGACATAGAATATGGTAAATTATTGTGGTTAGCTTATCAGTATGGCCTAATAATGTTTATTATTACACTTATAATTATTATTATAGGAGTATTTTGTAACTGGTTGGCAATCAGTCAAGACATAGACACCTGTTATATTTTAAAACAGCCTTAGTTAACCTGGTGCTAGGCAGATATTAATCCCCTAGACTACTTCCCAAGTGGACCAGGTGTGGGATACCTGCCCCAATCCTATACCATCTGCTTCCATAATTTCTATCAAGCTACCTCCCATCCATAATCCCAAATATTTGCTAATTATCATCATCTGGACCAAGTCTCCATCCATGCTGGTCATGTGGCTCTCCTCCACCTAACCCATGGCACAGCCTTCTTCTCCTCTCCTCTCCCCTCCTCTACCTCTCCTTTCCTCTCTTCTCTCCTATCTGTGCCTCTTCTCTTCTCCCCTTGCGTCTCTCCTCCTCCCAAAATTGTCTCTGTCTCCCAAAGCTCAGCAACCTTAGCCATGCCTATCCCATTTGCCCTGCCGTGATACAATGGCCTTTTTTTGGTCAAACAGGCTAGGCTCTTAGAAAAGGTACAGGTGGGACACAGAGACAGTAAGAAGTAATTAACATTAAAATACATTACGCCAACCTCCAACAGTCAGTTTTATCAAAGTGTTGGCCTCACCTTCACACAATGTGTTGTGGGTTTATTTATTCTCTGGATATTGCCCTATTACTGAAGATGAAAGCACATAACAATACAAAAAGGACTAGATTCAGAACTATGGGAATGTTAAATTTTCCATAGTTTAAAACAACCTAAATTAGTTTAAGAAAGTTGGGTGCCATATGTTCCCTTTTGTTAGAAGAGTTTTTTATCTTTTCATGAATTTAATTAACCTTCCTCATGCTGTAGCTTGAATGTTCATAGATCTGTGTATCTATTTATTCGTGTGTGTGTATGTGTGTGTGTGTGTGTGTGTGTGTGTGTGTGTGTGTGTGTGTGTGTGTGTGTTTATAAAGAGTCCACATAGCTCAGGCTTCTGGTATGAAAACCATTATATATGCCAGTTTGTCTTAAAATTACCAGATTCTCCTGCCTCAGTCTGTGATACCTGGGATTGCAAATACAAGCCATAACATGCCTCTTACTATGATTTACATTTTTTGTTTTTTAATATTTATTTATTTTTAATTTATTTTTTCATCCTGATTGTAGCCTCCTCCTTAGTCCCCTCCCCTTCCCCTTCTCTAGTCCTCAGAAAGGGGGAACTTTTCTTCCCTACCCTCTGACCCTAGCCTATCAAATCTCATCTGGTCTGCCTGCATCCTCTTCCTCTGGTCCCTGGCAAGGATGCCCTGCCAGGGGAAGTGACCAAGGACTGGGCAAGAGAATCTGTGTCAGAGGCTGCCTCTGATCTCCATATCATGGGCTCCACATGAGTCTGTGCTGCCTACTGACTTCATGTGAGCAGGGGTCTAGAGCCTCTCCATACATATGCCTTGATTGGTACATCGAATTGCAATGTTATCTTTAAATACTGCAATTGCAAGAGTGAGATACTGTTTTGGTCTAACTCATTGGGCTTTAAATATTTTAATTTATTCTCTGCTTTTTCTGTAAGCTTTTGATGGCACAGCCTGAAATTCTAACAGTTATGAGAAAGATGCAAGAAGGATTGCTACAAGCTCAAGGCTAGCTTGATCTATAGGTGAGTTATCAGTCAGCCAGTGTTACATATTATAACATTGTCTTAAACAAATGCACAAACAAATAAGTACATAAATAATAAGTATAATTTAAAATGGAAGACCATAAATAAATAAATTTCACTTTAAATTAAGAAGACGTTTTCTTCCAATGGGAGTTGGTAACAGAGATTATTAGTTGGAAGCTATACTGTTAATGAGCACTAATGCTGTGATCATTATATCTCTACTCTGCAAACTCTGTTTGACTCATTGATATTCCATGCTGTTGTCTGATATGTGCACAGTTGTCTTACTGGCTACAATCAAGACAGCATGAAGAAACGTAAGAAGTGTTAATTCATCATAGAAATAGCTGTTATTTGCTATTTTTAAATTTTATATAATAATAGTATGTTCTGGAAATGTGGTTTTCAATTTCACTCCCAGGGCATATCTAAAAATATCTAGATAAATTTGGTTGTCACTAATGGAGAGCTTAGCTGGTGCTCTGGAATCTAGCATGCACCCTGGTTATACTCCCCAAATAACAATAAGAACATGAATGAAATTGCTATTCAAAAAGTCCTAGTTTTATAGATACTCTACATTAAGATGAATTATGCATATTAAAACCCTTACGGTGAGCCAAGTACTAGGGTTGACTGTGGAGATAATACAAAAGAAACCAGAATAGACAATCACAATGTCTGGATGTCTGGGCTGAAAAAGGGAAGGAACTGATGTCGTTGTATATCCCTATGTTCATGTGTGTGTCTGTGTCCTCTCCCAAGCTGGGTGTCTGTTATCCTACTAACCATTTATTTAACATTATTAAATTTTATTAATATTAAGTTAACAAAGAAATAAAAGAGACTCAGAGACTTTCTTTAATAAAATTGAAATGTAAAACATAATTATTTCTCTACTTCTTTACTGAACAATAAAATTCCCAGGATATCAATAAATGTATAGCATAACATTTAATTTAATAAAGAGGCAAAAAGGGTAGTTGCATAATAGTGAAAAGAGATATAAAAACAAAATACGTTATGTAGGTCATCTGTCTGAAAGAAAAGCGAGAAGAAAGAGATCACTTTCCCACATGATAGACTTGTGGATGGCAGTATCCACTTGTTATGCTTATTAAGATGCTTAAGCTTATGGCAGAAACCAGTTGATTAATAATAAATGTGGTTTCGAGTTAAACTATTGTGTACAGTGTTAAACAAATCAAACAGAATATAAGTTCAGGAGAAGATGACATCTGAGAAAAAAGGTGGGAAGTGTGGTGAATACTATAAACACAGAGAGGAGTGATGATGAGCAAAGAAAGCAGAACAGAACGGTGAACATCTGCACTCATGGGCTTGGAGCAAACTAAATAGTCATTTTTGAGGAATATAGAAGGAAAAAATTAACATAGATGTGGTAGATGAAGTCAGGAGCTTAGGCTCAATGTAGTTGTTGTAAGGTCTATAAACAAAGGCCAGAAGCAATAATGATTGAAAATTGTATGTACACTGTGCTTAGCAGACAGGCATCTCACAGTAGAGACCTGTTGCTCATCTGCTGCAAACTTCACCCTTATCACAGTCATTTATTCTAGAAGGCCACTATTTCATTCTTTTCTGAATAGGTATGTATTTTCTATTAGTCTTGGAACTCACTTGTAGTGCAGGTTTCATGATGAGAAGGACACCATCACTTCAAGTTATCAACACAGTAAAGTTATAAACACTCGCTAATCCATAAACAATGTTTCTGAGGAATAAGCAAGAAGGCAGGCTCTGTCACAATACTCTGGGACTCACCAATTTGTGGGAACTATGATCTTACAGTTGGAATACTGTGTTTTAATACATATTTAAATAATTTAAAACTTCTCATTGTTCATATATGAAAGAAAATCTTTAACAAAGTTATTCACTGACTTTAGAAATGCCTATCAATAGGAAGGTGCAGAGTATTATAAAATGAGAAATTTTTTTAACACAAAAATTACATTGTCATATTGTAATAAGATTTTTTTAACTCAATTTTACTTTTCACTATTAACAAGTCTTAGATTATACACATTTCTATTTTTGTTGACATGACTTTTCTAATTAAATTTATTTTTGTATCCTTGCTTCAAAAATTTGTGAATTCTTGGTGAAAGTTTTATTACATATAGGATAGACAAGTCCATCCATTTTCTGCTTATTTACTTAGTAGTATTGGAAAGTTGGTATTAATCTTATAATAAAATACTTCATGGATAAGTCTTTATGAAATCTATTGTTGTGGAGTTGACTACGACTTGTACAGTTACAATCATTGACCTTGGTTGATGAATCAGTGTCTGCAGGAACCAAGCCTTGCTTGGATTTGTTGGCTCCACTGGTCTCTGACCCACTCCATGTCTTTTTATGCCTCAGCTCTTCCATAAAATTCCCTGTGCTCCACCTGAAGTTTGGGTGTGAGTCCTAGTATCTGAATCAATCCCCTGCTGGGTGAAGTCTTTCAGAGAATCTCTATAGTAGACTCCCTTCCAATTTTTTTTTGTTTTTTTTCCTTTTTTTATTATTAATTTCTTCAAATTACATCTCAGTTGTTAGCCCATCCCTTGTATTCTCCCATTCCTCCCTCCCTCCAGCTTCCCCCCCATTCCCCTCCCCTATGTCTGTGACTGAGGGGGACCTCCTCCCCCTGTATATGCTCATAGGGTATCGAGTCTCTTCTTGGTGACCTATTATCCTTCCTCTGAGTGCCACCAGGCATCTCCATCCAAGGGACATGGTCAAATATGGGGCACCAGAGTTTGTGTGAAATCAGATCTCCTTCTCTACTTAATGGTGGAGAATGTCCTGTCCATAGGCTAGTCTGGGTAGGGGTTCAAAGTTTACAGCCTATATTTTCCTTGACTGGTGTCATAGTTTGAGGAGGACCCCAGGGCCCAGACCTGCCTGTAGTTTTCCAGGACCCTCTGCATCCTTCTATTTCCTCATTCTCCCAGTCTTCTCACACCTAAAGTCTCAATAGGATGTCCTCCCCTCTGACCCACTTTCCTGATAGGTAAAGTTTTCCATGGGGACGTACCCCTTGGGCTAGTGTCTCGATATAAGTGAGTATATACCATTTAACTCTTTTTGCTTCTGGATGAACTCACTCATTATGATAATTTCTAGTTCAATCCATTTGTCCACAAAATTTGGAAATTCCTTGCTTTTAATAGCTGAGTAGTATTCCATACTTCAACAACTTCCAGTGTCTACTGTTTGTCCTTCTTAATGAGAATTAAGCATTCTTCCTAGAGGGCACCTTGTTATTTAGCTTCCTTATGACTATGTATTGTAGTGTGGTTGTCCTGTATTATATGGCTAATATTTGCTTATAAATGAGTATATACCATGTGTGTCTTTCTGGGTGTGGGTTTTCTCACTCAGGACGATCTTTTCTAGTTCCATCCATTTGCCTGCAAATTTCAAGATTTTCTTGTTTTCAATATCTGAGCAGTATTCCATCACGGAAATGTACCACAGTTTCTTTATACATTCTCCTGTTCATCTAGGTTGTACCAGATTCTGGCTATTAGGAATAAAGCTGCCATGAACATAATTGAGCAGATGCCCTTGTTGTATGGTGGAGCAACTTTTAGGTATATGCCCAGGAGTGATATAGCTGTGTCTTGAGGCAGCACTATTCTTACATTTTTGAAAAGCACCAGATTGATTTTGAAAATGGTTGTACAAGTTTGTATTCCCACCAGAAATGGAGGACTGTTGCCCTTTCTCCGTATCCTCACCAGCATGTACTGCTACTTTAGGTTATAATTTTAGCCATTAATAGGGGTGTAAGATGGAGTCTCTAATTGTTTTTATTTGGATTTCCCTGATGATTAGGGATATTGAGCACTTTTTAAAGTGTTTTGTAGCCATTCAATATTCCATTGTTGAGAATTCTCTGTTAAGCTCTGTACGTCATTTTAATTGAGTTATTTGGTTTGGTGGTGTCTAATATCTTGAGTTCTTTATATATTTTGGATACATGCATGTACTGAGATATCTGGGATATGCAACCTTTCCTGCATTTACCACTATTTTCTAAAAGGAATATATGTGGGCTCTGTTCTTTCAGGGCCGTACTCATATTTTTATGAGAATTGTTTGATAATATAATAGGTCTATAAACTCATTACATCCACCCTTCTGCAGATATACCTTATTATTATTGGTAATATATGTTCAATCTCAAATTTTCTGAAAAAGCATGAATAGATGAAAATGTATATGGAGACAGGGAGATACCTGAAGAGATGGATCAGTGGTTAAGAGAGACAGAAAGACAAATGATGGTCATAATTACTTGGCCTCTTAAGGCCAATATTTTTTGCTGCTTCAACACAGCAGACAGTCATAGATGCCTCCAGAGTAGATACAAAGATTTTGTAGTTCTGCATCTAAGGAACTTCAAGATTAAGGTCCCTATCGATTAGATGCCTGAGAAGGGGAATAGGAGGACATCTCATTAATAAATATCTTGCTATGTCTTCTCAAGGCTTAAGGGACAAAGGAATTTAGGTCTTTTTAAAAGTCATAATATTCATAAGGGTTCCACTTGTGTTTCTGAAAGGCCTGGTAAAAGATTCACACTTAAATAGCATCACTGTGGAAATCAGGCTTAAGAATTTTATTTTTGATTCAACAATTCACTTCACACTCTCAGACAGGAGAGGGGTGGGCAAGGGAAGAAGAGGGAGAGAGAGAGAGAGAGAGAGAGAGAGAGAGAGAGAGAGAGAGAGAGAGAGAGAGAGAGAGAGAGAGATTTTCTAAGGCAGAGAAAAATGAGGTACTTGTCTTATGGACAGGCTGTACTCATGCCTGGGTCTGCAAATCTTGTCCTAATAGTCTGATCTGAAACTGATCTTTTCCCTTAAGAGGCCAAATTGTTATGGGCATCATTTGCAGCTATGTTCTATGATCTGTTTACTCCAACAGTGTGATCAAAATCCAGTAAGGGAACAAAATTTGAAATGACAATTTTATTGGCTATTTTACTCATATTACGGGACTACACAAGAACCCCCAGAAACATTCTTCTTCTTCACCTTTAAAAATATTTAATTCTGTGAAAGTCATACCCCTGTCCATTGGCTAGATCTGGGAAGGGGTTTAAAGTTTACTGCCTGTATTGTCTTTGGCTGGTGCCATAGTTTGAGCGGGACCCCTGGGCCCAAATCAGCCTATCATATTGTTCTACTTGTAGGTTTCTAGGACCCTCTGGATCCTTCTACTTTGCTATTCTCCCATGCTTCTCTCATCTAGAGTCCCAATAGGATGTCCTCCCCTGGTGCATGATATTTGACCATGTCCCCTGGAGGAGGAGACCTAGTGGCACTCAGAGGAAGGATAGCAGGCTCCCAAGAAGAGACTTGATACCCTATGAGCATATAAAGGGGGAGGAAGTCCCCCTCAGGCACAGTCATAGGGGAGGGGAATAAGGGGAAAATGGGAGGGAGGGAAGAATGGGAGGATACAAGGGATGGGATAAACATTAATATGTAACAAGAATAAATTAATATAAAAAAAGGAAAACATGGAAAAATATTTAGTTCTTTGGGGGTTTTCAAGTCAAGAAAATGTGACTCAATTACATCTAGGCCTATTTCCCCATGTCTTCCTAGCCCTATCTTCCCTATTCTACTCACCTGATGGTTTATCTTAATATTTTTCCCTTCAAGAACAATTTATGCTGGCCAAGTATTAAGGGATGTGTGGTTATACTCTGTAGCCAGACAAGGTATCAGGGGTTACACTATTAGGAAAAACTGTCTGTCATTCTTCCAGCAGCTAAAGCTTGACATTTAATCCATGGCAAGGTTGGGATTATGTGTCCCCCTCACCTCTACATGCTGGGATTTATCTTGCAGAGGCTTTGCCCATACTGTTACAATTGTTGTGAGGTCATGCCTGCAGTTACCCTACTGTGGGCAGAAGTTTCAATTCCTCACCTTCTATTGTTGATTTTATATGTATTTAATATGTATTCATTATTTTTAATTATAGAATAATGAATGTAGTAGTCAAATTGAATTTTTATTATAAAATTGGGAAGATAATTCATTATTTTTAAATGTAAGGATAAAAATCAGGAAATTTCACTACATTTAGGAATCTCCAATTCAATGAAACCAAACATGAAGGGAAAAAACCCAACCTGCAAAGTAAGCATGAGAGTGGAAATAATAAGGCAGTAATTTAAATATGGCTTTTCCAAATTGTTAATATTAATTGGTGTCTGGACCATATCACTTCTGAGGGCATGGCTTTGGAATAGATAAAGTTGATGGAAAAACAGTGCCAATAATAGAAATAACTGCTTCATTTATTTTACTTTTAATGAAAATAGATTGTTCTCTCACACAATGCATTCCAACAATAGTTCCTCCTCCCTCCAAGGCTCCCAGTTCCTTCTCCCCCACAAATCCACTCCTCTATGTTTGTATCCCTTCCAAAAAGAAACAAGGAACAAACACGAAAAAAACAAGATACACTAAGACAAGCCAAATGCTCTCATATTGAGGCTTGACCAGGGAACCCAGTAGGAAGAAAATGGATCCAAAAGCAGGAAAAGAGTCAGAGATACAAATGTCCCATTTTCAGGAATTCCACAAAGGCATCAAGGACATGGTGCAGACCCTGGTGGGCCCCTTCTTTGCTGCTTCACCCTCTGTGAGACCATATAAATCCTGCTTAGTTAATTTAGTGGGTCATGTTCTCCTGGTGTCCCTCATACCCTCTGTCTCCTAAAATCTTTCCAAATCTTTTTTCTTGGAGTTTCCCAACCTCCAAGGTGAGTTATTACATGGATCTTTTTGTCTAGTCATGTTTGGAAAACCCTTGGTTATCCTGTCTCTGGTTCTCTTGTAGTGTAGGGCATAGGCCTCAAGTTAAACCAGACATTGGTTGGCCATTCTCACAAGTTCTGCCCTACTACTGCCCCAGCAAATCTTGCAGGCAGGACAGATTGTAGGTTGAGGTTTTTATGGCTTGATTGTTCTTGAGGTTTCTCTTTCTACAACTTGCAGAATATCTTCCTTCACCAAAGAAACAAGAATGCAGGAGTGAAGCTGCCATACAGGCACTAGTTCAAAGTCTCTATGGTCAATGAGCTGTGTGCATGCTACCATTTATAGCGTAAATCAAACTGTTGTCTTGAAAGAGCATGATATTTGACTACTAACCAATTACTATCATTAAAAATTATATTTCTTTTTATAGGACACATATATTCTAAATTTGTGGGTAACCTACTCAGAAGTAAAGCCATTGGATTCACAAATGTAAAACCTCTTTATTTAAAGCCTATTCACAATTGCAAGCTAAAGGAGAAGATTGTCACAGATCTGCCCTCTGGTGAATGTTAGTTCTGAGGAGGATTTACTGCCATTATTCATGCTGTGATTTAGATTAAGCCACTTGCAGCTTCAATTGACAAGCACTTATGAGCATTCTGGTTCAGTTTACTTAAAAGAGTCCCTTAAAAGTGCAGCCTGCTATAGTGGATAACCAGAGCAGCCCATTTATTCCAAATGCCAAACAAATTCTAATATAACCTTTAACAAGCTGCACAAAAGCTAACTAAAATGATTTTTCTGATGAAGTTTAATAAATGCTTGCCTTTAGCTGAATTATGTCTAGGACAGGTTAGTTGGCACAATAGCATATAAATTAAAGCAGAATAATTGTAAATGTTCATATTTTTTATTCATCTCGTAGGCCAAGATCACTACACCAATGCACTCAAGCACTGCACTCAGTCACTGCATCAATGAAGTCTTGCTTTGATCTTTACTGAGAAAGGGAATTCTTCCCACTTACAAGCCCAGATGTAAGCTCTGTCATGTTTTTTTCCATTTTCTTCCAAATTTATGTCAACAAACCCAGAGTTGTACTAATCCTAGGATTTAAAGCCTGTGGAACAGAGTGTGCCATCTTTGAACCTATTTTCTTCTTTCTGTGCCCCCTATGTTAATCTTGTGCGTACAACTGTGTGGTCCCCATTTTTGACCATTGGTGAATGAAAGGCCTCCTAAGAAAAAGTTTCTAGCCCTCATTGTTAAAGTGAGAAGAGTGGCGGATTTCCATCCAGCAATTCATTCTGTATCATCTACTCCAAAGGAAATTTACATTCTTGTGATCCTCACAATATAGAAACAGGTCTGTTTTGTAGTTTCTAGTGTAAGTGAATAGTGTCTGAACTGAAAGCACAGTAGTAGGGGCCTACATATCTGTATGTACCTATTTACCTTTATTCTTAAGTGTGCATGGTCCATTTCCCATAGTAGAAAGAAAGGGAATTTAGTTGATGTTGAGGAATCGTAAATGTTTATGATTGGAATATATGTGCCCTGTGATAGAAATTAGATTAATAATTCTCTTTTGGATTAAAATTACAGCAAAGTTCAGACATGCTTACACAGTATAAATCTGCTCTCATACCTTTTGTTGTCCTTCAATATTCTAAGCTAGATATTGGGATTTAGGACAGAGAATCAGAGACAGTTGCACCTTTTGCTGCTTGGTCTTAATGCAGTTAAGGGAATTCCTGACAGAGTTTTTCCCAGGATGGGATAGACAGAAACCACAGTAGCTTATGTGAACATTGATTTTTGTCTCTTTTAAAAGTCCCTTTAAATTCATCATGCTGGATTTTTTCAACATGCCAAAAAATAAGACAACCCCAAACAAAACAACAACAACAACAACAACACACACACACATGCACACCAATCTAAGATGGCACCAATCAACCTTCAATTAACTATATGAAGGAAAATAGGAGTTTAGAAGTTTTGGGAGGATAATGAGGTTGCGTTTTAATTTTGCTGTGTGATTTAGTCAATTTCTAACAAGACAAGAAATATATGATTAAAGCAAGTGAAGTGGCCCTGGGGAATGACCCAGAAATTATTCTCACCTACTTTTCACTGCATTGCTCTCTCAGCTGTTTTCACATCTTGTAGTACAAGGACAGAGACTTACAGTAAGAATTTCTTACAACACTTGAAATACTCCTCTCCTACTGTTGCTTTAAGGACACAATTTTAGCCTGTTGCAAGTGCCTCTGTATTCTCAATTTTGTAAACAACAATAGAAGAAAGCCAATAGAATAGTAATTGTTATAAACCCACACATGCATAATCACAGATCTGCACACACTTATCAAGATATCATGTAAATCCTTTCTGTTTTAAAACATAAAAAAACCATTGATTATATTTTTCTTCATTCAAGAATTTATTATACTTCTATTTTTTATTTTTATTAATTGATTTATCGAGATTATATCTCAATTGTTATTCCCTAACTTGTATCCTCCCATTCCTCCCTCCTTCCCTCTTTCACCCTATTTCTCTCCCCTACGTTTCTGACAGAAGGTGACCTCCTCACCCACCATATGGTCACAGCCTATTAAGTCTCATCCTGGTAGCCAACTTATCCTTTCTCTGAGTATCACCAGGCCTCCCCATCAAGGGTAGGTGGTCATATACAGGGCACCAGAATTCATGTTAGAGTCAGTCCCTGCTCTCCACACAACTGTGGAGGCTAGATCTGAAGAGGGGGTTCAATGCTTGCTTACTGCATGTATTGTCATTGGTTAGTGCAGTAGTTTGAACAGACCCCTGTGGGTCAAGATCTGCCTGTCATGATGATCTTCTTGTAGGTTTCTAGGATGCGCTGGATCCTATTTCCCTATTCTTCCATAATTCTCTCACCTAGAGTCCCAATAGGAAGTCCCTGCATCTATCCCAATTTCCTGGTAAGTGAAGACTTTCATGACCCATCCCTTTTGGTCTAGTGTCCAATTATAACTGGGTATATACCATGAAAGTCATTCTGTGTTTGGGTTAGCTCACTCAGTATGATCATTTCTAGTTGCGTCCATTTGCCCGCAATGTTGAGCCTTTCTTTAAGTGTTTCTGAGCCATCGATACCTCTATTGAGAATTCTGTTTAATTCTGAGCCTCAATTCGTAATTGGGTTTTTTGGTTTGGTGGTGTTTAATTTCTTGAGTTCTTTAAATATTTTGGATATTAGATCCTTGTCATATGTAGGGTTGGTAATGATCTTTTCCCACTCTGTAGACTGTCATTTTCTTCTGTTGACAGTGTCTTCTGTCTTGTTTTGTTCCAGAAGTTGTCTCCTGTGGTAATGAGTTCCAGGCTCATCTCTAATTTTTCTTTTAACATATTTAGTGTCTCTCGTTTTATATTGAGGTCTTTAATCTACTTGGACTTGAATTTTGTGCATGGTGATAAATATGAGTCTACTTGCATTTTTTTTATACATAAACATCCAGTTGGACCAGCATCATTTGTTGAATATGCTCTGCTTTTTCCATTGAATAGGTTTCTCTTCTTTGTCAAAAATCAGGTGCCCATATGTGTGTGGATTTATTTCTGGGTCTTCAAATAGATTCCATTGATCAACCATCCTATTGCTATGCCAGTACCGTGCTGTTTTAGTTACTGTTGCTCTATAGTACAGCTTGAGATCAGGTATGGAGATTCCTCTGGAGGACATTTTATTGTACAGGAATGTTTTAGCTATACTGGGTTTTTTGTTTTTTTCCATATGAAGTTGAGAATTGACTTTTCAATGTCTTTAAAAATTCTACAGGTATTTTGATAGGGATTGCAATGAATATGTAAATAGCTTTTGGTAAGATGGCCATTTTTACTATGTTAATTCTCCCTATCCACAAACAAGGGACCTTCCATCTTCTAAAGTCATCTTCAATCTCCTTCAGAGATTTGAAGTTTTTTTTCAAACAAGTCTTTCATTTCCTTGGTTAGGGTTACTCCTAGAGATTTTATATTGCTTGTGTAGTTACCATAATTTCTTCTGCTACACACTTGTCATTTGTATACAGGAATGCCATTGACTTTTTTGAGTTAATTTTGTGTCCAGCCATTTTGATAAAGGTGTTTATCAGCTGTAGAGTTCTCTGGTGGAATTTTGGGGGTCATTTATGTACACTATCATAGCATCTGCAAATAGGGGTTATTTTAACTTCCTCCTTTTCCATTTGTATCCCCTTGATTTCCTTTTGTTGTCTCATTGCTCTAGCTAGAACTTCAAGAACTATATTGAAGAGATATGGAGAAGGTGGGCAGCCTTGCCTGGTCCCTGATTTTATAGGAATTTCCTTGAGTATCTCTGAATTTAATTTGATGTTCGCTATTGGCTTGTGGTATATAGCCTTTACTATGTTAAGGTATGTGCCTTGTATCCCTGATCTGTGCAAAACTTTAGGCATGAATGGGTGTTAGAATTTGCCAAATGCTTTTTCTGCATCTAAGAAAATGATCATGTGTTTTTTCTTTGAGTTTGTTTATATGGTGGATCACATTGATGGATTTCTATATATTGAACAATCATTGCATGCCTGCAATGAAGCCTACTTGGTTATGGTAATGATATCTTTGATTGATTATTGAGTATTTTATTTAAGATTTTTGTGTCAATGTTCATAAGAGAAATTGGTCTAAAATTCTCTTTCTTTGTTGGGTGTTTGTGAAGTTTAGGTAATAAAGTTACTTGACTTCATGGAATGAGTTTGGTAATGTTGCATCTATTTCTATCTTTTTAAGTAGCTTGAAGAGAATTGGTATTAGCTCTTCTCTGAAGGTCTGGTAGAATTCTGCACTGGAACCATCTGGCCCTGGGGTTTTGTTTTTGTTTTTGTTTTTGTTTTTGTTTTTGTTTTGTTTTGTTTTTTTGGTTGGGAGACTTTAATGATTGCTTCTATTTTTGTAGGACAAATAGGACTATTTAACTTGTTTATCTGATCTTGATTCAATTTTGGCAAGTGGATTTGATCAAGAAAACTGTCTATTTCCCTTAGATTTTCACATTTTGTGGCATATATGCCTTTGAAATAGGCTTTTATGATTCTTTGTATTTCTTCAGTGTCTCTTATGACTCCTTATTCATTTCTGATTTTGTTAATTTTGATAATGTCTCTCTGCCTTTAGTTAGTTTAGAAAGTGCTTTGTCTATTTTGTGTATTTACTCAGACAACCAGGTCATGGTATTGTTAACTCTTTGAATTGTTCTCTTTGTTTCTAATTTATTGATTTCAGCTCGGAGTTTGAATATTTTCAGGTCTTACTCCTCTTGGGTGTTTCTGCTTTTTCCCCCCTAGGGATTCCAGATGTGTTATTAAGTTGCCTATATGGGATGTTTCCAATTTCTTTATAAAGACATTTAGTGTTAAAAATTTTTCTCTTAGCACTGTTTTCAATGTGTCCCAAAAATTTGGGTATGTGGTTTCTTCATTATCATTGAATTTCAGGAAGTTCTTAATTTCTTTTTTTCTTTCTTCCTTGACCCAGGTGTCATTAAGTAGAGAATTATTTAGTTTCCATGAGTGTGTAGGCTTTTTGTTATTTCTGTTGTTTTTGTTGAAGTCCAGCTTTAGACTTTGGTGATCTGTTAGGATACAAAGTATTATTTCAATCTTTTTGTATCTGTTAAGGCTTGCGTTGTTACATACTATATGATTAATTTTGGAGAAGGTTTCATAATTTGCTGAGAAGAAGGTATAATCCTTTGTGTTTGGGTGAAAATGTCTGTAGGTATCTATTAGATCCATTTGATTCGTGACATTGGTTAGTGTCATTATTTCTTGGTTTACTTTCGGTTTCGCTGACCTATCCTTTGCTGAAAGTGGGATGTCAAAGTTTCTCATTATTAAGGTGTGGGGATCAATGTGTGGTTTAAGCTTTGTTAATATTTCTTTTACAAATGTGGGGGCCCTTGTATTGGGAGCATAGATGTTCAGAATTGTGATATCATCTTGGTTGACTTTATTTTGATAAGTATGAAGTGTCCTTCCTCATCTCCTTTGATTAATTTTGGTTAAAAGTCTATATTACTAGATATTAAAATGGCTACACCAGATTGTTTCTTGTGTCTGTTTCCCAGGAAAACCTTTTTTCCAGGCTTTTACCCTGAGGTGGTGTCTTTCCTTGTGGCTGAGATGTATTTCTTGAATTCAGAAGAATGTTGGGTCTTGTTTATGCATCCATTCAGTTAATCTGTGTCTTTTTATATGAGAATTGAGACCACTGATGTTGAGAGATATTAATGACCAGTGCCTGCTAAGTCCCTTTATTGTGATATTGGTTGCAGTAGATTGTTTGTGTGGTTATGTTTTTGCGATGGTGTAGTTATCCATTTCTCAGGTAATCTTGGTTATAGCTTGTCACTTTGGTTTGGAATTTTCCTTCTAGTAACTTCTGTAATGCTGGATTTGTGGCTAGGTACTGTTTGAACTTGTTTTTGATGTGGAATATTTTGTTTTCTCCATCAATGGTTATTGATAGTTTTGCTAAGTATAATAGTCTGGCCAGGCATCTGTGGTCTCTTAGGCTTTGCAGGAATGCTGTCCAAGACCTTCTGGATTTTATGGACTTTGCTGAGAAGTTGGGTGAAATTCTGATAGGTTTGCCATTATATATTACTTGACCTTTTTCCTTTGCTGCTCTTAATATTTGTCATTGTTCTGTACTTTTTGAGTTTTGATTATTATGTGGTGAGATCTTTTCTTTTCTGGTCTATTCTTTATGGTGTTCTGTAGGCCTCTTTTATGTTTATATGCATCTCCTTCTTTAAATTGGGGAAATTTTCTTCTATGATTTTGTTGAAAACATTTTGTGGGCCTTGGAGTCAGGAGTCTTCAGATTTAGCATTTTCTTTGATGGTTGCTTCAGGTTGCACATTTGTATCTTCTAGTCCTGAGATTTGGTCCTCCATCTCTTGAAATCTGTTAGAGAAACTTACCTCTGTAGTGCTTGCTTTCTTTTCTTAGTTCTCTTGTTGCTGTTTTTCTTCTGTCTATGCCTTTATCATTGTTTCCATTTTCATCTTCAGATCTTGAACTGTTTATCTATTTCCTTCATCTGATTGTTTGTATTTTCCTGAGTTTCCTCCAGTGCCTGTCTATAGGCCTCTTCTGTGTCTTCAACCTGTTTGGCTGCATGTTCCTGCATTTGTTTATGGATTCTATTCATTTTCTCCATTATGATCTTCATTACTAAGGATTTAAGGTGATTTTCTTGTATTTCAATTGTATTTGAGGTCTCAGGGTTGCTTTCTTTGGGATAGCTGGGATCTGGAGATGCCATATTGTTTTGGCTTTGGTTGTTTGTGTTTTTATGCTGGCATTTAGTCATACTGATGTCTCTGATGCTGGGAGGTAGCTTCTGGTGTCCTTCACTAGTTGTTGAGAGCAGATTGTTGGTGAGTGATTATAGGTCAAAAGCCCTTTCCTGTGTGGATCAGGGAACTCTTCCCTGAAAGAGACAGGAGACTTGGTTTCAGGTCCAGGAGACTTTGATCCAGACCTTGGGCTTCTCACTGCGTCAGCAGAAGTAGTTGCTGGTATTCTGCCACCCCAGGATCAGTTCAAGATAGTATATGTAGAATTGGTTATGTTGTCTTTGGCTTTGCTTTGAATACCCTGCCCTCAGGCTTAGGGGTTTTGGGTCCTAGGCTCAGATAACCCCAGAGTGCCTGAATGCCTGCTGGCTTCTAGCAGTTGTTTAGGTTTCTGCCTGATCCCTCCAGGTAGTGGAGCATAGGTTCTACACCAGGGACAAAGAGGCTACTGTCTTCTGATTGTTGTTGGCTGGCTAGATTTCTGACCTATTCCCTTAGGCCTGCCCAGCCCCTCTTGAGATTGTGAGAGGCCCTGCTGGGCTGTGGAACCTGGCTCGACCAGGTCAGTTCTACCAAATTGTGTATGACCAGTCTGCTAGGGCAGGTCACTTGGTTTCTGCCTGGGCCTGTTTAGACTGTGAAGCTGTGGCTGGATAGCATGTCCACAGCTGCCTGTGTCCCTTTGTGGCACCTGGGGCTTTCTGCAGACTGGCATGGGGTAGGTGAATGGGGTCTGAAAACAGATCTACCCATCTCCCTGAGATATCCCCTGGCCAGGTGCTCTGGTGCTTCACTGCCCAGAGTTTAGTCCCATATACTGAGTTTGTGCTCTAGAGCATGGCTGCAGTTCATATATGGGTTCACATCCAAACTCTGGAGACTTGGCCCCTGCCCTCTGTGGGCCTTTGGATGACCTGATGCCAGACCCGCCTGCGGTCTGCACTGCATAGACCCCTTTCACCTAGTGTTCTCCAGGTCTGGCGGTCTATGGCTCCCAGTCAGGTCCCCAGTCACTTTCCTATAAATCAGATACAGTGCATGTTCAGCACCACCATCTTGGGCTTCCCCTGTACTGCTACTTTATAACAGAATTTCCACTTGATGATTACTCTTGAATAATTAACAAAACAAGATATACTACTATTTGAGTTGGTGTAGATAGAGTGAAGGTGTGAAAACAGGCAAGCACTATCCCTTTAATGTATTCCTGCCTTTGAGGGAGGGATTACATATATATATATATATATATATATATATATATATATATATATATACTTGGGTTATTGAATCCCTCTTCGTGTTGTTCTCAACATAATGTGTTCTCATCATGTCCAAAAGACTGAACATGCAATTTTCTCCCATCTTTTCTTTTTTCCCCCCATATTTTCAAATAGAAAAGGCAAGTCTTAATTTCAGTCTAAGAAGGTCCCAGAAGTATAGCTTATTGAATACTTTGAACAGTAAGATACTTTTGCTTATCTTTTCCCGTGTGTGCCAGGAATATGTTTCTTAGATATGTTATTGTCCAAGTATGAATTATATTGGACATGAATGAAAACATAAGTTCTCATTTCTTCAAAAAAATTATAAAGAACTAGGGCCTGTGATAATTTTGAAAGAATTATTTTCCTTCTCACCCATGACTTAGCTGTGAAAAGCAATGTAAATAATATACTTTTCCTTGAATACTTTTTTCTGGCACATAGAACAATAATGCTTGTTTCCAACATCATAGCTACCAAAAGAGGGAAAACAGTTATGTTCTAGTGTCCTGGTGTTTAATTGCTTTTTTAAATGGAGCCTTTGCATTAACTTTAATTAAACACTTAATAGAGATTGCAAAGGGAAAATATATCTTCCCATATAAATTAAATCCCATTTCCTATAGGCCACATGAAATATGTAACAGGTGTTTTCAATAGACTCCTGTCTCCTCCCTTTTCAGAATGATTACTGACCTGCTATTAAAACCTCAGAGAAAACCCTTTCAGTAGTTTACATTTCTGTGTCACTGTCCCTTTTATTTAAATCAGCACTAAACACCGGATTTATTCATTGTTCAGTGGGGCAGATGCTTCATCTGTTAATTCTTTGTCTCATTTGGAGAATATAGATGTTTTAAGTTTATAATGACTAGATATGATAGATATCGATTTGCATTCAGAATTTATACCCAAGATTGGACATATGTTATCTTCAAGGCGGCCAAAAACAAATAGCCAAAACACCAAGAATTTAACAATTATATAATTCCTGATTATCTCATGGTTCTTCTTGCTATAGGTAGTTTATTGTATATGTGTGTAATATTATAAATGTATATGTAAAAAGTAAAAAATATTTAAATTATATTTAAAAAGAGAAGATAGCCCTAATGCAGATTAAGGCTCTCTCCTCATCTACAAGCCCTTTGCCAATCTTGGATACATGAAATTTGAGAGTGTCTCTGCACAGAATGCAAGTGGTTGAAGCATTTACAGATGTCCCTAGGTAATTTCCACTTTAGGTCTTTTTTACATGGGAATTGCCTAATTTTCTTTATCTCTGTTACTTCATAAAGTGTTGATTTAATATTATAGCAATATTTCTTCTTAGATAAGAGTTACAGTGAAGCTCACACTTAACACTTATAAATTTCAGTGGTATATTTAATTTATGATGTCATTGTAAACCAAAACACGATAATATATTTTCTTCAGACTAGAAACTTACATCATGTAGGTAACTTTTTTCTTACTGCATCATTTATAAAAACAAAAGACAATATCATTTCTGGTGAATATATTTTATTTAGAGCACAATGAGATGACGAATTTCTCAAAAACTATTATCTTAAAAGATTACATTGAAAGAATATAAATATATATCGACTCACAACAGCAACATGACAATTAAGAAGAAAAATAATTTTGAAATAAATAATGCATTTTTCCTTTATTTAATTGAAATCAAACATCAATAGCTATTTGGGTGTACGTCCTTATTTGGCTGTAATTTACATTTTTGGCATATGTTCAAATTCTGAAATCAAGATACGTTTTGTACATTAATACTTTACAAAATGATTCATCTCCTTTACTATGATAATTTTTATAATTAACTATATGTCTGCCATTTTTATTTTAGCTTCAAATTCTTCTTTTTTAGCATTGTAAGATGAAAATGCACTGAAGAGTGTACAATTAGCATAGTAGTCTAGTATTTTTCCACTATTAAACAATGAGATTAAAGAATGTTAATAAGATATATAAAAATTCATTATCATTATTTTCACTTAAACCAAATAACATCAGGGTACAGACAAGACTTATTACCCTAATGATAAAATATGTGTCTTATTAAATAATTGTTGTTTTGTTGTGTTTTTGTTGAGTGGACAGACTGGGTTCCTGCTGATACTTAAAATTTAGTGTAGAAACCAACATTTATCATATAACCATATGAATGAGTGCAACTTTAAATAATATAAAAGATACAAAAATGGAGACTATTATGGCATTTATACCTATTATATAGGAATTTTACTAATAAATAGCAAGAGAACCTTCTTAAAGAGTGAATGTCATATAAAAGAATGTCATATAAATCTAACAGATTTAGCAAGTCTGGTTTTATGTTGAGGTCTTTAATCTATTTGGACTTTAGTTTTGTGCAGAGTGGTAAATATGGTTCTATTTGCATTTTTCCACACACAGTTATACCTGCACCATTTTTAAAAAGATGTTATCTTTCCGTTGTATAGTTTTGGCTTCTTTGTCAAAAATCAAGTGCCCATACGTTTGTGACTTTATTTCTAGCCTTTGATTTGATTCCACTGTCTATTGGTATGCCAGTACCATGCTGTTCATATTACTGTTGCTCTACAGCAGAGCTTGAGATCAGGGATAGAGATTCCTCTGGAAGATCTCTTATTGTACAGGATTTTTATAGGATTGTTTTAGTTACTCTGATTTGGTTTTGTTTTGTTTTCCACATGAATTTGAGAACTGAGCTTCAAAGTCTATAAAAAATTATGTAGGAATTTGGGTGGGAACTGCTTTGAATCTGTAGATTGCTTTTGGTAAGAGGACCATTTTAATATGTTGATTCTCTGGATCCACAAGCATAGGAGATCGTTCCATCTTTTGATAGCTTCTTCAATTTCTGTCTTTGGAGACTTAAAGTTTTTTTTAATATAAGTCTTTCATTTGTTTGGGTAGTTGCACCAAGATACTTTGTGGCTATTGTTGAGGTCTTAGTTTCCCGAATTTCTCAGCCCATTTGTCATTTGTATGCAGGAGAGAGACTAATTTTTTTGAGCTGATTTTACATCCAGTCAATTTGCTGAAGGTGTTTGTCAGTTGTAATAGTTCCTTGGAAAATTTTTTGGTCATTTATGTATACTATCATAACATCTATGAATAATGAAAATTGACTTCTTCCTTTCCAATTTGTATCCTCCTTTGGCTGTCTTATTGCTCTAGCCTGAAATTCAAGTACTATCTTGTAAGATATGGAGTGTGTGGAAAGCCTTGTATTGTTGCTGATTTCAGTGGAATTGATTTAAGTTCCTCTCCATTTAGTTGAATGTTGGCTATAGGCTTGCTGTATATTGCTTTTATTATGTTTAGGTGTGTGACTTGTATACCTGATCACTCCAAGATTTTAAACATGAGAATATCTTAAGCACTCTAGAAATGCTAGCTTAATAAATAAAACATATATGAGAAAATATCAGCATGACCTGGCAACCAGCAACTTGGCATACTGTGCTTCTAAATCAGAAACATGGCACACCATACTCCTGAAGTTAGAATGCCAAATTCTTAAGTAACAAGAGTAGCTGGTAGCTGGCCTTGGACAAGTGTACACTCTTTTTGTCTTCTTTAGTGTGCTTCTTCCTCTTAGAGACCTTGATGTTATGAGAACACACTATGCAATATGAAGTAATTGCTAGCCAATCAAGGTTAATAGGCTTACATTATCAAATGGTTACTGAGTTACATTAAAGCAGATGATGTCTCTGAAATTGTCTCTCAAGCCATTTATTTCTGGGTCCTTTACTGACATATGGGCATTGATGATAGTTAGAGCATACTCTGGTAACAGAAACAAATGTCTGTGAAGGAAAGGGTAAAATTTGGCATGGAAATTGCTAATCATTGTCCCTCAAGATCTGGTTGTTGCCCAAAGGAGCAGGCACTCATGCCAAAATGATGTTTATAATCCTGCCTCCTTCTTTCACCAATACGAAGGTGATACCTAGGCAGGGCCCTAAGAAGGTTTGCAGGCTGGAGGAGTGAAGGATATTGGGAAGGAAAAGGGGAGAAGGAGAGAAGAAGGGAAGATGAAAGAAAGACTGCCAGGGATTGTGTGGACAAGTACATAGCTCTATGAATAGAGGATTTGGCCCAGATGAAGAACATTAGCAAGCGTTTGGGATTATGGATGGGCAGAAACTTGATAGAAATTATTAGAAGCAGACAGAATGTGATTTTGCCAGGAATATATGAGAGGTAGTTTAGGGGATTAATATCTGCCTGGGTGAACCAAGGGTACTTTAAAACATAACAGGTGTCTGTGTTTTTATTGATTGCTAGTGGGTTAGAAATTACCACCATAATAATTATAGGGCTAATAATAAACATTTATTAGGCCATACTTCTAATGCACCACAACAGTTTAGCCTTATTTGTGATAAGTTTTTACTTAAAGATGTTTAATACGTATACTTAGCTGTGCAAGATATTTGGACATATTTATAATGGCTTTACAATTTCTCTAAATACTGAAAGCTGTCATCAGAATACACAAGTCATTTCATCAATTCATTAAAAACATTTTAATAATTTGGCCAGATATAGAGAAATATGCTTATTTGCTATCATCTCTGCATTCTTTTTAAGGGCTGTACAGGAACTGAAAATAAATCTTGAGACAGGATTAAACATTGGAAACATGGCTGCCCTTATTTTAGAAACTGTAATTGTATTTATGAAGTCAGCCTGAGATTTTATTAACTTCAGGGAAATTCAATTTAGTTAATTCAATAATATTAATAGACTTTCTACTTTGTACTAGCTACCATACTAAGTGTGAAAGTTAAGAGGTAAATACAGCATGGCCCTACTCTCAGATGTAAACAGTAGACCTCATAAATCAATATAGATAAAAACTAATAAGAGGCAAGATCTCTTACCAGAAATTTAATAAAAGATTTTTACCTTTATTGTATATTTTGGATGACAAAGATGATTTGCCAAAGAAAAGAATAAGGAAAATCTATTCTGTTATGGAGCTAACACACATGAAGGGAATACACTAGGAATGAATGATTTATGTTTGCTGAAGTACAAACATTATCTAGTTCAGGTTGTAGATCATAGGTTCAGCATGGTAAAAATAAAACTCAGAGAACTTTTATTTTTAAAAAACTACATGTCCACTTTGGAACTTTTATGTAGATGTTTCAGAAAATATAATCAAGATTGTTGTAATGAACAGAAGAAAGGCAAAATTGATGTCCCTGATTTCACTGAGTTTGAGAGTTTTAAATAAGATCTTCACATTATCAAGATCACTGTATAATAAAGTGGACACTAGTAATCCAACCCCTCATTTTGCTTAAAGCCATCTGTAAACATGTCTACATGAAAGAAATTATTTCAATTCCTGCGACAGACTCTTACTAGAGGAATGAAGAAGGTGCCTCCTCATGTGTCTAACACAGTATTGAATAGGATGTCTCATTTGCATATATCTGATGACATATTTTCATAGAGAATAAGGAGATGTGATAACACCATCATGTAAAATGGACAAATGAAATTTTGTGATAAGTTTCTCCTTTCCAACTTCACCAAACCATCAAAGTTTTGATAGAAAAATAATTTTGGATTCTGTTTGGAGAGATGGATCTGAGCCTAAGAGCACTTGCTGCTCTTTCAGGGTATCCAAATACTATTCTCCGTACCACATTAAGTATCTTACTATTACATATAGTTTCATCCCCAGAGGGTCTGAAACCACTTTCTGACTTATACAGGGACCCCTTCCTCCACCTACAGACATAGCATAAGCACAGATACACATAAATATGCATATTTTAAAATTATATTCTGTTGATAAGGAGTACATATATTTGCATTGTGTGACATAATTTATAGGGACATGCCAATATACTCTATATTGCTTTAGTACCTATTATTCCATAATCATGTGTAAGGCATTATCTGTAATCTTATATTTCCTGTAGCTGTAAAACTTTATATCTCTTTTGTAGCTGGGAAAGAATATACTACTCAAGGATAAACAAAAACATTAGAAGAATCTTCAGCAAGTGATCTAAAATTCCACACCATAAAACTTAATATAATTATATTTATGCCAGAAGTTTGCAGCTCTACTTAATTTCAAAACAATGATCTACATTAATATATATCAATCTGATTTTCATACTGGAGCTCCATGTGGAGCTTTATAAAATATTTTAGTGTTGTTTGTTTTTTCTTTTACTGGTTTCAATTTAGAAACATTTTTCTAAATTAATGAAGGCAAACTATAAGGTTTTCAGAAATTTAAAAGTACTATCAATATTGCGAACCATAGTGTTCAACCCTGTGTATAAAAAAAGTGGAAGTGGGATATAAGGATCTTTCCCAAAGCTACACTGAGTGAATGATTCTTTTGGAACAATAGGTCAATAAAAATTAAGGAAAGCCATAAACCTGATCTGGTGTAGCTTTTCACAATGACTCCTGTATATACTTACTATCATTTAAATTATTACTTCCTTTGCATGGCACTATAGTAAAAATTAGTACTCTCTAAATTCGTATGCTGAAACACAACCCATATCTATGAATATAACTAATGGTAATTAACAGAAATAGAAAAGCGATGCCTTGTTCCTTTATCCAATTAGTACCCTTAGAATGTGCCATTTATGAAGCAGATTTTGCCCAGATCGAAAAACTGTGGCAGCTTTTATCTGAAACCTCCAAGATTCAAGAACTAATGAACAATATGTCCAATATGTGAACTAACTGCCCAGACTAAATGTCTTTATATAACAGTTAAATGGACTAAGAACAATCATTATTCTATTTATTAAGCAAAGTTTGTTTGTTTGTTTGTTTGTTTGTTTGTTTTATGAGACAGGGTTTCTTTGTGTAGCCTTGGATGTCTTGGACTCCCTTTGTAGACCAGGCTAGCCTCAAACTCACAAAGATCTGCCTGCTTCTGCCTCCCAAGTGCTGGTATTAAAGCCACACCCGGCTTATTAAGCAATGTAACTGAATATACAATATATGATCCCCATCATTTAAAGAAGTATTTTTATTTCATCCAAAGAAAAATTCTTTCTGTAATTTGCCATGGAAAGGTAAAATAAATTTGAGAAGGGAATAAAGAAATGAAAAGAATCCATCCATTTTGATCTATATTTTTCTTCGCCAGTGCTATTATTTTGCTCAAGCTTTGTTTTTAAATTTTACATTAAAAAATTTACTTGTAAATTGAAGTGGGGCTGTAACATCCAGAGGACAATTACTGGGAGTTATTTATTTATTTCATTCCACAATGTATGTTCTGAGGATCAAATTTAAATCATCATGTTTGTTAGGCTTACTGGCAAGCACAATTACTCTCCAAACCATCTCTCCTGATCTAGCTAAAATATTTTAAAGGCAGGAAGGAAAAGTAGTCTTTTGTGAACTATGTTCATCTGGTCTTGCCTTCCAAGTCATATCCTGCATAAAGCCGCCATGAACCCATTTTCTATCATAAATTCATAATTTTTATTTCACAAGTCTCTATTGTATGCTTCTTACTTCCTTTGAGGAAGTCAGTCATGAAAAAAAAAATGACAAAGTCCAAAAGTCATTTGTAGCTCATCCACCACTGACATTCAAAAGCAGAAGAAAATAGACAAATAGAGTGGTAGAAAGCCTATTTGCAAGGAGTTTATAAGTGAAATAAATTCAGTCTTGATGATCAGCCACAGACAGGATAATGCATGAAACTCCTTGACTGAGTGCCTAAAATCCTTTTAAATGGTTACTAAAGAAAAATGTATTTAGGTATAGGTAAAAAATGAGCCAGTTTTATTCTCAGAAGAGCATCATATTTCACTAGCATAAAATTTCAGAATATGCTCCTTAAATGTATTTAAATGTATGGTGCTGTATGGCATATACTAAATGATATTCATAGTTTTATATAAACTGTTCTAGTAAACTATAAAATTCTAAAAGTTAGTGTATTTCTTCCTTTATTTGCATTATTTCCATAAAGAATGCATTTAACCCTTTTCTCAAATGTTACAGCCTCTTCTTAAAATATTTAGTTGAGAGTTTCACTTTCAGAGTCTGATAAAAGTTAAAACTTGTCCTTTGGTCCTTTAAACATAACAAAGTCATTATCACTCACATCAGTCTCTTCTTCCAAAGAGTGCTCACAAGTTATCAAGATGAAAAGCTTATTTTTCTCCAACTGAATGTATTCTGCTGACCCCAAAAGCATTGAAAGTTCAATATTTGAATATCATAAGAAAATGTACATATACTGTGATTGTTTTTGTCCTCTGATCAAGAATTGTGTTGTCTCTTTCATTGAGAGTTACCTCAGGGTTGTCTGTTACGAACATTGGTGAGGAAACCAATACAAACCTATTCTTTATAGTACAATGCTCTATAGTACAATGCAATGATAAATGAATACCAAGTCCTTTGGATTCTTTGCTCACAACTGACAAGTGTGTATCGAGAACTCTACTGTGGAAGAACTAGGCCAGCTCTAAAATCTCAGAAAGAAATGCAGAGATAACAAAAGCATTGGCACATGATTTTTTCTTAAGCAACTGCGTGTTCTGTGATATAAAGTAAGAATGGAATTTATGCTATGCATTAATATATATATTATTTTATGTCACCATTACATTTCATTTGAATTTACTTATTTACACACACACATACACACACACACACACACACACACACAGAGAGAGAGAGAGAGAGAGAGAGAGAGAGAGAGAGAGAGAGAGAGAGAGAGAGAGGGAGAGAGTACTCTGTGGGGCTTTGTGCTTTTTTATTAAGCCAGGCCATTCATAGACAATTTAACTTAATATATGTGATTAATGCATTCTAAATACTCATTTTTCTGCCTTCTCTTACTACCTCCTCAGCCTTGGCAAATCCTATACATATCTTTTTCCTCACATTCACAACTTTCACTTCTGTTTTGTGTCTAATTTTTACCAGGACCATCTTTCTCACCATTGGATTAGAACTGTCCATTATGGATTGGTGAGATCACTGGCATATAAATAACTGAAGTCAGAGGCTTCACTTTCAATGACTCTTTTAGTATAAATAATAAATGAGAAGTAAGGCCACCTGGACCTCTCCTCAGTCCGTGCCTGCCCATTGATGAGTGTATTCTTATGAACATCTTGTGTCCTCCTCTGTAGCTGTTGAAAGTCCTTGACTGTAATGGCTGTGTATCCTCTTTCTCCCTCCAGGAGAATGCCATTTCTTGGTCCTTCTTTCTATTTACTGTTACTTATACTGCTTTCTGTTCCTTTTTCTACAGTGTTTCCTGAGCCTTGTAAAGAATAGTTATCCTTACAGGAGATAATATCCTATTTATGGATGACTACTCAACCATAAGTTACGTTGTGCACAATGAAGTCAACAGTAGTTCACTGTAAGAAAGGCTTCTCTGATTAAGGCTGAAATGATAATTGCCTATGGATGGAAACATATATATTAAGCTTTATATCAATTAAGCTAAACAAGAGAATTAAATTCACCCTCAGGGCCAATGAACTGGCTTTTGATTAGGAGTGAATACAAGGACTTTATTCCTTCTTGTGGTATGAGGCTCAAATCCAATCTCAGAACCTTCATCAATCTCCTCAAAAATCAGTCATGCCTAAACTGAATAAATTAGCAAATCTTTCCTGGGAGGTTAAAATCTTAGTTCATAGGGTTTAAATATAGGTAAGACATTTGCTGTATTCCATCCCCGAGCACTATGAAAGCTAGCTAATGTGGAAGATATTTTCTGTGTAGTATCATAATGATTTCCCTATAACAGTCACCCAGGATGTGCGGTGTCTTCTGCAGCATGGTTTTAACATTTAGTTCTGGTGAACAATAAAGGACAAAAGTGGGTGGAACTTGTGATAAGAATGTGAGCTCACACTCTACTTTACTAAGGAGGAGCAGATTACCAGCTCCATGAAATACTCTGTCCTCAGTTTGTATAAATATTCTTCGTTTTTTAAGATATGGATGTGCTATAAAATAATTTTCAAAATTCAATATACCCGATAGATGAGGAGTCTAGGAAAAGTTGTGAATAGGCATAAGACTTTCCTCCTTAGTGTCAATATTGTATAACATATTTTATTAAGGACATTAAGCCATAAACACCCAAACAAAAAAGGGGTTTTTTAAAAGAGTAACAACAGTGTAAGAAAATGTACATGCAGATATTCAGACAGTAAATTTACAGTAAACAGAGTTATGAACTATATGAAGAATTTGTTTTAGAGGAAGATAGGAGTGAAGAGAGATTAGACTAAGCCTGAAACAGACAAAAGTCTAGAGATACTTTAGGAACTGAGGAGAGTTAAAGGAGAGATGCTCAACTCCACTGCAGAGCAGGCCACTCCGGATGACCAGGCCATCTGTTTATTAAGTGCTAACTGAAGATAAGTGCCACATGTAGGCTGCACATGCTTCTGCCGTTAGGAGTGGCTCAAGGTCCTTTGGAAAAAATGTTCCTGTACTGTAGAACTAACAAGAGGTAAAGCGGTAAAGATTTATATCTCAAAAGAAATGAGGAAGAATTTAAACATAAAAATTTCTAAAATGTAGTTTTAAGAAAGCAAGCTTCAGGACATACATTCGGGAAAACCCAGCATGTTAATTTAGCTTAGGAAAAAAGCCATCTGTGTGTGTATGTGTGCATGAACACATGTGTGGATGTATGTTTATTTTTTCCCCATTTGATGCTAACATGGAACAAGAACAACAAAGAAAAGGAAATTATGTGCCAATTCTGTGATTGAAAATAGATAAAATCATAGATTATTAATTATAATACCAAAACTTGTACTGTGGAGAAAAATAAGAACAAGGGTTAATAAATTCAATATTTGTTTGAATTAAAACTATCAATTTCAAGATATTCTAAGTTCACATCTCAAAAAACCTGTTTTGTTATTTTCTTTCTCCCTACCGTGAAAGTGTAGCAGTTTTATCCTGTTTCTGGATGCTGCAAGGATTAGTGATGTGCTTTCATTATAGACTCTAGCAAAGTGACCCACCAAAAATCTCTTCTTAGAAAATACTTGGCCCTTCTAATTAGGATATATTTTATATGGTAAAAACTGGAGGAAAACATAAGAAAAGAAAGCAGTGAGATTGAATATGGAAATCAAATTATTGTATCTGTAGAATAGAATATACTTTCAACAGCACATGCATTTGTGAAGGTGAGACAATAGAAAAAATATAAATACTTTGGAAATTATACACTAATTAGTGTTAGAGTGGAATAGTACTGAGTTATTTAAACAAGAAAAAGGCATGCATAATCAGATTAGATTGATCATTCACTCATTTTTTTTAGTTTTTGAATGACATTTATTTTTGTGTATGGTGTGTGTGTGTGTGTGTGTGGTGTGTATGTGTGTGTGTGTCTGTGCGCGTGCGCACGTGTGCGTGATTGCATCTGCAAATACACGTGAGGATAAGTAAAAAGTATGTCTGCCTGTGGAACCACTTGCCAAGCCCATGTATCTGGTTTTGATACAATGTTTGATTCTGTGGCCAAATTTTGTCTCATGCCTCCTCCTCAGTCAGCAGCCTACCAAGCACCTTGATTACAGAACGGAATTACAGCTCAGAGAAGCTGCTCTGAGAGCAGTATAAAAATAAGCACAAGAAAGCCAGTGAATTGCACAGTGGAGTGGAACATGGTAGGAACTCCATAATATCTGTTGCATGCGTGCATGAATAAACATATTGATGATTAATGAAGATTTAACATAGTAGTATCATATTGCTGTTACTCAGCCTTCATTGCTCTAACCATATTGCAATAGTCATAAGGCAAAAGACCTTTTTTTTTTTTTTTTTTTTGGCTTCATGGCTTAGAGTTTCCATTCCCTGGTATCATATTTGTTATACTGGATCTGCAGACTCACGTGGCGGAGGGAAATCATGATGGAGCGAATACAGTTTGCTTCGTGGCAAGAAAAATAAAAGAAGGAAGATGCTCAGTTTCTGATGCCATAATTACTTCCAATTGGGTCTAAGATATTTTAGACTCTATCTAATCTTCTAATGCAAATATCTTGACCCAATCTTTAAACACATGGACCTCTGGGATACAGAAAACACCTAAACTACAGCATTGCCCTTGTCTTTATTATGTGTGGCTTTTTAGGGGATACATGAACAAAAGCCTGTCCTCCTCAGATAGGATGCCCATGACCAACCAACAAAACAATTTATCCAAAACTACCTCAGGGAGCCAATGAGCTTATTATAGTTATTTTTACAACTATGTCGAATGGTTATTTATAGAAGCATGAATGATTCAAAAGCAGAAGCATTCCTGAAATGAATGATGGCTCATAAAAAGCTTGCCACTAGGGTCCCTCTACAATTTGAAGGCAGCTCCACAAAAGAGTGTCCTCAAACCCCAAATAGATTACTATTTGAATAACTACTGAGGAGTATAAATCTCTTTAAGTTTACTGATATTTGTGATATTTCTGAGTGTCTTAAGAATTTTGAGCCTCCCTACTGTTTTATGGAGAAAATGTTTCAACTTGAAGAAATACCTATATAACACTGCCCATTGTCCATGTGTATTTCACAATACAAAATGCATTCAATCCATCTTTAAATGTTCTCAACAACTTAAATGACTCAGTCATATTAAAACAAAACAAAATGAAAGAAACACAACTCTTCAACGTATTTACTGCCACTCAAGAATCCTTCAGTAAACATTTCATTCACTCTGAATGTATGCTTTTCTTAGGACCCCATAGTGTTTTCTTCTTCACCCAGTGGTCAACATCCAAGCATGGAAAGAGTCTCATCAAAAAATTGTCTATGTTGTGGTTGGCCATTGTGCACATCTTTTGGAGGCTGTATTAATTAATCTAACCTATATGAAAAAAACCTAACCCAGAGATGAAAGCACCACTCCCTGGTCAGAGAGTCTTGGCCTGCATAAGAGAGGAGAAATTGAGCTGAGGTGAATCAAGCAAACAAGACAGCATATATGCATTCCTTACTCTGTAGTCTTGACTGAGGATGTGACGTTAACAGCTGATTTAAGTTCTTAATGCCTCTACCTACCTTAAAATAATTGACTGTAATCTGGAATTGTGAAGTAAAATAAATTACATCTCTCCTAAGTTTTATTGTTTTATTTTGGGGGGGTGGGTAGGTCAGGATATTTCATCACAGCAACAGAAATAACACTACGACACTCATCTACAGAATATTTCAGAGGACCTTTGTAACGTTGTGTTAATATTATGAGGTGGAATTAAGGTTTATAAGAATATAATTTTATCCTGATGAATGGGTTTCATGATAGGTGATTATTATTTTTTATATATGTGTGTGTGTGCTGTATAAAATCTGTCCATCTTACCAGAGCTATTTAATAGCATTATATTAATATGAAATATAATTAAATGAAAAGAAATAACTATGTGTTAGTATACAAGTGTCAGAAGCAATATTTATTATAATATTTATTATAATTTATAATATATTAAAATATTATAACAATATTAATTATAATAAAGGACCGTGGTAGAATTTACAGTTATGTCACAAAAAATAAACCAGGCTGAATGAAGGTTATGTAGAGGAATTGACGGATGTATTATAGCAAGTAATTGTGCAACGAAAATATCAGTAAGGCAATTTCAATCTCAGCATCTCAGTACTAGTTTTGAAGGTGAGAAAAAACATTGCTGTTGGGGGATATTTTGAACCGATCTCACAGAGGGCACAGTGTTAAACCTGGGATGCTGGGTGTTTAATGCCAGACAGTGTAGCTGTTACTTCGCTTCAAGTTTATTCACTCTTTCAATTGAAAATTGCAATTTGAATTGGGGCAATTAAAGAGAAGTTCTGACAGAAGTCAGGCAGAAAGTAAACTGCACAGTGAAAGAAAGTAGCCAGAGGCATAGGAGACTTGAGTTCACCAGATGCGGACCTCTTGGTAATGTTGATTGGAGCATCATGGATTCCGTTTTCACAAAGTTAGGGATCCCTACCTGTTTCCATTACTTTCTAAAAATGTATTGACCTTTCCTCTCTGAAAGTATGAGACTTCAACACTCCACTCTGGCCAACTGACAGGTCATCCAGTAAAAAATTAAACAGAGAAATGCTTGAGTCAACTGACCATCATTATAAACTAAATGGACCTAACAGGTCTTCATAGAACATTTTACGCAAATGCCAAATAATATACAGTTTCTCAGCACCTCATGGAATTTTAACCAAAATCGACCATATACCTGGACAGAAAGCAAGTCTCAACAGATATAAGAAAATTGGAATAAAACCCCACATCCTATCTGACCACCATGGCGGTCTGAATAATGATTACAATGTAAAGCGTAGGGACTCATGGAAACTGACTTACTAATTCATTGCTGAATAACAAATGGGACAAGACAGAAATTAAGAAAGAAAATATAAAGACTTTGTAGAATTGAGTATAAATGAATATGCAACACACTCAAACTAATGGGACATAATAAGGTTGTTTTAAGAGGTGAGTTGATAAGATGAGATTGGCAGAATTCAGGGTGGTATGCACAGATGGAACAGGATGGAACCTAACATAGGTGTCCTCTGAAAAGCCCCTCCTAGCAGGGAATCAAAACAGAAGGTAAGACTTACAGCCAAACTTTGGGCATAACACCAGGAGTCCTAGGAAAGAGTAGGGAGATAGAAGTACCCAGAGGGGACAAGAGCTGCAAAAGTAGATCAACAAATATGGACCCAGCGGGGAGATTGCAGAGCTTCATGCACCAACCAAGGACAATGAATGGAGAGAACCTAGAACCACTGTTCATATGTAGCCGATGGGCAGCTCAGTCTGCACGAGGGTCTCCTAGTAAGAAGAACAGGGGCTATCTCTGACATGTACTCTTATGCCTATTTTTTGTTCACTTTCCTCTTGCAGGGCACCTTGCCTGGCCACAAATGAAGAAGAAGGAAGCCCTAATGAGACCTGATAGGCTGGGGTCAGATGGTAGTGGAGGGGTGCTCTCTCTCTCAGAGGCCTAGAGGAGAGGGATGGGGTAAGAGGTAGGGAGGGTGGGAATGGGAGGAGATGAGGAAGTGGTTACAATAGGGATGTAATGTGAAAAAAAAAAAAAAAAAAAACGGAAAAACAGGTAAGTTGATACCACCAAATGCCTACATTGAATAAAGAGGGGAAGGGAGGAAAATCCCATGCTAATAACTTAACAGTATACCTGAAATCTCTAGGACATGAAGCAATCACATCTAGGAGCAGTAGATGGCAAGAAATAACCAAGCTTGGGGATGAAATTGATAAAATAGAAAGGAACAAACAAACAAAGAGAAAACAATACAAAGGTTCATGATGACACTCTGCTATACTCACAGATCATGCCTTGTTCAGTCGTTAACAGAGAGGTTTCCTCCTCCAAAAGATGGGAACAAATGAAGAGACCCATAGCCAGACATAATACAGAGAATGAAAGACCTTGGACTACTCAGCCTTAAAAGGGATGTCTTTGTTAAATTGTTCCTTACAGGGCTCAAGGCACCTGATGCAAGAGGAGGCAAAAACAGAGTAAGACCCAGAGGTAATAGAGGACACAAAAGAAACAATATCCTCAAATTCAACAGGATTGGCAAACATATGAACTCACTGACGCAACATGCACAGATCGTATAGAGGATTGAACATGATGGGGTCCTAGAGTTGAAAGAAGTACATAGATTCCCCCACCTCTAGCCCAGTGGTAATCTTCATTATTGAGTTCTTTTGCCTACCTCCCTACACCACGCCTAACCCTCCCAGCCCTCTAATAATAGGTAGAAAAGAGAGGTTAGAAGAGAAATTTTGTACTTTCTCAGAAAACTGGGAATAGTGCTTCCTCAAGACCCAGCTATTCCACTCCTTGGAATATACCCAGGAAATGCACCAGCACACAAGGACATATGCTCAACCGTGTCCATAGCAGCCTTATTCATAATAGCCAGAACATGGAAACAACCTAAATGTCCCTCAGTTGAAGAATGGATAAAGAAACTGTGGTGCATTTACACTATGGACTACTACTCAGTTATTAAAAACAGGGAAATGCCGAAATTTGTGGACAAATGGACTGAACTAGAAATGATCATAATGAGTGAGTTAACCCAGAAGCAGAAAGACTCACATGGTATATACTCACTTATAATTGGGCACTAACCCAAAAGGCACATCTCATGAAAGTCTTCACTTACCAGGAGATTGGGAGATGTGAGGACATCCTACTGAGACTCTAGGTAAGAGAAGTATAGGACATGAAGAAATAGAAGGACTCAGAGAGTCCTAGAAACCTACAAGAACATCATGATTGGTAGATCGGGGACCAGGGGTGTCTGCTCAAACTATTGCACTAACCAAGGACAATACAATAGTAAATATTGAAGCCCTACTCTGATCTACCCAATGGACAGGACATTCTCCCCAGTTATGTGAAGACCGGGGACTGACTTTGACATGAACTCTGGTGCTCCACATTTGACCACCTCCCCTTGGTGGGGAGGCCTGATGGCACTCAAAGAAAGAATAAGCAGGCTACCAAGTTGATATTTGATAGCCTATGGCCATATAGTGGGTAAGGAGGTCCCCCTTGTTCTTAGACCTAGGGGAGAGGAATATGGTGAAAGCGGGAGGGAGGGAGTAATGAGAGGATAAAAGTGATGGGATAGCAATTGAGCTGTAATCTGAATAAATTAATAAAATTAAAAAATTTAAATGGAACTATGGACAATATAATGTGTGCTTAAAGGATGTAAAAATTTTGGTGTCCTAAATTTAAAAACCCATATAACATTCAGGAAAAGAAAGAAGGGAAATGGAATGTCAATATTATTAGACTACTTCCTGCTAATTAAGGGCATTAAACTTCTTGTGGCAAGTTTGATGATCATGCTCAGGATGCATCCAACTAGCAACTAGCATTCCAGCAAACAGCAATCCAGCAATCTGTCAATCCAGCAATCATCCTACAGTAACCAGCAATAGCAGCAGGAACAACAGAGGGAGCATCAGTAGCAATCTTTCTCAGGGCTTGGCATTTATAAACCCTCTAGAGAGTCCTTAATATTAGAATTTATGAATAACTAGAGATTTTGGCCTTAGTCATGCATCAGTCTACAACCTGGTTAGAAGAATGTAACACAGTTAAATTAGAACAGTCAAAGGGGAGTTTGGTTTTCTTTGAATATTTATTGATTTTATTTTTCTTTATGTATTTTACTTATTCTTATTTTGGTTCTTTAGGTTACTTTAGGTTCGAGGCATGCTCTCTCCTCCCCTCACAGCCCTACCCATACACCCTCTCTCTCTTTCTCTAAGGAGGAAGCCTGCAAGGAGTACCAACCCACCCTGGTACACGAAGTTGCAGCAGGAAAAGGCAACTCAGCTATGTTAAAAGCATATAAAAGCAGGCAAGAGAGTCAGAGACAACCCCTGCTCTAATTCTTAGGGGACTCACATGAAGAACAAGCTGCACATCTGCTACATATATATAGGGGTTCATCCCAGGACTATGCTGATTGGTTAGTGGTTCAGTCTCCGTTAGCCCCCATTGGTTCAAGTTATTTGACTCTGTGGGTCTTTTGTCGGTTCTTGACTATTTGACTCCCCCAGCTCCCTCAGTCTTTGCCCCTACTCTTCTACAAGGCTCCCCAAGTCCCACCTAATGTTTGGCTGTGAGATTCTGTATCTGTTTCCATCAGCTGCTAGATGGAACCTTTCAGAAAACAGTTATGCTTGACTCATGTTTGTGAGCATAGCAGAGTATCATTTATAGTGTCAGGGGTTGGAAGTGGCCACCTCCTATAGTTAAGTGGGACTTCAAGTGGTGGGACGGAGGTAACAATTCACCCACAAAACCTTTGACCCAAAGATAGAGCAGAGATGGAAGGATTGACCAACCAATGACTGGCCCAACTCAAGGCCAAAGAAGAATTTTAAGAGAGGAATTTTGAAAACATGTATGAACACAATTTGAAGAAACAGAGGTATCCTGCAGTCTATTATTTAACATTCCTGCTTCTACCACCCAACTTTTTATAGGACAAAACTCTTAACTATAAGGAGCTCTCTTAAAAAGAAAGAGTCTGTGCAACCACATTCAGCAGGCCATATGTTGAAGGCTTGTCAAATAAAATATGCATAATATTTGGGAAAGCTAATGCTAGTCAAGTTTTTCTTATTAACTTTGGAAATTTTACTTGTGGAAAAAATTAGATTGCACTTTTCTTAACTTATTTTGATTTGTTTATATTGTAATTCTTTGAAAAGAAACATTCTATAGTCAACTGTAACTTCTCATAAAAGGGAAATGTTTAAATAAATGCAAGCTTTCTCTAAAAACTGAAAGATAACTGTAAGTTTAGAACACTCCAGACTTTTCTTGTCACGAGCATCATTCCATTGCTAACCTTCAGTGAAGGTAAGGATTAAGCAAGCATTTCTGGAGGGCTTGTTTTCCACTGAGCATTGGGAAACTCTCAAGGGTATGTTCTGGGTGGTGTGGGGGTGGAGAAGGCACCACCTCACTCTCACATTCTCTTCGTTTCCTGCAGTTTTCCAGTGGCCAGATGGCGAGAAAGCTATATTATGTAACATTGCAGATCAACTTCCTTGAAATGAGGGTGAAGTGTAGGATGGAGAATATGATTTGCAAATAAAGGCTGAGGAGGCTTGGCACTGTAACTGAAAGTTGCTTTCTCAGACTACAAGTCAGCCAAATAGTGCAGATCCTTTTGGCATGTACTTTTGTAATGAACAGCTCAGAGTCTTCGTTGGAAGAACTACCTCCTGGATAATAGAAGGTACAAAGAATTCAGCTGTCATTTTTCTCAAAATCTGAAGGAGTTGATGTTTACTAAAAAAAAAGAAACTAAATTACCAACTGAAAATCTGATTATTTCAAGACACCCCAAATTTTTATCATCACAATATACTAAGCAGAGCTACCCATTCTTGAAATTTCTTGCCAGAGTGGCATTCACAGAGAATGCAATCATGCACAGAATCCATACAAGTAACCGAGCAATAGGTGACTCACTGCACATTGACTATTGAAATTTTACTTGTGTAATTTGTATATTTTTTCTTTACACAGCAAATCATAATTATGCTAATGTTACCTCTGAAATATTTTTAAAAGGTTACCATTTTTTTTCATGTTCTCTGACAAAAAACGGATGAGAATTTCAGAAAGAGATATTAGGGACTGATACCATTTGATAGTTTTAAGCTATTTATTTTAATTCAACTTGATACATCATTAAGAATTTAACATGTGCAATATTTAGGACTAAATCCATTCTTGGATGACAGGAGTCATCTGTAGCTCACCAGCAACTGCTCTTTCAGTTTTAGAGTGAAGTGGACACAACTCTTTGTCCTGCCTAGCTTCACACATTATTGTGTCATTCCTGTCTGTGGATACATGCACATTATTCCCAATAGTAAGAAAAATGGACTCCCTCTCTATGTCTAGGCTGTTTTCTCTATTTCTATAGGAGGAAATAGTAGGGCACTGAGAGTAATGGGAGACCCTATGATAGAGTTACTTTCATTTAAAAGCAATCATTCCCAAATTAGGCTACTGACAATTCACTTAAAAATGTGTTTAAAATGTGGTTCTTATCTTTATTATTTTCAAGTTCTGATAAAACAGGTCCCATATAGGAAGCATGAATCTATATTTAGCATGTCCTATTTATTTCCATCCCGGAACCTTGAACCTTTGTCTGCTCATTTGATACTTAAACTCTCATAGTATAGAGTGCACTTATTTGTACTATTTTACAAGTGCTAAGCTTTGGAGTACATTTCTAAGTGTTAAGGTCATTTTCTTCTTTTCAAATGCTGAGTATCTCTGTGTCTACCTCATTGACATTCAAATTTGAGCAATCAATCTAAATATGTCAAAATATGAAATTTAAACTTATCCTTTTTTAAATGAAAAATATAGAATCATAAATAGGGCAACCATTGCTGTCCATACTCGGTGTATCACTGACCAAAACTTATATCCCTGGAACTTATGACTTACAGTGGCAGTATAGACATAAGCATCAATATGGCACCTGGTGGCAACAAAGCCCACAGTCATCAACAGGGCTTTAGGCTGCGGCACTGTCCATGAACATCTGCTTGGTCTTCAGTGGTAACAAGAGCCACATTCATCATCACAGACACAGGCTGCAGTGGGACCTCTGACCCAGACTTGGCCTCTGAAGGCAACATGGTCCCAGGTGGCTGTGGGAGTCATTCACATCAACAACAACATGCTTCTCCAAGGCAGAAGCATGGCCTATGGATACCAAGATGGCCTCAAATAGCGACCCAAATCAAGGACATACATATGACCTTCTGTGGTAACTTGGGACAAGAACATTAACAGAATTCACCAGCAGCTCTAGGACCTTGAACATCCATATGAACATCTGGCTTCAACACAGAGCAGATCACTGATACTACAGTGCCCTGCCTTTTTGGCAGCATGAACCATGGAGGTTTTTCAATAATGGCAATCCAGAAAATGAATCATTCTTCCTTTTGTACATCCTGGCATTGCTCAGAACCAGGACAGCACATAAGGTAGCTTAATCAGAGTTCAAGTTCCAGGCAGCTGCACACCATCCCGTCAGTCCTAATGTGCAAGGAACGGTTCCCCCATGCCCCAAGCCCCTCTCACACATGCTGTGTCTCCAGTTCTGCCTTTGTCCTCCCGCCACTCCCTCTTGGCTCCTTTCTCCCATCTTTCTCAGAGTTGTTTTGATTTGCATTTCCCTGATGACTAAGGAGGTTGAGCATTTCTTAGTGTTTCTCAGCCATTTGATATTCCTCTGTTGAGAATTCTCTGTTTAGTTGAAAGCCCCATTTCTCAATTGGGTTATTTGGTTTGGTGGAGTTTAATTTCTTGGGTTCTTTATATATTTTGGATATTAGATCTTTTCCCAGTCTGTAGGCTGTCGCTTTGTCTCTTGAAAGTGTCTCCTGCCTTACAGAAGCTTCTCAGCCTCATGAGGTCTCATTTATTAATTGTTGACAGGCTAAGTGTCCATCAGTAGAAGAATGGATAAAGAAACTGTGGTACATATACACTATGTAATACTATTCAGCTATTAAAAACAAGGAATTCCCAAAATTTGTGGATAAATGGATTTAGCTAGAAATGATCATAATGAGTGAGTTAACCCAGAAGCAGAAAGAACCAAATGGTATATACTCACTTATATCTGCATACTAGCCCAAGGGGCATGTCCCACGAAAGCCTTCACTTACCAGGAAACTGGGAAAGAGGGAGGACATCCTATTGGGACTCTAGATGACAGAAGCATGGAGAACAGCAAAGTAGAAGGATCCAGAGGGTCTTAGAAACCTACAAGTAGAACATTATGATAGGCAGATTTGGGCCCAGGGGTCCCGCTCAAACTAAGGCACCAGCTAAGGACAATACAGGCTGTAAATTTTACCCCTACCCAGATCTAGCCAATGGTCAGAACATTCTCCACAGTTGGTGTCATGTAACTCTAAGTAGAAGCAATGAGCTATTTAACTAATTATGGCTTTCTGTCTCAGTGATTCCAACTGATTAGAGAAACATGGGTTTTGCCTGTGTTTGTTTTCAATTTTCCACCTGTTTGTTTGGATATTTCCACTGAGAAACATAAGAACAGAATTAGAATCAAGAGCATTGCAAGCAAAGAACCTAGACCTTCTGTTCAGATGTAGCCAATGAACAGCTCATTCTCCATGTGGTGAAGTGGTGGGGAGCGGGTGCCTGCCTCTGGGAAGAACTCTGGTGCTGGCAATTTGATCACTGCCTCTTGGTGGATAGGTCCTGTGGGAGCACAGAGGAAGAGGATGCAGGCTTTGCAGATGAGACTCGATAGGCTTAGGACAGATGGTACAGTAGGAGGACCCCATCTGTCAGAGGTCTAGGGGAGGGGAATAGGGCAGAAGAGCAAGGGAGTGTGGGAACTGGAAGATAAGAGCTAGGGGATTACAATTGGGATGTAATCTGAATAAATTATAATAAAAGATAAAAGAAAAATTGTGTTCTTGGTTTTTTCTATTTTTTAAACCTGCAATATACTCCTTAACAATATGCAAAAGATTAATGCTTCAGTATTGAAATTTGTCCCTCATTGATTATCTGAGCTCATTTGATCAATGTTCATAATCTGAAGCATTTCCCACTGTTGACTTCATAACTCCTAACTGGAAAAAGGCAAATTATAAAGTCATAAATAAATAAGTAGGAGCTGTCCCTGAGTATCATAAATACTGTTTTTAATTGATTCAAAGCAAGATTTTGGAGCTAAAAATAGGAATGCATTATTTGATTAACACACTGGAAAAGAACAGTTTTCATTTTTTATTTTAATTTATTTATGAGTTTATATCAATGAAAAGCCCCACTCATATATTATGTGTAATAATGGGGCAATGTCATCTCATTTAAAACTATATAATGATACCAATAACTCAGTAGAAAAAAAACATAGTCCTTCATCTTGCTTCTTCTACTCTGGGACAACCAAAACTCTAGGGGCAATTTTGATTACTGAATCTTATATATTTGATCCCAACTTATACAGTTTATTCTGTAATGTGAAATCATAGATACAATACAATTAGTCAAATATCTACTTCCACAAAACTAGAAAAGAAATTTCACTATGACTAAATTTTAATAATACTCACCAAAAACTATGTGCTTTTTTTTTTTTTTTTTTTTTTTTTTTTTTTTGCCTTATGGGTACATTGTACCAAATTTCCTCAGGAGAGCATAATGATCATTTTAGGGCAATTACTATATATTCAGAAAAGAAAAGGACTACTCAAATGTTTTAGTTGGGATGATTACTTACTCGACGCACTTTCTTAGCAGAGAATTCTGACTGGATAGATCTGAAAGTAATAAGCTTTGCTTAAGGGTCCTTTGAAATCTTCCTCTTCTACTTCACTTCAGAAATAACTATACATTTATTTGGAAAATCGTATAAGTTTTTTATTCCTTGGTGATCCAGGGTTTATTAGCATACATCTGCTTTTCATGGTTCCATCTTTATCAATACACATTAGTTAATGTTGTCTATGAGAAGTAAAAATGAATAATTCTCAAAAGAAGTGTTCTGAATAAGGGAAAGGAAATAAATATATATGTATATGTTGGGGTTTTTTGGAATGAAATGTATAAATCAACATAAAACTCTCAAGGGTGCTATTTAATATGGGAAGGAGAAAAAGGGTGAGGAGGAGGAAGAGGAGGTGGAGGAGGAGGAGGAGAAGGAGGAGGAGGAGAAGGAGGAGGAGGAGGAGGAGGAGGAGGAGGAAGAGAAGAAGAAGAAGAAGAAGAAGAAGAAGAAGAAGAAGAAGAAGAAGAAGAAGAAGAAGAAGAAGAAGAAAACTGCCTGAAGCTAAATAAAGAGTTTTGAATTAACAGCTTTCATAGAGGAAATCCATACAACCTAGTATTGACTGTGTGCTTGATTTTTAATGGTCACACTTACTCGTATCCATAATGAAAAAGAGCAAGATGAACAAGGAAAATGACAAAATGTACAGTTTGATGAGGAAAGGACAACAGGAAGTATAAACAGATTAAAGAAAAGCCTGATGCTAAGTGAAATAAAAGGAGTGGTCATCTCAGAGCTAGACCACATCCAGCTAAGCTGCTAATTTATAAGGAATTTCACAAATGCATAAATCAGAAGGTAAAAGGAGGCAGTTCTTGGACTTCGAGTCCAGCCTGGTCTACATATCAAGTTCCAAGACAGCCAGCCTGAAAGCAGTGAAGGAAATAATCCAAACCAAAAAACTGCTAAAGATATAATTGAAAAAGGGACTGTGTCCAACCCCAGTAAGCAGCAGAACTTGGTAGCATCAGCCACATGATTCTGGCCTTAAAGCCAAGAATAGAAAATAATTATGGAATCACACTTTACACTCTGCAACTATGAACAGTTGCTGAGGGACAGATATATCAGGGACGTCCCAGTATGGAGATCTAGAAAGGCCATTTTGTGAAGCTGTGGAAGGCAAAGTCTGGGTTGTGTTGTAGACTCCAAGATGTTGGAGATGTCAGAGCTCTAGATTACTTTCTGAGGAAAGCTACTAACAGGGATCGGATCCAGCCCAAGAGAAATAAGTATGTTGCAGCCAACAAGCTGATAAGAGTTGGAGATCTGAATAGCACTTTAACATCAGACAAGGAGATGCAGAGTTTGGAGTTCACCCAGCTGGTTCTCAGTCTTGGTTGGGTCCAATATTGTCTCATTATGTTCCCTTTTTTCCTAACGAAGGGGTCATGTATATACTATATCATGTATTGGGAATATGTGAAAAGATTTTTATTTTTGATTTTATAGGAGTTACAGTGAAGAGATTGCCATGAGTCTTTGAAGAGACTTTGGACTTTTAAACAGTGTCAAATTTTTTTAAAGAGTATGGGAACTTGTAAAGTTGGACGAAATGCATTTTGTATTAGAATATGCCTGGCTACAAAGTTATGGGGACTATAGAGTGGAATATGATTATTTGAATGAAAATGACCTCCAAAGACTCACAGGGAGTGACATTATTGAATTTTGGTCTTGTTGAAGTAGGTATGGCCTTTCTGGTGAAAACGTGTCACAAAGGCTTGGACTTTGAAATTTCAGAAGCGCAAGCGAGGCCCAATGTCACTGTATCTTCCTGCTGCCTGCAGACTTAGATACAGAACTTTCAGATTCTCCCAAGTACCATGTCTGCCTGCATGCAACTATTCTTCCCACTGTGCTGATAATGGACTAAACCTCTGAACAATAAGAAAGCCCCAATTAAATGTTTTCCTTTATTAAAAAATGTAGTTGTATGGCATATATTCATAGGAATAAAATCCTAACTAAAACACATAAATAGAATCTTCCAGCAATATGAAAGTTAGTCAACATTGTTAAAGACTACAGGTGTATACCAGCTTGCTTTTTCTGAGACTTATGACTTAAATATGTGCCACCTTCAGCAATAGAATCTGAAGAGCAGGCTCTGGAGATTAATAAAAAAGAATAGTAATAGCCTATACTTGGTGGAATGAATGGAACTCTACTTTAACAAAACTAAAACTTGCCCTTGGTACTAGCCTTTAAATTTGATATCCCTTGGTGCCTTAGAGAAACATTGTTTCCCTTCTATAAACTTAAATCTTTTAGCCATCCATTATATATGCATTTGTATTTATTTTAAGAGCATTTAAAATAGTAAGCTTCTATATGGTGTTTTCAAAGATCATTCATGTTATGTATCCTTTACCACATAACCTTTTTCTAACTTTTTCTCCCATCCTACAACCAAAAATACATGAAAAAAGAGACATCTCAAAAAGGCCAGTTCTTGATATGACATGTAACCTCTATCCTCTTATTTGAAACCTCACCTTTAAATTATGAACATAGAAGAATAATCAAAACTGTTAAGTGTTCTCCATCTTATTCTGTGAGAATCTTGCATGTCAGTTTTGTTCTACATTATCCTCTCTAATCCCAGTACTTCAGTAGACATGATGTGAAGTTTGCATTGTTGGAGGATTACTTTCAGAATTTTATATCTATTATTTTGGAAGAAATTTCTCATATTTCTTTTTATTATAAAATTTTGATACCCATTCCCTTTGATTCCAGTTTTAAAATCTGGCCACAGTTGTGATTTGATCTTTTGGGCAAAAATATATTATATTATTTATTTTTATATGACTATTATATATACTTATCCTCCCTAATATCATACTTTTGCATAGGAGCAATTTTATCTAATGGAGATGGGGTTTTATAAAACTTTACACTTAAAATATGGTATGAGGTAACAGAATATTATTTTGGACAAGTTTTATTTGTCTGGAAGTTTTACATTGTGTTCTGTTCCTTCAGAATTGTTGTGTCCAATTTCTAATGCCCAGCATTTCAGAATAGGATGGTATTTAGAGAAGAAAATCTATAAATAAATAATAGGTTTTGATAAGGCATTAAACAGTTTCCAATCCAGTGTAACTATTGTTTAAAATTTTTAAATAGGTGACTAAACAAGGACAATAATACTAAGACACAGGATAATAAGGCCAACTAGTAGAGCCTGAAAATAAATTAAGGGAAAACCAGCATCTTCAGATATTTCTTTTAGCATCCAGAGTAGAAAGGAAATGAATTTCCTTTGTTAAGTTGCTCAGTTGGTGGAACCATAATATGGCAGCTAACGTATCTCCAGCAAAGTAATTTGATTTCTTTAAAATCTATCTTATTTCATCCGAAATAAGTATACTCTTTTCTTTTCTTAATGTACCACCCCCTGAGTCTTATCATTCTCCTCCTCAGCAAAAAAAGTGCTGCAATTAGGAGCTTTAACCATCAGACACAGCCAACATTAACTTCATCTTTCTTTTGCACTTGTTTAAAATGCTCTCTCTCCTTTGACTTAGGTGGTAGTCTGGAGATATGAATCTAATTATTGACATGAACTGGCCTTTTTGAGATGTGTCTTTTATCATCTATTTTTCTATTTAAGCCACAGCATTATGTACTCTTGGGGGAAGAACTAAACAGGGAAGTTTTGATAGAACTATATGGAAAGATGAAATTTGCACTGTTGTACATTACTCATTAGCCAAGAAGCAATTCATTAGAACTATGTAATTCAAGTCACAGGTACAAAAAAAGATGGAATTATTCCCTCATCAACTCAAAATATTTAATATAATTAAACAGTAGCTTATCTTTACTATGACTATTTTAAATAGATTTAACATTTGTTTATGTTTCCAAAAATCATCAAATAGTCCTATAAAAATACATTAGAGAAGAATCAAATTCAACATAATTTAAAATAATGGACTTTGAAAACATACTATGATATGTTAGGTCTTTTTGTCCAATATGTCAAAAAAGTTAGTCTTGTGTTTAAATCTCATACCTCAAATTCATTTTCAAGAAATTCATTTTGAAACTAGTAGTACTATATTTTTACCTGCCCATTTGATAAGGAGGTACATTACAAAACAGAACTGCCACTAAATTGTAGCTCCTGGTCTCTTCCTGTCACAGTGTTCACTCTCAGCCCTCAGTGCACCCTTTACTGATAATATTTAGTGTATATAGGCAGCATATCAATTTAAGGTATTGAGAGGATAGATTCTGAATTTTATGAAAACATTTCACAACTATTCTCATATAGCTGTAACAAATGGCCATAGGACAATTTTATTTTATCCTTTGAAATCTTTTACAAAATTCCATTCTGAGCTGATCCTTTGATAGTCAAGTTGGCAATGAAGAATGATTCTCTCTATTTCTTGAAGGTCTAGACTTCAGAGGTGGAAAGCAATACCAGGATTTACTTCTGTAGCATGTCCACCCAGAAATAGTAGTTAAAACCAAGCACTATGAATCAATGCATATGAATCTCTAAGAATTGATATCCTATCTTCTCTTTCATACAGTACTTTATCCTATAGTCAGTCATAAAATATATAGAGACATGTTTTGGTTATTTTAGTAGATATGGTCAATTGAGATACTTTGATTCTGGTTCTGATTAGAACAATACATCTTTTATGTTTAATTTCTAAATAATAAAATGTGTTTAAATAAGTTCCAAATTAAATTTCTGCTGATTTTTCATTTTATCACTTTGCAGTCTTATTTGTTGTTCCTGAAATATTTTATGATACCATGCTAGTGTTAAAATTCAGTAAAGCAGATGGAAAGATTTCTTTAAAATTAAGGAAAGGGGTTTCTAGATCTTGTTTTTTTTGTTTTGTTTTGTTTTGTTTTTAAATTTGTATCATTTTCAAACTGGTAAAATGTAGAATAACATTATAATAGATTGTGGTAATATAAATAACTTTTATAACCTTCTCTCAAAAAAAGTCTCTATTCTTGGCATGCCACCCACAGTTCACTGACTTTGAACTAGTCATGTCCAATCCCCAGTCCAACAAGCCTGTTTGAGCTCTCTCTAGTAGAAGAGTCCCTGGAGACTTCTTTGCTGAGATATTTCCAGTTGCTCTTCTCATAATAAAGATGACTTTTCAGAGTCCAGCCAGGCTACTCATCAAGTGAAGTTCAGTACCGAGTTACTTTCTTTTCAATTTTGAAGGTCATAAGCTTATTAAAATATGTATTAAAAGTGAAGAATATTGTATACAACATGCATGTTCTTTCCTTTGTTTGCTATTTTAAAGTGGTCATATGTTTTTCATATTTTAATTATTTATTCTCATGAAGGAATCCAAAATATGGCATAAAAAGGTTTGTAATCACGACAGTAATAGAAACAGAATGAACAAGGGTTGGTGAGATGGTTCAGTGAATAAAGAACTGACTACATAAACCTGAGTGCAGAACTCAGAACCTATATAGAAATACAGGTATTGTAGAGCACATCTGCCATTCCAGGTTTAAAATCATGAGATTGGATGCATTCATGGAAGAATCACCTTTATGATTGTAGAGAGAGATTCTGTCTTAACAAGGTTGACAGAGAGCATTTACTCCACAAAATTGTTCTCCAACCGCCAAATGTGAGCCGTGGCAGGTATATACTACACAAACCCCAAAAGTACACACACACACACACACACACACACACACACACACTGCATGTATGTGCATATATGTGCAGATATGAGCACTCATATATAATGCATACACACAACAATAATAACTATAAATAAATATAGAAGATGCTTGATTATATTTAAAATCTGATCTTGAATTAATAATTAAGACTAAATAATCTTAAATGAGAGTAATATGAATTTTGTCCACTTGATTATTACTGGGCCTTAGGCTGTGTAACTTTTCCCCTTAAATTAACATATCAAAATATGTTCTTATTCCATGCTAAAAGCTATTTAGTGAACTTTTAGTATAAATTATGTCTAGGAATGATCACAAGGCTATGAAATCATTATCTATTAGTGTGGTAGTTAAGGAGTGAAATACAAAAATTAAGCTTACTACACAGCATCTTAAATTGAGCTCTGTGCAGAGAAACTATTATTTCTAAAAAATATTGTAAAGGGTTTGGGAAGGGTTATTTTCTCTGTATATTGATTTTAAAAAACAGTAGAAGAATGAAGAAGAAACTAATAGCGGGGCACGATGTTTCAGATTGTACAAGGCCACTAATTTGATACAAGAGCATATCTGTCATATTTGAACAACAAGAAACAGGACACTGTTAGATGATGAGGTTAGAGTTTGACTGGGAATTGAATTGTTCAAATCTTACATTTGGACACAACTTCACTCCACAGCAGATGAAGACTATTTGGGGCTTATAATGTAAGGAGAGGCTGCTGTGTTTCACAGTCTTCAGTGGAAGGATCAGAGACAGTGGCTGATCCCTAGATGCTTGATAATGCATCTAGAGATGGTGAAGGATTTTTGATTCTATATGAATTTAACAATAACCATTTCTAAGTGACGTTGTTTTTGCTTATGTATCCAATGCAGGATATAAGTGAGATATTTTCTTTTAATTACTTTTCTATGTTGTGGTAAGATGTGTTGACCAAGGAAACGTATAGAGGAAAGTGTGTGCTTGGAGGTTAAAAGTTCAGAAGTCCCTGAGTCCAGGACCATCATGGCAGAGAATGGCAGCAGGCAGGCAAGGGTGCCATTAAAGCACTATGTGAGCTTTTACATCTTGAGATTCAGCCAAGAGGCAGAAAAGGACTCAAAACGGCTCATGTCTTTAGAAATCGCAATGCATGGCCCATGTGACACACCTCCTTCAGTGAGGACATACCACATAGTCCTTCTTGAAGAGTTAAGCCAACTGGGAACCAAATATTTCAATATATGAGCCTGTGTTGTCCATTCTCATTCAAACACAAATATATCTAAGATAGATCTTTGTTTTCTTCTGTTTTTCTAATGGCTTAGAATAATGAAGAGTACTAAGGAGAGAAATGCATGTGGATGAAGAATTTTGAGAATAAGGAGCAATTCTCCTTGAGGAGTTCAAGTTTGAGTTTTGCAAGTGCAAATATAAACAGTTATATACAGTTATTGATGGATATGAAGATAATACCAGAGAGGTACATGCATGAAGTTGATTATACAAAACTAGAGAAACATCTTACATAACAAAACATAAAAGATTAACCAATTAGTCTTTAGGATTCAAGAAGGTGTTTAATTTTGAGATTTACAGATACAAGCTGTGATTAGTGTCAAGGGAAATAGATATAAAAGGTGATGCTGAGAAACCTACTGAACAAAACTTTGTGTTTTTAATTTGCTGACATGAATTTGAGATATTGTCTGTAGTTTCTTCTGGAAAACACCAGAAAACACTATTCACATCCAAGAGACATAACACCAAATGTGTAACAAATGCTGTTCAAATCTTTCAAGGTTGTCAAAACAAAAACAAAAACCAACAAACAAACAAACAACAACAATAAAAGACCCTAAGAAACTGTCACAATAAGGAGAGATGATGACCACACATAAAGCCAATTTTGAAGAAGATTCTGTGTAGGAAAGCCATTGTTTAGTGATTAAGTGTGAATTGAGAATGGACTTCATTTATCAACAACCTGTCTACTTTCACTCTGTAGCAATATATAATAAGTACTGCATAAATATAGCCTATACAGACTAAAGTCATAAGATTGGGGGCCTAGTTAGCAAGGTTTATAGTGCCTTCATATATTTCTTAGCAGCTAATCATATTAAAAATGAATATTTTCCTAAGAATGTACTAAAAGTTCTTATAATCCTCCAAAGATTACAATACTTCTTCCTATTTTTTCTGTAACATTTTTATATGAATATGAGACAAACGCTATAAATTACTTTGGTTATTTTTGATATAATAATTCTTTTTTTCTGTTATTCTGAAAAGGCATGAAGTAAATCACACTAATAAATTTAAAAATATTAATACATTTTCATTGTCAGATAAAATGAAATAGACTGCAGTTTTAAAAATACATATCTCACAATAAGTTTTTTGTTTTCCTGAAATAAAAATTCATCTTAGTTAAGAGGCCACTCTGATCAATGCTATCCTCACCCAAGGGGCACAAGTTAAGAAACATTATTAGATACAAATCACTCAACACTGAAGATCACTGAAGGTAGGATTAAAGGCAGAGAAGTACATTATTATATTATGTCATTATGATATTGGTAATATATTGTTTTATGGAATGGTGTTATCTGCAGTGCGTAGTGTGTGTATTGTTCTGTTCAGTGTAGGTGCTAAGTTTTCAGAGTGCAAGAGCATGAGGCAACCATGGTCTGCACCAAACTAAAAAAGATTTAGAATGAAAATTGGTAACTTTCTAGAAGGAGCTTATCTATCAATGCCTTGAGCCTTTAATTGTGGGTCATAAATATTTTGTTTTTCTCTATTTAGGTAGATTGTTCACATACGCTTAATTAGCTTCTAAATCATTGAATCAATTTGTGGTATTTTTATAATTGCCAGAGGATGGAATCAGCCTGAGGCTCAATGAATAGAAAAATGAATGAAGTGTGTTACACATGCACATGAGTGTACGATGGATCTTTATCTACTTTTCTGGATATTTACATTTCCCTACTATTTCCCAGTCTGCAGGAAGTTTTAACACTGATATCATTTATCTGGTTTTATTTTCTGTTGTCTATTCTGTTTATTTAAGGAACTTGGCTAAGTTTGTTTGGGGCTTTTGTAACTCTATTTAAACATTTTCACCATATACATTCTTTTACATACTGATCTTTGTACACTAGACACCCCCCAACACACACACAAAATACAGCCACGCCTTAAGCATAAGCCTTGTGTATCTACTGTTCTGTGCCAATAATGCTATACAGTAGATAAAGGCAGCTTAGTTATTTTTTCACTTTTTGTGTTCATGTCTTATACAAATAATGGCATCAAAACACAGCTATATACAGAAAGAGTAAAATTTAAACCTAAACACAAATGAGCAAGAACAAAATTGAACATTGTCACTACACTGATAGTAATGCCACTGCAATAAAGGCATAGTTACTTTAAGAACTTCAGAAACGTTTGTCAGAACTTGGAAGGTAGTCTCCGGGCTCTGATAGCCATTTGGACAGTCACAGAAACACTAGCTTCTTTGTTTGAACTGTACCTAAGAAGTAGTGGCATGACTTAGGAGGAGTGGAAACACTGAACTTTTTATATGGCCATTTATGCTCAATGAATTATTTTAGGAATTAAATAACAGTGGATATACTTTTTAGAAGAAATGAACATTGCACATAAAAGAATTATTTAGAAGCATAATATTTTTTTATAACTAATTTGAATTCTTTTTTTTTTCAATTCTTTTTTTTTATTAATTTATTCTTGTTACATCTCAATGTTTATCCCATCCCTTGTATCCTCCCATTCCTCCCCCCCCCCATTTTCCCATTATTCCCCTCCCCTATGACTGTTCCTGAGTATTTTTAATGGGAAGACTTGACTAGGAGGAAAATATATTCCTTTACTCTGATGTTGAATACAAGCGCCTAAAACTGTTTTTATTGGTGGCATGACCCGAACCCCAAATTGGGGGAAAATATGTTTTGAGAGAAAAAAATCTACCAAATATCTTATTAATCCAGGTAAAAATGATGACTTTTCTTTCCATCGTACATTCTGTCTTTGTTCTTGTGGGTACCTCTTAGTAACTGTTTATGCTGCCTGAGGATCTAAAATGTGTCAAGAAATTACTGAGGCATGGCTGAGCGCTGGTCGGTCACAATCTATGACAACTAATTATAATCCAGAAACTGGAAAGCTCTGGGGAAGAAAGAAAGTTCGAGCCTGCCCAGATACATTTGTTTGAGGCTGTTTCTGGTGGCTAGAGTATTTATGCATAGTATTAATAATAGATAACCTGGTGCTGCATTAAAATATGAAAACATCCTTATTTGACCACTAGGAAGGCACTTACCTGGCAGCAATAATAAAACGAAAATAAATATTAAATAATAAATCACTTCTTTAAAAGAAGTTCTTCATGGTGTTCTTTAATATTCATAATGTTGTTAACAAAAGTTTTTACAGCTCTTTGGTATGCATTCTCCAGGGTATGAAAAAAGAGATTTGCTTTCATTTAAGGAATGTTTTGTGATTTTTTTTTTCTATAATTGCAGTGTTCCATTATACCACCCTGTTCTTTGTGTACTTGCTATTATCAAGTGATTAATGTTATTTATAATAAAATAACATGATTATATTTTGTTTTATAGTACATATTATTTAGTAATTAGATGATGTTTCTTGAGATTTGATCTGTTCCCAGCAAGAGGGGAAAAAAGTGGTCTTGATTCTCTGGCATCTATAAAATGAGTTTTCTTTTAAGCATAGCTAGTTCACTGGAGAAATACCTGCAGTGTGGTTTGATTGGAGAGATATCAGGAAGTTTCTCGACACCTGGAGCCTTCGGACTGTCATATGTGTCAGATGCCTGAGGTTTTGTAGTATGTATTACTCTATTTTAGTTGATCAAGCTGCCTATTCATCAGGCCCTTTCTGCTAAAGCAAATACATGCATAGAGCAGAGAAGCAGAAGTAAAGACAAACAATGCCACCAGTTTGGTATGAATGAGTTTCTCACCAGACCTGTTGTTTAGAGATATAGAGGAAAAGTCACATAAATGCAATGGTAAAAATATGCTTGTTTCTCATTTTCTTCTCTTTATGTAATGCTAAAAAACACAGAATAAATGAATGGATAAATAGATGGATAAATGTATAGATGATAGGTAGGTGTCTAGACAGACAGACAAACAGTTAATTTTACTTTGTGGGCCAAATTTTATATAAAATTGCTACAATAAATATTATAATAAATGGCAGAGAGAAAAGAATAATTCTTCTCTTCCTCTATTAACTAAATAATTCTTCTACTATTATAAGTGACCAATATGGCCCTTAGTCATGGGACACTTTGGGGAAGTCACTATGCATATATATAGACATAAAATTAGAACGAGCTTGACTTAGCAATTTTAGTTTCATACAGAGTTTAGTAACACTAATCTCACCTCTTTATGGATTTTCAGAACTTTTTCAAATCCAATCTTATGTATAAAAACACAAAAATAAAATTATTGTAAAAATGTTGAGCTACAGAAATACTGGGAACACTAACAATAAAAGGAGGTTTGAACATTGACTCAGCCCCTCCATAAACACACAAAGTCTAAATGTCTAATTCATACTGTTCAAGAGAGTGAAACACTTTCAACACTCCAGGCTTTTTGGATAATACATTTACATGCATAATTATAGCCCAAGGGTCTTCAATGATGGACTTGATAGTAACTGTTTAGAAAAAACAATCATCCTCCAAGAATGTGAAATCAATTTGTGAGTACATGAAGCAGAATTTCCTTGATATAATTCAAACAAAATAGGTTCACAGGAAGAAAAATAATATCCATTTTTGAACAAAAATTTTCTGATCGAAGGAGAAATCTAAAATCTAGAAACTAATGTCAATATTACCTACAATGAAAATATAAATATTGAAGGAAGTTGATTCTCCATAATTGTATGCCTACGTAGCACTTGCTATGTCTAAGAAGTCTTTCTAGACAATTTAATAAAAATAAAAAACCAAATCTCTCACTAAAATTTAAATTTCAGATATATAGTTATTAATTTACTTCTTAAAGATTAACATCCTGAAATATTTGAAAATATTCATTCTGTTGTGGGGATATTTCAGTTCACAAATTTTGTTTGCTTAAAGTTCGAAACAGTTAAACATTCTGCATTTAATTAAAAATCTTATATAACACATTAAAATACTATTTTTATTCATAAAATTATCCAATATAGTATTATTTTTCTACTTTTAAAATGGATAGTAGTATTGTAGACCTCTGTTTCTTTCTTCCTTTCTGAAGGCTCAAGGCTATTGAAATAAGCTGTCAGAGACAGATCAACAAAAGGAAAATATGATATATTTGATTAACAGGATCGTAAGTCGTAGATAATAAGGTATTAAAGGAAGGCAAAGGTATACATATATTCTTTTCAGGACAAAGGGAAGTGATGATTAATATTGTTATGCATTGGAGAACTACTAATTAGGTGCTGCTATCAGTTAAGAGTGTAAGACAGACTCCCTGAGACTCTAAGAGTACAGTTAAAGTCTCCATTTGCCTCCACTGTAAAAGTTTAATCTTCCCTATTTGATAACATGTGAGTAATTAGATATGAGTGGATTATGGTCCATTTTAAGGACTTCTGGATTTTAGCTATATAGACTTCAAAGAATGCTTTTCCTGTCCTGCATAGATTGTCCCAGGAAGAGAGTTATGTGATGAGCCTTAACAGCCACTGAGCTAAGAATTACTTCTGAATTGCCTGTTTTATTCTCTTGTGTCCCATGTATGTTTAAGTGTCATCCACATGATGATTGGAACTGAATATGGAGCCCTCATTACCTAAACTAGTCCCGTGATTTCTTTACACACCCTAGTAGCTGATTCCAGTCTTTGTTCCTAGAATGACACACAGGTGAACTACATCTATATGCAATCTGCAGTTGCAATAGATTTTAAAAAATTTTTTATTAATTTATTCTTGTTACATCTCAGTGATTATCCCATCCCTTGTATCCTCCAATTCTTCCCTCCCTCCTATTTTCCCCTTATTCCCCTCCCCTATGTCTGTGACTGAGGAGGACTTCCTCCCTTGTATATGCTCATAGGGTATCAAGTCTCTTCTTGGTAGCCTGCTATCCTTCTTATGAGTGCCACCAGGTCTCCCCGACCAGGGGACATGGCCAAAATGAGGCACCAGAGTTCGTGTGAAAATCATACCCCTCTCTCCACTCAACTGTGGAGAATGTTCTGCCCATTGGCTAGATCTGGTTAGGGGTTTAAAGTTTACTGCCTGTATTGTCCTTGGCTGGTGCCTTAGTTTGAGCGGGACCCCTGGGCCCAAATCTGCCTATCATAATGTTCTACTTGTAGGTTTCTAGGACCCTCTGGATTCTTCTACTTTGCTGTTCTCCATGCTTCTCTCATCTAGAGTCCCAATAGGATGTACTCCCCTCTGTCCTAGTTTCCTGGTAAGTGAAGGCTTTCTTGGGACATGCCCCTTGGGCTAGTATGCAGATATAAGTGAGTATATACCATTTGAGTCTTTCTGCTTCTGGGTTAACTCACTCATTATGATCATTTCTAGCTCAATCCATTTGTCCTCAAATTTCGGGAATCCTTGTTTCTAATAGCTGAGTAGTATTCCATAGTGTACCACAGTTTCTTTATCCATTCTTCTACTGAGAGACACTTAGGCTATTTCCATGTTCTGGCTATTATGAATAAGGCTGCTATGAATATGGTTGAGCAAATTTTCTTATTGTGTGCTGGAGCATCTTCTGGGTATATTCCAAAGAGTGGAATAGGTGGGTCTTGAGGAAGCCCTATTCCCATTTTCTGAGATATTTCCGATGGCTGTACTAGTTTGCATTCCCACCAGCAATAAAGGAGTGTTCCTTTCTCCCCACATCCTCGCCAGCATGTGGTGTCACTTGAATATTTGATCTTAGCCATTCTGATGGGTGTAAGATGGAATCTCAGAGTTGTTTTGATTTGCATTTTCCTGATGACTAAGGAGGTTGAGCATTTCTTTAAGTGTTTCTCAGCCATTTGATATTCCTCTGTTGAGAATTCTCTGTTTAGTTCCAAGCCCCATTTCTCAGTTGGGTTATTTGATTTGGTGGTGTTTAATTTCTTGAGTTCTTTATATATTTTGTATATTAGACCTTTGTCAGATGTAGGGTTGGTGAAGATCTTTTCCCAGTCTGTAGCCTGTCGCTTTGTTCTCTTGACAGTGTCTCCTGCCTTACAGAAGCTTCTCAGCCTCATGAGGTCCCATTTATTAATTGTTGACATTAAGGCCTGGGCCATTGGTGTTCTGTTCAGGAAGTTGTCTCCTGTGCCAATATGTTCCAGGCTCTTCCCCACTTTTTCCTCTAAGTGACTTAGTGTCTCTGGTTTTATGTTGAGGTCTTTAATCTACTTGGATTTGAGTTTTGTGCAAGGTGACAAATATGGGTCCAGTTGCATTTTTTTACACATAGATATCCAGTTAGACCAGCACCATTTGTTGAAGATGCTATCCTTTTTCCATTGAATGGATTTGGCTTCTTTGTCAAAAATTAAGTGACCATATGTGTGTGGATTCATATCTGGGTCTTCGATTTGATTCCACTGATCAACCAGCCTGTTGCTGTGCCTGTACCATGCTGTTTTAATTACTATTGCTTTATAGTATTGTTTGAGATCAGGTACAGAGATTTCTCTGGAGTACCTTTTATTGTACAAGATTGTTTTAGCTATTCTGGGTGTTTTGTTTTTCCATATGAAGTTCAGTCTTTCTTCAGAGTTTTGAAATATTTTCAAACAAATCCTTCACTTGCTTAGTTAGAGTAACTCCTAATAATAGAACCATTAGTGAAAATCCACTAAAATCAGGGCAATTTGTGACTAATAGTACACAGGCAAAACTACATAGCTGGGACAAGACCAAGGTATAAAAATCAAGCACTAAGTGCCTTTAAAAAGAAATTGGAAATATTGCACTTAAGCATCTTAATGACACCACTGGAAGCCCTGGGGGAAAAAAAAAAGAAGCAGAAACACCCAAAAGGAGTAGATGTCTGAAAATAATCAAACTCAGGGCTGAAATTAACAAATTAGAAACTACGAAAACAATCCAAAGAATCACAAAACCAAGAGCTGATTCTTTGAGAAAATCAACAAGATAGACAGACTGTTAGCCAAACTAACTAAAAGGCAGAGAGACAGTATTGAAATCAACAAAACCAGAAATGAAAAGAGAGACATTACAACAGATACTGAAGAAATACAAATATTCATAAGATCCTAGTTTGAAGGCATATATGTCACAAAATTTGAAAATCTAAGGGAAATGGATGATTTTGTTGATTAATTTCACTTGCCAAAGTTGAGTGAGGAACAGATAAACAAGCTAAATAGTGCCATTTCCCCTCCAGAAATAGAAGCAATCATCGATAGTCTCCCAACCAAAAAAAGCCCAGGGCCAGATGGTTTCAGTGCAGAATTCTACCAGACCTTCAAGGGCGAGCTAATACCAATACTCTTCAAGCTACTCCAAAAGATAGAAATGGATGGAAGATTACCAAATTCATTCAATGAGGCCATAGTCTCATTGATACCTAAACCTCACAAAGACTCAACAAAGAAAGAGAATTTCAGACCGATTTCTCTTATGAACATCGATGCAATAGATTTTGAAATAGCATATTTAAAAAAAACCTTAATTTTTGTACCTCATAAACTTTTGATTTTTTATTGTAGCATAATAAAAGTACATTATAATATAATATGTACACAGAGATATATATCTACATATATATGCATTTTTAGATATATATTTATCATAAATGTATTTTGCATGTATATTTACAAATATTTGCAGCAGGTGGTGAACCATACATCTAACGCTTATACTTCATAGAGTGCATCTCTCTTTCTTTCCTCTTTTGAATTTCATTCTCCACAGTGAGCCAAGAGCTAATAAAAAACTTTATATATTTAGTATTCTGAATAAATATAATGATCTAACAAATTTGAAAGCATGTAGCAGAGGCTACACATTTTAGTTATGTTTTTCAAATAGGGGAAGTCTCCTAGGACTGTTCAGCAAGACTTTGAAACCAAAGATTTGGAGAATTGTTTGGTTTGGAAAACTGGCATGTATTTGTGATAAACAAACATGTACATGCACATGAATGTATGCACACACACCCATGTGCGCGCACACACACACACACACACACACACACACACACACACACACACTCAGACATACTGCTATAAAATATATTTAAAGAAATGTATGTAAACATAAATATTTTCTGTAACACTTATACACATGTATCAGAAGTTATCAGAAACACCTCATGAAAGATATATTTATATATGTATGTAAATTATTTGTCTACCCTAAATGATTATATACAAATATGATGAACATTAATCATACAAGTTCATTTAAATAACAACATAAATTGCAACAAATTTTAACAGATCTTTTACTTGGAAATCTTTGCACTGGCCATGTTTATGTTAAGCAATTGATTATAATTTCATTTCATATACAAATACAAGAGTGGATACTTCAATGTATATAGAATCCTAGAATATTCAGTACTTTTCTAGGTGTACTAGGTTACACCGTCAAGCCACTGCTTAGCTACTGTTGCACTTAGATTCACTATATTGCCGCTCAGCATTGCCAGACAGATGTAGCAAATTTGGGAATTAGGAGTTAGTATCCACTCGCATTAAATAAAAGTGAGTGTCAGAGGTTGAGTGTCTTAAGATTATATAATTATTCTTATATTTTAGTATTAAGTCATACAACCTCCTGCTAGTAAATCCTTGGTGTGTGCATTGTGCTTGAAACCTGAACTCACTGTTCAAGAATAATATTGTAATTCTGTTAGCTCTCAAATCACAAAAGACTATTTGACGTATAGGGTAGTTGAGCTGTTTGCTAAATCCATTATTATGTATGCTTTAGAGCTTGGAAGAAAAAAAGTTAGCAGATTTTGTTTTTCTATTGTTGGGACTGGAGTGGGAAGCCACATAAACTACTGAACTAGAGAGCACAGTATTGCACACAGGAGAGGAAGACTTCTCTGAGGATCTAGCTACCTGTGTAATTATGAGTTTCATAGCCTTGATTTTAGCATCTCCGTTCTACAAAGTATACATGCTCATCCACTCCATTTTCAACTCTTTCTTATTCTCATTCTCGAGTAGGAATTTGCCTTCTGAGTCTGTCTGATGCCTGTTCGTGGCATCATCTTCAGTGTTTAAGATGAGAGTCATGTGGCTGTGAGGAACAAGAGGAGATGTGATTCTTACACACAGCACTGCCAGGTTGAGGTCTTAGTTGTATAGTAAGTGATACAGTGTGCTCTGACACCTGCATGTCACAGACCTGTCACTCCAAAGTCCTGTGCTTCTTGCATTGGTATTTTTTAGAATGTTTGTCTATGTTTGTATAAGTAGTTAAATGGTGAAGATTGGAACTAAATTCTCATTCACCTCACTTAAAAAATTTGTCCCATTAATGTTAAAAGTTGGCATCTTGAGCAGGAGAGTTGGAGCACTCAAACAACTTAACATACTCCAATGATTAAACAGGTAAAGACGTAATTTGATTTAAAAAATTCAATATAACATCTGTGCACACTAGACCAATGGAACATGAAACTGTCTTCTATCCCTCTGATTGTCTATGCTTCATATTTTTACCATTTTTGTCTGTATGTTTCTATGTGATTCCCATTCTCCAATACTTGTTAAAATATCATACAATATAGACAAACAAAATATTACTATTAAAAGGTAGTAAGAAAAAATTCATTAAAATAACCATTAACATTAAAATTTTAAGTAATTATACAATTTATTTTCTCACTATAACTACTATATGCCAGTTACTGTGTTCATATCTGTGATAATTTTATTCATTTAATTCATAGAAATAAAACATTAATATGAGAAGAATGTGTGGCTTCCCAAAAGAAACTTGCTGCTTAATTTTTTATTTTTATTTTTAAGAGTCTCACTGGTTTACAACCTTTCATCTCCATGTTTCAGAAAAGTTTTGTAAAAACAAAAGAAATATTACTAAAAAGCAAAAATCTGAAACATAAAATTGCAAATGATCAAAACTACACAAGCAACAAACAAGTTAAATGAGGCATTAATATGTGATGACTATCATTAGAACAAAAAGAGAAAGAGAAAAGAAGTGTTTACCTCATTAATCCAGTATTCACTCCTCAGATGACAGCCAAAAACTCATAACAAATGTTATGGAAATTCTAGAAGCTTTTTTCAGCTTTCAAGCGTGTCTTTACATCCTTTAGAATATATTCCAGAATCTTTTCCTAGAAAAATATCGTCAAAAGAGTTAGTGTTTTTTCTATGAGCAAGAAAACAATTTACTGTCTGGGTCTTCCCAGAGTTTCCCAAGAGTCTTGTATAAGTGCACACTGAACTATGTTCTCAAACTCTTTTATGTTTACCCCTTCTTATGAGATATTATATACTCATTTATATTTTATCTGGTTTGATATATTAATTCTCCTTAGCTTTACCTCTCAGTTTTAGATAGAGAGATTCAAGTGGCATGTTTACGTGACACAGTCAATATAGAGTGCTGGTTTTGGTAGCATTGTTCATTGTTGCACCAAAATTTGGATTAGGGGGGTCAGAACAGCCATAAAATATGGATTCTAACACCATACAACAGTAGTAATATGCATTTTATATAGATATAAGCTTTCTGGACTTTACTGTGTTACCAAACCATTTGAAAAGATATTGAGATTTGTTAACTCATTATTGTTGTACATTTTTTTTTTCTGGAAAGCTCTCCATACATAGTTTAGGACTCCATTCTTGGAACTTCAGTGAGACTGCTAGCTTAAATCTCCAGGGGACTTCTAGGACACAACATTTCTGTTTACTTAACTGTAATTTCTTATATCTCTGATTCTCAGTGTCATGCCTGGGGCTTAGAAATTACATACAGTCAGGTAGTCCTGTCTATTGGTGGGTATAATTGATTGTCGGTGACTGGGACTGTAGTCCCATTCTAGTCACTACCTTCACTGGATATGTGAACTGTGCTACACGCTACTGAATCCCTAAAGAGGACTTTATTCTCAGCTTGGAGATTGACCTTACGACATTTGTTTCATCTTACTAGCCTTAGCCTCTTCCCTTTTTGCATAAATTTTATAATAGTTTCTCTTCTCTTCTCTTCCTTTCTCATCCCCTCTCTTCTCCTCGTCCACCTCCTGATGCCACTATAAGAGAGAAAGAGAGGGAGACAGAGAGACAGAGACAGAGAGAGACAGAGAATCAGAGACAGAGAGAGACAGAGAGACAGAGACAGAGAGAGAGAGAGAGACAGACAGACAGACAGAGATGATTGAAGTGGAAGTTTCTTGTTTCTTTTTCAACACAGTTGAAGACCATATAGTTTAGTTTTACAATCAATTCAGCTTAGTTATTTAGGGATTAAGATGTTTTTAGGCCTAGATAGATGTTTTAACTTGATAATGATGATATATGATATAGATTTTGATTTATTTTCAGAACTTTAGATGCACCAAGAGAGGAAAGATTTTTTTCTTCAAGGAAACAAATACAAATAGCCAAAACACTATGAATGTAACATTTATATAATTCATGATTGTTTCATGGTTCTTCTGGCTGTGGGCAGTTTATTGTGTACATGTTCTAATAATATAAATGTATATGTAAAAAATAAAAAAACATTTAATAATAAAAATAAAACTCAGTTGTATCAGGTGGGATTTTTTTGAAGCTATCTTGTGAGAAGGCATGTGATGGTTTGATTGAAACAGACATGTGAGAAGGGGCCATATGTTTAGAACTAATATAAATAAAACCCCACAGAGAGTGAGACAACACTTTTGTATTACTATACCTTCAACACTTCACTGGTGTTCACTACTTTTCTATCTATTCACTTCATAGGTAGAAACATGCCAGAGAAATTCCCATGGCGTTCTGTCTGATTCTGACCACTTTCACTGAGTTGTGCTGGTTCTGCAGAGCCTTTCTGTTTCTGCTGAATGGTACCCTCACAATTGGTGTTGCTGTTTTGTGTTTGCTATTGAACAGGACTGGTAGTATCCTGACAATGAAGGACAATCACCCCAAGGAACTAATTCTGAACAGGTAGACAACTCCCTTTTCCTATGAACCTTCTGTCTCCTTTGCCTCTCTTCAATGAGAAAGAAAAGAGGTAGAAATGTGTAAGAACCCTAAAAAAAAAAAGTAGGATTTGAAAAAAATCTAACTCTTCAAGTGATTTCTCTCAGTAGATTGAACATAATATCTTTTATTTATTTATTTTTTATTAATTTATTCTTGTTACATCTCAATGGTTATCCCACCCCTTGTATCCTCCCATTCTTCCCTCCTTCCCATTTTCCCCTTAATTCTCCTCCCCTATGACTGTTCCTGAGGGGGATTACCTCCCCCTGTATATGCTCATAGGGTATCAAGTCTCTTCTTGGTAACCTGCTGTCCTTCCTCTGAGTGCCACCAGGTCTCCCCCTCCAGGGGACATGGTCAAATGTGAGGCACCAGAGTACGTGAGAAAGTCATATCCCACTCTCCACTCAACTGTGGAGAATGTTCTGACCATTGGCTAGATTTGGGTAGGGGTTTAAAGTTTATGGCCTGTATTGTCCTTGGCTGGTGCCTTAGTTTGAGCAGGACCCCTGGGCCCAAATCTGACCATAACATCTTAAGATTAGGATTAAGATTATAGGGTCAAATTTATTGAAATTTCAGCCAACAAGAAAACAAACATGTCACATGTGGCATTATAGATAGATATCTCTCTTTCAGGTGGCATCCATATAAGCTATCTTTGGAAAAGAGTCATTTCATTATGGCAAAATACATCAGTCTCTCTGTAGAAGCTCTGGAGGAGCTACATTCTCAGGGCTTCACATGAGCTGAGTCTCAGAGATTTTCACATAAAATATTTTGAATTCAGGACTGGAAAGAATTAGGAAAATTTTAATTAAAGCATAGCATAGGGGAATCCAAAAGTCTGGTTGGGTCAATTGCTTCTTGGCCTAGTTTTATATATTAGAATTACTTCTGCTTACTAATTCAAAAGAAGAAGAAAAAAAATCAAGAAGCTATTTCTACATATAAGGTTACCCAGGTTAATGAAGAGCAGGGTCCTTCAGCATCATTATGTCTAATGTTTATAGTATCTCAAGACCCATCAGGAGGAGAAGTAGGATAAAGATTACATCATTGCAGTTAAGGTTTCATGCATAATTATTACAAAAACATTCTTCACTATTCTTTTTTTTTAATGTTATTTTATTTCTCTGATGCTCCTAATTCTTTATCAATTTCTAACTATTCTGTCGCTGTTTCTTGTTTTCTTTCCATTATTTATATATCTTTCTATTCCTTTATAAAAGACTTAGGAAGATTGATAGTAATCAAAATGCTTTGTTCTCCTATAATTAAATAAAAAACAAACAATATGATCATGAAGACCACATTTTGATTCTTCTAATCACTTGAAACAAAGTAGAAAATTATCTTGATTATTGTATTATCAGTATTACTTTTAAATACTGAAAATCTAGAAACTGTATCAAAGTTTCATATTTTATACTAATTCTGTCTAGAGATTGGGCTAGTCATTTCTCTGATTATTATATTAATTTTTAATATGTAATATTAAATTAATAGCACAATGAAGGCACTATGTACATTCATATTTCTCATATTTCATGAGCAATAACAACAAAATTATTATTAGCCTTTGCTCTTCTTAAGAAACTAATATGTGGTGAATATTAGATGAAATTCATATTATTACTTAATTCCTAGCAGTATAAAAATAAAAATAAGTGTCCACAATGAAATGGAATACAGTGCTAATTTTTAAATCCCAGAAATATTTAGTTAGATAGTACAGAATAATTTAGAAGCAGTATCATTTTGTATTGAATTTCAAGAATAGCATTAATCATAACAATTATGTCCTATATTTTATTTGCAGTAATTAAAATACATTAATCTTAAAAGAAAGACAATATAAGGAAAAGAGAAGAAAGGCTGAGAAAAAAAGATAAAAAATTTGATTATCTAAGGAGCTCATATGATTGGATGAAGTTTATAACGGTTGACACAATAAAGGTTTAAGACAAGAAAGAAAATCAGGCATGTATAACTATGATGTAAGGTTTGAGGACCCAACAAGCAAAAAAACAAAACAAAAAAACAAAACAAAAAAAAAAACATTCCAATTAACTTCACTTAGTTGAAGCAAAGAGTGTATAAATCTACTCCATACAAAACATCAGTCACCCATTGAGGTAACTTGAATGATAATGGCTCCCCAAGATTCACATATTCAAACACATGGTCCATTGTTTGTGTTACTCTTAGAATGTGCCATGAAGCCTTGTTGGAGGACATGTGTCAATGGAAACAAGCTTGATTTTTCTAAAGACTCCTGCCACTCTCACTCTGTTCCCTGCTTGCTGAAGGTGAGAGTCTAACTGTTCCTGTTGTCAGGTGTTTGCTCCACCGTTATGGACTCTACTGTCTAGAACAGTAAACCCAATTAAATGTGTTCTTTGATGAACTGCCTTGATGATTCTTATTTTTATCATAGCAATCAATATAAAAATAACTAGGGCACTGCTCACACGTAAAGTAAGGTGCACACTTGCAGAAATTCTCCCTTTCTCATTGGTTGTAAAATGTCCCAAGACCTGAAAATTATACTCTTGAGCTACAGGTTTGCTCAACCCAGATCCCAGCCTATGGCAGGTAATTAACACTCTCTTTATTGCAAGAAAAAAAAATACATGCAATTAACAACTGCTGAGAGAGGGAGATTATTCTTTCACAAGAGTGATCCCCTGACAGGTTATACAATACAGTGATTTGCCCTAAACCAACAGAGAGACAGACAAACAGACACACACACACAGTATATGTATATATATATATGTATATGTATATGTATATGTATATGTATATGTATATGTATATGTGAATGAAAAGTATGTGTGTGTGTAATAACAACAGAAAAAGAGGTCTTGAAATTTGAGAGGGTAGGCATAGAGAGATTGGACGAAAGTTCAAAAACCATTTTTCTCACTCATAAGAGCACGATATAATTACATCGTTTTTGTTTCCCTTTCCTTCTTCCAAACTCTCCTTTATTCCATTTCTTGCTCCCTTTTAAATTTACAGTCACCTTTTTTTTTTTTTAATTAATTTATTCTTGTTACATCTCAATGTTTATCCCATCCCTTGTATCCTCCCATTCCTCCCCCCCCCCCCATTTTCCCATTATTCCCCTCCCCTATGACTGTTCCTGAGGGGGATTACCTCCCCCTATATATTCTCATAGGGTATCAAGTCTCTTCTTGGCTACTTGCTGTCCTTCTTCTGAGTGCCACCAGGTCTCCCCGTCCAGGGGACATGGTCAAATGTGAGGCACCAGAGTACGTGAGAAAGTCGTATCACACTCTCCACTCAACTGTGGAGAATATTCTGACCATTGGCTAGATCTGGGAAGGGGTTTAAAGTTTACCTCCTGTATTGTCCTTGGCTGGTGCCTTAGTTTGAGCGGGACCCCTGGGCCCAAATCTGCCTATCATATTGTTCTACTTGTAGATTTCTAGGACCCTCTGGATCCTTTTATTTTGCTGTTCTCCCATGCGTCTCTCATTTAGAGTCCCAATAGGATGCCTTCCCCTCTATCCCAGTTTCCTGGTAAGTGAAGGCTTTCGTGGGACATGCCCCTTGGGCTAGTATGCAGATATAAGTGAGTATATACCATTTGATTCTTTCTGCTTCTGGGTTAACTCACTCATTATGATCATTTCTAGCTCAATCCATTTATCCACAAATTTCGGGAATTCCTTGTTTTTAATAGCTGAGTAGTATTCCATAGTGTATATGTACCACAGTTTCTTTATCCACTCTTCTACTGAGGGACACTTAGGCTGTTTCCATGTTCTGGCTATTATGAATAAGGCTGCTATGAACATGGTTGAGCAAATTTTCTTGTTGTGTGCTGGAGCATCTTCTGGGTATATTCCAAGGAGTGGAATAGCTGGGTCTTGAGGAAGCCCTATTCCCATTTTTCTGAGATAGCACCAGATAGATTTCCAAAGTGGCTGTACTAGTTTGCATTCCCACCAGCAATGAAGGAGTGTTCCTCTCTCCCCACATCCTCGCCAGCATGTGGTGTCGCTTGAATTTTTGATCTTAGCCATTCTGATGGGTGTAAGATGGAATCTCAGAGTTGTTTTGATTTGCATTTCCCTGATGACTAAGGAGGTTGAGCATTTCTTTAAGTGTTTCTCAGCCATTTGATACTCCTCTGTTGAGAATTCTCTGTTTAGTTCCAAGCCCCATTTCTCAATTGGGTTATTCGGTTTGGTGGTGTTTAATTTCTTGAGTTCTTTATATATTTTGGATATTAGACCTTTGTCAGATGTAGGGTTGGTGAAGATTTTTTCCCAGTCTGTAGGCTGTCGCTTTGTTCTCTTGACAGTGTCTCCTGCCTTACAGAAGCTTCTCAGCCTCATGAGGTCCCATTTATTAATGGTTGACATTAAGGCCTGGGCCGTTGGTGTTCTGTTCAGGAAGTTGTCTCCTGTGCCAATATGTTCCAGGCTCTTTCCCACTTTTTCTTCTAAGTGGCTTAGTGTCTCTGGTTTTATGTTGAGGTCTTTAATCCACTTGGATTTGAGTTTTGTGCAAGGTGACAAATATGGGTCCAGTTTCATTTTTTTACACATAGACCTCCAGTTAGACCAGCACCATTTGTTGAAGATGCTATCCTTTTTCCATTGAATGGATTTGGCTTCTTTGTCAAAAATCAAGTGACCATATGTGTGTGGATTCATATCTGGGTCTTCGATTTGATTCCACTGATCAACCAGCCTGTTGCTGTGCCAGTACCATGCTGTTTTAAGTACTATTGCTTTATAGTACAGTTTGAGATCAGGTATGGAGATTCCTCCGGAGCATCTTTTATTGTACAAGATTGTTTTAGCTATTCTGGGTTTTTTGTTTTTCCATATGAAGTTCAGAATTGAACTTTCAATGTCTTTAAAAAATTGTGTAGTTATTTTGATAGGGATTGCATTGAATCTGTAGATTGCTTTTGGTAGGATGGCCATTTTTACTATGTTAATTCTCCCGATCCATGAGCAAGGAAGATCACGCCATCTTCTCAGGTCATCTTCAATCTCTTTCTTCAGAGTTTTGAAATTTTTTTCATACAAGTCCTTCACTTGCTTAGTTAGGGTAACTCCTAGATATTTTATATTGCTTGTGGCTAATGTGAAGGGTGTGGTTTTCCTAATTTCTTCCTCTGCAAGCTTGTCATTTGTGTATAGGAAGGCTACAGACTTTTTTGAGTTAATTTTGTATCCAGCCAATTTGCTGAAGGTGTTTATCAGCTTTAGGAGTTCTCTGGTGGAGTTTTGAGGGTCACTTATGTACACTATCATATCATCTGCAAAGAGGGATAATTTGACTTCCTCCTTTCCCATTTGGATACCCTTGATCTCCTTTTGTTGTCTTATTGCTCTGGCTAGAACTTCGAGTACTATATTGAAGAGATATGGAGAGAGTGGGCAGCCTTGCCTTGTTCCCGATTTGAGAGGAATTTCCTTGAGTATCTCACCATTTACTTTGATTTTGGCTATTGGCTTGCTGTATATAGCCTTTATTATGTTGAGGAAAGTGCCTTGTATCCCCGATCTCTCTAAAACTTTAAACATGAATGGGTGTTGAATTTTATCAAATGCTTTCTCTGCATCCAAGGAGATGATCATGTGGTTTTTTATTTTCAGTTTGTTTATATGGTGGATTACATTGATGGATTTCCGTATATTAAACCATCCCTGCATGCCTGGAATGAAGCCTACTTGGTCATGATGAATGATATCTTTGATGTGCTCCTGTATTCGTTTTGCAAGTATTTTATTTAGTATTTTTGCATCTATGTTCATAAGAGAAATTGGTCTGAAATTCTCTTTCTTTGTTGAGTCTTTGTGAGGTTTAGGTATCAATGAGACTATGGCCTCATAGAATGAATTTGGTAATTTTCCATCCATTTCTATCTTTTGGAGTAGCTTGAAGAGTATCGGTATTAGCTCGCCCTTAAAGGTCTGGTAGAATTCTGCACTAAAACCATCTGGCCCTGGGCTTTTTTTGGTTGGGAGACCATCGATGATTGCTTCTATTTCTGTAGGGGAAATGGGACTATTTAGCTTGTTTATCTGTTCTTCATTCAACTTTGGCAAGTGAAATTGTTCAAGAAAATCGTCCATTTCCCTTAGATTTTCAAATTTTGTGGCGTATATGCCTTCAAAGTAGGATCTTATGATTCTTTGAATTTCTTCAGTGTCTGTTGTTATGTCTCCCTTTTCATTTCTGATTTTGTTGATTTCAATACTGTCTCTCTGCCTTTTAGTTAGTTTGGCTAATGGTCTGTCTATCTTGTTGATTTTCTCAAAGAACCAGCTTTTGGTTTTGTTGATTCTTTGGACTGTTTTCTTAGTTTCTAATTTGTTAATTTCAGCCCTGAGTTTGATTATTTCCAGGCATCTACTCCTCTTGGGTGTTTCTGCTTCTTTTTTTTCTAGGGCTTCCAGTTGTGTTGTTAAGATGCTTATGTGCGATGTTTCCAATTTCTTTTTAAAGGCACTTAGTGCTATGAATTTTCCTCTTAGCACTGCTTTCAATGTATCCCACAAATTTGGGTATGTTGTTTCTTCATTTTCATTGAATTTCAGAAACTCCTTGATTTCTTTCTTTATTTCTTCCCTGACCCAGGTGTCATTTAGCAGAGAGTTGTTTAGTTTCCACAAACGTGTAGGCTTTTTGTTATTTCTGTTGTTGTTGAATTGCAGCCTAAGAGCATGGTGATCTGATAGGATACAAGGTATTATTTCAATCCTCTTGTATCTATTGAGGCTTGCTTTGTGACCTACGATGTGATCAATTTTGGAGAAGGTTCCATGGGGTGCAGAGAAGAAGGTGTATTCTTTCTTGTTTGGGTGAAAGGTTCTATAGATATCTGTTAGATCCATTTGACCCATGGCATTGGTTAATGATGTTATTTCTCGGCTTAGTTTCTGTTTCAATGACTTATCCTTCAGTGAGAGTGGGGTGTTGAAGTCTCCCACTATTATTGTGTGGGGATCGATGTGTGGTTTAAGCTTTTTTAGGAGATCTTTTACATATGTGGGTGCCCTTGTATTGGGAGCATAGATGTTCAGAATTGTGATGTCATCTTGGTTGACTTTACCTTTGATGAGTATGAAGTGTCCTTCCTCATCCCTTTTGATTAATTTTGGTTGAAAGTCTACTTTGTTCGATACTAAAATGGCTACACCTGCTTGCTTCTTGTGACCATTTGCTTGGAATATTTTTTTCCAACCTTTTACCCTGAGGTAATGCCTTTCATTATGGGTGAGATGTGTTTCTTGGATGCAGAAGAATGTTGGGTCTTGTTTATGTACCCATTCAGTTAGTCTGTGTCTTTTTATTGGAGAATTGAGGCCATTGTTGTTGAGAGATATTAATGACCAGTGACTGTTAAGAGTCTTAATTTTGATGTTGTTTCCAGTCGAGCGTTTGTGTAGTTGTGTTTTTGCCATGGGATAGTTATCTATTTCCTGGGTAGTTTTGGTTGTAGCTTGACCCTTTGGGATGGAGTTTTCCTTCTAGTACCTTCTGTAAAGCTGGGTTTGTGGATAGGTACTGTTTGAATTTGTTTTTGTCATGGAATATTTTGTTTTCTCCATCAATGGTTATTGATAATTTTGCTGGGTAAAGTAGTCTGGCCTGGCATCTGTGGTCTCTTAGGGTTTGCAGGATCTCTGTCCAGGCCCTTCTGGCTTTTATGGTCTCTGCTGAGAAGTCAGGTGTAATTCTGATAGGTTTACCATTAAATGTTATTTGGCCCTTTTCCCTTGCAGCTTTTAATATTTTTTCTTTGTTTTGCATGTTTTGTGTTTTGATTATTATGTGGCGGGCAGTTTTTCTTTTCTGGTCAATTCTATTTGGTGTTCTGTAGGCCTCTTGTATGTTTATAGGCATCTCTTTCTTTAGATTGGGGAAATTTTCTTCTATGATTTTGTTGAGAATAGTTTCTGGGCCCTGGAGTCTGATGTCTTCTCTTTCTTCAATGCCTATTATCCTCAGATTTCTTCTTTTCATGGTGTCCTTAATTTCTTGGATGTTTTGTGTCAGGAGTTTTCCAGATTTGGCATTTTCTTTAATGGTTGATTCAATATCTGTGATTGTATCTTCTAGCCCTGAGATTCGTTCTTCCATCTCTTGGATTCTGTTAGAAAAGCTCACCTCTGTGTTGTTCGCCTTCTTCTCTGAGGTCTCACGTTCTCGTTTTTCTTCTGTCTGTGTGTTTATCATTGAATCCATTTTCATTTTCAGATCTTGAACTGATTTTTTGATTTCTTTCATCTGATTTTTTGTATATTCCTGAGTTTCTTCCATTGCCTCTTTATAGGTCTTCAGAGCTTGAACCGTTTTAGTTATTTCTTTCATCTGGTTGTTTGCATTTTCCTGCAATTTTTCCAGTTCCACTCTATGTGCTTCTTTTATGTCTCTCACCTGTTTGTCTGCGTCTTCCTGCATTTGATTACGAATTTTATTTGTTTCCTCCATTATCATCCTCATTACTAAGGATTTGAGGTCATTTTCTTGTATTTCCGTTGTATTTGAGTTCTCTGGGTGGTTTTCTTTGGGATAGCTGGAAACTGGAGACGCCATGTTGTTTTGGGGTTTTTTGCATATGCTTTTTCGTTGTCCTTTAGACATCTTGCCGTCTTTGTTTTTGTTGGGTAGCTTCCAGAGTTGAATGGAGGGTGTCTGACGATAGATTCACTTGTTTTCTTACGATTTCCCTAGGCTGCGAGCTCAAAGCTTCACTGGTGTGGATGTTAGGAGGTTAGCCCTGTTGTTCTGGTCTCTCACAGCCAGTGATCCTCAGTCCCCCTCTGCTGTGGATCCTGCAATTGTTCTGGGTCTCTGAATGAGCGTTGGGTCAGGCCAAGGTATCCACAGCCTTCTGTGTTCCCTGCCAAGTCCAGCCAGGAGCACTGGGACCGAACCACGGGCAGAACTCAGCTAGATTCTCAGGGCCTGAACCGTCTGCCAAGCTCAGCTAGGGATTTTGGGCCCAAAATGCACACAGGGTCCAGCCAGAATTTTTGGGCTGGGACTACGCACCAAGCTCCACTAGGGCCTTTTGGCCCAAAGTGCGTGCTGTGGTCAGTTATTGACTCAGGGCCCGAACTGACCACCAATCTCAGCCAGGAATTCTGGATTCAAACTGCACACTGTGTCCAACCAGAGTCTTAGAGCTGGTGGAACCGAGAGCTCTGTCCAGCCTGTGCCACAGCAGGAGAACTGCGGCTGCTCTGAGTTAGCGCCAGTGGTGGAACAAGTGCTCCGCCCAGATTGTGTCACCGCAGGGGAGCTGCCGCTGAGCTGAGGTGGTGCCTAGGATGGAACCGAGCACGTCACCAAGCCTGCGCCACAGCAGGAGAACTGCAGCTGCTCTGAGTTAGCGCCTGTGGTGAAACCAAGTGCTCCGCCCAGACTGTGTCACCGCAGGGGAGCTGGCGCTGAGCTGAGGTGGTGCCTAGTGTGGAGCAGCGTGCTCAACTAAGCCTGCGCCACAGCAGGGGAGCTATGGCCACGCTGAGTTAGTGCCTCAGGCAGAATTGTTTGCTGGGCCGGGCCAATACCCGGGACTCTGGGGCCGAACTGTCCGCCGAGTCCAGTCTGGGTCCAAAGGCTCCACGCGACCCAAATCCTGCCCCGAGTCCCCTCTCCCGCAGCAATTCCCACCAGCCACCACACCAATCGCCTCCACCGGAAGGCTATGAGCTGCAAACCTCAGCCGCCGCTGCTGGTGCCGCTGGTGCTGCTGCCTCTGCCGCTGCCGCTCCGATCCTACAGTCACCTTTTTTCACTAAAATTGTCATTACACACATATACACACAGACACACAAACACACATGAATGTGCACACACATTCTTACATAAATACAACTTGATCAATCTGTTTAAGGTTACTTCTATGCCTTATTTAATTCTAAATATTGAAAATAATATATAAAAATACCTTCACCCCCAGTAATCCACTATGTCCTATTCAATCAGTTGTTTAAAACACAAAGGATCTTAATACAGTCACAGGAGACTCCAAGACACTGTTGCTAATAGAATTATAAAAAAAATTAAGGGGTTAAGTCGAAAAATAAAATTTCACAGGCATAGCACATCAGAATGAGAGTACTATTTTCCCCTTAACTACCACCTGGCAAAACGATACCTCAACACTAGAAAACATGTTAAGCTTGCTGAAAGGCCTATGAGTCAAATACTTCACCTTGCTTTATAAATGAACGGACTGAAGCTCAGAGAGCTTGTTCTAATTTTGTCTTTGTTTCTGTGTTAAAACCCTTTGAACACAAACAAGTTAGATAAAATGGTTTGATCCAGCTTGAAATCCCAGTTTACATCCCATCATGGAGGGAAAGTTGAAGCAGGACCTTAAATCAAGAACTGAGGCAGAAAAATGTAACCATGCTATTTATCTGCTTCTTGCTCTCAGCAAATGTTTTCCAAACTTGTGGTTTACAGCCAAGCATAAGGATAGTGACATGCAGAGTTGGCTGGGTTAAGAAAAAAAAAAAAAAAAAAAAACAGTGCAGACAACCTCCAAATGATGTTTGGAAGCCAAATTAAACAAAGTCCTCAGTTTAGACTCCACACACAGTTGGTTATAAGTTGTGACAATTTGATGTTAAAAAAAAATCTATCAGAGAAATTAAGTATCCTTCTGAGCACAATAGACCTTCAAATTGGTTAAAAATATTGATATTCTATACTTAAAGATCATAGATATCTGCTAAAGAATAGAAATCAAAAGAAAATTTTGCTTAATAAATACATTTCAAACTGAAAAGCATATTCAATAAATTTTTTTGTTCTCAAGATGATTCCAGTCTCAGGCAGAAACCTGAGAATAAACTTTACTTCATGAACATCTATTATTGTTTATTCTGTGCGTGCATGTTGTTTATTTCAATTAACTCTGACTTTTTCTACAAAGACCGCTCATTTAATCTATGCTCTCCTCTTGCAGGTGTAAATTTGGGATGCCTATAGTCATTGTCATTGGCTTTAGTATTGTCCATGTCTCAAACAATCTACAACTCTCAAATGACCCTCTCAAGATTCAGTTGAGTGTACCAATCCTATGCATTAAAAATATGATTCATTCTACTCAAAGTTCTCTCAATCAAACTTTATTTTATTTATTTTTATTTTTTATTTTTTTTGTTTTTTTGAGACACGGGTTCTCTGTGTAGCCTTGGCTGTCCCAGACTCACTTTGTAGACCAGGTTGGACTCAAATTCACAGAGATCTGCCTGCCTCAGCCTCCCAAATGCTGGGATTAAAGGCATGCACCACCATGAGTGGTACTCAATCAAATTTTAAACTCTTTCATTTGGCATAGAAGAGTTTATAATAAGTATCCATCTTTCTTGCTCCTATTTATAGAAATTTACATAATTTCCAAAAATTTTAGTTTTAAACTAATTTTTATTTGAAACACAACTACATAATTTATGTTATATATTCCTTGTATATATTCCTAAATATAAATAATATATGAGAATATATTATATAGCATATATAATATAAGTAATATAGTATATGTTATATATATTTATAAATACAACATATTCTACTCAATATGTTATTCCCATTTTATGTATATGAATACAGAGTTGAAAATTGGGATTGGATAACTAATCCTGGGTGTTCATCCCTGGGGAAATCTTTCTCCTGCCCTCAGTATTCCTTAGTTGTTTGTATTTCTTTGTCAATGTTGGGGTCTATTGAAGTTTCCCTGTTGATGCCATCATATCAGTTAATGTTGCTTTTGGTCTATTCTTGTTTAAGGCACTAATGACAACTGTGAGATTGTATCTCCTAGAAATATAATAGAATCTATACTAATGAACTCTCAATTTCTAGAAATTCTAAAGTATGATTTATTTACTAAAGAATGTGTTTTCCTTTTTAGAAGCTACAGATTTTTCTTCATATTTTTCTAGCCTCACATGACACAATACTCTTATCATTCAAAAAAGTTTTGGGTCAGAATTGCTTCATGATTATTTATCCTTTCCTGAGTCCAGTAACTAGAAACTATTTTCTATTTTCAAGTACAACAGTATCCTGATATTTCTGGAACACTTAAAATGCTCAAAGCACTCAAGCTATTAAATCTTGACTTTACCTGAAAGATACTGAGCACAGAATCAATGTCCTATAATTATTGATTTCTAGAACCCTAGCAGATAACCAACTATTGAGTTTGGAATAGATATAAAAAAGCATTGAATGAACAAAAAGACTGGGTATGATTAGATCCCGGTTCCAGAAATTAACCATTCTATAAAAACAAAGGAAAACAATTGGAGAAAATCTAAAACATTTCCTGTTATTCAATACTTGATCTTATTTAATTATGGGTCTAATATACCACAGGAAGGATAGGACGATAAGACACAAAATGTGCCATTTTTTTTCTGGTGCTTGATTTAAATTTAATGCATCAAATAAGGACAAGTCTGAATTAAAGTATCTGAGAATTCCCTTGCTGGTCTCTCCTGTTCTTCCAAAGTTGCTTGAAAAGCCAGATTTGAGGGGGTGAGGGTAGGAGGCAGAAAACAAAGCAAAGACTAGGAAATAGGGGATTGGGGGTGAAGTGAGAGATATTCAAAACGGAAAAAGAGAAAATGCAGGATCATTATCAAATTTGATTAAAGGGATTCATTTTTTAAAAAATATGTTTTCAATCCAATTTCTACCATGTGAAATGTTAAGATGTATTTCTAGATTAATTAATGTGTTATACTGCCAATTTTTGATAAACACTTCTCTTCCTGTTATCCATACAATATTAAGATATGCTCATTTCATTAGCATAAGATTGCAAACAGGGTGCTTCCCGGGTCCCGGTAAGTGGTCATTTCCTGAGGATTTTGCAGAGAGAGCTTCTTCAGGATCAGCACCTGAAGACAGATGGTGTTCCTGCCCCTTCAGGCTCACAGTCTTCTATAGGCAAGCTTTGCTCTTCTCACAGGATATAGGGTCTGACAGGAACTTTATCTCAACTCAGGGGTTTCTGACTAAATCGTCCCTCTTTCTTGCTGACTCGATAGTACATTAGAACTGTATCTCATGCAGAGATGTTGAGTGAAATACCATACTGAAGTTAACTCAGGAGCCGGCTTTCAGGAAGAGTACCACCTAACACACACCTCTGCAGATCAGCAAATAGATGAGAGCAAAAGACCATCAAGCATGGGTTCTTTTCAGACATGATAAAGATTTATTATGTATAGATCGCAGTAAAAGCATATTATGTCCAATGGTCTTCATAAATTTCCAAAAATTCTATCAAATGTCTTATTTTCATTATCAGTGAGGTTGCCTCTTAATAATAGCTGAAGCAGATAGTTTCCATTAAATAAAAAGCCTGTTCATATGGAGCAGCAGCTTATAAGTGATTTACAAAAGCTCCGAGTTCAGTGGTTCTTGGTCACCACTATGTAAAACATAATCGAGTCCATGAATTTATGGACATTATTTGTGACCACTTGTCAGCATTTTGGTGTTATAGTGTTTTATTTGTCACTATAAACTGTCTAAGACACTGTTTTATTTATTAATGTTCATTCCCAATTAATAGCAGCTGTTCTAGTTTGCCCCATAGCAAGATTTTTTTATCATTGTTGGAATTAAATATAAAGAACATCTAAATGGTTATTTTTGGTATCATAGTCAGATAATGGTCTCTCTTTTTCTTACACTAGGGTGTTTTGTTTTGTTTTGTTTTTTTGTTTTCCTTTTTGGTTTTTTCTGTCCTGGGCATTCTTTGTAGTCCAGGCTGGCCTTGAACTCACAGAGACCTGCCTGCCTCTTTCTCCAGAGTGCTGGGATTAAAGGCGTGCTCCACCACACCCGGCTTTCTTACGAACTGTTATGACTTACTTCCCTAATGCCCATTATAGTTACTATAAATAATGCCACAAATACAAAATGAATAAAAAAGAAAAAAAAGCACATTTAAAATATAGAAAACCAAAGAGGTCAAGAGGAAGTGATGAACAGATATTCCTGAAACAGACTGGTCAGTTGAATGAAGAAAACCACACTAGAAATGTATGATACTTTGGACAACATGCTCTGCCTAGTTCTGAAGTTGTTGGTACAGTTGGCAAAAGTAAGGTGCATTCTAGGAAGTCATGGAACTAGCACCACCTTAAATGAGGCATTAGACACTATTTGAAATTGGAGATATTTCACAAAGATGGAATACTAACAGAAATCCTGTATCAAATATGTTTCCCTTCGATTACTTTTCTTCAAATCAGAAATATTCTATTAGAAAAATAATTTGTTTTATGTATTAGAAGAGCCACTGTCAGGTAACTGCTGATCTATTGTGATAGTTAGAAAACACCAAGGGAATAAATCATAATGTTTCCTTTGGAATGAAACATACCACTAACCTACCCCTAACATACCACTAACCTACCCCTAACATACCACTAACCTACCCCTAACATACCACTAACATAATACAGGCAGAAGGAGTTTCCAATTAGCATTTGTTAAATTTCTTATTCTGTTAATTCGTGGTCATGATTCAACGAAGAGATAAGTGACCTGAAAGAAAACTGATGAGATCAATATCGTCACTAACATGCTAAAATGCCTTGGAAAATACAAAGCAAAAACAAGTTAAACTATCTCACAGAAAAAAGAGATGATGAAATGATTAAGAAAATTTGAAAATAAGTTATCAGTATAGTATTTAGAGTACGTAGATTATAATAATTTCTTCATCCCAAAAGGCAAGACCAAGTTACTTTTCAAATTGGCTGCATGGAAATGGCAAATAATAAAGAGTCAGATATTTTGACTTCGGTTTACACTTTCTGCAACCCATGTATTTTGAGCAGTACATAGTAATCCACCATGAATACATAATTATCCTGTATTTATAGGGTGTGGACAGTTTCCTTGTTACACTTCCCCAGTAACTATTAGCAAAAAAGAATTGTTATGATGACAAGAGCACATGACAAATCTTTTGTTATGATGAGTGAAAGGTAAATTATGATCAAAACAAAAGTTATAAACTTATAAGCATGAAAGCCAATTTTACATGTTTGGTGCAAGCCTATGACGACAATGAGTCTTAATGTCAAAGGCAGGCAGGATGCAATCTTATTGATATTTGTACACATTCTCCAAGTAAATAAAATATGTATTTGTTTAACTGACAATAGAAAAAAGAAAAAAACACACCATAAGCTCCAACACCACCATCAGAAAAGACGCTGTCCACAAACAATGTGGAGGAAACTTCCTCACAGAACATAGCAATCGAAAATGGGAACGTACCTGGCAATACCCAGTTTACTTCAAAGAGGATGATGAGCATCAAAGAACCTGCTTATGGAGATGGCTTCAAATGTGACAAAAAAGCCACTGGGGAAAATGTCCTCATTTCTACCACAGATAGAATTCTGCCTAAAAAAAGAGCAAGCCTGGATGTGGCCATCCAAACTCTGGCAAGACAGGGTAAGAAAGTCCTCAATAGTTTCTGCCTCACAAATATATCTGTCGGATATATTGGGCCAGAAGGCTGAGGACGATGTTCCAATGTTACAGAGTATTTTGGGTGACTATTCAGGTAACAAACTCATTTTTAAAGATACTAATCTCATTCCCAGTATGTTCAGAGAATAAATTTTATTTCCTCTCAAGTCTCTGATAGGGTTGAAGACCAGATAGTCTAGTTTTACAATTAAGCTTAGTTGTTTAGGGGATAAGGTGTTTTTAGGTCTAGGTAGATGTTTTAAGTTGATAATGACAAGGTATGGTAGATATTGATTTACATTCAGAATTTTAAATGCACTTAGATAGGGAAGATGTCTTCTTCAAGGCTGTCAAATACAAATAGCAAAACACTAAGAATGTAACATTTATATAATTCCTTTGTGTTATGATTCTTCTTGCTATAGGTATTTTATTGTATATATGTGTAATAATCTAACTGTATATGTAAAAAATTTTAAAATATTTAATAAAACAGGATGTATATGTATTTACATGCACACTATACATGTATGTATACGTATGAAAGTATCACATATCATCTCATAAAAGGAAATACACACATATGTTCACACCCACACACATACACACACATGCACACGAACACACATATACACACAGTATACAAGTTAATATAGTCACATGCACAGTAGAAAAGAAAAATACCAAGAAATAGCCAAATCTCATTCAATGCTTGGTAATAAATATTATTAAAACGGTAAATGAAAAATAAGCCTTTTTTCTTGTCTGAAATAAATTATGGGTGGTTCATAGATCCATCAGATTTTAAATTAAAGGGTTAAAAGCCTAAAACATGATTTTATTTTATCTTATTCTTTTGAAACCAATTTTTAAAAGAATATGTTCTGGTTACAGATTTCCAAGATTCTTGCCATTTCCTCACCTACCCAAATCCACACCCTTTCTTTTTTCTCACTCATTAGGATACAAGCAGGCTTCTAAATAATAATAATAATAATAATAATAATAATAATAATAATAATTAATAATAATAATAATAATAATGTTAGATAAAGTAAAAACAAACAAACCAGTATAGGAATAAACAAACAAACAGAAGAGTCAAACAAAAATATCAAGAAACACTTATAGATTCACACACTACACATATACTTGCATACATATAAATCACATAAAAACACAAAACTAGAAACTGATATATAAGCAAAGGACCTGTAAGGCAAAAGAAAAAAGAGTAAATCTTGGCAAACATTGTGAGACAAAACAAAACCTGAAAAGCCACTGATTTCCTTCGATGTTGGTCTTGTACTTCTGGGAATGTGGCCTTGCCTTAAGACTAGTTTGTCTAGCATGACCGATGTATATATGAACTCTCAGTGAGGGTAGCAGCATTCACAGAGCCAGCACATGTCTGGACCTGATGTGTTCCATGTATTGAAAGGGGAAGAGGACACAATCCTACATCATTAACTTTTTAAAAATTTGACTTAAAGATTTTCATACATTATTGCTTCCATAAAATTAGCAGAATTAGTCCCCTTCAACTCTTTATCAGTATTTCAAATTATAACTGCATACATGATTCATAATACTGTCTGCCAACTTAACAAGATCTAGAAACACCAAGATTTCACTTCTCTGGGAAAGTCTTGCCATGTTAACCCACCTTGATTTAGCCTCTGTAATGTCTCTCATAGATAATCTATGTTGGGTTCCCTGAGTGGTGAGGTTCCAGCCTGATTAGGGTGCCAGCATTCCACAGATCAGGGTAATAGGGTACAGAAGGAGGAGGGTACTGACTGAGCAAAAGCTTTTGTTTGTCTCAGATTTCTGGTTGTGGACGCAATGTAAATAGCTGGCTCCTACTTTGTCTAATACGATTGTTAAGTGGCCCTTTTCAGGTATATCATCACTATAATGACACAGGTAGCTTATAATTTAGGAGTGAGCCACCAACAAACACAAAATACTTATGAATTTAGAAATATTCTTTCAGATTGTATTTTTTATGGGAGCATTCCAAAAGTAGTTTGCATTAGATTTCATTATTTATTATATCTCATATGGAATTTACATTGTCCTTTGAAAGTATTTTCTGCCATTGGAAAATTTGTCCAAATTTTAATAATGTATATGATTTTACTCTAGTGTGCATTCTTAGCAGTAGACAAGGTAAAGATGTATGAATATCTATTCAAGAGGTTTGTCACCATAGTGTATCATTTTATAAATGTTAATTTAACTTAGGAGATTAAGGTCCTTCCATAAGTTATGAGTTGGCAGGATTATTGCTTTCCTGTTTTCATAGTAATATCCTCCTGTCTTCTACATTTAGAGTTACTGTGCAGTGTGAGTTGCTTCGTGTTTGTCAAAAGAACTGGGTGAACTCAAGGCTATCCTAGAGGTTGGTAGACTTTGTCCCAGTGTGGATTCTTTCCTGGATTCTGAGGGATCTGATGTCATTGTAGGCCTTTCTGTTTTGATTACGTACAGAGGGCACAAAAGATTTACCTCTAGTCTGTCTTCACTCATACAATGAAATGCCACTGGAAGAAACAAAAATCACTCTACACCAATTGAACACAATGACTTTGGCACTTTCTGTTATGTCGAAGAAGAAAGTTGGAATCACTGAATGCTGTATCATCTAAGTTGACTCACCAAAGACAGAAAATAAAAATGAGGCTTTCCCTAAATTGCAGACATATATATAGACTTTCTATTCACTGTGAATTCTTAATACCTTCTGGAGGAACTAAAAACACAAGAGGCTTTCCTCTATTGCTTAGATACATAGCATTTCCTTCCCCTATGAGTTTGTTCATGTCTTTGAAAACTGCTCAAAGAATTGCAAACTTTTAAACATTGCTTTCATCCATAGGGTTTTTTCCCACTGAGAGTTCTTCCATGTATTTGAATATAACTGTATCCCCTAAAGGTTATCCAAGAAGCCTTATTTCTTGTCTTCAGTGTGAGCTTTTTGATGCTTCTGAAACCATGAGGGATAACCACTTTGACACAGCTTTTATTTGTGTGGCTTATTTCCATAATCCTGACTCTCATGTGGCTTGTGTCATATGGAAGCAGTGAGGGGTACTCAGGATGAAGTACAAGCGAGAGCTTGTCCAAACACTCAGCTTTCACCTGCTTACCATTCTAGAAGAGCTTTGGTGTTGACAATAGGATCTTGAGTCAAGTTGAAGCTTTCAGTGCCCGCCTTTTTTACATTCACAGTCACTCAACCACCAGATATAGTTTGCCCTAGATTTCTGATAGTTCTTCTCAGGGGTCTGCTCATCTTTGTTTCTGTGCAGTGGACAGGTTCATGAACACTTCAGACCTAACTTCTCAAAGAAGTTCTCTTGAGAAAGACTAGCAAAGGTTATTGTTCTAAGGGTAGTATTCAGAGCCACATTCTCAAATGTCACTGACTTTATTCTTGCTTTTTGCGTACCCATTGTCCACACAGTGCATTTTGATGTCTTTGCAGATCATATAGAAAAAGATGCAGAAATACCTGGGGCCACATTCAACAGCTAAGACAAGGCCACACACACACACACACACACACACACACACACACACACACACACACACACACATGACTATGCTAGTCATTTTCATATATGAGTACATAATTAAATTTAGAGGTGTGTGGGTCTGTGTGAGTGCATGTGCACATTTGTGTGTCTACATGTAGGTGCATGTGTGTTTGCGTGTGTGCATGTGTGTTTGTGTGTGTGTGTTTGTTACTGTATACTCTATTATTTTGACTAAGTAGCATATAAATACAGATCCTGCCTATCTCAAAATGTGCTGAATTGAGTATATGATACAAGTCTGGCCCCAGAGTCTAGCAACCATCCTTCACATCATCTTGGAAAACTGGTATGCAACAATCAGAAATTTGGTTAATATAATATAAGTGATTTTTCAATAATATCACTGTAATTTCAAAGATAATTCTCAATTCAACCAATGTAAGTTCTCAATTCTGCAGTAAGGCAGGCCACAATAAATAACACTTTGATCTCCATAAATTCTCAGTGATTTTATTTTGCTCATTCCTGTCCTCATAAAATATTGAAAGATCAGTCACTTTCCTCTGAGGAGGGCAAAAAATGAAAATAAAAGTTGACTTGGTTAGGAAGCTTTGAACATAGAAACATGAAAGAACTCTCCTAAAATGATACTTAAGAAAGCTCCACATTATGGAAACTTAATAGGGAAGGAAAAATATCTTTCAAATAATGATGCCTACACATGATGTCTATATAGAATCAATAATTCTTTTGTAAAGTAGTTTTGCTAAAGACCAACCCAAAAGATGACTATCACTGCAGGGCCACCAATCAAATTACTAGAAACAGGAGACTATGTATTCACACCCACTGTGTGTTGAGCAACTGTGCTGGAACAGAGTAATCCAGAACCTATTTGATTTTGAATATTTTGAAAGTGAGCATGAACACACACACACACTGCAAACTGGATTTAATTCTTTGATAGTGACCGAGAGACAGAAGTTGTCCTGAGTCCATTGTGAGCTTTTCTTCCTGAGGCTAACCAGCTCCTTAAACTGTGGCTATTTTGTTTGTAATAAGCTGACAGTCTTAGACTTCATCTGTTCTGCATTGTCTCCAGAGCCCAGTATTAACTTGGTATATCAGTAAATATTTGAGGGTAATAATTCTATGTATACCATTCAACAATAAAGTACCTATCCCTCAGTTGTGATGCCCTAGCTTCAAACCATGATATTGCAACAATGGTAATAATATGGGACAATTTAATAAAATAAACCTGAGAGACATGAGATAGACAGGCCTGAGTTGTTTCAGGTTGGCCCAGTATGTTTTAGATTGATGCTTTGCTTTAAAATGTATGCACATCTTCTTGAAAAATACAACCAAGGAAAGACAGTGGGTTCTAGCCCTCACAGCAAACTGTTCTGTCATGAGCCATTTGCTTTCGTTTGTTTGATTGTTCTTTTTGCAGAGAAATTTTTTATGTTTTACATATACATTTAAATTATTTCACAAATATACAATAAACTACTTACAGCAAGGAGAACCATGAAACAATCATGAATTATATAAATGTTAAATTCATAGTGTCTTGGTTATTTGAATTTGACAGCCTTGAGGAAAACATCTTTCCTATCTTGGTGCATCCAAAATTCTCAATATAAGTCAATATCAATTATATCTCATCTTTATAAACTTAAAACATCTATCTAGACCTATAAACATCTTAAACTCTAAACAATTAAGCTTAATTGTAAAGCTAAACTATCAAATATTCAACCCCATTAGAGACTTGAGAAGAAATAAGCCATTTGCAAAGGCTCTCTGTCCATATGCACTGCTCTTGTGCTCTCTCCTCCAGAATAAGAATCACATAGATGGCTGAGAATGTGATTAAACAATATGTTCTGGCAAGTATACACTTAAGGTCTTCAGACTTTCAGAAAAAATACACTGTGGCCCCTAGGCTGAGAGTTGATTGAGGCTACAGTGTTGTTCCTGTGTTAATGTCAACATTATTTCCTGAGAGGACCTTCTGCTTTGTTTTCCCATGCCTGAGATGTGTATAAATTGAACTGGTTAATAAAGTCAAAAGGCTCTCGGTATTGACTGCAAGCCCTCCCAAGTCTATCCTCTGTTTCTGGCTATTTCTTGCTTCAGTTTCCTATTTCTGTTATTTTATCATTTCTCAGAGATCAAGGGTCTGTTCGATATTGTCATAACTGCCTCTGGCTCTTTTCTATATGATAAAATAAAATTTTAGAACCACATTGCCTTGTAGTACCACATTTAGCAAGAATTAGAGCAGAAGATGGTCACTCAGTGTTTACCTTGTGAAGGATTTTAACAAAAAATATTGAAGGTTTGCATCTGCCTGATTTATGATCTCATAAGAAATTCTAAGCAATTCTTAAAAATTACGATGATACATGTATTTGGCAACATAAATACCAGCAGAAGTAGCTGAGTTATTATAAAATGTTTCCCTAATTTAAAGGAAATTAAAGTTGGGGAAAGGGTGGCCATGAAGAAAGCATTCTCTTCCTCTTTTTTAGAGTCCTTGAAGAGCATTTTAAATTTCAAATTTTATGTTGAGATAGCCTTAATTTAAAAACTTTAAATACAATTACTATAGCATTAACATTAATTAATACTAATATTCAAGTATTAGCAAAATTTCCTAAACAATTTCCTAAATTTCCTAAAACAGTTACTTAAGTATGTATCAGGTCAAATTTTTCATATAAACCACAACATGATTAGATCTTTCATCATTATTCTGATGAATTATTGGTATTATCATCTCTATTACATAAGTAAAGATATTAAACCTGGAAACAAACAAACAAACAACAACCTGTCAGCTTCCTGTAGTTCAAACCCCAAGAGCTTCACATGCAACATTCATTATAAGTCCCATCCTAGAACAGCCATTTGCTCTTAGTGTTCAGTAGTGTTTGGCGACTGGATTACAGCTTAATACTCTCTCCTGAGACTTATTTTTTTTTTTACATTTTTTTATTAATTTATTCATATTACATCTCGATTGTTAGCCCTTCCCCTGTTTCCTCCCATTCTTCCCTTCCTCCCACTTCACTCCTTCTCCCCTCCCCTATGTCTGTGATTGAGGGAGACCTCCTCCCCCTATATATGCTCTTATAATATCGAGTCTCTTCTTGGTAACTTGCTATCCTTCCTCTGAGTGCCGCCAGGCCTCCCAGTCCAGGGGACATGGTCAGAAAAGGGGCACCAGGGTTCCTGTGAGAGTCAGATCTCACTCTCCACTCAACGGTGGAGAATATCATGTTCGTCGGCTAGGTCTTGGTAGGGGTTTGAAGTTTAGTGCCTATATTCTCCTTGGCTGGTGCCTTAGTTTGAGGAGGACCCCAGGACCCAGATCTGCCTGTCATAAAGTTCTTCTTGTAGGTTTCCAGGACCCTGTGGGTCCTACTATTTCCCTATTCTTCCATGCTACTCTCGCCTAAAGTCTCAATAGGATGTCCTCTCCTCTGACCCACTTTCTTGGTAAGTAAAGTTTTCCATGGTATGTATCCCTTGGACTAGTGTTTTGATATAAGTGAGTATATACTGTTTGACTTTTTTTGCTTCTGGGTGAACTCACTCATTATGATAATTTCTAGATCGATCCATTGGTCCACAAATTTCGGAAATTCCTTGTTTTTAAATAGCTGAGTAGCATTCCATAGTGTAAATGTACCACAACCCTTCATCTGACAAAGGTTTAATATCCAAAATATATAAAGAACTCAAGAAATTAAACACCACAAAACCAAACAACCCAATTGCGAAATGGGGCTTGGAACTTAACAGAGAATTCTCAACAGAGGAATATCAAATGGCCGAGAAACACTTAAAGAAATGCTCGTCCTCGTTAGTCATCAGAGAAATGCAAATCAAAACGACACTGAGATTCCATCTTACACCCATCAGAATGGCTAAGATCAAAAACTCAAATGACACCACATGTTGGCGAGGATGTGGAGAGAGAGGAACACTCCTTCATTGATGGTGAGAATGCAAACTAGTACAACCACCATGGAAAGCTTTCTGGCGCTTTCTCAGAAAAATGGGAATAGGGCTTCCTCAAGACCCAGCTATCCCACTCCTTGGAATATATCCAGAAAATGCCCTACCACACAACAGGGACATATGCTCAACCATGTTCATAGCTGCTTTATACATAATAGCCAGAACATGGAAACAGCCTAAGTGTCCCTCAGTAGAGGAATGGACTGAGACTTATTTTTAACTTTACTGTGGAGTTTATAATTTGAGCCAAAGCCTTCTAACGCTGGACTATTACTAACCAGCAAAGTCATCCTAATAAGCCAATAAAAAAGAAAAGAAAGCATGCAAAAGACTAAACAATCATTTTAAAACTAAATATAGTCATTTAAATTCACATCCAGCCTATGTTGAAATCTTTACTATGATAAACAACATTCATCAACAAATACAAATATGACTTTCCCAATCTCTTTGGCTACAACAGTCTGATATTGCATTTAAGTATCATTGTTTTTCAGGTTAATTATTTAGAAGTGTTTTAGGGGGGCATATCTCATGACATAATTAGCTTTGTTAATGTTTTCACACTTATAATAGAAATACCTCTGGTTTATATTGTTTAGCCTTATTATAAACTATGTATGTTAAAACAGAGTATGAAAAAATTCTAAAATGTTTTTTTCCAGCAAAATCTTCACTATTTCAAGTGGGAAGGAGATGTTGTATAGCCATTAACCTAGATTGGATGCCACGATGTCCATGCTCCTGGGGTCACATGTATTAGACTATCAAGAATCTACTGCTTTTGAGAGAGGAATTCAGTCTAATAGTAGTGAAAGCTGTTTCTTATATTCAAAGAGTATGCTGTGAATGGCTTCTAATGCTCTATGTATTTCAAATGATTTTAACCTCCCAATTCATTGTAACAGGCAGAGGCACAAAGGTGCAAAGAGCATGAGTCACTTCACTGAGTCTGTACCACTAATGACCACAGTCAAGAGAGTCACATCTTGTCACACCAGCGGTAGCCTTTGTGATCCCAAAATGCCTCTCAGAAGTAAACTGAAACTAGTGAAATAAGCCACATTCACTTGATTTTTAGGACTGTAGTCCTTTGGCTCTCTAAGCCTCATTTCTTCATCTCTAAAATTGAGTGTACAATAATACTTAGGTGACTAAATGTCAATGTATGTGTGAGCAATTTATAAGCATCTAAGGCATATAAAAACTGTTTATTTTGAAAGGAAGCAATTCTAACAAATGGCATTTTCCGAGACATGAATTAGAAACATAAACACAGACCAACAGAAGCAACAGGAATGTGTTTCTAACTTCTGACCTCTGTGCCTCCACAGAGCTGAACTGAAAAGTCTTACAATTAGGGACAATTGGATGGCAGCATGCATGGCAGTGGGGATTGCAGAATGTGGTGAGACCCATCAAAAAACTCACCTATACGCAATCGAAATTGAGAAAGTAGAGAGGCAATGAGACCTAGACTTAATAGGACAAATGTAATTAACCGAATATTAAGTCTTCCTTCCCACAGGACAACAATGAAGATTGGCCTTTAACAAAATAGTATAATTCAGTGAAAAGTCACAGAGGTGTGGTGTGTATAATTCAGAAATGAAGGCGGCCAGGAGAGTCACCGGAGAGCCCACACTCCTGAACACTGTGCTGCCTCTGTTAGGCAGTGAATTACACAGTAACATATTTTTCCATAATCCACATATTTTCTAATATAGGAATTATGGGTTTTGAAGGTCCAAGGAGGCCATCAACTTTGTAATGAAATGTAACCTTATAACAAATTAAAAGCCTTTCAAGGTCAAGAGGAAAATCTGTTTCCAAGGATTTCTGGCTTCCAGCTGTATTTTAAATCAAAGGCAAAATTTAAAAAATATATATTACTTGAAAAAAGTGTTAGGTCTTTTAATCACCGAAAACTCAAATCTTAATACTTAGTTAATTAGTAGCTGGCACATCAAATGCTGTATGATGCCAGAGCTGGTACAAAACAGAGTATTTATAAAATGACTTGTGAGTAGGTAAAGAAGCTTTTTAAGTAAACAGAGATCAGTAAGACTCTCTATTGCACTGGGTTTCTAAATATACCAAAATTTTATCTAGGTTGCACAGAGGATTTATATCAATTCTACAAGATTTGTAATCATTAATAGATGTTTCTACCACTATACTGCTAAAGCCTTGAGCTTGCAATTAAAGGAAGGGAAAATAGTGGGAAGTTCAATATTTGTCTGTTGAGCCAGTGTATGTTGAATTCAAGGTCCACAAATAATAAAATCTATTTTGAATAATTTTTAGAACCATGTATCCTTAGTTTCTTTATACACTTGCTGCAATTTCTTTAATTTTTTTTATTAATTTATTTTTGTTATATCTCAATGGTTATCCCATCCCTTGTATCCTCCCATTCTTCCCTCCCTCCTATTTTCCCCTTACTTCTCTCCCCTATGACTGTTCCTGAGGGGGATTACCTCCCCCTGTATATGCTCATAGGGTATCAAGTCTCTTCTTGGTAGCCTGCTATCCTTCCTATGAGTGCCACCAGGTCTCCCCCTCCAGGGGACATGATCAAATATGAGGCACCAGAGTTCGTGTGAAAGTCATACCCCACTCTCCACTCAACTGTGGAGAGTGTTCTGCCCATTGGCTGGATCTGGGTAGGGGTTTAAAGTTTATCGCCTGTATTGTCCTTGGCTGGTGCCTTAGTTTGAGCGGGACCCCTAGGCCCAAATCTGCTTATCATAATGTTCTACTTGTAGGTTTCTAGGACCCTCTGGATCCTTCTACTCTGCTATTCTCCCATGCTTCTCTCATCTAGAGTCCCAATAGGATGTTCTCCCCTCTGTCCCAGTTTCCTGGTAAGTGAAGGCTTTCAAGGGACATGCCCCTTGGGCTAGTATGCAGATATAAGTGAGTATATACCATTTGAGTCTTTCTGCTTCTGGGTTAACTCACTCATTATGATCATTTCTAGCTCAATCCATTTGTCCACAAATTTCTGGAATTCCTTGTTTTTAATAGCTGAGTAGTATTCTATAGTGTATATGTACCACAGTTTCTTTATCCATCCTACCAAAAGCAATCTACAGATTCAATGCAATCCCTATCAAAATACCTACACAATTTTTTTAAAGACATTGAAAGTTCAATTCTGAACTTCATATGGAAAAACAAAAAACCCAGAATAGCTAAAACAATCTTGTACAATAAAAGATCCTCTGGAGTAATCTCCATACCTGATCTCAAACTGTACTATAAAGCAATAGTAATTAAAACAGCATGGTACTGGCACAGCAACAGGCTGGTTGATCAGTGGAATCAAATTGAAGACCCAGATATGTATCCACACACATATGGTCACATGATTTTTGACAAAGAAGCCAAATCCATTCAATGGAAAAAGGATAGCATCTTCAACAAATGGTGCTGGTCTAACTGGAGGTCTATGTGTAAAAAAAATACAACTGGACCCATATTTGTCACCTTGCACCAGCTGCAATTTTTAAGAATTCAGAATATTAAAAGTTAGTTCAATAGACACTAAGTGTTTTGCCTTCATGAAATCTAGTGTATGCTCTATATTTTCTTAAATCTCGTGTGTTCATCCTGAAATTCAATGTTCAATAACAATAATTTTAAGAAACTGTAAGGACAGATGGAAAACTTCTTAACTAGTCATGCAGGAGGAAGCCTAGAAGCTTAGAATGCTAAAAGCTGCAGGAAAAGCAAATTTCCAACTCCAAAAATTGTGCCCTCAGAACCCACTACACTTAACTTCAAAGGTAAATTGTAGGTGATGTAAAGAGAGAAATGTAGACACTTAGAATAAACAAGAACAGATTCCTGGGGGTTCACTTTTTCACTATCAAATATGTATTGTAATGGGGAATGGACTCCTTTTCAAAATTTGTTGTAATCTTTCCTCTGATACCTATGCAAACAGTATTTTAAACTGTGCATATCTTGAAGTATGAGGAATGGCTTAATAACTAAATGCTTAATTTGTGAGTGTGAAAATCTGAAACTTTTCTAATAGTTTCATTGGGCAATGTTTTGTAAGTCTCTACTCCTTGTTACTGCATTAAGAGTGGAAAGATTTCAAGTTTAGGAAAACTGAGTTTTTTAAAAGAAGTATTGAATATAACATTTTAGCCACAAACACAAGATTTTTTTTCTTTCAAACAGACTGAATACGTGTAAGAGATTATGATGAAGTCTGCTAATTGAGTACTCCTCCCTGTCAGTGTGCAACAATGAATTAGGAACAGGAAACAAGATGTAGATTAAATTACATACCTATCTGTCATAATACATTATTCTGATTTATGCTATTTTTCTGGACACTGGTCTTTATTGTATTTTCCAGTAAGGAGGGTTTTAAACAGTAGAGTTTTCAGGGGAGTAACTTTTTGAGTTATCTTAGATAGATAATTTACCTTAGCTTAATCTTCTCCAGACAAAACAAAGAAGTCTCATCCAGTTTCCCTCCCCTTTTGATTTAGTGCTGGCCTTTGGGATATGCACAAGGTATCTGTGGATCATCCAACATTTCCATTATTTAATTTAAGTAAAATGAATGCATATTTTCTATTTATGACAACATAAGCTTATTAATGTTCTCCTTTCTGTTCTGTGTCTTTCTTTCATTGCCCATTTTATAGTTCTCAAAGATTAAAAATGACAAATAAATAGTTCTGATTTGAAAGGAGATATTATGCCAGAGTTGGATACTATTAATTATTGGATCAAACAAATATATACAAGGCTTAGAATTTGTAAGCCATTTGAAAGGAACTTTTTATCCATGATCATTGGTTGTAACTGTCCATTTGACATTATCTAGAATCATCTGGGAAAAGAATCTCAGCGACAGATCATGTGGCTGCAGTTGGCCTTGTGGACAACTCTGTTGGGATATTGACTTGATTGAGATGGGAAAAATCATCCCAGTGTCTGTAGCACCATTTCTTGGGTTTGCTTCTAGGGATGAAGCAAGAGCTGAGAAGCAGCCAAGCATGCTTCCACAGTCTCATTGCTAGTTGATTCTTGTTCCTGACTTGTCTAAGCATTGTAAGCTCAAAACACATTTTCTTTTTAAAATTTCCTTTTTCAGAATATATTACCACATCATCGAGATGAAAGTAGAACATCCTCCAAACTATAATATGTTTGGAGCAATGCTGTACCGATTTAATGTTTCCAATTCCTACAACTCAAGTTCCACGATTATCAAGTTCCATTATTGACAAATACAAAAGACTAACAGGTTCAAATAGACATTTTGGTATTCAAAGTCAAGCTTTTCAAGCCATAGTATATGTGTTTCTAACTCCATTTTTGCTTCTACAAGTAGATAACAGTAGCCATCATTTTGTAGGTCTGGAAATACTAAAAAGCCATATAGAGACAACACAGTATTTAATAAACAGCTATTTTATTGTAAATAGTTTATATATAGCATCTACTGTTATCTTAAAATGTGTCCTTAGAATGCATCTTCCCTCCTATTACTTATAATAGATTTTATATTTTACAAGGAAGATGAAGTATGTGGGAACAGAAGTACTTATTAATGTTCACTGGAAGTAAACCGAATAGGCAGTATTTTGAGTCAGATTGTTTTGAAATTTAGAACACAAACAAAAACTCATAAGAAATCAGTTATTTTCTCTCACATGTCCTAGTCTTTTGTGATGAAGTTAACACCCTCCAAGTTTTACCATGTCCTTATATCAAAGGCCTTTTTAAAAACAACCCTTCTGGGATCTTTTCTTCCATTATGCAAAAGTTTTCCTTACTTCCTCCACAACTATGACTACATTGAGATAATTCTAAATACTTTTATTATCTGCTCAATTATTCCTGATGTTCTTGTTCTACCATCATTTCCCCCTTTTCACTTGATGGACTTTGTTTCAGTATTTGATTCAATAACATTATATCTTGATTTATTATTTATTCATGTTTCTGCTTGTTATTAAATCTGTAGTGTGAGGCAACATGAAACAGGCTGATTGATAATAGATATGCTTGTTCTCTTGTAACTACAAAATAAAAAAATATAAATCTTTTTTCACTGGAAATGTAGCCTTCATGTGTTTTAATTGAATTCTAGAAAAGCTAGACTGGTCACAAAATGCATAGCATCTCTAAAATCATGTCAGTGGATATTTTGCATTCTACAGTGGTACAAAAATTTGCAATGGAAGATTATAAAATGTTTAATTTAATTAATGCTTGAAAGAAACTTAAAATCTATTTTTGTCATTGCCTGTTCTCCTTTCTCACGATTTGTTGATTAAATCACTTCCTTGTGCTCTTCTTTTTAAAATGTGTTAATGGAATGTGCTTTCTATTACATAAAAATATACATATTTAAATATTATATAGAGAACATTCTTTCACAGCTGAACAGCTTTTAATTCAAAAGAACTTATAAATTAAATTAAATTTTGATGTAATGACTATTATATTTTTAATAAATATAAATTTATTAAAAATTCATATTTTCTCAATAAACAAAGAAGGAATAAATCAATTGTAATAATGTTATTGAAACTAAATGACCATTTATTTTGTTGTAGTTCTAAGTAGATAATATCTTAGTATTGTTTATCTTTATTTTCTAGAAATATTAAAATATTCCAAAGTTAATATTTAATTAATTAAAATAGGAATAGCTGTATATCATGTAGTGTCTTAAATGTGATAAAATATTTAACAATACAACAATACATGCTTATTTAGCTAGACAGCATGGCTGTAGATGCAGGGAACATAAGCATTAGATTTTATAATAATATCTACTATGAAATTTGGATTCTTAAAGAGAGTGTTGGGAGGAAAGGCCTGGAGTGTAGAAACTCTTCATGTTAGAGTCACCTGGGTGTAAACCTAAAGCATGCTTTTATTTGACATGTCAGCGTGAACTAGCTCCACAATTTTGTGTGTTTCTGTCAACACGTATGCATAATAAAGATAACTCAGAACCATTGACTTAATCAAAAGACTGATAAAAACATTATCTACAGAAAATAAGACAAGACTTCATACATAGTAATAGTGTGAAAACTCCATGTTGGGATTGTCATAAAGATCATATTGGACATTAGGAATATATCTCGAGGTTTTATGTATCTTTTAAGGAAAGTACATCAAGCTCCATAGAAAAAATATTTGTAGTGCTTGACTGACATCTGCAAACTAAGAAAGGAGATTCAGTATTGTAGAAAAGCATTCTAGCTTAGTTGCCTTTCTTTATATGAAAAAAATCCACACTCTCAAATTAATGGGCATCAAACCACTCATGGAAATGGGCTTCAAATGTGGTTTAGTTGCAGTGTGCTACTGAAACTGTATTGTCTGTATTTAAATGTCCTCTAAGGGATTCAAGATGGTGGCACCCAGTATGCACTGTAACTGAACAACAGGACACCAGTAAGAACTGACCAATAATTAGGTCTGTGATGGACCCCCAAGTTCCAAAGGGCTATCTTTCCCAGGGGAAACAAGGAACCACATTGTGGGAAAAAAAATCTCTGTCCAAACCCCAGGTCTCCCAGCAAAAACCTGGGAGAAATGCCAGGGCTCCCACTGGTGCTCCCTCAGCTTCAGGCCTTCTGGTACCTGGGGGGCACAGTTCCAACCAGAAGTGCCTACTATCTTCCTGAAATTTTTTTCCAGATACCACAGCTTATGGGCCCCCACCTCAGACCCTCTCTTGACTTAGTTACCTTCCAGGACAGTGATATATGTCATACCTCAAGTGTGCAGTACTACCACTATGCCACAAAATTTGAACATGTAAATGATATGAACAATTTTCTTGATAAATTCCACTTATCAATGTTGAATCAAGTTCAGATAAACAAATTAAATAGTCCTATCTCCCCTATGGGAAGAGACGCAGTCATCAAAAATCTCCCAACCAAAAAGAGTCCAAGGCCAGATGGATTCAGCATAGAATTCCACTTGATTTCAAAGAAGAACTAATACCAATTTTCTTCAAATTATTCCACAAAACAGAAACAATAGGATCATTAGCAAATCTATTCTATGAAACCACAGTCACTTTGATGCCTAAGCCACACAAAGATGCTACAAAGAAAGAGAACCACAGACCAATTTTCCTTATGAACACTGTTGAAAAAATACTCAACAAAATACTCACAAACGGAGTCCTAGAACACATTAAAAATATATTCCACTATGACCAAGTATGCTTTATCCCAGGCATGCAGGGTTGGTGCAATATATAAAAATCCATCCATAAAATCCAACATTTAAAAAAATGAAAGAGAAAACCCACATGATTATCTCCTTAGGTACTAAAAATATTTGAAAAAATCCAACACCCATTCATGTTAATGGACTTGGAAAGATCAGGGATAAAAAGTGCATACCTAAACATAGTAAAGTCAATAAACAGCAAGGCTATAGCCAACATCGAAATAAATGGAGAAAAACTTAAATCAATTCAACTGAAATCAGGCACAAGACAAGGGTGTCCTCTCTCCCTCCCTCTCTCTTCTCATATATATATATATATATATATATATATATCTTGAAGTCCTATCTAGCACAATAAAACAACTAAAGGGGATTAAGGGGCTACAAATTGGAACTGAAGAAGTCAAATTATCTCTTTTCATGGATGATATGATAGTACACATAAGTGACCAAAAAAATTCTATGAAGGACCTTGTACAGTTGAAAAACATCTTCAAGAAAGTGGCTTGATACAAAATCAACTAAAAAAAGTCAGTAGCCCTTCTGTATACAAATGACAAACTGTTTAAGAAAGAAATTAAGAAAACAAAAACCTTCACAATAGCCAAAAGAAAAAAAAACATAAAGTGTCTTGGTGTAACTCTAATGAAGCAAATGAAAGACTTATATGAAAAATACTTCAAGTCTCTACAGAAAAATTTGAACAAGAAATAAGAAAATGGAAAGATCTCCCATTCTTGTGTATCAGGAGAATCAACATAGTAAAAATGACCATCTTACCAAAAGCAATCTACAGATTCAATACAGTCCCTATCAAAATACCTACACAATTCTTTGAAGACCTTGAAAAATTAATTCTCATCTTTGTATGGAAACACAAAAAAGCTAGAATAGCTAGAACAATACTGAGGAATATCTATCCCTGATCTCAAGCTGTACTATATAGAACAACAGTAATAAAATGGAATGGTACTGGAATAGAAATAGGCTACTTGATCAATAGAGTTGAATAGATGATCCAGAAAAAGACCCACACATCTATGGACACTTGATTTTTAACAAAGAATCTAAAACCATACAGTGGAAAAAAGATCGCTTCTTCAACAAATGCTGCTAGTTTAACTAGATATCTACATGTAGAAAACCTCAAGGCCATGTAGACTATATACATCAACAGAAATTCAGACACACTAAATCTGTTAGAAGAAACAGTGGGGAAGAGCCTTGATCTCATTGTCATATGAGAAAACTTCCTGAAGAGAAGACTAACAACTTAGGCTATAAGACAAAGAATTAATAAATGGGATCTAATGAAACTGAAAAACTTCTGTAAGGTGAAGGACACTATCAACAGAACAAAAGGACAGCCTACAAACTTGGAAAAGATCTTCACCAACCCTCTTCTGACAAAGGACTATTATCCAAATTATGTAAAGAACTCAGACAACCAACCCTTTCCCTCAGTATCGAACCTGGCTGCTTTGTGTGGAACCAAGTATTAGAGAGAAGGCATCAAGTCCTTAGCCCCCGTGGCTCCTATTTGTTCCCATTATTCCCTTTGAGGCCAGACTAACTGGCCACACCATTATTTACAGCAGTGTGGCAAGGAGTATTTGAGGGGCTTTGAACCTGGCTTGCCAGGGAAGAAGTAGGGGTAGACAGAGATGTCATTCCTTCTGGGATGTCTCCCAGCAGGCTCTACCCCTTCCATGCCCCACCCTACACCCACCAAAAAGTAAAACAACAAAAAAAATCAGAATGGTTTTCACTGTCCATTGCTTTGTGTTTTAATAAACAATTTGCAGTGAAAAAAAGAAATTAAATACCACCAACCAAATAATCCCATTAAAAAGGTGGTACAGAGCTCAACAGAGGAATTCTGAAGGCATAAAAACACTTAAAGAAATACTCAACATGCTTAGTTAACAGGGAAGTGTAAGTCAAATGAATTTGAGATTCCATCTTAGACCTATCCAAATGGATAAGATCAAAAACTCAAGTGACAGCCAATGCTCTTCCATTGTTGGTAGGAGTGTAAGCTTGTATAACCACTTTGGGAATGAATCTGGCACTTTTTCAGAATATTGGAAATAATTCTACTTCATGACCCTACCATGCCACACTCCTGGGGTATGCACTCAAATGATGTTCTGCCATACAACAAGAATAGTTGCTCAATTATGTTCATAGAAACTTTATTTGTAATAATCAGAATCTGGAAACAACTTAGATGTCCCTCAACTGAAGAACGGATAAAGAAACTCTGATACATTTACACAAGGAATACTATTCAGCTATCAAAAACAAGGAAATCTTCAAATTTGTAGGCAGAAAGACGTTAACTAGAAAAGATCATTCTGAGTGAGGTAACATAGACCCAGAAATACATGCATGGTATATACTCACTTATAAGTAGATATTAGCCAACATAGATGTCCTCTGAGAGACTCTATCCAGCACAGTATAGGACAGATACTGAGTCTCAAAACCAGACTCTAGACAGACAACTGAGAGTTGAATGGAAAAGTGGGAAGATAGAAGGATCAGGAGATATCAGGGACTACACAGGGAGACCATCAAGTCTGCCAGAGATAGACACAGAGAACATTACACAAAGTGACGAACCAACCATGGACAATGCATGCAGAGAACCTAGAAACCCTGTTATTATGTAGCCAATGGGCAGCTAAATCTTCATAGAGGGCGAGGAGGGGAGGGGAGGGATTACTGTCTATGACCTTCTGACATGCATTCTCATTCTGGCGCACAGGACCTGATCCCCAGACGGCCTTGAAGTCACATAGAGGAAAGGGATGCAGGTTATCTTGATGAACCCTGATAGACTGTGGGCAGTTGCTGGGGGAGGCAGCCTCATCCTGTTGGAGGTTTGGAGGAGGAACATGGGGCAGAAGGGGAAAGAATGATGGGAATGAGAAGATAAGAACAAGGGGATAGCAATCTGGATATAATATGAAAAAATTATAATAAATAAAAAGATCAATTTCAAAAAGAAAATAGGAAAAATAAAATAAGTCCTTTACATCACGTTTATTATGTTCATTTATGTTTATGGATTAATTATTTGTCAGCAAATCAATCATGCAGCATTTGTAGCAATATTTAAATGGCTCATTAACAGGAGTTTTAAATTTATAATTCAGTAAAATATATTTTCATAATTATTCTTTTAAAAGAAAACAAGATGCAGTGTGCTAATCAGCTTTCTTCCACTAAGGAAAAAATTTCTACAAAAAACAGACTGAAAGGAAGAAGTGTATATTTTGTCTCACTGACTCAGTTGCCTATATGGCCTTTTGGTTCTGTCATGAGACAGAACAGCACCTCCATAGGGGAGATGCATTGGGTCAGAGATACTTACTTTAAAGCAGTCAGAAAACAGCAATGGACATTCTACTCTGTCTGTACCAAATTTTGTTGTTCCTTTTATAGTGTATGTCCTATGTCTCACCATCAACTTGATGTCATCTCCTTTTTTCCTATGCTTCTTCAATTAAGGATTTGCTTGAACTTAAAACACGTACATTTTCCCCTGAAAGTCTTCAATGTAATTTTCTTTGCCACAGGTTCGATACTAAATTCTAAACAGACAATACAATTGGTTCACTAGATAATTTGGGTCCTAGAACTCAGATTCTCTTTTCTTTGCTTCTTCAATTTTTCCTCCCTTCCATCCTTCCGTCCTTCCATCTTTCCTTCCTTCCTTTCCTAAACCATTGGCTATTGTTGCATAGGTTTTATATTCTTCCCTTCTACTTTTAAAAATAATTCCTCAATATTGTAATATTTTGTATTCAATTCTTAAATTTTAGCTCTGTCTTCTAGTAGTTCCAGAAAGACTTTCCAGATGCATGCATGTTACCAACTAAGAATTGTGTTAATGGGTCTAACATTTGTAACACAGTTTCTTCAAAAGTGACTAGATGTTGGATGATATTCAAATGCAGGTACTCAAATCCCTAATTACATGTTCTTTTCCTCTCAAAGCATACCATTAGGAAGCACATAAAAACCCAAATGTGTAAAATAACTCTCTAAATATGCTGCATATTTTACCAATAAAACACTTGGATCATTTGATTCAATTCGGCAGTACTGATCCCACACTCTGTCTGAATAGCAGGAAAACCTGTACTGCACAGTGGCCTAAAGACAAAACTGAGAGCTACAAAACACCAGTGCTGCTGATTCTCAGGTGAGAGGGATCCACATTGTATGGTGCTAAGGTGGGTCAGACCCCTGGTCATCCAGCTAACCCACAGAAAATCCTCAGGTGACAGCTCACATTAGCTGCCATCTTTGGAAGGACTATGGGATATCCATGCAGCTTTGGGCTCTCACCCATCTACTGCTTGTCAGATCTGTGACAGGGAACAAACAGGCAGAGATGAGTCCTGACATGGGACAAAATCCATACTAGTATCCTCCTGAGAAGGAGTTCTGGGCACCCAAGCACCTTTGAGCTTTGATCTCTCTCAGACCTCCAGCTGCTTTGTGGCCTAGGCCAGCTGGGTCACAGAGCAGATAAGCAGAGGCCTGCAATCTCAAGTGGGCCTGTGGAGCTTCTGAGCAGCTTGAAGATGATTTCTCACAGTGCCCCCGCCCAACTGCTTACCAGCCATGCCCATCTGTACCAAGGCGCATACCAGCAGAACTGAATCCAGGAACAAGCCACAGTTCGCGTTAGCTGCCATCCTATGAGCAACTTTGGGTCTTGATCTCCTTCAACCATCCTGAACCATACAGCTCAGACACATCTAAGACACAAAGCAAAAAGGCTGAGCAGAGACCTTCATGGGCCACAATCCACATTAGCTGCTATTCTATGAGCAACTTAGGGCCTAGGGCAATCTCTTCCAATTCGCCTGAAGCATACTGCTGTGACACAGCTAAGGCACAAAACAACAGGCTGAGAGCAAAGACCTGCTTGGCCCACAATCCACATTAGCTGCTATCCTACTAACAGCTTCTCGCTCTGATCTCATCCCACCCACCTACAGCCTGCTGCCCTGATCCATCTAGGTCACAAAGAAGACACACAGAGCAGAGACCTGTGCAGGCCACATACCACATTAGCTGCTATTCTATGAGCAGCTTTGAGCTCTAATCTCTCTCCTGCAGCCAGCATCTTAGGGGCCTAGCCCAACCAGGGCACAAAGCAGATAAGTAGAGCCCTGTTATATCAAGAAGGCCTGTAGAACACACCAGCAGCTTTGAGCTCTGGTCGTTCTCAGCTCCCCAGCTGCTTACCATCCTGACTCATTTGGGATACAGAACAGATAGACAGAACTGAGTCTGGCACAGACCAATACTCACATTTGCTGCCATTTCATAAAAGTCTGTGGGACACTTGACCAGCTTCAAGCTTGAATCTCTTGCAGCCTCCCAGCTGCTTACTGGCCTAGCCCATCTGGAGCATAGAGCAAATAGACAGAGTCCTGCCATCTCAAAAAGGACTGTAGGGCACTTGAGCAACTTTGGGCTTGAAAATCTATCAGCCCACTCCTCTCTTGCCTGTCCCAACTAGGATACAGTCAGGGAATCCAGCTGAGCTGAGCTGGGTTCAGGCTCTAATGCCCACTGTTCAACATCCTCAGGATGCCTCTGGGGAGCCATAGCAAACCACCTTTGGCTTGGGGCCCTTTCCTTGCCCCTGAGCTCCCTGCCAATAAGAGACACAGACAGTGACCTCATTAGAGAAACCTCTAAGCCTCCTAACACTAGAGACAAGATGCCTAATGGACAGTGCAAGAAGACTAGCAACAAAACTCAGAGCAATGTAACAACACTGGAAACCAATGATGCTAATACATCAAGCCCTGTAGATGAGAATACCCATGAAACACAAGGAGAAGACTTTAAATCTGTGTGTGAGTGTGTGTCTGTGTGTGTGTGTCTGTGTATGAGTGTGTGTGCGTCTGTGTGTGTGAGTGTGTGTGTGTCTGTGTGTGTGTGGTGTGTGTGTGTGTCTGTGTCTGTGTGTGTGTGGTGTGTGTGTCTGTGTGTGTGTGTCTGTGTGTGTGTGGTGTGTGTGTCTGTGTGTGTGTGTGAGTGTGTGTGTGTGAGTGTGTGTGTATGTGTCTGTGTGTGTGTGTTTGTGTCTGTGTGTGTGTGATGAAAATGATAGAAGCTTTGAAAGAGAAAAAGAAACCCCTAAAGAGGGATTTAGAAGCAACAAAGAAAACACAGCTGAGGCAATCTTAGATTTGAAAACATAGGGAAGAGAACAGGAAAGATGGACACAAACCACACCAATTGAATACAAGAGATGGAAGAGAGAATCTCAAGTGTGGAATATATTATTGAAGTTATTAACACACCAATCAAAGAAAGCAATAAAACTAAAAAATTCCTGACACAAAACTCCCAAGAAATCTGGGACACTATAATACCACATCTAAGAATAATAGGAATAGAAGAAGGAGAAGACTCCAAGCTGCAAGGCCCAGAAAACATTTTCAACAAAATCAAAGAAGAAAACTTCCCCAACCTAAAGAAAGAAATGCTCTTAAACATAAAAGAGACCTACAGAACTCCAGATAGGTTTTATCAAAAAACAAAATCCTGTTGCCACATAATAATCAAAACATTAAATATACAGAATAAAGAAAGAATATTAAAACCTGAAAGAGAAGAAGATCAAGTCACATATAAAGGCAAACCCATCAGAATTCCACCTGACTTCTCAACAGAGATTATGAAAGATAGAAGGGCCTGAATGGCAGTCATGCAAACATTAAGAGATCACAGAGGCATACCCTGACTAGTATACCCAGCAAAACATTCAATCACCATAGATGGAGAGAACAAAATATTCCATGACAAAACCAAGCTAATCAGTACCTAGCCACAAATCCAGCCTTACAGAAAGTACTAGAAGCAAAACTCCAACTCAAGAAGGCTAACTACACCCAGGAAAGCACAGGAAATAAATAAATTCACATTCACAAATCCAAAACACAGAAACACACATACTCCATCACCACCAACATCAAAATAAATGGAACTAATAACCACTGGTCATTAATATCTCTTAACATCAATGGCCTCATCTCACCAGTAAAAAGACAGAGGCTGGCAAAATGGATGAGAAAACAAGATCCATCATTCTTTTGCATACAAAAGACACACCTCAGCAATAAAGATAAACATTACATCAGAGTAAAGGGCTGGAAAGCTGTATTGCAAGCAAATGGACCCAAGAAGCAAACTGGAGTAGCTACTCTAGTATCTATTAAAATAGATTTTCAACCAAAACTAATCAAAAGAGATGCGGAAGGTTACTATATCCTCATCAAAGGAAAAATATGCCAAGATGATGTCTCAATTCTGAACATTATGCCCCAAATACAGGAGCACCCATATTTGTAAAAGAAACATTACACATTGAAACCCACACATTGATAGTGGAGACTTCAACCTCTCTCTTTCCCAATAGACAAATCATCAAGAAAGAAACTAAACGGAGAAACAAAGAAACTAATAGACATCATGAAACAAATGGACCTAATTGATATCTACAGAACATTTCAATCAAACACAAAAGAATACATCATCTTTTAAGCACCTCATAGAACATTCTCCAAAATTGACCACATACCTAGTCACAAATCAAACCTCAACTGATACAAGAAATTTGAAATAATCCCTTGTACCTTATCTGACCACCATAGATTAAAGATGGGAATCAGGAATTAAAGAAGCAACCAAAATCCTACAAACTCATGGAAACTGAACAACTCATCACTCAATGACATCTGGGCAAGGTATGAAATAAAAAGAGAAACTAAAGAATTCCTGGAATTCAATGAAACTGAAGGAAAAACAAAACCAAACGTATGGGACACTATGAAAGCAATGCTAAGAGGAAAGTTCATAGCACTAAGTGCCTTTATAAAGAAACTAGAGAGATACCATAATACCAACTTTAGAGCACACCTGAAAGTTCTAGAGTAGATGACAAGAAATTTTATAAAGAGTAGATGACAGGAAATCATCAAACTGGGGACTGAATCAATAAATTGGAAACAAAGAAAACAATCCAAAGAATCAAGGAAATCAATGGCTGGTTCTTTGAGGAAATCAACAAGATTTACAAACCTTTAGCCAAACTAACTAAAAGGTGGAGGGAGATTATTCAAATCAATAAAATAAAAAACGAAAAGGGAGAGATAACAACAAACACTGAAGAATTGCAAAGAATCATCAGGTCTTACTTCATAATTCTATATGTCATTCTTCATATGGCACGAATGAAGACTTACAGATGTCTTTTCTCTGTTCATACAAAGAGCAGAAAACTAGCCTTAATTGCTCCATGCATCATGTATACCTTATACATTTATAAATTTAGGACTGTATAATCCTTGTGAGAAATTATATGTTTTCAGAACGATAAAACTGGACACTGACATTGGATCATACCTGACAGGATTCATTCCTCTCAGCATGCTGGACACTGACATTCTGTATTCATATTCCAGCACCAAGTGCCACAGTTGTGTTCCTCATCAGAACAAGACAGCTCCCAGTACACTTTCAAAGAAAGCTTCCAATCCCAATTGGTCCAGCATTTCAGACTGTCTCACATAGGACTCTAATTAAGCCTGGAATGTCTCAACATTTAGAAACTGGACGCAAAATGCTATTCCTAGCTTATTTGACCATTTCCCCAATTTTACTTGGGCCCCTACAAAGGTATTATTGATCCCAAATCAGCCAGAAGAAACCTTAAGAGAATGATGCCCCATATCCTTTAAGGGGGAATTCAAATGTAAGATTACCAACCCACACAGACATTATTTCTGTGTCTCACCAATTCAACAACATCTTATGATGTTCAAGGGTCTGTCTGCAATACAAGGGTTCTTTTTCTTTTTCCATCTCCTTCCCTCCGCTCTCACCATTACTCATCTATTTTGCTTTACTATTTTCCATTTATACGTGTTGCATGGACTTCTTCACTTCTTTGCCTAGGGATGTGTTCCTTGCCTTATCCTTTCAGTATCTTTGTTACATTTGCTTATTCATTTATATAGTATTTTTCAAGAAGAGCTTTAATTTTATATTATTTATGATATTTTAATTTACTCCATCTCTGAGAGGATGAATGAGAACTTTTAAGAACTGTCTTTCATTGCTTGTTATACATTTACTATTGTCAGTAGAGGGCAATGCTTCCAGTTTCTGCCAGGTCCTGCTGGAGAAGAGGCAATCTGCTATGTGTCCTACAGCATGAAAGAACTTTTTAGTGGCAGCCTCCTGTGGTATAACACCTTCTGCATTGCCATCTATACCATCAGGGTCACCTCAGGAGCACAGAAGAGCTTCTTCTGTCATCACTCTCCGAAAATATTACTTGTGAGCATTTACCATTGTCCCTAAAGTGGAAATACAAAAGTTTGTTCTATCATTGCATTTGGAGATTTTTTTTCTGCCCTTCAGGGTCTCTAATACAATGTCTGTTGAAATAATCACATAAATATACTTTTATCAAAATTACATGTTTATAACAATTATTACATTACATAAATTATAAAATTAAGCCCTTTGATGAAATAAGTGGATACTTCCTTGGCCTTACATAATTATGTCTGTATTTTCATGTACTCTAAAAAAGTATTTGTATATTTTCATCAAATACAATCAGAATACACTACTATTGGTGTATAACTATATAGTCTATATGTGCTAGATATCACAATAAGCTAAAAACTATATCACAGTATAAGATAAGTAAAAAACATAATTTTATGATCCATCACCTTATCTGTCATTGACTGAAACAAGGCTCTGGAGCTTACTTAAATCATTCATTTTTATTAATCCTATTTATATAGTTTCTCCTAATAATGCTAGGAAATGATATCACATGTTGTATCTACTATTTTATGGAATCTACATGCTGATTCTAGCCAGGTTTAATGCTGGAATCGTGATTCCATGAGCAGTATTTAGAGGAATGCAGTTATTTCCTGAATATGACCAGTCCAAGTAGATTAAAGAGAGTGGGCTGACTAATACATTAAAGACTATTTTTTCAGTAGTTGCTTTTCTGTTCAATACCTTAAGTAATAACCTGGCTATATAGCATTATATGTGTTTAACAATGCATATTTATATAATATACATATACAGAAACATATATATCAAACGACATTGTGTTTCTATTTTTTAAATATGTCACTTCTTAAATAAAATTAAGGATTCACAAATGCTGTGAAAAGTAAAAGTTAAAAATCTCAGATACATGGGGAAATTAATGAGAGGGGAAGAGGAAGGGAAGGTGATATGTGGTGAGGGTGGAAGAAATGGACGTTCTAGAAGAAAAAGCACTGAATAACTTTGGCAACTTATTGTTTTGTTATGTGGTTGACTGCTTCAAAAAGCAGAGAGCTATAGCTCAGGTGAGATTTCTGCTGTCATGCTCAAATCCCAGCTTCCAGATACTGCCAATGTCTTAAGTGCAGGAAATACATTTACGTGATAATGAAACAGCAGAATTGAACATGTTCCTGTTCATATTCAATGGACAATGAGGAACTATAGTACACTTTGACTGTAACTGCTCTCAGACTTTGAAGAAGTTCTTCCACACATATTTATTCTAAATTTATTGTTGCTCTTATTTCTAATGGTGCCGCTAGCTAATCAACAACTAGGAAAGTACAGGAACCCATTTTCAGTAAATGGGTAGTCTTTCTTGAAGGAGGCACTGTACCTTAAACTAGCATTATGCTATAGGCTGATTTACAGTGGGGCTATTTGTTATTTACTATGTGATCATGAAATAACCCTGTTATATCTCTGTGATTTACAAAGTGCATCCTTTTAAATTCTGGGTGGTGATTTAACATAGGTCTCTACACAAGCCCGCTCTTCTCCATGGCTCCTGATGCCAGTTCTGATTTATGATGTCAGACAGAAGATAAGATGCTTCCTATGAAAACGAAAGTCTTTTCCAAGTAGGTATTTCTTAATCGCAGCAGTGTTATTCACTGAAGTTCTTACATTTAGAAGCCAGCATGCCAACAGTTACAGCAAGCGTCTGTGCAGCCACTGCTCTGTATAACTGTCAGGGTCGTATCCAACCCCCATCTCTACCTCAACTAAGGCCACCTTAAAGCTCAGAAAAGTTCAGCTCGGTTTAAGGGAAGCTGTCAACTTTAGAAGAAGTAAATAGATCTGCTGGTGGTAGAAAATCAAGTTTATTTTCTATTTTACTCTTTATCATGCAACAATAATAATCCAGGTAAATTCTTAGGTTTGAAAGAAACAAATTTTAGTTGGTAAGATGATCAAGGAATTTATTCACTTTGGCTAATAGACTTATTTAATAGTGAAAAACTGCTTGTAGGTGTGTGTTTGAAAAAAACAGTACTGGAAACTTGAGAGTGAATACGTCAATTATCAATATGCACGGCATCATTCTGTCAACCGAGAGTCCGAGATGAAGAGGTGAAAAAAGAGTAAATTAGTTCTGTATGCATGTGCAACCAGCTTTGGATGTATTTGGGACATTGACAATTCTGAGTCACAGATCTTTGGGAAAAGAATTATCTCTGTACCCTGAGCTCGCAGATGGCAGGATAGTGGGTTCTCTCCGTCTCAACAAGTGAATCAACACAGTAAATCTCTTTCTGTGTAGACTCACGCATCACATTACAAAAAAGGATGTGATGTGAGAAATATATCGCCAAGAGAATTTATAGAAGTCAGATGTCATACAGTATGCTTACAAAAACTAAGAATATCATGATGTCACTTTTACTATATATTATTTGGAGACTATTGTTGTATTGAGGTCTGTCATTGACTGAAATGTGGTTATGCCATTGTGCTGGAGTTGAATGTAATTTTTTATGTCCTGTTAAACCTGTTTTTTTTCCTGTGTGACACTGACAAGAGCACTGTGATGTATTTTGTGTAACATTTTAGGGAGTCTAAACGGTAAATCAAGTTTGCTATCTTACTAATATTAAAATTAAAGCAGCAATATTAAATGTAGAATTACTATTTATTTAGTATATCTGACCAATGCAAGTTTGTGACCATAGATTGATTGAAAGGTAGTTAATAATTGATAACTCAGATGTCAGAATGAATATGTGTATATATTTTGCATATTTAACACATGACCAAAATTAAACAATTTGTAGAATTAGTTTTAAAATAGGCATGAGGTAAGACACAGAACTGAATAATTCTAATGTCTTTGTTTGTTTAAGCCTGTACATAAATAGCTCTCAGTGACATTCTTTTCCCAGATGGAAAATGAGAATGAAATTTTATGTATCTGCTACAATGACCTCCAAGAATTATGCACCTACATGTAGACTTGGTGGAAAGACTCAATGAGAATGGGTCTCAGAACTCCTCAGGTTTGGTTTAGGATACGGCTTACCGATCTCATTACTGGGTTTTTACAGCCAGTTAGTTTACTATCAAAGTAAACTCAGTTCCATCGGGCATAAATTGTTAATGTCCAGACTTATCATAAGAGTCAACCAAACATCTATTTAAAGCTACATTTATACAATTTTGTACTTATTTTTCTTATCCAATATGAAGAAGGAAATCTGGAACCATATGCATTCGATTAGCCCTGTTAAAACACAAAGTTTGTACATGTAATTACATCTCAAAATTCAACAAATATCAGTTTGTGAATATAAATAATATATGTCATTCTCTGTCTCACTCCTCTTATTTATTTATTTACCTATCCATCAAATTATTTATTTATTTTTAAACAGCTTCTTTCTTATTTCACCAAAGCATTGGTCTTTTGTACTTTTCAGCTTGTGTTAATGACGGAAACAGGTTTCCCACATTGATAAATTAGCTCTGCCACAGCATATGCACTTTGATGTTGGAGTACTTCTTGGTGTAATCATGAGAAGCACAGCTTCCTAATAGGGATTGCTGTTAGCTCTAGTGAGAAAAAGGGAATTTTTACAAGATGATTTATTGACTACACAACAAGATTTCCAAACTGATTTGCTGGTTGACAAGTAACAATAATATTACCAGTTGATGTTAAACTTAAAGAAATGGAAAGTTAAAATAGAAACTGATGTCTTAAAATATTTATCAGCTGTCATACCTAAAATTAAAAGATCTAAGCCCTATCTTAATGGATTACAAATTTGGAATTCAACAGCATCTGAAATCACTAGCCAAACACCAGAAAACTGTATCTCTGAATTAACCTTGAATGAATAATTTTCTTCAGTCTCATTGAATTATTTGCCTTCATTTCTCTCACCTTAACAGACTTTGGAATTTCTGATCCTATATGTGTTAGAATTATATTTAACCAATCCCAACATAAAACACCATGTACCCCATTTTAACACATTTTAATCCAGAGCCATGCACTCAAAAATAAAATAAAATTTTATAGTAAACAAAGTGTAAAATATACTTTTTTCTCTTAAAAACATGGAAGCTATATACATCTATAGGTACCTTCTGCAATGTGTATGAGTATTTCCTATTTATCCTTAATGCTAACAAGATAGCTATGAGATAGATTGTCATTTATTTGTATATGTAGATTGGGATATTAGGAGGAGATTTAGTTTGTCTTAAGACCATGGAACTATAAATGTTGGAAGGAAAAACCAAGGCGAGAATTAATACTCAATGCTTTCCTAATACTAGGTATCAATACTTTACATATTTCTATAACACTAATTATTTGTTATAGAAAAAAAAACATATTTAGAAAAAAGCAAGAAAACTGCATTTCCTTTTACATCTATGGAATTATAAATATCTTTTTCTTCAAAATGTAAGCATCCTTTTCATCTCCAAAGTCTAGGGTAATTGAAATACACGTCAAGTTGAGATCATGGGCCACATATGTTCTCTTCCTTTTACGGATGAGATGCTTGATGTTTGAGGGGGCAGGAATCATCAGAGTGCACAGACAATTAGAGGGTTTACAGGTAATCTAAATTGCATTTACTGATCCCCTGAGCAAAGGAGCTCTTTGCACTTTACAAAACTACTTTTCTGATATTTGCCTAGCTTTGGAAATTGCAGATTCCAAGGGCTGTGAATCGAATGCTTGTACATTTGGCTTTTCCTTTGTATGTTTCATAATAGCTCAGTGGCTGTGGGGAAGGTAATCTCCTTCTCAGTGGGCTTGTTCTTTTACCAGGAGCAATAATCTACTGAGTTCTGGAGTTCCCATAATATAAGCAACTCCCTTTGTGACTTTCAAATGCTGTAGGTTTGTAATGGTGCTTGGCACTTTAATAATTAGTCTTCAGGGAGCTTTAATAGAGTAGGGCAACTGTTTTAATTAACTTAATCCCTAGAACATGAGTTGACCATTAGACATCAAATCACACTTTAGCTCCAAGAGTATTTGAACTCTGCAGAAATCACATTTGTAACTACAGTGGGGATAACATTATCTTCTGTTACAAAACCATGTAGCTGCAACTGATTTGGCTTCACTGGCCTCTGACACCGTGGTAAATGGAAGCTATTATTTCCATAGGACTGAGTGTATAATAGAAACGGCTCAAGAGTTTGGCTTTGCATAGTGTAGAACTGATGTGTGCTGGCCTAATTCTTGAGAAGCTAAAGACAAATAGAAAGGAAGAGCCATTTTACAACTTTCAGACTGCCTGTTTTCAAGTGAATAAAGACATGCATTTGCGAAAGCACTTAAAAAGCTAATTTGGCTTAAAAAAAAAAAAAGAACAATATTGCTATGAGGCATCTTTACACTCTGATAGCTTTATGTTACTGTTTTACACTATAAAATATTTTTGCCCTCATTTATTTATTCAAATGCTTTTCTTCTGTATAAACAATGTATAAGGAAAATGCTAGGTTCAGGGGTGATGAAAAAAACTGTTTGTAACCAAAATCAAATTGCATAGGGCAATTTAAAGGATACATTTCCACCTAAATAAAGGAATTTTGTTCTCACAATGAATTCAAAGTTTCTTTATGGATAGCTATATACATTTATGCATTTCTGGCATATTTTAAATGTGTATTAAATGAAGTAAAATGAAAGGAAATTGATATCAAGGTACGTAAGCTTTACAAGCTGAATTGTAAAGCACTTGCATGAGTAAGTACTGTGATATGAAGCCTAATAACAGTGTTTACAGGGTACTGCATGTGAGTATAAGAACCACTAGCTACTCCTAGAATTTCAGAAAGTTTTATAAGTTAAACATTTGACCATACAATTGAAAATTATATTGTTATGTGAGGTTTAAAACTGCCTAACCATAGTCCAAGAGGCATGAAAAATGCACAGCGGTCTAGACTTATCAAAAAGAACTCACAGAGCATCAACAATCATCACTATGTGTAGGCTAGGAAGTACAAAAGAGCAACTAATTGAATTATCACATACTCAACACTGTTTTTTTAATTTTCCCTGAAACTTTAATTAATCACCAATAGCATAAAGCCACACTAAAGAACAAGGACTATGTTTGGGAGGAATGAGCAAAAAGTAGAATTTTTAAGATTGATATGAAATTTAAACATGAGGAATGTCCAAACAATGCCTGGCCCAACCCAAGACACACCCCATTGGGGAGAACCAACACCATACTCTGCTATGCTTGCAGTCAGGCAGACAGGCATGCCTAGCAGAGTTGTCCTCTGAGAGGCACCATCAAGAAGTGTCTCAAAGCAGATGCTTAAACTCAAAACCAAGCACTTGGCAAAGCACAGGAAGTCTAATGGAAAAGTTCAGGGCAGGAGAAAAGGTCCTGGAGGTGAAAGGAGCTTCAAGACCGAGAGAGCCAACTGACCAGGGCCCAGAGGGGCCTGCTGAGACTGAGGCACCGACACAGGATCTCATATGGACAGGATCTAGGCCCCCTACAAAGATGTAGTCTGTAGGTAGTTCAGGCTTCATGCAGCTCCTGTACTGAAGGCAGCAGAGGCTCTCTCTGGCAGTCACTGTCTAGCCAGCTTTTCAATTACTTCCCTCTGGCAGGACTGCCTTGCCAGGCCACAGGGGAAGAGGACATGCTCAGCTGTGATGCATCTTGATGAGCTTTGGTGGATGGGTAGTAGGGGGAGGCTCCCTTTTCTGAGGAATACAGATGGGAGAGATGGAGGTAGTGTAGGACTGGAAGGTGAGGATTGATGGGACCACCACAAGAATATAAAGTGAATAAATAAAGTTTAAAAAAGATGTAGGCAGTGACTTTACCTGCTGAGCTATCTCGAAGATGGAAAAAAAATACATTAATGAAATAAACTCCATGGAAAGTCCTTTTTGTTCTTAATTGTGAGATTGTAGTATAATTATAAAATGTCCTTCTGCCATTTTCACCCTATAAAATTTCCCATATAATCCCATTGCTGTCTTTCAAAATCATGCCCTCTTTTTCATTAATTTCTGTTATAAATATATATATAATATATATGTATGTACACACTTATATGAGTGCACACACATACATATTATTCATATGACCATATATGGAATAGATGGTTATATATGTACCATATAATCATATAGTATATAATATAATATATTCCATAATATATAATGTAATAATATATAATATATAACATACTCTATAACACAAGACTATATATAACATGTACATTTGTGTGTTATATAATGTTATATTATGCATACATATGTATATGTATATGCATGCATATAAATGCACATGTTTTATATATGTATGTATATACATATATTGTTTATGTATGTGAATATTATATGTATGATTTTATTATGTATATATGATAAATGATATATGTTTATATATTTGTAATATGCATTCTATACATACACAGATAATACATACATATAATATATGCATTTAATTATATGTATATGTGATGTGTTCATATATGTGTTCATAAGTATGTGAGTACATACTTACATAATGTATATACATATAATATGTACATTGGATATATACATGTATATCATATATATCATATATGTGCATTATACACAATTAATTATATTTCTATTTTATGTATGTGTATTATATATATATGTATACACCCATATAAGTGGATGTGCATGTATATATTTATTTATAGTGTGTGTGTTCATGTGTGTGTGTATGTTTGTGTGTGTGTGTGTGTATAAAAAACACCACCCTCAGTTCCTCAGTCTGTATATGTTTCTTGTATGTATATATATCTGATCTGATAATATGATATTTGATAGCCAATTACTATGCTCCTACCTGGAGGTATTTCTCCAACTCTCAGAATTTTGTTGTTGCCTGTAGTTCTTTTTGTAGTTTTGAGATACCTTTATTTTAGCACTGCATTTGTAATTTGATGGATATTTTAAATTCTATGCACCTACAAAGTAAATTAAATAATTGTTTCATCATTGTGTACTACTATTGCATAAGACATTGAATACTACAATTATGAAGAGACCTAACAAAATTAAACCTAAGGAACCAGCATAGGCAAATAGATCATAAGCATATGTGTGTGTGTATTTGTATGTATAAACACTTACATAATGTGTATCATATATAACGTGGTTGTGTGTGTGTGTGTGTGTGTGTGTGTGTGTGTGTGTGTGTGTGTGTGTGTGCTCACTTGGGGACACTAACATAGACCAAAAGTTGTGAGAAAATTTGGCATAACAGAAAACCTAGGACGAGTGATTTGGCAGATAATCATAAAAAAGTCAGAGAATGTAAAGGGTACTAATCATGGAATATGAAGATTTCTATCTTGGTATGGACAATTTTACTGTGTGGGTGAGACATCCAAATAAAGAAGAGAGAATGATACTAAGTTGTTTAAGATAAATATATGAAATTTATTCTGACTGCATCATTGCATTCATCCTAAGGAGAAACTGTTGGGATTTCTGTTCTTAGCTGTATGTGTATCTCTCTCTCTCTAGGTGTGTGTGTGTGTGTGTGTGTGTGTGTGTGTGTGTGTGTGTGAGAGAGAGAGAGAGAGAGAGAGAGAGAGAGAGAGAGAGAGACAGAGAGAGAGACAGAGACAGAGACAGAGAGACAGAGAAAGAGACAGGGAGAGACAGAGACAGAAAGGAAGAAAGAGAGAGAGAGGGAGAGAGAAGGGGAGAGAGAGAGGGAGGGAGGGAGAGAGAGAGAAGGAAATGGGAAGTGGGAGGTGGGGAGTGGGAGGTGGGGAGTGGGAGGGAGAAAACATGCTCTGGAATGGCTATGGATATATAAACACTCAGAGCTCAATGTAAGGGAATCCTTTTTCTCCTCTTACCATGTGTGTCCTAGGAATTGAAGTCAGAACCTTAGGTATAATTCACCTGGTGAACTGTCTCTCTATCCCTCAAACCACCTTTATAATTTATTTTACCAACTCCAAATTATATAATTTACAGTTTGATAAAAAATGTTTGGTTCCAAACAATCCTAATTTGATCAGTGTCACATCTTGACAAGTTAAAATAGACTTTCATCAACATGAATTAAAGAATTAAATGGTCATGAATTAAGAACTGGACATAAAATATGAGAGAAGCCTTCAAGACATAAATGTGTCATGATGACTATGTCAGTATTTCTGACAGTTCTTCAATTAGTATAAATTAGAATAACTCCAGTAAATATCTTACAAAGTACGTGGATTTATGTGTATTACTCATATTTTTCAAAATGCTCTTGAATTTTTTCTATAGAACAAAATAAAACTTCTTGAGTCACAAAAATGGATCTAAGATCTACTCAATAATAATTGTTCACAAAAAGACTACATGTGACAAACTAAGTGTGAATATCATGCTCAGTATTGACCTCTGTGGCAACATAAATGGACCTGGGAGGCAGTGCGTGAGGTGAAATAATCATCCCTAAGCCACAAAACACTACATGAGCTCACTTTCAAGAGGATCCTAAAATAGTTAAACTCACAGCATCAGCAAGAGAGGGAAAGGTGGTTGCCAGAAACTGGGGCTTATAGAGAGAAATAGGAAGTTGCTTGTCAAAAGATAAAGGAATAGAAACTTCAGTTATAAGAAGGAAAATATCCCAGGTTCTAATAGCAACTGTAGCTAACAGTATCTTAATTCCGTGAAATGTGCTAAGGGAGCAGATCTTATATGTCCCAATCTCTTATGTTTGTTTTGTTGTAAATTGACTTGGATTAAGTGGTAACTTTTAATAGATGTATAAATAATATATTCTTTGAATTTAAAAATTCAAATCACTTATACATAAACAAAGTTGAGCAGATGAGGACTATTGTAACAGTGAAAGGCATGGATAGATGTATTACCAAAATATGTGTATCTAAAGAAAGTTGCAATTTAAAACTTTAAATGTTAGAATCTACAAGGCTGAAGCTGAGGAAAGCTGTGAATTAAAAGAGGGCTAAGGATATGTCAAGAGTTTCAGCTATATGTTGATATTATAGTCTAGACAACCTAGGTGAATTAATTAAATCAATTAATGAACAATAATTCTTGGAAGATATTAGACACCATGCTCCTTATATACCTCACATCAAGTAAACAAATATTAATATAATGATTGTTAAACCTTTATAATTCTTGTTTTGATGTACATGAAAAGGTTAGAATTATAAGATTATTACTTTTTTCTCTGAAAAGGCTACAATCAACTGACGGTACATCTTGAGCAAAAGCAACTCAAAATCTAAGCATGTAGATATGTTTATATTGAATTAAATAAATAGAATATAGCAGATGAGATCCATGCACTCTTACCCAAATATTAGGAAATAATTCCAAAGAAGTTGGGGACTTAGGTAAACCTTAAAGGACAAGATCTATAGATGCAGAATTGGGTGAGTGTTGATAAAGAACAATATTACTTTAGTGATGGCCTGATTAATGTCTTCAGTGATGTGGGTATTGCAGCATTTTTTTTTTTTTTGCAAGAAACAAAATGTAATGAGACAAAGAAAAGTCCCTGAGTGCTACTCACTAGAGTTGTATTTTGCCTTTTTGAAAAGTTCATTCAATTGACGGCAAAAGTGATGAAGTGTCCTGATAGGAGTTGATGGCATGGTTATAATAATAGCAACAGGGAAGAATGACTGGGTCTTTGATATGATTCCTACAGAATAATATTTCCCATTCCTTAAAGCCAGGGAATGAAATATGTACAGGCTATGTGTAATATATTACAAGTAGTAGTTTCACCTATGAAAATTGGAAATCGGGCTATGTTTTAGTATTTAATTACATTTGTGCATGTGTGTCTGTATATGTGTATGTGCATGTGAATGCAGGTGCTCATGAAAACCAGAAGAGTTGTATCCTGTCTGTGAAGTTACAGACATCTGTGAGCTACATGATAGGAGTGCCAGGAACAAAACATGGCTCCTTTGATCCAGTTCTGAGGCCCTGAAATCTGACTATTTGAAGTTTGAAGCAATGTTTTAGCCATTTCTCTCCTTATTATCTCTTTTTAGAAAACATGCCAATAACAAAAAATTGTAAAAATGCACAAAACCCAGAAACATAAGGCAAGTTTCAGGCAAATTACAGGTGTTGGATCCTAGCACTTTCAGATTTTCTTTGTGTGATAGGAAAAAGAAGATAGAAGGATTTTGTATTATTTTGAAAGTATACAACATGACTTAAATGGGTGCTTTAGTTGCAAAATCAAGAAAGGAGAAATGTGAACATCACTAAGTGCTTTCTTTGTAGCTTTATTTCCATGATAATAACCTTGTGAATTAGATCCTAGAAAAGGTGCTACTGCTATTTTCTTGATGTTCACTCATCTAATTCAATTTGATTGATTGGGCATGGCCTAAATTCCTAGCTCAGCTCTAAAGAGACCTTGGTTATATCAGCAGTTGTCCTTGTGCCTATATGGTCACTGTAGAAACCACAGTTCCTGCATCCCCATAGCTTTCAAAGGAAAACAGAGAAAGGGATCAGAGCCCTAACTTGAGCTTTAGAATGAAGTAGAACTTCTGTAAGCAGCCAACAAACAGGTATGAAAGAAATAATATCTTCTTGACTACGGAGGTTCAGCATTTCTTTCTTTTTTTTTTTTCCAGGGGAGAGCGCGAACGCAGTCCCCCACTACCACAAATTATGCAGTCGAGTTTCCCGCATTTGGGGAAATCGCAGGGGTCAGCACATCCGAAGTGCAATGGATAAGCCTCACCCTGGGAAAACCACCTTCGTGACCATGGTATCTCCCCTGCCAGGTAAGTTTAAGTGTTTCTCAGCCATCTGATATTCCTCTGTTGAGAATTCTCTGTTTAGTTCCAAGCCCCATTTCTCAATTGGGTTATTTGGTTTGGTGGTGTTTAATTTCTTGAGTTCTTTATATATTTTGGATATTAGACCTTTGTCAGATGTAGGATTGGTGAAGATCTTTTCCCAGTCTGTAGGCTGTTGCTTTGTTCTCTTGACAGCGTCTCCTGCCTTACAGAAGCTTCTCAGCCTCATGAGGTCCCATTTATTAATTGCTGACATTAAGGCCTGGGCTGTTGGTGTTCTGTTCAGGAAGTTGTCTCCTGTGCCAATATGTTCAGGCTCTTCCCCACTTTTTCTTCTAAGTGACTTAGTGTCTCTGGTTTTATGTTGAAGTCTTTGATCCATTTAGATTTGAGTTTTGTGCAAGGTGACAAATATGGGTCCAGATTCATTTTTTTACACATAGACCTCCAGTTAGACCAGCACCATTTGTTGAAGATGCTATCCTTTTCCCATTGATTTGGCTTCTTTGTCAAAAATCAAGTGAACATATGTGTGTGGATTCATATCTGGGTCGTCGATTCGATTCCACTGATCAACTAGGCTGCTGTGCCAGTACCATGCTGTTTTCTTATGTCATCAGTCACTTTGATCAATGAATGATCAAAAAACTTAAATAAAAAAATTCAGGTGAATGAATGCAATTTTAATTTTTGAATAACTATTGAATAATAATACACAATAATATAGAGAATACAGGTTTTCTGATTTATTAAGTTATATATAAAAAGCATATGGGCTTAGACAAAAAAGACAGAGACAGAAAGGAGAGAGACAGAGACACAGAAGCAGGGAATCATAATATATAATCAATATATATCATTCCTCTTTAGCAACTTAGAAAAAAGTGTAGACCGATGTAGACCAACTGATCTATTATATGATTAGTCTGAAAGCTGTATTTTTGATGTATGCTATATATAGATTGTTTTATAATATTGCAAATGATACTTGGACGGCTTATCCATTTATTAAGTTATGGTTATGATCTCTAAAACAAAGTAAGATTCCTTTTGTAGTGTGGTTTGGAATATAATATTCAGAAAGTTGCTAAAGTACTCTTAAGAGCACATTAATAATAAGAAAAATGTAAAAAGTTAAAGTACCTACAATAATTTCTTAGTACTAATATTAATGGTGTACAAATACCTCTAGCTTAGACATATGCATGAAATAATTGGTTTCAGGTTCTGCTGAGACAGGTTCATATAAGCAATATATTTTGTGGCTCTATATCAGAAAGGTAGTAACCAAGTCATTTATTCTCCAGCACCAGTAAGTATATAGTCAGATGCCTCGTCTTTACTCCTGATTCTGGGTTTTCCTGGTATGGCAATACCAAATGCCAATCAAATTCCCATTATTATGCAACTAGTCATTGGAATGGTTTCATTTTTCCACTGTTCATATGGTCTAAGTCAGGAATTCCTAGAAGAATGATAAATACTAAACTCTACTAAATATGAAATTTTGTGACCAAGCAAAAGAGATTCAGAATATAAAGAGTAGACTGGACATGGTGATGCACATATTTAAACCCAGCACTCTGGAGGCAGAGGCAGGTGGATTGATGTGAGTTTGAGGCCATCTAGTCTACAAAGCCAGTGCAGGACAGCCAAGGATACCGAGAGAAACGCTGTCTAGAACCCCACCCCCAATAAAAACTCTAAAAAAAAAAAAAAAAAAAAAAAAAAAAAAAAAAAAAAAAAAAAAAAAAAAAAAGAAAGAAAGAAAGAAAACAGAATAGAAAGAGGAATATTATTCCTCTAATTCCATACACCATCCTTGATTAACATATCAACATTATTAAAGCACCTTCTTTTGAAACACACTAAGTGATATTGGGGGTATGCACTGAACTCATACCATCCTGAAATATTATGCCCCTTCGTTAATAGTACTATTGTTGGATGAAATGGCGCTGCCACTCTGGACTTTGTCTCAGGCTGGACTAAGAGAAGTAAAGTTTAGCCAAGCAGCTGTATTAGTCAGGATTATAGTCTTTGTGAGTGTGGGAGAAATAGCCCTCTCCCAAGAGAGCTTTCAGTCAAACATATTTTTTTATTGGCGAGAACAAGAACTATATAAACCCTAAGGAGTGGGCATGGGTTTTAGGTGTGAGTGCGTATTATTGGTTCAGACCAAAGTGCAGGAAATGTTTCATTTCTGTGAGGAGGACTTTTTGGAGCTTACTGGACACGTCTTTATGAGGAGAGAGGCAGTTTAACCTAAAACTTGGTCATCAGGCCAAGTGACTACCTCAATCTGTCACAGGTGGGAGGCCTGAGGCTACATGAACCAGTACAACAAGGCCCAGAACAGGGAAGAAATATTTGTAGTCCTGCGTGTCTCAATACAAGATTTTTGGAGTTTGGGCATGTCTCGACCTCTCTCTTACTCCAGGCTGGCTCCCTCTGTTGCACAGCTCACTTGCCTCATGCACAGTGTTCAAACAAAGTTGAGGAGAAAAGGGTTTATTAAGCTTATCGTCCACATCACTGCTCATCATCAAAGAAAGCCAGAATAAGAACTCACATAGGGCAGGAACCTAGAGGCAAGAGCTGATGCAGTGGCCATGGAGGAGAGGAATGCTTCTTACTGACTTGTTTCTCATGGCTTTCCTCCCTTTTTTGTTATGACATCTGAGATCATGGTCCCAGGATGTCCCCATCTGCCATGGGCACATCCCTTTCACATCAATCATTAGTTAACAAAATGAGACTTGTTGCAAGGGGTTGGGCAGGGTGGGGCTCCCTGTTTCCAAGGAGGAGAAGAGGAAAAGGGAAGAGGTTAGAAGAATGAATCAAGGGGAGAGGAGGGAAGGGGATCGCAATCAAGATGTAACGTGAATGAATAAATAAATAAATTCATAAATAAATAAATAAATAAATAAATAAATAAGAAAAAGAGAAGATGCATAAAACCTTGCCTATAGCCTAGATTTATGAAGGTGTTTTTCTCAACTTATTTTCCCCTTTCTTCAATAATCCTAGCTTGTGACAAGTTGACATAAATCTAGCCAGCATATTATCTTAGTCAACACATATCAAACATGAAGAGTAGTCATATGTCCTGTAGACACACTGGCAATAATCTTACTCCCTGAGAAAACATAGAGGAATTATGAATGAAATGTTACACCAAGTTGAATTAATTTAATTGGGCTAGTTGAAGTTTTCTTTAAAATAAAAAGATTTATGATATGAAATTTTAGTTTATTTGTTTGGGAAAGGAAACTAACAATGGCTAAAATGCCTGGGTCACAGAGAGCCCCCCAACTGCATGTCTGTCCCCATCATAGTTCATGCTGAGTAGTGCTTTGTTTCTCACCACACTTGCTGGTAGACTGCTCCTGTCCATCAGAAAACTCTGGCCTGGACTCTGTGTGTCCCCACAACACTCCGTGCTAAGACGATCTTGTGCTTTAAGATTCTCTATGTTAGAGCTCACCTGTCCTCAAGAATTTCTGCCCTAGACAATGATTGTTCATCATCACACACCATTATGAAATCAATGGGTTTATTCTCTGGTACCAAGCTACCAAGGTCTATACCATCATTCATCTAAGATGCCTGTACAACATTCCTTCTCTCAGTGGTGGGAAAGATATCCTTCTTTAATCAAGGTTCTCTGTCAGTTTGATAGAAAAATATTCATAGGTCAAAAAATAACTATCAAAACTAAACATGAAGTACAGAAACACCCACATTCACTCCCTTCTTCACGGCCTATTTGTTTTGTGTGATAGCTTTTACTTTTTTTTATCAAAGTATATAATGTTATCTCTGAAATATTTAAAGTTGAATATGCAAATAACTGATAATAATTGAATAAACATATATACTTGGGTGATCTAAAACAGGTATATTTAGCCATATATTTGGTGTTCCGAAGGATTGACATATCTACATTAACTCATTCCGTGGAGTCATAATGAGAACCAATGAGTAATGGTAGAATTTTAAAACAACAAATGACATTGTGAGATTTGTTCCTTTTTGTAAAGTGGGCCCAAAGAAAAGGGTGTTGCTTGATTAAAACAGTCTGGCCACTCTTAACTTAAAGTACATGGTAGTTAAAAAAAAAATAAATTATAAATGGAGTCCATTCTAAAGCAAGCAGACACTTTTACAATTGCCTTGTTTTCTCATGCCCAATTTCTGGTGGTTCCTTAATTTACACATAATGGAAATAAGAATTAAAGTTAAACTAGATCCATCCATTTGATAACCTTCTTTAATGCTGGAAGTAGAGTGTTCAATTACAACATATCTTTGCACTTCATTCCATGCGTGCACTATGACATATGGCAAAGTTCTAAAAGTTGAGACCACAAAGAAAAAAAAAGGTAATATTTTTCAGGGGCTGCCCATGAAAAATAGGTGCCTCACCATAAAAGGGTCAGGAAGGAATCCTTTCAAATATGCACAAAATCTCAGTGTTAGTGCACAGTAAAGAGAAACCAGAATTGAATCAGTATTCATTAGAGGGACATTCCGTAATGTTCAACTGAGCCTAGCTTTGATTCTCATCCTTCAATTTCTTTCTCCTTTTTTAAATCCCTCTTTCCCTGCATAGGACATAGTGTGGTCAATAGGAAAACTGATTATTCATAAAACTAACTGGGTTACTCTAAAATTTACTTTAGAGTAACTTTAGAGGTACATAGGCACAATTGGTTTTCCACAATAGTCTTCATTAAGGATAGTAGGAGGAACTCCCCCTGGGTTTGTTTTGAAGCTACAATTAGACAGTGCTTGTCAGTGTCTAGGCTGAGCAGATATCACATACTCCTCTTTACTTTTATACTCTTAGAGTTGATTTTTACATTCAAGTCATAATGACTTTTATTTAGAGATTGATGTTTAATTATGAATCTGTCTTGAGTATCCCATTAAATCATTTAAGAAACATTAATATTTACTGTGAATAAGCTATAAACTTCAGAGACCAATTTTTATGGTGGTGACTCATTAAATAATAATAGAATTCTGTCATACTGTCATATTATTCACCACTGTTGAAATCATGAATACATATATATTTTTATATATGAAATTATAATAATATATGCAAAGGAATATATATATATATATATATATATATATATATATATACATATGTGTGTGTGCGTGTATACTTTTTTTCATTTCAACCATGGGTGGTTTCAGTAGTTGATCTCTGGAAGACAGCAAACAAGAGAATAAACTATTTTTAGTCTTAACTTCCCCAATGATGAATTGTCATATAAGTAGCGTTTTCATTGAATACAACAAATATGACTGTAATGATTAAACTGATATGTTGATTTTAAAAATATATCATTAATTCACCTGTTCTGAAATAAATATATTCCTGTGAGGCATCTGTACTATGTATGATTCAGTTCTGATGATTCTGCATGTTGAAAATGAAGAGCACTGATGGCTATGATAGCAAACTGTTCTGCTTCCTTGCTTTACTGCATATAATGCGGAGATAGAGTAAGAAAGAAAATGCAATCTGCCTTTATGCACAAAAGCTTTAAAAACAAACAAACAAGCAAAATATGATCATTGTACCCACTGTATTGTTGTTGTTGTGCCTGTAGCCAACACTTAACAGACTATTTCGATGTTTGTTGCTGCTGTTATAGTCAAAGTCAGTTTCATTTCAGCTTTCTCTCTTACACATCCCACTGTTTTTATTTTCTCACAGTCTCTGGCATTAGGGGGCCCTAAGGAAATGCATTTTTAAGGCAAGAATTATTGCAATGCTTTTGTTCTTATAGAAGAATGACTTGTTCAGCAGTGGTTTCAGAGTTGGATTATAAGTCAAAGAATAAAAAGAAAAGAGGCCTCTAGCCTCAGAGTGTCAGCCTTGTCATAAAGAGAGAGTTTCTACACTTCTTAAGCACACAGCATGGCAGAAGTGGACCCTGCAGGCCTAAGCAAAGCTGCTCATGAGGCCCTTGGATCACTCTGCAGTTGTGTACTGAATGGCAGAAAAAAGTGATAATTGCAGTTTCCCTTTACGTATGTACAGTATTCTGTATTTAAAACACCAATGTGTCTTTAGTTTTTGTTGTTGTTTGTTGTTGTTGTTGTTTTTGTAGCTGTCATATACATCAGGATTAATAGCAATCTGGGGAGAAAAAGGTCTAATTTCCTTTAATTTTCCAATCATTGTCCATCATTGAGGCAAGTCAATGCTGGAACTCAGGCAGCAGAAGAAACCAGGACCATGACCAAGAGCTACTTACTGGCTTGCTTCCTTGGGATTGTTTAGCTATTTTCTTGTACAGTTCAGGTCCATATGCCCAAGGGTAGCAAAACACACAGTCTCATGGGTCCTTCTGCATCAATTAGTACTTTTGGAAACACTGTAATGGTACATCAAAAGTCCAATATAGTAGATGCACTTCCTCATCTAGGGTTCCTCTTGCCAAGTGTGTCAACTAGAAATCCAAAGTTGGCCATCAGAAAGACTAAATTACCCAATTTATATATATATATATATATATATATATATATATATATATATATATATATATATATATATAACACTGATTGCAAAATTTCTGCTCATTGAGTATGTAATCAAAAATTTTTTTCTCATCCTGTGTTCTGTGTATAAAAGGTGCAACACTCCATAAAATTGAAAGATTTTAAATATAAAGAATTTAAGAGAAAAACTTCACCTTTATCTAGCTTTCTCTTTCTGTCTCTGTCTCTTCCTGTTTCTGTACTACATACATACACAGTATGATATATAATTAAGTGAAATGCTACTTTATTTCTCTTTCCCTGTTTCACTGCTTATATATTTTTTACTTATCCTAGACATTCATTAGTCATATTTAAGTGGCATATTAAAACATCATTATGTATAAGAAATACAGATGTAGGCAAAACATGTCTTCAATGTAAATACAAATTTTATTTTATTTTAGTTTGGTTTTTCGAGAGAGGGTTTCTCTGTGTAGCCTTTACTATCTTTGAATAGCTTTGTAGACCGGCATGGCCTCAAACTCACAACAATCTGCCTTTGTCTGCCTCCCAAATCCTGGGATTAAAGGTGTGCACCACCACTGACCAGCTTGTAAATACAATTTTTAAAAGTCATTTATGGTCAATGCAATTTTCAGTGAGAAAACATGGGATTTATTTTAAGATGTCTCTGGATTGAAGTCTATCTGAATAGTGAATATGTTACCAAAATGTGGGCATAAAAGAATGTATTTAAGCACGTCTTCCTTTAAAAGGTATAGATTTTTTGTTGTGTTTCAAAACCTAAGGAAATGTAGAAAAGTGTCCAGATTGAAGAGTACATTAAGTACATCTTGGGAGATGTGTAAAGATGTTGTGTTGGGGCTCCAATACTTTATACCTATAAGAAGAACTTGATTTTCTAAAGGAAGTATAGGTATTATATGGTTAGTATATTTTCAAAGAACGTTATAGTTAATACCTTTTTAAAGACAGGTTTGATGAGATCATTTTGGTCATCTACCCTTCCTAGATATCTGGATATTTAAAGAAGGACCAAAAAAGGAAACAACATTTTCTTTCAAGTACAAAGCCACACAGTCTACATACTTGCCTTTTAACCACTGTTTCCAGACTTCCATTTGTCTTTTCTTAAATTCAAGTGTACAGCTGAAAGCTAAAGGTCACTTTATTTACCAAAAGGAAAATGTCAACAAACAACTATTCCCTCTTCCGCCTCCTCAAATCAGTATGCTTAAAATGCCGCACTATACTCTAAAACCTTCTCCGTGGAGATATTAAACGCAGGCATTAATCCATACAAAATATGTTAATTCCTGCTCTACTCAGCCCACAGGAACAGAACGATAATGTGTCTGGAATCAGAACGTTGTGTCTAAATAATCCTTTCATAAGTCCTACCGAGCATGTGTCCCTGGGTATAATTGTAGTGATTCTGGAAGATCTGATTTGGGAAATGGAGGACTTGTGTTGGCTGCTGAGCTAATGAATGCCTACATAAATAAAAAAAAGTCATTGCACTCATTTTTTTCAACCCATAAATGTTGTGGAAAACTTACCTTAAAAATATTGCTGTTAAATAGAAGGGGGTTCTTGAAATAATTGCATCTTAGTGCTCTCTAAAAGTAAAAATCCTGGCTGGGTGTGGTGGGACATTCATTTAATCCCAGCACTCTGGAGGCAGAGGCAGAGGTGGATCGATGTGAGTTTGAGGCCAGCCTGGTCTACAAAGTGAGTCTAGGACAGCCAAGGCTACACAGAGAAACCCTGTCTTCGAAACAAAACAAAAGTTAAAATTCTGTGGCTGGTGAGATACCTAAGTGAGTTAAAGTGTATTTTACCCAGGCTGGAAACCTGAGTTTGACCCTTGGCACCCACATTATGAAAAGGTCAAGCACTGTGACACCCCACCCAATGAATACATAAATGAGGTACCTGTTTTTAAAAAGTTAAAAACTACAATTTGCAGTCACCAGTTGTTATTGTTGGTGATTTCGTACTCTGTGGATATGTGTGGATTATCTTCAGGACACTTTCTAGGTCTCTATAGATGTGAGTACACAGAGAATATCAATGTTCAAGATGGTAAGCTGTCAAACTCTTAAGGTTGGTGCTGGAATCTGTGTGTGAGATGGACATTGAGGAACTGAAGTGGTTTGAATAAGAATTGACCCTATAGGTTCCTACACTGAATCTTTGGTCATCAGGGAGTGAAAACTAATTGAAGGATTTACAAGGAATAGGAGAAGTGGCCTTGTTGGAGTAGGTGTGGGCTTGTTGGTGCATGTGTGTCTCTGTGAGTAGGCTTTGAGTTTGCAAAAGTCCATGCCAGGTTCAGTCTCTCTCTCTCTGTCTCTGTCTCTCTCTGTTTCTCTCTGTCTCTCCTCTCCTCTCTCTCTCTCTCTCTCTCTCTCTCTCTCTCTCTCTCTCTCTCTCTCTCTCTCTCTCTCCCTCCCTCCCTCCCTTCCTCTTCCCCACCCTCTTCTCTTTTCCTCTTTCCCTCTCTCTGCCTACAGATCATGGTATTGCACTCAACACTTGCTACAGTGACTTCCTGCCACCATCCCTCGTGCCATTATGACAACGAGATAAACCTCTGCAAATTAAATGATTTCTTTATTAAGACTTGTTTCAGTTATGATGTCTCTTCACAGCAACAGAAGAGTGACTAAGGCAGGGACTCAATGAGAAAAGATGTCATATTCATTCAGTGTTTGAGAATCACACAGGAGTACAAGGGATGCATTCTCTGGTCTGGTATCAGGGAGGAAATCTTCCGGTAGGAGAGATTGGCTGCTGGAGTAATGTTTGCTGATGTTGTTAAAAATTAAGGTACAATTCTTAGAGACAAGGGTGACAAGGAAGGGTACTAGTGTTACTCCCATTTCTCTAGCTTTTATGGAAGATTGTAAATAAACTTGTTTCTCAATGTGACCCCCAGGAAATAATCTTTAAAACCTTATTGTCTAAAATAAGTGTGCCTGAAAAAAAATGGGGCTCATGGGAAAAATAAGATTGGGAACAGATCACTTCAAATGTAATGAAAACAGAATTCCAATGAGACAATTATAATCTAAAGAACACTGGCATAATTAAAGAAGATGAATTAAATTCAATAGAAAGAAACAAACGAAATAACCCAATCATTAAAATGTCAGGATTTGCTTTAAAATGTAAGAGGTAAGCAGTTAAGAAAAGAGGGGCAAAAAATAAATAAAATGTTTTCTTTTTTTAAAGATAGGAATAGCTGAAAGCTGGGAACAAGGTCAAAATGCATTCAGATCACCACAATGACTCACCAAATAGAACAAGTGCTTCATTTGAGCCATGGGAGGAGAACAGGATACTGCACAGGCCTGTTTTTCTTTGTTCATTTCCAGTGCTCAACTAATACTAAAAATGAAAAATAAAAAATAAAAAATCTTGGAAAAGAAACATTCTGTTCTGACTTTTTTCAGTCCTTCATTTCTGCTGTGACTTTTTTCAGTCCTTTTAACATCAGTTCCATAGTCATCAATCACATGAGAGGTTGGCTACATCCCCAAAAACCTCACTGTCGCCAAGGAGGCTGTTGAGGAGGTTATTAACTGGTGCCAGGTTCTTCAAAGAGATTCTCTGATGCACATTAGTTGGCTTGCCACACTTGCTTGCTTACTATTTGCTCACATTAAATGCTTATTACCTAAGTTTCTCATGCAAGTCTTTAATTCCAAAAACCCTGTGGGTTTTGTCTTGTTTTGTTTTTGTTGTTGTTCTTGTTGTAGGAAGTCATGAGGATTGGATTTTATAGATCTGTTGTGGCTGAGACTTTGGTTGTCTAGGATTACCATATAGTTATTCATTTTATTATTAGGAAATGGTATCATATTTAAATTTAATGAAATATTTTTGGTTAAAATCTGTGTTGTTATTATCTCTTTATTTGTTGTTTCTTAGAAGCCAGACCTACATTTTTATGTTTAATTAGAATAATTAAACAACAAAGATACTGATGAAAATAAGCAAGTTACCCAAAGCCTACGCTAATCATTTTCAGATGTTTAATATAAATCCAAGATTGCCTTTCTCTGAAATTTATATCATTTTTCCCTGTGCTAGTCTTACGTTAAGTGATAGCTGTAAGTGTCTTTCTTATTCATGTCAGTATCAATTTTTTCCTACAGAAATTAAAGTATCAGTAAATATGTTATTCATGACAATGACATCTAGTAAGATTACAGAAATTAATGCAGTGGTTTATAATGACAAATATCTGTGCTACGTTTTAAGAGTCATCTCTAGTTGATGCTCTTATATACATTTCAGTTTTGCAAATTCACACTCATTGCTCCACTTATTATATTCCCCTAAGAATCAGCTGTATCACGCTTTTTTTTCAAAGGCCTGTCATGAAAAGAACTGGTAAAAATTCTTGTAGAAATAAGAATGGATCATCATAGTTTCTAAGACCTTCAAAATATTAAGTATCTTTTGAATCTGAATTTAGTATGTCTTTATAAATATCCTAAGTTTCTATAGTATATTATTTCTCATCACCAAGAGCACATTGGAACTCATAGTTCTTTACCTGTATGGTTTGAATCCCACTCAGAGGAGAACATGAAAAAAAAGATGCCTTCCTTTTCTTGCAGGTAAACAGACAGGAAACTCAGTCCATGTAAGACATTGAGGACTCAATGTTGGTGCTCTGAGGCACTACATTTAACATTATAATACCCTACCCATGGCGATGGTATTGGGGGGTTGGCCATAGAGGAGAGTTGATGGGGCCTTGATGAATGGGATTAGTGTCCTTATAACAAATACTGGAAAGAACTTGAAGATTGCTTTGACATTCAAAGATACAATGAAAGGTATCTATAAATCAGGAAGCAGGCTCTCACTGATAGGTAACTTTCCAAGGCCAATTCATGTGGGTCGGAGACTTTATACCACTCATCTTCAAGGAAACATACTTAGAATTAGATTTACATACTTGATCTGAGATGAGTGTCCTCATATCCTGTGCAAATAGAAACAGCCAACACTGGCTTACAGTCAACGCTACTGGGATAAGCACATGGGTCTGAATATGACATTGACAGAAAGGTACACCCGATGAAGAATAAGCTATTTCACTTGTTCTCAGACTAGTAAAGTAACTAAAAAGTTATTGTATGTAGTTGATTTTATTTTGACATAGAAGTAGAGAGAACTGCTAAAATGAATGTAGTGTGTTTTATTTGTTAGAACATCTTCTAAGATGCATTCTAGCAACATTTGATAAAGAACATTGTCAGGACCTGAAATCTCTGTGTCAAGCATATTATTCATCATTTCTTTTCCACTAACTTCTGAAAACCACTGACCATTTTACCATAAATTGTGGTTCTGTCTTTTCCAGAATGTCACTGTTACAATGATAAGGACTAAAATTTTCAGATTGATTTGTTTTACTTAATAATATATGCATTGTTTCCTTATAAAGTCACATTTTTTTATGGTGCATTTTGTTTTAGAATTAAATTAGATCCTGGTGTATATGGATGAACCAAAGAATGATCTACTAAACTACAAGTTGTTTGCTTCTAAGTTTGGGCAACTATAGATTAGCTTAGTAGAAAACACTGAAGAGGTTTATAAATAAACAAATATTCAGCTTGTTTGGCTCCAAATCAATTTTCATATTTCTGGTTCCTCTGGTGAGATGATGTTAAACTTTTTGGAAAAGATCTTCTGTCTCTAAAGTGTCTGAATTGTCTGGGATTATATCCAGTGATGCATTATTCTTTTCTCCACATCATTTCTAGCATATGGTATTATAAATGTTCAGTATTTTTACAGTTTTGACAGGTATTCTGGAGTATTTCATTGTGTTAACTTTCATTTCACTGATGATAAACTGAAAGGAACATGGTTATTGGCTTATTTGTTTTCAATCTATCTTCTACAGTAAAGGTTTTGATCAAATACTTGGTATATTTTTAATGAGATCATATGTTTTCTCATTGTTAAATTTAAGATGTTTATATACTTGGAAAACAGCCTTTGACCAGTTTAGTTTTTGGTAAATGCTGTTTTGTAATTTGTTCTTTCATTTGATAATATGATACATAACATAAATTATTTATCTTATCAAGGTTCTGCATATATATATACACACATTATATTCCACTGGCTATGTAAATCAAGACATCTTTATCTTGATGTTCTTGGTCTCAAAAAGGAAGCAAAGATGATTAAAGTTATGATTGTAATAAATATAGTAAATAATTGTACGTTTATGTTTGATATTTAAAGACATCCAATATATTTACATTTAATATTTGATTTAGTGCTATCACTATTATGTATGAATGGTAGTAGAATATTAGAATATAGGAACATACCAATTAGGAAACTGGAGTATACCTATGTATCTGAGTTTCTATTATCTCCTCTCAGATCAACTACCTGATTAATGTTGACACAAGAATTCAAACACAGGAATTTCTAGTCAAATGATTTTGATTGAATAACTCTAATAGTATTAGTTCTTGTTTATTCACTGCTTTTCTTATTTTTTAGCCAAAGAATACCTGAAAGAAATATTTAAGTAAAGAGACTTTCTTCTGAAGATGCTACATTGTGATATAGTGGAGTAGGCAGGAATAGAAAACTAACAGGTGATAACATTCACAGTTAGAATGCAAAACGTGAACATGAAATGGATCTATGGTATAAAACCTCAAGTCATCCTTTCAGAGCATCCCAACTTTTTACAATTTATACAGCTTCTCCAAAGTGTAGCACAAGGTGAGACTCAAGTACATAAACACATGGGCTTCTAGGGGGCATTTTATATTTAAGCTAAAATATTTTGCTATCTTGAGAAAGTTATGTATGAGAGAGGAAATGCTGTGTCTCCCAACATGTTGATACAGTTACATATCGAGCAAGAAAAATATCCTGTGATTTTCTCATTTTAGGAAATTTGTCAAATCTGCTCTTTTCAGGTTTTGGCTTAGGGCCTGATTTTCTACACCTCCCACTTCTCACCTTAAAAAAATCTTTTAATTACTAAAAGCTTCAGCTAATCATTAATTATACACCATCAATTATGCTTACATTATCCTTTCAAATAGATACAATATCTGATTGATTTGACTAAAATAGCACCCTTGCTTCATTGTCAATTTGCATAAATTCACATGCAATGAGAGGTTGCACTGTGATTCATTAGGCACCATGAAAAGCATCAACAATCTGAACAACAGGAGGCTTGTTCTCACAAATTATCATCATTTTCATCAGGGAAGGGATTCCATTACAGCTGGCTCTCCTCTTCTTCAAATGAGACCGAGAAATTGCACACGTTGACTTCCACAGTCTTCCACGGGGAGACAATAAAAAAGATCAAACCCCCATGGCCACTTAACAAGGTATCTTTACAGAAAGTGGTTCAAACTGTCCGTTTTGCTTGTTTTGTCACGGTGTGGCCTTCATTAGCAAAAGGTGAGTTAATGTGATTCCTGCGGGGTGAGGGGGGGTGAACTCAAGATGAAGTTCTGACTGAAGCTGTAGGAGATGAGCTTCCTCACTTTTTCTAAGAATAATTTTCCTTACTTTCATATCCACATTTTAATTAATCTATTGTAGACATATAGTTGGAATTATACCTATTTCACCTTTTGTAAAGTTCATCATAGGACGTTATAATTTGAGGTATATCAAATTTTTGCATGTCAGTCACACATTTGACAAATGATGAAGCCACACCAGACGCCAATGCAATGGATTGAAATATCTTCTGTGTTATATCCCCAGTACTTATGGCTCATGACTATTCAATTAAATTATAGTGTTATTCTTCTTTCTAGTGTGCTTTTATTGTTTAAAAAGCTACAGCACATTTCAGTCATTCCTCATTTGGGAGATTTTTTTTCCTCTCACTTTAGTCAATACTCTCTGGACAGATAGCCCCTTAGAATAACCCTCATCATTATATATTCATGTTTACTCAAGTGTAATCTTAGAAAAAAGTCTCAGCTAATATCTTGTCATTGTTACAGAACTTCTGTGTGGCATTACCACTTTCATGTATTAATATTCTTCTTGCTTTGTCTATATCTGTGTTTGTGAACTGCTTTACCTTTTTGTTTACTCAATGGAACGTAACCTCCTATAGAAATGACTTTTTCCTTCTAATTTACTAATAATATCTTAAAATTAGTAGGTTCTCATTAAATATTTATGAAATACATATGAATTAATTACTTTTCCCCTCTAAATTATTCACATGATCTTTTGATTAATAGATTATTGAGATATTTTCTTAATATGCATTGAATCAACTCATCAGTCATTAGAAAGTAAGTCTGACACCAATACTTGTGCAGTTGTTTGCATATTAATTTTCCATATTATTTTCTTTTGATGTCCAGGAGAGAAAACAGTTTTTACACACTTTCCTAATAACAAACTACAGGTTTTAGCCCTTATTTTGTGTCTGGCACTTGAGTAGACACTTAAACGAGAAAACAGCAGCAAAAGTAAAACATAAAAGTCAATTATCAGATACACACATGCACAACACTTGACATACTTTCATTTTTGTCAGTTTTTACAAATGAAAACGGTGAGTTTCAAAAGATTTAGACCCATGCCCTTCAGAATACATTACGTGGAGTAACTCATGCATGCTCAAGAAAGTAGCAGTGAAGTTGGGAATGAACCCAGTTTATTTGTAATTTTTCCACACTCAAAGTCTAAACACAGTGAGATTAATTTTAGCCTGTAAATTCTGAAAATGAAAGATGACATGTGAGTTCCTTGGAGTCAATCAGTGTTGCCATCACAGACAGAATACAGGCTGTGTCAACCAGGCCTGTTGTTCTTGATCTCTACACTGTAGCTGCGAAGAGGGTAAGGACATAGCTTACTTTTTCCCTCTTGTTTAGGGTGAAAAGCAAGAGCTTGGGTACAACTCTGCTTCATTCTCCTATGTGAGTGGGATGAACCTCTGATCAGTTCTCTTGTCAGTGATAATAACACTGTTATATCTTTCCTTCTGTAAGGAAATTGATTAAAGCAACTTTTTTCCTTTGTGAAAACCTACTTTTCCCCAGTGACTGGTAGGACTTGGAATGCAGAAAAATAAATAGAATGATGTTGACCTGCACTACATAAAGAATATTGTCTCAAAAGAAAAAAAAAGGATTTTCATCAATACTGACGGTATATTACATCTGTTTTATATTGTGATGATTTCAAAGGAATAGATCAAAGTTCCATATTAGAACTAGTCTTATGTAATGCTCCTGTTAACATTGCTGCACAGGAGTGTCTCCAGCAAAAATTAGGAGACTGATACCTGAAAACATTTTGGTATCAATAAAAACAAGGAAAATGCTTTTTGTAGTCTGGCTTGTGACTGAAATAAAGTTTTGTATAAAGATCTTATAATAATTAAATGAGGTTTAGTAACATTTGAGCACTTTTCTGTTTACTTTATGTAACTGTATTCCACAAGAAAAGATCTCTGGCTAATGATAGCATTTTCTAAAGAAATTATGAGTCCCAAGATACATGGTGAAACATCAATAGCAAAGAAGTTTACTTTAAAATATAACAGTTTGACTGCCTTATTCTTTTATTCATGGGTGGAATGTGTGCTCATAAGCATCTCTGTTCCTCACAATGTAAGGTACCTTCAACTGAGAAATAATATTGTTGATATAGTTAAAAGTGATTTGCGTTTCTTAGGATAAAATGTTAACACTTCCTCATTTTTAATTGCAGCATAATTGAGATAGTTAGTTCTTCATTATTTTGATGTAATGTAATGTATGAGATCATTTACTTCTACAGAGACTAGTTAAATTTTGCTTAATGAATTGCAAGACTCCTGAATAGGATCAGACAGACTCATTGCTCTTTATGTCTTTGGACTTTCCTGATGTCGATGACAAGGAAGAAGACATCTTACCATGTGAGAAAGGATGATATCATATCCTGGAATGCACTTTGGAGATACACTGCTAATGACCAATTACAACAAGAACCTCACTCATGGCAATTGATCCCTGAAGGTTCATGGTAAAATTTACTTGGCTTTTGCACCCATCTTCTGGAATAGTCATGTTTTAAAAGTGCAATGCCTTTCTTTGCCTTCTTTTATATATGAAAACCTTATATTTTAAAATGTATACTTAATAAGGTACCATAACAGTAACAGCAGCTGCAGCAACAGTAGCAAATTTCCATAGGGAGGCTCTGCCAGCATAAGTGGCCACACTCTGCTGCTTGACTTCACTTCAAGCTGACTTTACCACCTAGATATGTTTTATTGTCAATATGATGAAATAAGAAATGAGAGGGAGATTAGGTTTCTAACACCTTCAAAGTATTTGAATACTAATGTTTTGTAAATATTTAATAGATTTGAATTACCACTACACAGTCTAAAATATTGTAATTGTATATAAGCGTCATGTTCTCTTTATTTTAAATACATTCAAGGGAAATTATTCAAAAATATTCCCAGGATGAAAATCATAGACTTATAAGGCTCTTATGCCTCCATTTGCTACTCAGATTTAATAAGTAACAGGCTTTTATGAGAATGAAGTGTTATTGTTATATATTTTCACCATTTGTGCTTTAAGTACTGTCAATTTGAAAAAGTATAGTTTTGAGTTTGGATTGGCTTCTGAAATAGATTTTACTTTTGTTAAATGTTTGTTTTTTTTCCCCTTATCACAAAAGTAATTTCGTTCTGAAATAAATATTGCAATTTTCTTGGCAGTGAGAAAATTAAATTGACAAATATTAATACACAATGCATTAGGTATATATTCACAGGTAGTTTCAAAGGCAATAAATATTTCTTGATTTCAGTGTTACTGAGTTTATGTTGATAACAATTAAGAGGCTGCCATTAGGGCAAATCATTTTGCCTCCTTTTGTGAGTTAGCGAATGTTACTAAAAATAAAAGCAGCTGAGGTTACTTGCTCCTTGTTTTAATTAATGATAATAATGAGTGTAATGTTGTTTTATACATTATGTTAATATGGTATGAAGTTGTAGTCATTGAGGAGTGAGGCTTCTTAAGATCCTGAGGTACAAGACTTGGAAAAAGCTTAGAACTTATCATGTAATATTTCTAGTCTATAAGAGATCCAAGGAATTTGCATCTGACTTGTATGAGCAGCACATCTCAAAAATCACTCTTATAATCCAACCTTTAAAAAGCAAATAACCTCAAATATGAATTTAAATTGTCATTCTAAAGGTTCTTATCATTATAAAACTGTTATGGAAAATAACTACTCTAGAAGAGCAAGAAATCTTTCGTTGATGATGTTTCTGATGGTTGACTATCCTTGAGAGAAAATAAATGTTACAAAACTATACCTAAATTGCTCATAACCACGGCAATTCCATTACTGGTATAAAAAGACCTTAAATTTGTCAAATTTTGATTCCAAACACATAGTTTAGCTTTATAACATTTACAACACAGAAAATTTCTAAAATGTCAAACATATTTTGGCTATATTTGTAATGCAAATGTGGTACTAAGATTTTAAGAGGCACATTTTCAATTTTTTCTCTCTCTTCATATAATGTCATACTTTCCAACTCTACTGCCATACCAGCCTAAGTATCATCATAGTTAACAGTAATTATATTCTTCCTAATTTGAAGCACATAGAATTAAACATAAATTATTGGATGATAGTCTGGTCAGCACAATTTAAAACTAGTAGTTCTAAGGAAAAAAGGAAGGAAGGAAGGAAGGAAATAAAGAAGAAACTAAGTAAATAACATCTTTGAAAACTTTGTGTGTGACTAGTACTTTTCCATTTCATAACACTCATTATTTTATGTATTTATGGAAAAATAACATGAATTAGCAAAATCATTATTGATTAGCTTCTAATATTTTATGCATTCTTACGCAAAATATAGTTACACTTGTTTTCAGAAACTAAATTCATCCTACCATAGCTTGTATTGGCTTTGTAAAATAATTATAAAGAGTTTCACTTGCTTTAGCTTAAGTAAAAACTTACTAGCTCAGTGGTATAAGTAATTTTTCTTTATAATTCAAATAGTTTTTTCAAATGTCTAAATAACTATTATATTTGATACAAACTTCAAACAAGTGACGTTGTGATCATGAATTTATTATCAAACTGTATTCGTTTAATATTCCTTATTATTCAACTACACTAAGATATTATCCAGAATATCATTTCATGGTTAACCCTAGTATTGGAAATGAAGTTAGCTATATAGTCTGAATAAAAGCACAACAGATGCAATAATTGGCCAGGGCATGGTCAGCACATGACTCTTGTGTACCAGCATATCAATCTTCTCTGACCAGCAAGACCCTTTACATCTTGTGTCAAGAACCAGTCTGTTTACTCTGCCCAAGTTTACTATCCATGTATACACACCAGTCCCCAAATCTAACCACAATGCTACATCTAGTGCCCAGCCTTATTGGATAGCCCCAGGTGTGGTGCTCCCAATCTTCAGGCTTGGGTCAGGATATACAGACAGTGAACCAACAAAGGCCCCTCCAATTTCAATCTTCTAGGACCACATGCAAACCTCAAAAGTAGTCTGGCTCAAAACACCTTATTCCAGAAACTAGACTAGTGACTCTAATATATGTGATGTTCTCAACTCCTCTCCCCGATCTCTAGATTTAGCTGGAGTTCTCCACCCAGTGCCAGTATCTATTCAACCCTACCCTCACTACTCACAACATATAGGCTTGAACCAGGACACACATCCTGTGCACCAGTGTATCCCACTGTTTCCCCTGGCTTCATCTCACCCATGCCATATCCAAACCTCAGGCCCAACCCATCTTTATGTCCTAAGCTCTGTCCCAGTGTGCTGTGTCTTTGTTAGATGCAACATTAACAAAAGATGTTCACATACTCAAATCTCTTCATCAAAGTACAAATAATATTTAAAATATTTAGAAAATATTTCTCTAAATATACCATTATTTTAGGAAATTCCTGAAACAAAAATTATGTAGATGAACCTAAGCACTCAGTATTTGAAGGAACTACCAGAAAATGTATCAAATAGTAGAAGAACATTGAGGAAGATGAAAAACAAAATAGCTCAATAGACTTCAAATATGTACTCATGCCTTCCTAGGAAAACACAGATATATGACTAATTGAACTGAGAGACAATACAGGTTTTGAAAACAAATGCAATGAAAAATTAGAAATATTGAAGAGAACACAAGCTGGAATGAAAATGGAATTGAAAAACTCAATAACCCAACTAGAAAACACAAGAGAAATCCACCCAATTAGAATTTATCAGGCAGAAGATAGAATATAAGAATTCAATGACAATATAGAAGGTCTAGCCAAAATAAGAAAATAACCTGAAAAATAAATGTAATTCATAAAAGGAACATTTAAGAACTATTGGTCACCATAAAAAATCAAATCTTTACATTATAGGCATAAGTTAGAAAAAAAATAATTCTAGGTCAGTGCCACAAACTACATCGTCCAAAATCATAGATGTAAACTTTTCCATATTAGGAAAAGACATTTACAGTAACATATAGATATGAGATGGCATAGAGAATACCAAATAGATAAGACCGACATAAAACTCCCGAAGTCATACCCTAACTATATAGAACAATGGAAAAGTATTAAAAGCTAAAGAAGAAAAAAAGAATGCCATATGTATGAAAACACATGTGAAAAACCATTGTTTACTCTTTGGAAACTATGAAAACAGAGAGCCAAAAGTAATGTATTACAAGTCCTAAAATGCCATGAAGGCCAAACTAGACTACTGCACCCAGCAAAACTATCTTTCATGGTTGAATTAGAAAGAAAATAATTTTATGATTCAAATAGAATAAATAATTCATATCCCACAGATGAACCATAGAAGCAGTATCTTAGAAGAGAGAAATAAGTAAAACCATGAGATTGAAGAAAAAAGTAAATGTAGGTATAATCATTGAAACACAAAACATGACTTTATTTAACAATTTTACCTACTATATCTATAGAATCATATCTATGTGACCTAGAATATAAAATCTTGTGATAAAATTAGACTAGTTTTTGAAATGACCATGCTTTATATCAATATGCAAAATTCAGTTCCATTGAATTATAGACAAATCACTATGAATGTAACATTTATATAATTACTGATTTTCTCATGGTTCTTCCTGCTGTATGAAGTTTATTTTATTCATGTGTAATAAGATAAATGCATATGTTAGGAAGAAACATAATAAAAAAGAATAGAAATATTTAGTACATATAAAAATTATTTAGACTATGTTCCAGTAGATATAAAGCCAAGGTCTCCAAGTGTCAGAGTGATTATTGATTCCAGTGAGCTCTGTAGTGGGCACTACCACCTTCATTATGAAATAAGATCTTTTTGAGTAAAGAAGATATTTTCCTTGTGCTCTACCAATCATGGTATCTCATAGGATATATGATTTGTGGGTAGAAGGGAAGGCATATTGATGTACAGATTGATAAAAGACTGCTGATAAATTTCCAAAACATGTGTCTACTTCTTTGTGCTTCCTAGTGATGATGTTAGACACTATAGAGTTGTGGAATGGAATATAGTTGCTGGTGACAGAAAAATCTAGTCAAGGCACTATAACAATAGCATCTGTTTTGTTGTTTTTAATCATTGACTGCTCACTATTTTCCAAAACTTAAATTGTTAAATGTTCACAGTATAGTTCGGGGAGTGAATTTCATTGAGATATTTACAGAGTGTGAAAACTAAAATGGCTTACAGTCCCCAAAGGAAATGGGGAGCCAGGACACTAAACTGGATTGAAGCAAGAATAATACTTCATTCTGAATACTCTACCAATCTCCTTGTTTACCAATGCAAATGAAAAAATACTTTAAGTATGCACACGATCACACATTTGTGGAAATGTTAAATGATTGAAAAACACGAGTCACATTCTTCACATAGATATTATAAAGCTGCTTTTCTCAAAAGTAATATAAGACAATGAGCTGTGCATGTCAAACACCTAGAAGAGAGCCTTGAGGACAAAGCCAAATTTTCCGTATTTTAAATAAGTAAGCTCCAAATCAACGCCAGGTGAGAAGGCGTTATTGATGAAGCGATACACGAATAAGTTATCATGATCTTTGTTCACTACAAGAAAGGGGGTTTTATAACTCAATTTGGTTGTTAAGGTAAGCACTTATCCCATTTGTAAGCTGGAAGTCTTGGTTAATAACTGGAAACTATAAGGCCCTGGACTTTAAGTCAGATCTTTATAACAACTACGCTCACCCAAATCTAATTGGCATCTTGGAAGGACACACACAACATTAGGAAGGCCATTTTGCCAGCTGATCTGTCAAAGGCTTCCACCTGAGACAGACAGAGAAATCATTATTTCTCACTCCTCAAGTCATCAGTCCTTTACCTTGCTAGGAAATAAATGTGACCTTTTCGAAAGTGATGCTTTTTTCTTTAAACCTGTTTTTAAAATGTTGTTATAAATTGGATGATTAAATGTTGACTAGAACCAAAAAGAACAAAGAAAAAAGAAAAAAAGACCACACCTTAGAAAAGAAGGAAGTGTGATATGTGGTTTACTCCTTCTTGTGTACGTTATGAATATCCTTTCATGGTCTTTGAGGAGTCATACAAGCAATGTATGTTTATTAGCATTTTGAATAATTATATTTTATTTATATTATAATTTTCATATTTTCTATGAAGAATATTTAAATATCTAATAATTTTCATCTTTGTTACTTTAAATGAAAAGGAAGCTACTGCAGCCCTTTAACTGTGCAGAATATTCATCACAGAGGCTCTCTACTCGTGTTTGCAACAAATTATTTAGGAGTGCATTGCTAACATAAGTATTTTAGAACAAGTCTGCAGCTGAATTCACAGGTACTCCTTGCTTTCTCTGAGACTAAAATACTTTTGTTTTTTGTAATGACTCAATTAAGCGTGAGCCATTTTGTGTTTGCTACTATAAAGTTAGCAAAATGTTAATAGAGAGATTGTTAGAGTTTACTCTTCTCATTAAACCATTTGTAAGTAGAGTAAAATAGTTTATTGAAAAATATATACTAATTATTTAATGTATTTAGCAGAATAAATTATTTTAATGACAATAATGGCTTGGTAGCAGCCACTTGTGTTCTAATACTGAGGTATTAATAATTTGTTACTTGTTAACATGAATTGTATCAAGAAGTATCCTTACTAAGGAATAAATAACATAGCAGGCAATCTACAAGTCCGAACAGATTTTCTTCAGATAATCAAAATCATAAAACCTTAATAATACATCTTTCATTTGGTTGGTTTTTCTAAAATTATCAAATTCTTAAATAATTTTCTTATAATTTTATTTCTAAAGTTTTCCTAGCATTATAATAAAAAATAACAGTGCAATAATAGTCTAGAGTCTCATACAAACTTTAGCTCATATTTTTAGCAAGGGAAGCTGATACATTCTTAACAAAGATCATTCATTCAAGTTCACAATTATTTTAAGCTCACTGAAACATTCTGTCATTTTTATTTATATTAAATCAAATTCTTTTACATTCATTTTTGTCTTTATAATTTAAAGAAACCAGTGTTACTCAACTCTAAAAGGGATTTTCCATCAAATCCTCCTCTTAGGGCTCTGGGAAACCCATAGAAGAGGAGAGAGAATGAGTGTAAGAGCCAGTAAGGATTGAGAGCATCAAAAAAACAAGATCTTCTAAATCAGCAGGATCCATGTGCTTATGAGCCAACATACATTGGCAGCATGCATAGGAGTTACATGGATCAGCACCAGATGAGGTCCTAGAGCTCAGATGAAAAGTAGACACATGGCTCTATTCCTAGCTCAGAAGCTATCTCCTATTGATAACGACTTGCAAATGAAAACTTAATTTTCTCCAAGAGACTCTCCATGGGGGAAAAAAAACTACTCTTAAAATTAGGTTAAATGATTAGTAGTAGATAGCCAATAGAAAACAAAATCAATGGTATAATCAGAGATTTTTTTGTCAGGGCTTTTAAAATTTCTATTTCAGTTTTTATGACACACACGTGTGTGTGTGTGTGTCTGTGTGTGTGTGTGTGTGTGTGTGTGTGTGTGCAGTGACTTCCAGCTTAGTATTTTTTTTTGTAAAACACCAAATCTGTATTTACATCCACATATAATAACATAACTTTAAGCTGAAATATATTATAAATAAAGTATGACTACTGTCTGACAACTTAAGTATCAACAATTAAAATAAATCAAACTGGAATGAAATAAATACATTAACAAAAATCCAACAAATTGTACTTCTTATCACATGTACTGTTGCCTCAAAGAGAATGACACACGAAGCAGTAGTATCCCAAGAGTTAATACTGATGACAAGAACACACTGTGAAGCATAAAGGGCTGTTGAAAAAGAAACCAAAAAATCTGGAATTCTTAGGTTCTGCACTTTTATAGCCTATTTTTGAAGATTAACACATTTGCGAGATGACTGACTGGATCTTTGCCTAAATCCAGCGAGTGTACAGGAAGCTCGCGGAAACATTACGTGTAAATCTTGAGGGGGGAAGTTATATACAATAGGGGAAAAAAAACGTATTAAAAAAAAATCACCAAATCTATTAGAAAACAAGTCAATGTGTGTAATGCTGAAAATTTGGGGCCTTTCTGATTTCTCTAGCTATAATTTTTGAATGCAGTTTAGTATTTTTATAGAATTTCTGAGTGTGCAAATTAGTAGTTCTCTGTCTTTATCTCTCTTATTTGCCTTTTCATGGATTTTTTTTTCTGTTTGTATATTTTATCCTAGTCTGATACATTTGTTTCTGTTCTATCTTTTTATATTTTTTTTATTATATCCTTCAGACAATTGCTTTTCTAGATACGTAAGGAGGGTAGGTCCAGATGGGAGGGGATTAGAGAGGAGCTGGAAGGAGTAGATGGAGGAGAAATCATAAACACGGTATATTATGTAAGGAAAAAAGCTATTTTCAATGATAAAAACGAAACAAAAAACTAGTATTAAAATTAAGCAGTTTCCCAGCATCAGGGGCCTGTGATTCTGTAGGTGACCAAATTGTTTGTCAAAATGACTGGCCCATGATCAGCCAATAACTCACTGTGGGGAGTTAAAAATTTGTTATAAAGGCATAATCTTTAAAACCTCCAAAATCTCCAAACCTTGCCATAATATAAAGAAAAACTATATTACTCAGAAGAAACCTATACTCATCGTGATTAAAAACAGTGACTGATTACCAGCCTGAATAAATCATTGTCTACTTCCCTCTAGGAAAATAAATGAAGTGCCTGAGAGTAGGTGGTCACTTCTAAGTGATAGCAGAAAAAAATGTGAAATAAAGAAAAGAACTACTTTGTATTCAAATATATAAAAACATCAGGCTTAACTTTCCTACCATGTTCTTCTTTAACATAATGACCTTGCTGTCCTCAAGGTTTATGATTTGGGATGAAAGAGAAGTTTGGTTTTAACGCTGCTCATAAAGTTTTTGCTCATTTGTGAATTTTCAACTATCATTTTAATTGAACTTGTGTTACCCTCCTCCAAAGCACTATGCTTTGGACAACCAGTAAGGATGCTCAACCCTGGCAGTGACTAAGTATTCTATGAATCAATAGCTGCCTGCTGTTCTTTCTCTAGGGATAGTTACATACAAAATACTCCCCCATCCACATTGATATTGCCAATGCTCTATTATTGCTCATACAGCAGTTTTTGAGCAAAACATCTCTCAACTCTTTCTTTATAGATGTTCTCTGAGGCGTACAGTCAGAACTTGTGATGTGATTGTACTTTTTGGGACCAGATTCCTCTTGGTCAGGTGACGACTGCATTGTGTTTAATAATGCTTTACTGTGATGATCTTCACTTGCTGTAGAGAGAAAGTGAGGATGGTAACTACCATGTTCTTTGTGTACATGGATATATTTTAAAACATAGATAGAAATAACACTGGTCTACCAAGGTGGTGGTACAGTAGTATTATTTACTTTTTAAACTACTGCATCCAGAGTATATACAAATTTTATCACTTAAATGAGTGAAACATCTTCTTACAGTAATTATTTGAGAAGTAGTCCATAATATCAAGTGTGAAGTGATATTCTTATTTAGAGAACAAGACAAGTCAGTTCAGTCTAAGCATTTTCTTTCACATTGGCAATTGATACAAGAGGCATGGACACACATACAACTATCAAAAGTCTCATTTAACCTTCAGGATATTCTTTAGTTGCCATGGAATCTCTTTTTCCTGTAGCCTCTCAATTATTAAGAAACAGCTGGAGATTTACATTTTTCAGAATATTAACCTTTACCTCTTACTGCATTTTTCAAAGGCAGTTGCTATTGTTACAGTCTAAATTGCTCAGAAGTGAGAAACTGCAGCAACCATGTAAGAAAAGCTTCTCCAGGAGGTCAGGGCCCTTCTTTCTCAGTAGCAGGTAAAAACATGGGCATTGTGGAATAGAGCTAAACACCAATTTATCTTGAAAAACATTTCAGGCAATCATGTAGTAAATTATAACATAGAAAATGATTTGTGTAATTTTCTTTTCTGCAACAATGTGAATGAAAATTGTGCACACCTATTATATGTGCTTACTTGTTTTTGTGTAGTAATCCCCTACTATCAAAAACTGCTTACAGTGTTTCCTCTTTCAGATTACATTGAATTGGAAATCAAGAAAGATTATAATCCAGATACAAAATAGGAAAGTGCTGATTTTAAAGTTATCTTACTAACTTTGCTTAGAAAGCTCATTAAAATTACATATCTTATTCCCTAAAGAGCTTATAAAATAAGTATATCCTTATTAACAAAATTCCTCCAACAATTTAACATAGTGCTTATAAATAGGCATAAAGCATGCAGTAGATTAAAATAATGAAATAAATATCAAATTTACTTAAGGAGCATAATAAAGAAGAGACTGTCATTCAAAATGAGAAAATTGGTCGTCATTTGTCCTTCAAAGTTGATAATTCATAAGGAATAAGCTTAGATTAATGTAAAAAAATAAAAATACATTTAAAGAGATAGACCTGTGTGTTAATATAGTGTCACAGTGTTGTAACTAATACAATTATCATGTGTTTTCAGTTCTCCGCTAATCTTTAAAACAACAAAACAAAACATTTAATTCAATTAGAATCCTGTATACCTCAATAGTCACAGACCCTTAGAGACCAAGTTAACAAAAACATTCTTTTTCTTCGCAGTCCTTTTGGAATGTGAGTAGGAAACAAATTACATAAATAAATAGCTACTTTGTTCATGTTCCCGTTTTGTGTAAGTAAGCATTTTTGTGTAAAAAAGTGTTCCCAATATTTTTCTAGACAATTCCATAGCTCACAAGAGACTGTGTATGGGGCTTCCTTTTGTTGTGATGATCTTAATGACTCAGTGTTGCTTTTGTTAAGTGCAGCTTTATGTTTGCAAGTACTTGCATATCCTGTATTTCACTTCTGCATGGTTTTAAAGAGTTGATCTATTAGTTGTTATTTTTATTAAAGAAAAAGTAGAGAAGACACTTGAGGTCATTAGCACAAGAGAAAACTTCCTGAACAGATCCACAATAGCTCAGACTCTACTAAGATTAACAAATGATAAATGAACAAATGAAACTGAAAAGCTTGTAAGGCAAAGGACACTGTCAAGAGAACAGCCTACAGACTGGGAAAAGATCTTCACCAACCCTACATCTGACCAAGGGCTAATTTCCAAAATAAATACTTGTCATTTTTAAATGTTAAATAACATATTTACTTTTAAAAAATAATCCAAAAAATGAAAAAAGCCAATAGTTGGTCATTACATTTTTTGATTCATCTTAATTCCATATATCTAAAAATAAAAAATGGTGGATTCTCAGTAATACCATACTTTTACACTCTACCTTAGCTAAAAGACTGAGAAGCAGTTAATATGATCTTTAGTGAGCTAACATTTTCTCTAGGAGTTCCCACTTGTCTTTATGACCTCAGGATAATTTGCAGCAATTTCCACAGCTGAGTCTTAAATATTAGTACCTAGGATGTTCTTTCTGAAAGAAAGTAGGATTAATCAGTGGCCCCTGCAGACTATTTGGCTGGTAACTTTTTTTTTCATGTATTCACTTTTGTTCCACATGCCATGAACTCTATTGAAATTGTCCCAATCTCCATATTAGTTTAGACAAATTTAGCTTTATAACTGATTTGGTAACTTCAAGGAATATACCAGCCCTGCCATAATAAACACAAGGGCTCAGACTTTGCTATACATGAAGAGAAACTATAGCATTCATTAATGGTCATTGTATCATAAGTAGCCCTCAAAATCTAGTGAATTAAACTGTCATTGTTCATTTATTTCCCAATGGAAATCATTCATATCTGGAGTCTCTGACAGGCAAATATGAGGATGTGGAGAAAGTCAGGATTTAAGACACTGGAGGCAGTGGTGGCTCCTATTCCATCAAAACCCATTTTATCTCTGAGGAGCAGAGGACAAAGGTGTTCATGCTGATGAACCTCAAGTGGGGCCTTGCTTGGGTGTCCTCGCAGTCTTACAAGTGACCTACTCTGTAGAGGATGCTTGCCTTTTAGGTTTTACATTTTGTTCTCTTTGAAAAGATGCTTTAAATTAAATTGGGGTAATATTAAGCCACATGTTTACAATACCAAAATCTACTTTATTTTAAAATATCATGACAGATCATGGCAGTTTCCAGAGTACAACATGCCATGCATAGAAAACAGCCTTACCATAGTTTTGTTTCAAGTCCATACCTTCTTTTCCCTCTTCCCCTTCAAAAGAACTAATTTAATTTTTTTTTTTTTTTTTTTTTTTTGGTCTTCTCTCAACTTCCTGCACTTAAAGTTTGAAGCAGAAAAGTTTTGAGATGATGAGATGTTTGTGGCACACAGTTGGGTAATGGGAAAGGACACCAGGTCAGGTGGGAGTGTAACCCTGTCCTCACACAGCTCCAGTGCTGAGTGCCCGCTCTGCTATTTGTTGGAATTACAAAATGGGTTTTGATAATGTCTCATACTGTGAAGAGATTTAGTTATTTGTAAAAAAAGGATTTGCTACCATCTAATAATTACCAAAAAAAATAAAATAAAATAATACTAAAAATGTTGGTTTTTTATGAATATAATGCTGCCTTATTGGTCTATGGTGCTGGAAAATCATTGGTTCTATTAGTTGTTTGTTGTATGTTGGCTGAATTTTTCCATACAATAAATATTTAAAGAATTGGCTTTAGATTAAGTTGTGTTCATTTGCAATGTCACAAGGTTAGGGTTATTATCAGAGCATAAATGACTTGCAGATTCTGCAAGTCTGGTCTCCATCTCTAGTCACCTCCATAGTAGGTGTCTCCCACTATTGGACAGTCTGACATAGATCTCTAGTTCAAGTAGTTAGTATGCTGATCAACATGGAATTCCAACATGATTTAGAGGTTGGTCTGAACTCTTTGACTTAGTGCACAAATTACGGTCTTGTAGACAAGAAAAAAAGACATGAGCTAATCACAAGTAGGAATAATAAAGCTAAGTGATACTTAGTATAATATGGGGATTGTAAAATGTATTTCAAATACAAAGGAACAGCTAAATTAACACTATTTGGTAATGTGCTAGTACATTTAGGCCAAAAGAAAATTTATTTACTGCCATAGGTGGATAGTAACTTCTTATTCGATTTGTTTGTTTTACAATCTTTGTGGCAGATTTTTAACTACAGCCTAATTAATTTACTAACAAGATTTAAACATTAATTGACATTTTACAAAGTTTTGGAACTGTAAAAATAAAATATGCTATACAAGTCTTGTCAGAAGTAATTGTTTATTTGTCATCCTATCAATCAAAATCCTACATATCGAGAACTTCTAAATCCAGCAGGAACGCTTATCTGAGCTCGTTTGTGTGTCTGAGATAGTAAATTCTGCAAGATGAAAATCCGTAATAGCTCACTCATCATTTCCCTCTCCAGTTGCCTCACTGAATTTATAGCAGTACAGAGCTCATCCTCCATGGCTCCTTGCTTTTCTTCTCACCCTTTCACCCTCCTACCTTCTCCTTTTCTTCTCAATTAGCTATTCATATACACACTCAACTCATTAAATCAGTACCATTTACATCTATAGAACTTGGGGGCTAAGCCTTTTTCTGTATCACATGAGTCAATTACAGTAAAGAGTCAAATCTATCGGTGCGGAGTTTACACATTGGTAAATGTTAATGACATATCTCACATATTTGAAGCAATTCTGATCAGGCCTTGCTCTTGGCAAGGACATTTTATGAGGATAATTGAAAAAAAGATTGGCGGAGATAGAACAATGAAGGAATTTGTTGCAGTCCCGAATAGATGCAAATACAGTTCTAAAACACAACTTCTCATATATGTAGTTTCAAATTCCAAATAGTTGTTTTGAAATACTATATTTATATTAATTCTGATCTAGACAATCAGGCTAAAAATTGTGACTATGATTTAGTTGTACTTATGTCATAGTATAGTTTTAAGATTAAATAAAACACCTCTGGTATTGCCCCCCCCCCCCCGCCTCGACTTTTCCATTCTACTTCCCTGTGCTTTGTCCAATGTTTGGTGATGAGTCTCATCGTCTGTTTCAAACTGCTGCTCAGTGGAGCTTCGCAGAGGACAGCACTGCTAGGATCCTGTCTGCAAATACAGCAGAGTATCTTTAATAGTGTCTGTGGTTGGCTTTCCCCAGTAAGGGGAGTGGGGCTTGTCTCTGACATAGAATCTGTTGCTACTTTTGATCACTTCCTCATGGCTGAAGTACCTTGTCAGGCCACAGGGGAAGAGGACATGTTCAGCCCTAATGCAACTTGATGAGCTGTGGTAAGGGGTTAAGGGGGCTCTGCTTTTCTGGGGAATAGGGGAAATGGGAAGAGGAAGTGTGGGACTATTAGCAAAGGAGGGAGTGGCTATGACTGGGATGTAATGTGAATAAATTTATCAATCAATGAAAAAGAACTGTAAAAAGGTTAAATAAAACAGAAATGAATGATACTGATTTTTAGAATAGAAGTTAAACTTCTTAGTTTAATTTCAGATATTTTACTCCTTAACATTGCATATGAAAAATATACTATGCAGCTATTAAAAACAAGGAATTCCCGAAATTTGTGGATAAATGGATTGAGCTAGAAATGATCATAATGAGTGAGTTAACCCAGAAGCAGAAAGAATCAAATGGTATATACTCACTTATATCTGCATACTAGCCCAAGGGGCATGTCCCACGAAAGCCTTCACTTACCAGGAAACTGGGACAGAGGGGAAGGCATCCTATTGGGACTCTAAATGAGAGACGCATGGGAGAACAGCAAAATAAAAGGATCCAGAGGGTCCTAGAAATCTACAAGTAGAACAATATGATAGGCAGATTTGGGCCCAGGGGTCCCGCTCAAACTAAGGCACCAGCCAAGGACAATACAGGAGGTAAACTTTAAACCCCTTCCCAGATCTAGCCAATGGTCAGAATATTCTCCACAGTTGAGTGGAGAGTGTGATACGACTTTCTCACATACTCTGGTGCCTCACATTTGGCCATGTCCCCTGGAGGGGGAGACCTGGTGGCACTCAGAGGAAGGACAGCAAGTAGCCAAGAAGAGACTTGATACCCTATGAGAATATATAGGGGGACGTAATCCCCCTAAGGAACAGTCATAGGGGAGGGGAATAATGGGAAAATGGGGGGGGAGGAATGGGAGGATACAAGGGATGGGATAAACATTGAGATGTAACAAGAATAAATTAATAAAAAAAAAAAGGGGAAAAAAAAAAAAAAAAAAAAAAAAAGAAAAATATACTAGTAATCTCAATCCCTTAAAATGTTTTTTGGTTTTGTTTTTGAGATGTCTTCATGATTTTTTAAACTATTCATATGATAGACTATATTTATAAATTTATATGTATTAATACAGAACAGAATATAACATTCAGTATTTACATTATACATTCTCATAATAGGATTAAATATCTCTACTCTAGGTCTTGTCAACCTTTATTTCTCTAATTTCTTCTATATTTTTATGTATCACTCTCATTAATTATACATACTTAAAACTATCGCAGTTGAACACAGACTTCTATTTGTCACGTTGTTCAAATGCCTTGTTCCTTCCATCCCACAATGCCCTCCCTCATTTTAAACTAAAGACCACTATGGGAAAGTTTCTAATGGTTCTGATTCTTGCCTCTCTAATTTTGCAATCTACTCTTTCATTTTTCCTATGAAGACATATGTACACTATGCAACACATTTTTATCCAGATATTAGACTTTAATACTTCCTTCTCTGAATAATAATCATTTCAGTGATTTAATATATTCAGTATATTCAAATATACAATAATATATTGCTTTAATATAAAATTTTACATCAATGGCACAGCATCTCGATTATCGTAAGTAGGGGGTTAAATCCCTCTGAACAAAATGGGAAATTCTGTTTTTATACATTGTATAAGTTAGAGAAGAAAATCTCTTAAATTAGATTTAGACCTATAACTTCCTAAAACAATAAGCAAAATGAAACCATTTTTCCTTGGCCTCTCTACTGCAAAAAATTAATGCTTCTTTCAGAAATAGAACATGTTTGGTACTATCAAAGCTGAGTTTTTCTACATTCCCAAATAAATCTAGTTGCTGTTTAGAAAGCTGTTTCTGTTTATGTTATTTAACAATAAAAATGACAGGATGGTATAATATTGACATGGGAAGAATAACAAAATCCTGTAATAAATGTAAATCTGTTATACTTAGCAAATCACTGAACACATGCAGTAAAGTAAGTGATATGATCTCCTTTTAATTTTTCTAAGCACTGGTATATCTCTCATTTTGATGGCAAATGAATGACTCTAAATCATTTAAAAATGTTTTCATGGCCTTTTAGTTATTAGTTATAACTTTGTACATATTTTAATTGTGTTTTTCTTTTAGCAGTAATAATACTTTCCTTCTTTTGGATTATGTCATTATCTACCTTAGCCTGCCACCTGCTCTCACCTCACCACCCTCCCTAAATAATGTCCAAGATCCAGGGAATGCAGCTTTTCACAAGTCAATCTGCCAATCCCACTCCTTGAGACCACCCAGAGGGAGGTGTCTATTCCAGAAGACAACTGAACAGGTCTTCTTGTCAACAAACCTCTCAGGATGTGGCCATCTGCACTTCTCTGACTGGACCCTTTTACATGTCCGTGTCTTGCTGTCATGCTCTTCCTATGAGCCACAGTCCAAGCTTGGGAAGATAGCGTGCTATCACCTTTGGATTGTCATTGGACACCTTTTAGGAAAAACCAGTAACAACTTAGATATTTTGCAATTAGAATTCTCAAATCTTTCTACATATTTGATTAGTTTTCATTAATATCTCATAGACAAAACAAGTATTTAATATATTTAAATATACACATATATACATATATATGAAATAAATATTTCATGTACATATGCATAAGTACATAAGGTCCATGGTGAAACAATTTGTTTACTTTTCTAACCACTACATATTTTTTCTGTGAAGTTATTATACTATATAGTCTTATCTATTAAAATAATATAAAGGGTAAAATATTTATATTTATACCATAAATACAAGTATTCAACTTCATATTTGTAACTGTTATTTATTGTTTCTACTTAATCACAAATATATTCTCCAAGGGCCTACATTTGTTTCTCTACATTATATCATTAATCTTTTCCTCAAATGATTTACAGGGTTCATTTTACAATGTTAGTCTTATTTAATTTTTCACTCTAATTTCTATTGTTTTCTATTTTTTCTCTTTTCTGGAGTTCTGTGTCTCTGAATCTACTAAGGCTTAGAAAAGTAGTGGTCATGTATAAAATTTTAAAAATATTTTGAGGAAAAATTAATGAGTTCAGTAAAATTTTATGTAAATTTAACACAAAGCCAAGCAACAACAACAAAACCAAAATAACAACAACAAAACAGAAAAACAGCCAGGCGTGGTGGTGCACACTTGTAATCCCAGGACTCAGGAGGCAGAGGCAGGTGGATCCCTGTGAGTTTGGGGCCAGCCTGGCCTACAATGCGAATCCAGGACAGCCAAGGCTATACATGGAAACCCTGTCTCAAAAAAAAAAATAAAAAAATAAAAAAAATAAGAAAAGAAAAAACAACATCAACAACAAAAGATCAATAATTTGAAATGGCCAAAATTAAAAGTAAAACTTTGCCAAGTTGGATTTTTAATGAGAAGAATTAATTCAAATTATAATGATGAGTGTTTAAGCACCCCATGAAAGCCCAAGCAATAGAGTGAGCTTTTTGTCCCATTAATTAATTTATTTAATCATTTAACAGGCTGGTTGCACCTCCTCCCTCCTTCTCTCAGAGAAGGGGAGTCCCCTGCTCCCTGCTTTGGGTAACAACCCACACTTGGCTCAAGTTGCAGCAGGACTAAGTGCATTATCTCCCACTGAGGCCAGGCAAAGAGCCCAGCTAGGGGAAAGGGATCCAAAAGCAGGCAACAGAGTTAGAGACAGCCCTGTTCTCTTTGTAAAGGGAGCCACGTGAAGAAGAAGCTGCACATCTGCTATATATGTGCAGGGGCCTAGGTCCAGCTGATGTGTGCTCTTTGGTTGGTGGTTCAAGTTCTGTGAGTCCTCAATGGTGCTAGATGAGTGTACTCAGTAAGTCTTCTTGATGTCCTTGACCCCACAGGTGTCCTCAATCCTTCTTCCTGTTCTTCCACAAAACTCCATGAGCTCTGCCTGCTGTCTGGCTATGGGTCTCTGCATCTATTTCCATCAGTTGTTGGGTGTAGCCTCTCAAAAGACAGTTATGCTGGAATCCTGTCTGCAAGCACAGCAGTGTCGTTAATAGTGTTGGGGGTTGGCTCTGTCCCTTGGATTGGGTCTCAAGTTGAGCCTGTCATTGGTTTGGCATTCACTCAATCTCTGTTCCATCTTTATCCTTACACTTTTTGTAGGCAAGACACATTTTGGGTGGAAGGTTTTACAGGTGGGTTAGTGTCCCCCTTTCAACCCTGGAAGTCCCACCTGGCTACAGGAGGTACTGATTTCAAGCTCTGTCAAGCGCTGCTGCTAAGATTCTTAGTTTGGGTCAACCTCGTGGACTCCTGTGAGCTGATGTCCAACCCCTATTTCTACTACTTCCATTCTCCCTCCCCGCTCCTCCCCTTCTCTCTCTAGGTCCTGTTCCCTGGCCCCATCCATGATCTCCCCATCCTTGATCTCCCCATACCTGATCCTCACCCTCTCTCGCACACAGTTCCATCCTTTCATCTACTCCAGGGCTCAAGGGAGAATGCTAGATTCTGCCTTTTATACATTATATAAAGTTAATTTGTGGCAAGAAATTTTTTTGGCAGATCAGACAGAACAAAGACATCTCAATGCATCTACTTGCCAATCTTCTAAGTATGTCAATATACTTTCTTTCACTAGCAAAGGAATTTTGAATGAAATGATTTTGCAGGTGTGTTCCAAATTCTTGATTTGAGCAGTTATTCCGTTATCAGGATTCAATAAAAACACCAAGAGGCTGGTGATTATTATGTAGACAAGAAGCATGTGATAGAATTTCAGGCTGCAATTGGAATAATGAAAAAGATCCAGAGGTTATAAACCAAGGAGAGCTGGAAGTCTTAGAAATCTGGCCCAGGAAAGGAAATAAATGTATGTATAAAAACAAGATCTTTCATTTCTCTCTTCCCTTATGTCCAGAAAATCATGGAAATCTCCTATAGCCTCCTTTCAACATGCAATCCCTTTGACAAGGCAGCCAACAGCTTCTGGAACACTTTGACAACCCGCAGGCCACACTGCCCAGACAAATCAGCTAGGTGACCTTTGCACTCCCTCCTACCTGCCAATTCCAGCCCTCCAGTCTTATTCACAGCTTTGGAGCAGAAGATCTACTATGACATTTCCTCTTCTCTGTGTTCATTCTCTCAGGGGACTAAGCAGATTCTAGTGGCATACTCATCATTCCTCAGTCATGTGGACTCTCTCTGCCCCCTCCCTTATAGCACATACCCACTCCCAACATAAGCCCCAAATGCCTACAAATACTTTCTACAAGGGACCTCAGTGGCTAAATGGCATGGCCTTAGATGTATTTCCTATTAGGCAAACCACACTCTTTAGAACAAGACAGGGCAACAGAACCAACAGATGGGCTTCCTTCCCCCAGAACATAAAACCAGATATTAACACTTAGAATTGCAATCACCACAATCACAGCTGCCTAGATGTCATAATAAAGACTCAAAAATAACAGCAGAAACAATATGTCTCCCGGACATGACAGGACCCCTACTAAAGTAGGCACTGAGAACTGCATTATAGCTCAAGTATAAAAAATGTTCTTCAAATTAGCTATTGTGAATATAACCCAGGACCTTATAGGGGCTATGAATAAATCCACTAATAAAATAATAAATATACAAAAGTGAATTGGCATGAAGAAAAGTGTTAAAGACACGCCAACGAGAGGAGAATTTACACACACACACACACATACACACACACACACACACACACACACACACAATCTGCGGGACCCTGAAATGAAAATTTTAAGAACTCAAACAGGAATCTAAGAGGTAAGTCTAACAAGCAAAATAAAATAGAAGGGAGAATTGAAAGCTTAGTCAAAGAAAATGCCAAAGCTAAAGAAAATCCAGCTCCCCCCCAAAAAAAATCATTGAGAAAATTTGGGTTTCTATAAAAATACAAAGTCTGTGAATAATTAGACTATAAGAAGGAGAAAAATACTATGACCAAAGAGCAAAAAATATTTTTAACAAAATTAGAAAAAAAATCTTAATCTAATGAGAAATGGGTCTATCAAGGTGCAAGAAACATGGGTAGAACATCAAATGGACTAGACCAGAAACAAATTCCTCATGACACATAATTACCAAACCACTAAAGATACAAAGAAAAATATTAAAAGCTACAAGGGAAAGGGTAAAAAAATATATAAAGTAATCCTGTTAAAATTTTTTAAGCTGATTTTTCAGTGGAGACTTGGAAACCCAGAAGGGCATAGGGACAAAGAACAGCAATTAGTAAATGGGACATCAAGAAACTGAAAAGTGTCTGGATGGAAAAGTGTACCACAGTTTGGACAAAGCAGCAAGCTACAGAATGGAAAAATATTCTTATAAAAAGCATGTCTAATAAGGGACACACACACACACACACACACACACATACTAACACACACATTCAAAAAATGAAGAACAAGAAAAAAACAAATGAAAAATGGGGGACCGATCTAGGGGGCTTTTAAAAGAGGAAATACACATGACTGAAAAGCATTGAAAGAAATGTTTAACATTTTTAGTCATAAAGAAATTGCAAATAAAAGCTACTTTGAAACTTTATTTATTCTATTCACAATTACCAATATTAATAAAAGAGATGACAGCTTATGCTGGCAATGTTGAAAGGTATAGGGAACACTGATCCATTGTTGATGGGAAAGCAAACTGGTATAACCACTATGGAAATCAATGTTGTGGTTCCTCAAAAAGCTGGAAATTGATCTCTCCAAGATATAGCCATACTCCTCCTGGACATATACCCAAAGGATGCTTCATTCTACTACAGGAATACTTGCTCAACTATGTTCATTGCTGTTTTATTCATTCTAGACAGAAATTAGAAACAGCCTAGATGTCTGCCAACATAGAAATAGGTAAAAGAAATGTGCTTCGTTTACACAAGGAATATTTGTCATTCATTAAATCAAAATAAAATTATGAAATTTGCATGTAAATGGAGCTGGAAAAAGTCTCTGTGAATTAGGTAACGCAGTCCCTGAGTTGGTATGTTTGATTATATGGTTATTGATGTTAAGACTTTGAAGTGCAAACTCCAATCCATATAAGCAAAGTAGTTAGGTATGGAGTAAAGGATTTGAGCTGGAGACTGAAGTATGGATCTATCTGAAAATAAGAAATAAAACTGAAAAATGTGGATGGAGAAAGTGCCAGGGAGCAGAAATGAGAGGACTAAATGTGAAGAGAGAGGAAAAAGGAATACAATATATGGAATAGGCAAAGGGACAGATAAAATTAAGGGGCATTGGAGAGGTTCTGTGAAAAGCTAATACAGTAAATCTTTCTAAAGATATATTCAGGTGTGACAGATAATAATTTACATTAGGAATTTTAGACTCACCAAGATAGGAAATATGTTTTCTTCAAAGCTGCCAAATACAAATAGCTGAAACACTAAGAATGTAACATTTATAAATTTTTGATTGTGTCATGATACTTTTTGCTATAGGTAGTTTATTGTATATATGTTCTGATAATATGAATATATATGTAAAACTTTTAATAAATATATACAGTTATAAAAGCTATTGGGACTCTAGATGAGAGAAGCATGGGAGAATGGCAAAGTAGAAGGATCCAGAGGGTCCTAGAAACCTACAAGTAGAACATTATGATAGGCAGATTTGGGCCCAGGGGTCCCGCTCAAACTAAGGCACCAGCCAAGGATAATACAGGCGGTAAATTTTAAACCCCTACCCAGATCTAGCCAATGGTCAGAACATTCTCCACAGTTGAGTGGAGAGTGGGATATGACTTTCTCACGTACTCTGGTGCCTCACATTTGACCAGGTTCCCTGGATGGGGGAGACCTGGTGGCACTCAGAGGAAGGACAGCAGGTTACCGAGAAGAGACTTGATACCCTATGAGCATATACAGGGGGAGGTAATCCCCCTCAGGAACAGTCATAGGGGAGGGGAATAAGGGGAAAAGGGGAGGGAGGGAAGAATGGGAGGACACAAGGGATGGGATAACCCATTGAGATGTAACAAGAATAAATTAATAATAATAAAAAAAAGCTTTCTGAATGAAATTGCTAAATAAAGGTAGATTGGAGCTTCCACTGTTCATCTCCCCAAACCAAAGGGAACTTTCAGCTTCAGAAATGTGTTACACCTAGTCCTTTATATTGAACCCCCAAACAAATCAGTCTATTGCGAAGGCTGTTGATTGAGCTCTACAACTGACGGTAAGGTCCTATTACAAAGGACAACACAAGTTATTGAACACTGAGAAGTTGAGCTGCTGTGTGCCTAGTGCCTTCACTCCTACAGACTGGGGTTCATGACTACCAAGAAGAAAAGTTAAACACCAATCCAGCTAAAAACTCTTTGATCTACAAGGATATCCTGCCTGCAAGATGTGTAAATATGTACAAACTATAACCTCAGCACTCAGAGGGGGGGCAGAGGCAGGCAGATCTCTGTGAGTTCAAGGACAACCTGTTTTGCAAAGTGAGTCCAGGACAGCCATAACTACACAGAAAAACCCTCTAAAACAAAACAAAACAAAAAATGTTTTTAAATGTGCATGTCTGATGACTAACAATGCTAAGCATTTCTTTACGTGTTTCTCAGCCATTCGATATTCCTCTGTTGAGAATTCTCTGTTTAGTTCTGAGCCTCATTTCTCAATTGGGCTGTTTGGTTTGGTGGTGTTTAATTTCTTGAATTCTTTATATATTTTGGATATTAGACCTTTGTTAGATGAGTGAGAATACAAATCACTTCTAAGGCCCAGCTCATACCTTACAGTAGACAGTAAAGGGCCAAAGCAAAAGGAACACAATGGCATCATTGTTTGGAGTATTTTGTTGTTGTTTTTATTTTATCTCACAAGGTTTTGGCAAGGTGTTTTGTTTTGTTTCTTTATTTTGTTTCTTACCTTACAGGTCCTTTATGTATATATTTTGGGTTCTGGTTTCGTGTTTTTAGCGATCTCCTGTAGAAGGAACATGTATGTCTCTTTGTCTACATGTGTACCTCCTGCTGCTCCTTTGGCTCTTTTTCTTGTTTGATTGTTTTGTCCTCTTCCTATTGGTTTTATTTGTTCTATCTTATTTTGCTGATAAGATACAGCAAAAATATGGATTTGGATTGAAAGGACAGTGGGGTGACTCTTTTGGGGAGGGGAAACTACTATCAGAATATTGTCTTGAAAATATATTTTCCATAAAAGAAAGGAAGAAACAGGAAACGTGACTTTTGATGTTAGAATTTCTGACTTCTAAGGCTAAATGACAATAAATTTGCATTATTTGAAGTAACGTATTAGTGGCACTAGTTTATCAGTTTAATAGCTTCATCAAGTTGATGCAGATAGTATCTGCAGAGCCCTGTTTTAGGTGACAAAAATACAGAGATAAACAACATAGAGAATTACACTGATCATTATATTTGGTGCTTTCCATAAATCCAAATCTTCTTAACAATTGTGCATGTTAGTTGTACTTATTTGCTTCTGGTTAACAAGGAGACTGTAGGTCCAGAAGTAATCTTTCTGTTCTCATATGACTGATAGATGAGATGATTATCTCTAATTAATCTATAGAGTCTAGTATTTCTAGTCACTATGTTGTCCTCAGACACCTTGGATACACAATGCAGCATTTAATAGCATAAATGAGGATTCATTCTCTGAGTCGTGTTTTCTTTCACCGTTATGGAGAGGATAGGAAAACAGGTAAAAAACAGAATTTCCTGATAAGTTACCTTTAATCAGAGTAAAGGGAATTCATCATGAGTTGAATCTACATGTCCAAATCAAATTAAAACATAAACTGTGTAAATAATATTTAGCTAATTTAAAACAGGCTTTTGTTGGGTATTTTCTATAACAATATTATTGTCTAATTTTTATTTATGAACTTATTCGATGCAGCTTTTAAAGTTTAAAAATAAAAATCCATAACTAATATATATATGAGAGAGATTTTGTGCTACTAGTGAATAATTAGAGAAATCACTAAGTATGCCCTGATTATCAAAAACACTATTGGTAGCATTTTTCTCAGCTCGAAACTTTATGTCCAAGTCTTTCCCTCTGTATTCCATTCTATATTCTCTTCTCAATGTATCTTCTAGTCACTGGTTTCTATTTCAAATTATTTTTCCTTGTAATGGTTGCTTACAAACAGAAGTATATTGATGCATAACTACTTTCAATCATCAGTACTGCTTAAATTTTCTGAAGTTTATTGGTGAAATGATCCTACATACATGTTGACAAAATCACCTCTATGAATAAACAGTATATCCAAAAACAACTTGGCATCACATCATATAAACTGGATAATTAAGTTTTAGGTCAAGAAACCCCATTTAAAAAAATAAAATTCTGTATTTTAAATGAGATAACAGTGTTTCTATGCAACTAAATATATAGATGTTATTTTATATCTCAAGATAGAATTTCAGTTAAACTGCCTGTAAAGTCCTGCACTTCATTTAAAAATTAGTTAATTGGTTGAAAAGTTAAGAAATTTCTTATTAAAGGATATTTAACAGATATTCAATATTACCACATGTGTTAGTCTTTTTTTGTCTTTGGTTAAAAGCAACTCTATGACCCACAGAAGTTGATTTTTGCCCCTGGTGATTTTATTTTATTTTGAATAATTGGAAAGCACTTTTCTCGGATGTGAAGTAAGAATTTCTTTCATAAAAGCATGTTTTGCCTGGAGTATTTTTAACTGGGGTGAAAACAACAGTTGCAAAACCATTAGTTCTCTTCTCGAAAATTATTCATTTACAAAGTTATTAGCTTAATAAAAAGGAATTGATAGAAAGCCTTAAGCAATTCTTCTCTAAATCTGGGGGATTTGCATCATTAAAAATCAATTGCAAAGTCAAAGCTTGTTTCATGTGTATGTGAGGAAGAGAAAAAAAGAGAAGTACAGATGTAAAAATCTTGCCTGGAGTTTTCCTTATCTATTATTGAAGATGAAAATCTTCATGAATGACATTTAAAGTATTTCTTCTTCCGGATGTGTCTTTTTCTTTTAGGTACAAAACACAATGTTAATTATGGACTTCATTATCAGAGATTTTCAGCACTAAATCTTTCTATACACACAGCTAGGTTAGAAAGTTCACTTTCTGATAATTTCCTTATAACCTAAGCCTTAAAATTGTGTTTTTCATTTTTGTGACTAAGCTATAAATTCAACAACGAGTCACTTAAACGATTATAAGAACTACTCAACAATGTTTAAGTCATGGATGGACAACAAAATATATGGTCTTTTGTTCATTTTATACTTGAAGAAAACCATTGGCTGAAAATGAAAACATACGCATCTTGTAAACAACTCTAATGCCACAGGGAAACCTTGTGTACGAATTTAATTTCACACTATCTTAAAACTATAAGAAAATGATTTATTTAACAATATATAGTCTAAGAGCAATATCCTAAAATAAAGTAATGGTATACATATATCTTCGGAATCTTATGTAAAAGGATAAATGGAAAATGACAAGGGTCATCCTTGAAGTTTGTCATAGAAAATGTGTGATTATAATGTTGTCTGCAAATGTTTGAGCATTAATAATAGGCATAAAAGATTAGATGTGAAGTTGTTTTTATTTTATCTCTAGACAGTTTCTCCACTTTACTAAACAACTGAAGTCTCCTTTATACTTGATGGTGCTTTTCTTGGGCTTTGCACTTACTCCCGCCTCCAGGCTATATATTGCAAAATTCCCTCTTATCACCGGGTTTGTCTGTTTGAGAGGAGAAGCCACTTCTTTTGATTCATAAAAGGCAGATTTGTGGTACACACAAAAATTAAGAAGTTAGTATATTGAAGGCAATTCTGTAATGTCAATAGTGATACCACTGATAAACATTTTAAATATGTTTTTAATTAAAGTAGATTATGCAACTTTTATATCCCTTTTCCTCCATTCCTCCCTATTCTTTTCTGTCATCCCATCCATTTCAATATACCTTCCCTTATTCTTTTTCCCATGCCTACATATTCAATCTCAAATTGATAACCTCCTTTATTTTATTATCACACACAGACACACACACACCAGAAAGAAAAGTTCGCAATTATCTTTCTTAAAGTATATTCTTTTCTGTAATCAACTCTAGTCTTGTAAATGCTTAGACAGGTCAGTCACAATCTCAGAGAAACCCTGTTTTACAAGCAAGGCACTTCACCACACATTGAGAACAGGAAATGGATCGTCAATCTATTTTTCTATTATGACATCTTTCCGTAACAACTTAGATTTTACTCTCATGTCCTTTGATAACCAATGCCATTATGTTGCATCGAGGTCATCTTCTGGGAGATTAAAAAAATTTAATGTAAATAACCCTTGCTTACAAACTTTTTCCTGCAAACTTCTCCTCCCAACACTGACACACCCGTTGACAGGGCCATTGATCCAGTCTTCTTTATCTAGCTATTTCTAAGAAAGAGTCTTTCACAGCGAACTTCTGGGTATTCTGGCTTTTACAATATTTCTACCTCTTCTCCTATAATGTTTGCTGAGTCATATGCAGATGATCCTTAGGTGGATATAGAAATATGCACCCAGGCTAGGTTCACAACACTCTGTTGACCTCTGTATTGTATCCATTGTGGTTTTTCTGTACTATCCATACGTAGTTTTTAAAAGGTTGCTTTCATGAAGCGTGGTAGTAACACTTACCTATAGGAATCTGAGCAAGATTATAATGTTGAGAAGTGTTATGCTATAGCTAAGTGGATGTAGTAGATACCTTTCTAAAGTCTATGGTCTCACAAGCTTGAGGAATCCAGCTAACTTTCTATAACTAGGTGTGATTTCCTGTTCTTGAGTGGATCCTGAATTCAATTAGACAGCTTTTAGTTGATAGTGACATGTGAATGCTACTTCTTATATCTTTGGGCATAGCTTGCCATGCTCGTCATTTTCGTGGCTCATACATGTTGCAGATGGGTAGGGCTGAATCACTGGTTTTCTTCATTTGTAGCTAGTGTAGTATTTTCTTATTGATGTTAATCTTGAGGTACTATGTATTCAAATGTTATTGCTAGTCCTCCAAGTTCTTTACTGTACTAAAAAAATTCTTGGGGAGAGGGAGAATTTTTTACATTAATCTTGCCTCCAAAATTATCCCTGGTTGTATAATAAAAGATGCGGACAGTGTAATGTTGGGAGATGGTGTGATATATTTTGATGCTAATTACTCCTTGCTGTCTCTATGATCCACCTTTTGACCAATAAAAAGCCATCACCTAGATAGGGCTAATGAGATAAGTGTGGCTAGGGTTCAGGGGCTAGAGACAAAGAAGAATCTGGAAAGAAGAAGTGGGTCCGAAGAAGAGAGGAAGAGGAAGGCCACCATGGGTTAGATGGAAGAGAAGCATTTGGCCGGCCTGGATGGAGATTTGGCCCAGATGAAGAACATTAGCAAGTATTTGGGATTATGGATGGGCAATCGCTTGATAGAAATTACTAGGAGCAGATGGCATGGGAAGTAGTTTAGAGGATTGATATCTGCCCTGCCCCTGGTTTACTAAGGCTATTTTAAAATATAGTAAGTATCTGTGTCTTGATTGATCGCTAGTGGGCATACTGAAGTAATAATACTAGTAATACAGATTTTACTGAGAGTAAACAATTATTAGGCCCTATTGGTAATACTAATGATTTAAAAACAACATCCTATAGCTGGGCAGAGATAGAAGTAGAAGATGGAACTTCCTGGGAGGGAAAAAAGAAGCTAAGCAAGAAGGAAAAGGAAGGTCTTTTGGCAAGGAAACAGACATGACTATAGACCTAGAAGGTACAGCTAGCCACGTGGCTGGATGGGAGTAAGTACACAAGTTAAATTAGATGAGATAATTGAGAGAGTCCCCAACTAACGCCTAAGCTTTGACATTAAAAGGTTTTGATGTCTCTATTTTTATGGAAGAATGGACACCAGGATCATTACAACAAAATGGTGCCCAATTTATGCCAATTAGCATCCATGCCTACAGCTTGGGAAGGCCAGAGTGAAAGGCAAGAAAATGTCAGCCTGGTTGGACATCTGGCCTTGGATCTTTGAAAATAACAAAAGCAGACCAAAGCCTCAGGTATGCTAGAGAGAGCTAAACCTGTATCTGTGGGTGAAATGGAAAACACTGTAGCAGACGGCTACGGACCTTGTATAGTTTCATTTAGTTGTTGTCCTCATGGTGCTAGTTACAGTATGTTCTGTAATGATCACAGTTTTCTGTGTCCTATCTAGGAACGTTCAAAATAAAGCAGACTTAGGTAAGGAGAGAACCGAGAGATGGAGTGCTAAATTACAAGCAATAAGAACACAGGAAGGAAAAGGGCCTTCCCAATAGAAAAAATAAAATGGATGGCAGCTGAACTCAGAGCTCTTTGGCTATGAGATATTTGTCAGCTCTTTCTGCTAAGGGTCCAACAATATAGTAAGTACAGCAACATGTAAATTCCAAGGAATAATGGACAAGGCTTCACTTCAACATCATGAGATAACACAACTGGCCCGAAACTTAAAAGTTTCTTGTCTCTGCTTGATTACTTTTTAAATGCTTTTGTTTTTACCTTATAGCAAGAAATAGAAAGGATATTTTATTGTTTGGCATTATTAAAACATAAATATTTTCTAAAGATTTTAAGTAAATTCAGAATGTCACTACAGTTTGAGTTTGTTGCTTTCTAAATTATAGAGTTACCATGATTTGGAATTGAAGGGAGATACTTGATCAGGGTTGTGGTGGCACACACCTTTAATCCCAGCACATAATACAGCCACTTTAAAGGACAGTCCAAAATTCAAAATGACATACTTTTCATTAAAATTGCCATGTAGGTTTTTGATTAGTAATAAATAATAATGCCCTGGGTAATCCAAAATATAAATGCACATAAATCTTAAATTTATGTAAAGAGAAAGGGTGACGTAGTGCTCTGAGCAGCCAGCTAGGCTTCTTAGGATGTGGGGCTCCCACTGGAGAACTAACAGCAACTCTGCCTAGAGTGAAATATAGAACCAAAACCCAAACCTTCTAAACAAGTACACAATATGTAAAAATGTGCTTGAACACTAAAATAGGAAGGAGTTTAATCATGTGGAATACAGGGAAGGAGGGTGAATTAAAAGAGAAAAGAGGATGGATCAATATATCTAATTAAAAATAAATACATGCCAAGAGCAGTATTTTGGAGACAAAGACAAAGACAGATAGGTTTATTGTAAGTTCATGGCCAGCTGTATCCATAGAGCAAATTCGACACATCCAAGGCTACAGAGAATAACCTTGTCTCAGTAAGGATAGAGAAATACAACAACAGTTTGAGATTATATTATAGAAAGTGTTCCAGATCCTCAAGTCAAACAATTACAGACAGATAGATACTGACTATGTACATGTGTACAATTAAATAAATGGTCCCACTATTAGGAAAGGAAATACAATATATTGTGGAGATTTTACATTTATTCCAATAGGAAAGAAAAGAGATGTTTTCCATTCAAACAATTAGAAATACGATTTTATAGAGGGAGACCACTTGAAAACCTCTGCTGGGGACAGGAGAATGAGGGACATAAAAAAGAACAAATGAGTAATGTATATGCTTATCCCCTAGCTGGTATTTGCTGCACACACGTCATTGCACATAGTGATAAATTAGGGTACGAGCAAGTAATGATTCAAAACATTCTGAAGATTTCTGAAGTCCAGTACAAGGATTGCGTAAGTGGTGGGAAGGAATTGCTATTCAGAAAAAAAAAATAGAGAAGGTAAAACAGGACCACTTCAAATTATATTTTAGGCTGAATTTGTGTCATATAGTGAGTGTCTGAGATTTAGCAGGATAGCTTTAAATTATCCTTTAAAATACTTTTCTTTTTAAATTCTCTCATTGTTCCATGATTGGGCTCACTCTTTTTTTTTTTTTTTTAAGCAAAGACCAGCAAGAATTTGGAATGCAAATGAAACATATATTTGGTATGCTGATAATTGAAATTTTTATCTGTCTTATCAGTAAGGACAAATATTTTCTTTTTAAAAACCAGTTAACCATTGAGATGCAACAAGAATAAATTAATAAAAAAATTAAAATAAATAAATAAATAAAAATCAGTTAACTCATAATTTGTCTCTTTTTTATATCCTTTAACAGAAGACTGTATTTTTCAACTCTATCACACTTCCATGAGTGAGAATTTAAAGTCTCTTTTCCCTTATAAACAGCTTACACTTCTCTGAAATTTAGTTTGAATAGATTTCCTTTATTCCTTCTCCAGTTTTCCATTATATTTAAGTATGAATGAAATTTGTTTTTATATCACATGGCTTTCATTGGAAGGAGTAGTCTGATGTTTTCCCAGCATGTTTAGTCCTAGCAAGAAGCATATATTCACTTATTTGTTATGTATTTGTTTATTCAAATTCCTTATCTCTAGGTTGTGTTTGAAAATGTAATATACACTGTTTGAAGAACATTGTTTTGCATGTGTATTCATGCTAGATATCATGTTAGTTAGAGGGTGAGAGAAAGATAGATGACTAGTATATTTATTTACCTTCATTTCAATTTGTGCACTAATCATGACAACAGCTTTAACTATCAGGCATTATTTTGTCAGGAGGACTGTGTTTTAAAACCCTGTATTATCTTAATATTCCTCTGACTCCCATAGAAAATGGGGACCTGAGTTGTATACCCAAGAAAAGCTGTAGTTAATATACATCTGAAGGAAGTTATAATTGCGATAAATGAGTATTTTGAACTGATAACTATTCTAAGATTTTCCCCAAGATTAATCCAACTTGAGCAAGATATCCCATATTTATAGCTGTCATCAGACCCAGAAAGTGGCACTGACAACTTCTTAAATTCTTCATCCCCTGTGGCAGGTGGTGATTTCTGTTCCCTAGGGATATATACACAGTATAAATGCAAGTCAGCTGCTATTTCACACACCTAATGCAAGATCTCTATTAAAATCTCATTACTAATTCATTAGTCACTCAGAATAGCACAGGTACTACACGACCAGGCTATGTTTATATGTAGTTCCTGAGAATTTTAGAAAAATATGTTTTAAATTTAAATAAAATCTTATCTACATTATATAACTTTAGTTATAAATACAATCACTATATGTTGAACGTGTTTTCCAAGTCTAAGGTAATGGCAATTTCTATGTCAGTTCTTAAAAATCTTTCTGATACCATAGTCTGAATTTTAACTTTTTCCTACTTTATTTTGTGTTATAATTTATTTAAAATGCTACTTCAATTACCATTCCTTTGCACATTGAAGACTTTCAGTCTTGCCTGGTGGATATATTTTCTTGGAAGAGGCTGGATAAAACACATATTTTATTAGATTATTTAGTGAGCTAGAGTAATATTTTTCCAGATGACACAGATTTTGAACAACCAAAATACATATTATTAAGCTTACTGTGGGTAATTTGAATATATAGAGTTATATAGCTATATATTCATATATACCCACTAAACACAAATATACATGCATCTGCAGAAATTTTCTAAAAATGTTTTAATTGCTTGTTTTGTAAGACATCTTCTAGAAAAAGGAAAATGATTGAGCCAAATATTTTTTTCTTTTTCAGAATCCATGAATTGAAGGTGCTAATGAGAACTGTGAAGGAAGGAGTGCCTAAAATAGAGCCAGTAACAACACGTGGCCCAAAAAGTTAAAAAAACAATGGCAGCTGGGAAAAATAATGAGAAAAGACATATTTGTGTAGTACCATAATTGTGTTGAATTAGAGAATTCCAAGATGTTTACTCTGTGTGTGTATGTGTGTGTGTGTGTGAGAGAGAGAGAGAGAGAGAGAGAGAGAGAGAGAGAGAGAGAGAGAGAGAGAGAGAGAGAGAGAGACAGAGAGAGAGAGAGAGAGACAGAGACAGAGAGAGAGAGAGAGAGACAGAGAGAGAGAGAGAGAGGGAGAGAGAGAGAGAGAGAGAGAGAGAGAGAGAGAGAGAGAGAGAGAGAGAGAGAGAGAGTAGCTTTCTAACAGAAAACAAAGAAGAGAAAGAGACCTGACTATTTACTGTGTTTCTCTGCATGCATTCCACAAGCATTCTGTTCTTAAAAACTTGCATTTTATATGAAATAAAAAAGAATTATCTCTCTTTAGCTATGGTTATTTAATAATTTTTAAAAGGCAAACACATTCCAAATTCAATCTTCAACTTAAGTAATTGCAAATGTCCTTTTAATTCCTTCTGTTCAAAACCAAGTTGTAAACTTCAGTTTCTGTTCAAATACATTGATAACATTTCTCTTTTTTAATACCTCATTATCTTCCTTGAGTCTTTCTTTGTTTTATCATTTGGGTTCATCTATCGGTTCCATAGTCTTTCTGTTCTTACTTTCACCCTGTTTATCACATTATTCAATAAACCCTCGTATCTTTTCTTTTACTTCTCTATGGGCACTACCTACTTCTTTCCCTCTTTCTACCGTTACTATAGTGTTTGTTGGTGTGTGTGTGTGTGTGAGTGTAAATATCTTTGTGTATATGTGAGTGTGTATATATGTAGATTTTAAGTGTGCAGGCCTATGCATGTATGTATAAACCTATGGGGAAAGTGAGATATCTTCCCCTATGACTTTCATGACTATTTTTGAAATGATATCTCTCATTGAATATGGAGCTCATGAATACTGTTAGAATAAATGGCCAAAAAAACGACCAGCATCCTTCTAGTTCTGCCTTACCAACATTTGTGCCATAATCCTACCTTTTCACATGAGTAAGAGAGAGCCAACCTTTGGTTTTTGTGCTTACAAACAAGAATTTTATTGAGACATACTCTCCGTCATCCATCTTTACTCTCTCAAGCGTGTGTGTGTGTGTGTGTGTGTGTGTGTGTGTGTGTGTGTGCCTGTGTCTGTGTGTGTTACATACATATATTTTGTATTCTATCTTCACATATATGTACATATTATTATACCTTCAATATTATGCATATTTAATTTATCTTGGGGCTTTATGTATAGTAGGAAAATGCTCTACCGCTGAGCTATATCCCTCCACCAATTCATTAAGTTTTGTGCTTATATTTGCAAATGTCTGCTAGATTTGGGCTTTTGTACACTGATTAAGCGAATCATTAGAAACAAGCCACCAAGGAAAGAAATCTGAACACAAATAAACGTTAGCAAAATCCCACTGTGTTTTTCGCCTCGACTAATCACTTCAAAGCTGTCATTTTTTTGTTTGTTTATTTGTCCTATTTGAGTGCACATATCCCTAGGGATTTTCTGTCAACACACTTAGCCTGGCAATTTTCACCATGGGAACTATAACAGTAGCCAAGAATCAAGCTCAATAACCCTGTGTAGTTCATGGATGCTATGTGTAGACATAGTTAGTTGATTTAAAAATATCATGTTCAATACACCAAACTAAACTCAAAATGCATCTTTATATTACTAACAAGCTATAAACACTCATCATTTTTTGTTAATTTATGTATTATTTGAAGAGAGCCTAACCTTAGTGACTCATTAGTCCCTTGTAGTTTTTCATTTTTTTGTTTTAATCAGAGAATAATGCACACAAATGATATAATAAAATATGTCCCTTTGACTCTTATTTCAACATGAATTTCCTGAGTTCTTAGCAGGTATCAGGAACTTTTCAGAGTAGTGTAATTTCCTTCAGAGTTTGCATACTTTTAGTGTTGTTCTATTATTAGAGAATTTAAGGCTTGCAGCCTATGCAATTTAATGAAATTGGCAACAGGTTTCAAAGGTAAACGATATCTGTTCAGTTTTATAGAAAATATCAAATTTTATGATAAAAACATTTCATCAAACGTTTTATTATCTATATTATCTATTATATAGCTTACCTAGGAATATATATACATATATATACACACACATATATATTACTACTGTACTCATTCCCTTTCATAAAATTGATTAACTGGGAAAAATAGATTGGACAAACTAGTCGATGTTTACAGAGACAATAAATGTAGAAAGTAAGTATGAATCTAAGCAGTATTGGTCAAGTGATAAAGTCAGAACTTTATCACCTTTGTTTTTTGTCAAATTATTGATAATGTGACAGAAGCTTTAAAAAGAAAACCACTGAGGTTGGTCTCCTTTTGAAATTAAGATTTATCACAACTTGTTTTCTATGATATGATAAATCAGCATATGCTTGGACATAAATCAATCTGCTTTTCAGATCAATGATGTTTAAGTGATGTTAAATCTTCATGACTAAACAAGAAAAAGAAAAGATGACATCCAAGAGGCAGCAACCAGCACGCAAGGGGTCTGAATAGCAGGACCTCAGTGAGTGAAGATCAAGCATTTAACCATGCTGCTGACTCCTAAACGCCAGCATCTGTGTTTCCCCTGCTACATGAATGATCCCAAGTCCTAGGGATGCAAGGTTCCAACTTCTAGCCACCTGACTCTTGTCTCCCCAAGCAAGGACAGTGGGTTCCAGGGACAAATGGATTTAACTGCCTCCCACCTAATTAGTCCTGCTTTTCTGAAGATATACTTATGGATTCGCCTACTAGGGACATGATGCCAGCCTCTGTCCCATACCTCTACTTGTTTTCTAAGGAGATCTGCCACCCAGGACAATAGGATCATACAGGATGTTGTTCGAGGATTCCAAGATGTTGGCACCCAGCATGCATGCTGTCTGGGTAGCAGATGCTCAGGGACTGCAGAGCCATGCTGCTGACTCAAAATGTCCATCCAGTAGAGAGACCCTGGCTCCTAAATATCCAGGATTCCAGCATTTGGTCACTCAAATTTTCTAGCCCTCCCCAACAAGGGTGCTCATATTGCGGGGACACAGTATAGTAAGATAAAGTACATGATTCTACTAGCCTTCTTAAGGAGACCTGCCTGATGTTAGAATCATAAAAGTTAGACACCCTCACCTCAGGCCCTGCCGGTAGGTCCAACTGGAACACAGCAGAGGGGAGTGGCAGGGTAATCCCTGAGATCCAGACTCAAGGCCACAACCTCACCCACCTTTGTCCAGGCTCCTCACACATGCTACAAAAGTCAAGTAGGCAGCAGAAATAACCAGTCAATTCCAGGGACCACCAGATAGCTTTGGGGCATCAGAAGAACAAAATAAACAAATCCAGGGCCACATGAAGCTACCATAACTCAGATATTCTACTACAACAAAACCTTGGATATGCTAACACAGCTTAAACACAAGAAAGTGACCTTAAATATATGCTTATGAAGATGATGGGTACATTTAAATAAGAGATAAATAAAGCACTTAAAGAAATACAGAAAAATAAAATTAAGCAGATAAAGGAAATGAATAAAATGATTCAAGACCAGAAAATGAAAATAAAAATGATAAAGAAAGCATAAATTGAGGAAATCCTGGAGCGGAAATCTTATGAAAGAGAACAGGAATTAAAGAATTAAGCATAATCAACAGAATATAAGAGATGGAGGAAAAACTGTGAGACATAGAAGATACAATTGAAGTAATAGATATATCTGTCAAAGAAAATGTTAAATCAAAAAATTTCCTGAAACACAACATCCATGAAATCAAAAGCACCATGAAAAAATGAAACCCAAAGTAATAGGAATAGAAGAAAATGAAGATTCCTATGTTCCTGGCTCCAAGAAACAGAAAATATTTTCAGGACAATTTCCCCAACCTAAATAAAGGGATGTTTTTACACATACACGAGGCTTACAGAACTTCAAATAAATTAAACCAGAAAAGAAAATCCTATCATAATAATTAATCAAGAGAGATGGGGAAGGATACTTCATACACATTAATGGAAAAAATCCACCAAGAAACATCTCTATTCTGTACATCTGTGCCCAAATTACAAGAGCACCCACATTTATAAAAGAAACATTACTAAAACTTAAATTACACACTAATTTCCATACATTAATAGTAGAAAACTTCAACAACCCACTGTCTCCAATAGACAGGTCATTGAGACAGAAAGAAAACAGAGAAATAATGAAAGAAACAGATGTAATGAATCAAATGGTCCTAGTAGATGTGTACAGAACTTTTCCACCAACTATAAAATAATATAACTTCTTCTCAGCACCACATAGAATCTTCTCCAAAATTGATCATATAGTTGGTCATAAGTAATCATTAACTGATAAAGAAAATTAAAATAACTCTTTGTATTTTATCAGATGACTATGGAATAAAGCTGGACTTCAACAACAACAGAAATAACAACAACAACAATAAAAACCAGACATACTCAACAAAACTGAACAACTTAATATGCCATGAACAATGTGTAAGCCAAGAGATAAAGAAATTAAAGATTTCCTTAAATTAAATGAAAATAAAGACACAGCATAATCAAACTAATGAGACCCAGTGAAAGTAGGGCTAAGAGAAAAGTTCATGGCACTAAATGTTTTCATACAGTTGATGAGATCCCATCTTAGCAACTTAAGGACTCACCTGAAAGCTTTAAGAAAAGAAGAAGAAGAAGAAGAAGAAGAAGAAGAAGAAGAAGAAGAAGAAGAAGAAGAAGAAGAAGAAGAAGAAGAAGAAGAAGCACACACACAAGCAGAGTAGATGGCAAGAAATAATCAAACACAGGTCTGAAGTCACTAAATTATATACAATGAGGGCAACACAATGAATAAAAAAAAAAAAAAAAAAACAGGAGCTGGTTGAAAAAACCAATAGGGTAGACAAACCATTATCCAAACTAACTAAAAGGAAGAAAGACAATATTCAAATCAACAAAATCAGAAATGTCAAAAGGGGACATAACAAGAGACATTGAGGAAATCAAAGAAATCATTAAGTCTTACTTCAAAAGACTGTACTGCACAAATTAAAAAGTCTAATTGAAATGTATAATTTTCTTGATTTATTCCACCTACAAAAATTAAATTAAGACCAGGTAACCAATTTAAATAGTCCTAAAATCATTAAGTGCCCAGGTCAGATGGTTTGAGAGCAGAATTCTACCAGACTTTCAAAGAAGAGCTAACACCAATATTCTTGAAATGATTCCACAAATAGAAACTGAAGGAATATTGCCAAAGTCTGTCTATGAGGCCACAGTCATCTTGATACCAAAAGAACACAAAGACCCACAAAGAAAAAAATCAGACCCATTTCTCTTATTAACAGTGACGCAAAGACACTCAATAAAATACTTACAAACTGAATCCAAGAACGTATCAAAACTATTGTACACCATGATCAGATAGGTTTCATCCCAGGCATCGAGGGGTGGTTAAAATAGCTGATAGACCGCTTAGTCTTCATATGGAGCTGCGTCTGAATTGCATGCTTTTGATCACTTCCTCCAGGTGGGGCTGCCTTGCCTGGGCCATTGGAAGAGGATGTGCTCAGTCGTGAGGCAGCTTTATGTGCTGGGGTGCTTGGAACAAGGGTAGGGTGTATAGAGGGAATAGGATGGGAGGGTAGGACTGGGAGAAGAGGAGGGCGGGGGCTATGTTTGTGATGTAAAGGAAATAAATAAAAATACAGAAACAACAAAAACAAATGAAAAGGAACCGGAACATATGACTTATGGAACTGTTTCTCTTCAATGGAAGTCTGAATAGGGATAAAATTATATTTTTCTTTTATAATATTTTTGGAAATATTATACAAACTTGACATATAACTTTTTCTTAATATGGAATGTTTTGTTCTGAAAGTGCTGTTAGCACACTTAAAATATACTGTGTAAGCATGAGGAGTTGACTGAAAGTACATCTGAAATTGAGCACAGCTCATGCAATGTATTAATTGATTCACAGCTAGCTCTGTTGCCTCTGACTTCATGGTGTGCAAATGTACTTACAGTAAGTGTTCAGACTTCCCAGGGGAGCACTGAGCCAGCAATGTAAGAGAGTTAACTAACATTTGTATGGTATTTTAAGTGTCTGGGGGGAAATTCCGTTTTTATAGGGGTTCTGATGCTTTTGCTATCCTGAAGGATTTTAGTTAGGAATATAATACTTTAACATTAAGGGGAAAATAGATAACAATTAGGACAGTGAGATAGTAAAATTAAGGCACAGAGTAAAAAAGAATAATGAAACAGCTCACCACATTCCTAATAATCTATCACCCCAGTCTATTCATTTTCCCATGTGGTGAACTACCAAGTTCCTTCATGACTGGCCTACTTCCAGCTCACCAGCCCTCAGCTTGCTGAGTGGGAAAGATAAGGGCATATGTTCTTGGGGGAATCAGTTCTTGTAACATCTAATCGATCACTAAGTGCTGAAGCACCCAAGGCAAGGCAGAGGTACCTCTGGGAAGAACAATCTGCCTCACTCACAAGAGCACGGGTTCCTAGACATATTCAGAAGGTTATTGATTTCAAGAGAATTGAAATCTCAAGCATACGTGCTGCTTGCTCAGAGGGTTTTATCAGAGCTCTCTGACCTTTCTGGGATCTGTGTTTGAGAGAGAGAGAGAGTGACTGTCACAGCTTTCACTCTGCAGGGACAGCAAATGTCATGTCAGGATCTTAATAAGAATTATTGAAGACTCAATATTATAAATCCATGAAAAGCAAATTCCAGAAAAGCAGGAATCTGAGTTTTCGGCAGTGCATGAACAAAATTCTTCTGTTCTGCATCATTGATACTTTGTGGGAAGTTTTATTGTTTTATATTTGTCTGTTTTGAGTGTGTTTGTGTTTTTGTCTAGTCAGTATGATTACTCTGATTATTATATTTGTTATTTTGGAGTTAAATTGCTATTATCTTCTGCCATGTTTGCACATGGGTTTGTAAACTAGGAACTCTTTTTCTATTTAGGTTACTTTCCGGCTCTAAATAAAATGTTTTGAATTTTTGGGGGACCTTAAGTGAAGTCCTGTGATTGATTTCTTGAGTGTCATTAAGATTTTGAGGAAAATTAAGGCAAAGTAAAATATATTGTCATTGTTATTACTATCCTTATTCTTCCTGGTGGAAACTTTAGCAAGTAGAATCTTAGAGAAGTCTGGTAGATCATTGAGTTTGTGTCTTTGAAAGAAACAAGGACATCCTGGTCACTCCCTTTTTCTTTCTTTTTGTCTTCCAAGTAATATGAAATAAAACACATTGTTTTTTCATGTTAGTAACTCTTTGCTTCATTTTATGCCTCATCACAATGAAATCAAAGGACTCAAAGGGTCATAAACTAAAATTTTTGACATGTTAAGACAAAGTCAAACTTTCTTCATTTTCATTTGATTTTCTATAATATTTTGAAATAATAATAGAGCCTTTGCTAGTATAAAGACTTCTTAGTAAAATGGCTCTCATAAACTGCTAGTTCATAAAATGTAATAAAGGTGTATGAAGCATGTTTGGCTGCCCATAAGATATTTACTATCTCTTTCATTGTTAAAGAGTGATCTCAGTTCTATAGCATGGCTTCTATCTAGGCTTGTTATTCTAAATTTTCACCTTTCTGATTGTCAGGTCCAAAGGAAACCTAGGAGAAATGGTTAACTGTTGTTCCCATTAGCTTTCCAAAATGACTGCTGGCCTCTAGGCTCCCTCAGTACTTATGTCTCCTCTAAGTTCTCATCCTACCCTGTACATTAAACATCTATAGTTCATGAGCTTCCTTTCTCCAGCTTCTCATTTCTATATAATCTGCCTTTAAGCCATGTGCTTTCTTGAGTCTCACCTTTGTGGTTCTTTGTCTCTCTGTCTATTATCTATCTATCTATCTATCTATCTATCTATCTATCTATCTATCTATCTATCTAATGTATCTATCAATCTATCTATCATCTATCATGTATCTATCTATCATCTATCTATCTATCTATCTATCTATCTATCTATCTATCTATCTATCTATCTATCATCTATCTATCATTTTCCTTTGTCCCTCTCCCTGCTTCATCTCTTATGACCTGGTTAAGCCTATAGACTGTTTAGTCCACTGCTTTGTCTCCCTGGTATAGACTCTTTCAGATGCCTCTAGAAAAAAAAACCCTCCCTTCCCCTCAACCATACTTTGTAGTGTTCATGTCCTCATTTTATACAGATTAATATATGTCATGATCTCACTTGGCAAACAAAAGCAGGAACATTATATTGGCTCACTGGAGATCATGATGCTGCTTTTTTGGTATGTCAATACAAATTTTCAAATTTGGGGGTGACAGTAACCACTTTAGATAGCAATTCTAGCACCTTCTGTAGGGCTCAGTTTGTAAAGATATATTGCTTAAATTTGGTATTATCATGCAAATTCTTTTTCTATTGCCTGTGATAGAAAGTTTTGCTGAGTATAGTAGTCCTGGATGAAATCTGTCCTCTTTTAAGGTCTGTAGAAAGACTGTCCACTCCCTCCTGGGGTTTAGTGTCTGTCCTGATAAGCTGGGTAGTATATAATAGGCCTGCCTTTACATATTACTTGATCTTTTTTCCTTGCAGCTTTTAATAGTTTTTCTTTGCTCTGCATGTTTAATGTTTTGATTATTATATTTCATGAGGATATTTTGTAAGATTTTTTAATTAACGGTAATTTATTAGAACCTACACCCTAAGTTCAGATATAGATGATGGACAGATCATCTCCATGTAAAGAAGTGGAGGAGGAGAGTAGGCGACTGCATCTGAAACTCTACTGCCTGCAATTTGCTCACTGCCCCTTGGCAGAGACACCTTATGGATGCACAGAGGAAGGGGATGCAGACTATCCAGGGGAGAGCTGATAGACTGTGGTCAGACAGTGGTAAAGGAGGACCACATCTGTCAGAGATCTTAGGGAGAAGAAGAGGGCAGAAGAGGTTTTTATCTGGTCCATCACATTTGTCATTCCATATGCTTCTTATATCAATTTTTTTGTTTTGCCTCTTATATCTTTATAAGAATATCTTTCATTAAGTTAGGAAATTTTTCTTATATGATTTTTTGCAAATATTTCTATGCCTTTGATCTGGGTTTCTTCTCTTTCCTCTATTCCAATTATTCTTACATTTGGTCTTGTCATAGTGTCACAGATTTCCTATATATATTGTGCCAAGATGATTTTTATTAAAGATTTTCTTTGACAGGAATACTTCATTCTTTCATTTTTCTCCAATTCCTGAAATTCACTCTTCCATCTCCTTGTACTCTGCTGGTGGAGTTTTCATCTAAGGTTTCTCTTAGAATTCCTAACTATTTCACTCTCAAGTTTTCCTCAGTTTGAGTTTCCTTTATTTGTTCTATTTCTATTTTCTGGTCTTGATCTGATTTATTCATTTTCTTTCACTGCTTGTTTGATTCTTCATAGATTTCTTTATGAAATGTATTCATTTCCTTTTTAAGGATCTCTCTCTCTCTCTCTCTCTCTCTCTCTCTCTCTCTCTCTCTCTCTCTCTCTCTCTCTCTTCTTTTTTTTCTCGCAATGGCACCTAAGCCTCTGGGTTTGGAAAGTGTACAATGTTAGGGGCTGATCTGGAATTTTCTTTGTAGAGTGGGTACTTTGTTTCTTAGTTTCTATTTCTTTCTCTGGTTCTTAAGAAAAAATGGTGGCTGTGTGTTCCCTACTAGGAAATTATTCTGGGATCCTGGCAGGTTTTTCCCATTGAGTATTCCAGGTAAAACCCATTTCTAAGTATTAGGATCTAACACTTAGGAATGGGGGAGGGAAAAACCTACTACTGTTTCATCTGGTCATTAATTACATCTGAAAAGACATTGCTTTAACATAATTCTTTAGGCAACATATACTAATTGCATGAATTAATTGGTTTCCTTTTAATGCCCCCACCAAACACATTGTGCCTTGGTACATATATCCTCCTTTATATACTTTCTTCTCATGACCCTGCTTCTAAATGTGGAAATCTCTAAAAGTTAGCAGTAGTCATTAAAAACCTGGATACATAACTTCCCCATGACACTGGTACTCAACACATTTCTAAACTCTTCACCCTCATGTGTACCTATTGTGCTATATGTGAGAGTTAATTAAAAACATTTATTTTTTGGTTTTTTTTTTTTAGAGCTTTTTTTTATGTTTTTTGTTTTTTGTTTTTGTTTTTGTTTTTGTTTTGTTTTGTTTTGTTTTTTTTTTTTTTTGGATACAGGATTTCTCTGTGTGTAGCCCTGGCTGTGCTGGAATTATTCTATAGACCAGGCTGGCCTAGAACTCGTAGAGATCTGCCTGCCTCTGCCTACTGAGAGCTGGGTAGAGCTGATATTTACTTTCTACTTGAAAGTACTCTCAAGAAAACCATTGGAATTCTATTAAATTATAATCTCAGTGAGAATAAGGATGTAGTATATTCTTACTACTGTATACCAAGGGCATCAGTCAGCCCTTGACCTATGATAGTAAGTTAATATATCCGTTTTAGTATGATATGCATTAGACGCAAAGATACTTTGCCAAAGAACTTAAGCAAAGCCTATCACACATTTGGGTAAATGAGACTTACTCTGAAATATTTAGATAATTTGTTCTTTATTTACCCATTGACACAGACAAAAGAACCGAAAACCCTCGTGCTGAAATGTAAGTCTATGCTACTATGAGTTATTTTTGTATGTAAAGACCACTTTAAACATGCCCTCTGTTTATGGGTAACATTCCGTTTGTTGTAACTGAGAGGAAACAGTAATGTAAAAACTTTTGAGGCATGGACTACCGATATTAACAATGTAACTACTAAGTAATTATTTCTACTCTTAAGTTTCTCTGTAGAGGTTTATGAACATTTCTTTACCCAGCTTAACCTTACCCAACAAGGAAAAAAGAGTGTAAGTCTCCTCATTTGTTGTAAATCATTTCCTTTCCACACCATTCTATAGTAACATATAATTTCTTCTGCCTTTTCCAGGATTGTCAGACACTTGGAAACCTACCATTTGCCTTGCCAGCTATACTTATGACCTCATCTTCAATTATTTTTTCACTTTCCCATTGTCTTTTCTTCAGTCCTTTCTGGTGACCTGTAAAATAATTCAAAGCATGCATTCAATTTACCAGACTCATCCACGAAGTCATTAAAATCATCCTGGTTTTCTGGTTTTTCCTCTGAGTGCTTTCCTATGCCCTTAATTCTTTCCCTGGGTGTTTTTAAGAGGCTTCAGCACACTTACCTATGAGCACACCAAGAAGGATTGTCTCTTTACCTGAAAATTTCCCATCCTTGCTCTTTTACCCTTTCTCATACACTTTTCTTCTTTAGTTAATTTTTTTTTCTGGAGCTATTGGTTTTACCACTGATTTCATTTCTATCTAGTGAACCCCAAATCATTTACAAAATTGAAATACAAATTTCAATATGAAAAACAGTTCTGAACAGTCTGATCCAATCATAGAAGAAAAAACTACAGTAAAGAGAAAACATGAAAATTATCCTTACAAGATTAACCATATAGTGTGTGCTCTGAATGCTGTGGAGGTATATTCATAATTTTTTGCCATGTTCTAAGAATAAACCACAAATTCTCATTATGACATTCATGATTTATTGCAACATTTTCTGTAAGAGAAATTTTAAGTATTTTTAATTTTTTCTTTTTGGTCTTCTAATGTTCTTATATCATTTCCTCTTCCTTTTTTTCTTTGAAGCCTTCCCATATATCCCTCCTTGTTATTTTTTTAGAGATTTCTTTATTTGTCTTTTCCTGTTTATTTAGTTGAATAAATAAATCCAAGCACGTAAGTATTTGACACTGATTGTAGTGTGATTTTATTCAGGTTATGTTCCAGGTAAGAGAGTTTGTAGAAGCTACTTGCATATAACAAGTGAAAGAGAAGAATCAAGAATTTCAAAGTAGTTTTTTATTCCTATAAATGGAAAATAAATAAGCTTTGGTGAAGTATTCCCTGCAAAGAAGCAGCTAGAATCAAGCACTAGCTTATAGATAGCTGTAGCACACAATTCACATCACCATGATCAACAGTAGCTTCTATCAGATATCAATGGTAGAAGGGCAGCATCGTGGGAATAAATTGACTAGGTAGTCCATATATGACAATCAGTCTGATGCAATATGGCCAGAGACATTATTGTAATAGAACATAATGTAGACTTAGAAGTGTGGAAGGGAAGCTTGTAGCTGAGGTTCTTCAGCAGTGCCCTGGAATGAAAATATCACAGTCAAGAATCATGCTACACTGCTATCTCAAGTTACAGACAGCATAAAATCACTGGTGTGTGTTGAGGCCTAAATTAATCTGATAGTCATAAAGAGGACAGCAGGTGATTAAGTAATTAGTACCAGACACTCTGCTCCTTACTGGGGACACAAGTGAAGTCCATGAGTGTTATCAGCTACATTAATCTGAAGTTGGTTGTTGTTTCAACCAATATTTTCCTGAATTTCGCTTCTCCGCTCCTCTGAGCATTATAAATCCATGTAAAGCAACTTACATGGCAAACCAAATGAATCAACACAAAGGAATCATAGGAAAAAAGAAAACCTGATGGAGAATTCCATTACAACAAATGTACAACACAACAAAGAAACAAAAGTATGGGAAACATTTTCAATCAACGGACAGGAAAGTCATTAGCACCGTGGATTTTCAAATCAGATAAAAATGTTTTAAGTTGTCATATCACCATCTACTAATTTGATTCTATTTATTTTCTCAACTTGGTTTCCCCATATAAAAATGGAAATGATAGTAACTGTAGTTTACATGCTTTTGACATAATTAATAATCATCCATATATGCAACTACTTAGCGTAATGGCTTATATGTTGTATGTTCAGTAAGTGTGAGTGATCATTATCACAATGCTGGTAAATCTAATTTCGTGAGTGGTTTTCATCTGTAAGAAAACAATCAAAGCCAGCAAAAGCTGTACCACCAAAATCCTGAGAGTGACTCCAATGAACAGATCAACTGTGTTACCACTATTTCTTGATCCTGTCTCCCCGAGAGCTGTGGCACATGTTGGCACCCCTTTCTTATAACTTCTTCATTTCCTTATTTTTTGAGCACATTATGTTTTTCTTCACTACATTTTATTTTAAATAAAAATATGCAGTATATTGAAAGTCCTAATATTTTATTAGGCTTTTTTATTTGCTTTAAGATACTTAACAGATCTCCCCTTTAAACTTTTATTCACTTTCCATCCTGGTCTTAGGCCCCTCCTACCTCTCCTCTCCTCTCAGTCCCATACTCCCTTCCCCATTCCCTCTCCACTCTTTCTCAAAAAAGGGGATTTCCCCCATCCACTCATCTCAGCTCTTCAAGTAGCATCAGAACCAACTAAGTCCTCTGGCAATTTTCAATCATGCTCTATCTGCTGCTTACAACATGTGGCTGGTTGCCATGTTGAGTTTGGGATTGAGTAGAGCCATGGCTTCATGGTCATCTTAACTAAGAGCAGCCACATTACTAGCAGCCATCTTTGTTGTGGGAGAGTGCTGGCTAAGAACTGATGCAGTTAATTACAGAATTGAGCTTTACCTAGTCTCTTATTTTAAGTTTTCAAAGTTAAGCCTAGAATAGGTAAGTTAAAAACAAAGTTTGTTTAGCTCAGCTGTAATAATAGACTATGGTCTTCCATCCTGTCAGGGAATCCTCAGAATATGAATGGCCTTTAAATGCTTAATAAAAAGCTTACTGTGGCAATGAGCCCAGTTTCTGGGCATGGTCTCCAAGGTTTCCAAGAAGATTTGGGCACAATGAAAGATGACTTCACTGGATTGTAATACTGGGCAGGACTGCCCCAACTCCAACTTGCCCACTGCTAAGGCCCTGCCTGATCTGTGGACAAACACCCAGAGAGTTGACTGTCCAGTTTTGCCTAGAAAAAACAAGTAGGTAGGTCAGTCTTCCAAGTTTCTCCTCCACAGAAACTCATCCAACACATTTCTCTGATATATTTGAAGATCAGTTTAACAGCAGAAACCAACTTCAGGTGCCTTCATATAAAACTATACAGTTTATATATGGTCTGAACTTCTTATGAAGTGTTTAAGGGTCTAAGAAGATTATTTAAGCTTGGTAAATGCAAGTTATAAAGTTGGAGAAGATGCTAATATGTTTGAAATTTATCTTTTTGTTGTTATTGTTACTGTTGTTATTGTAAACTTTAAAAGTGTCATATAAACATCATGGACAACACTTCTCATCAGAAAAACAGACTCCAGATAAATGCAACAGCCTTTTTGTCTGAGGGTAGGAGCTATTCTCCTTTCTCTGGTCCTGGGAGCCCCCTGCTCCAAGCATGGGTCTGAAAGTTTCAAATATATATTCGGCCCCTAATATGTATATATGTTTCAGCATCCTGCCAAGTGTTTCCTCAAGGGCTGCACTCATAACTCAACTCACAGAGTACTCCATATGGGCTTGCAGTTTTCTAGCTCCAGATGGTCTCACAGATCCTGGACAGCACATAGAATGCCTGTACTTCCCACACTTGGCCAACATTTCAGCCTTTACCCCCTTCCCCCAGTAATACTAACACCCCAATGTTAGCAGGAAGTAACCAAAGACAATTATTTGTCATTTGTTCATTTATTATCAACAAAAGGCTGGGATGTTTGGCCCTTACCTGCTACAGGGTATGGCTGGAATATCCTTCCCTCTATCTCAAACTCTCTAGCCCATGGGTGCCGTTTCCTCTCTCCCAGAGGCTCTTCATGATATAATCTAGACATTTTGGTTCCTCTGGCTCTCTCTCTACTCTACTCTCTCTCCTTCCGTTCTCTCTCTGTACATCTCTCTCTCCCTCCCCCTACCCTGCTGCTCCAAAAAACTCATATTTGTATAATAATAAAAAAGTTATATAATATTAGCTTGATTTTATAAATATTATTTTAAAATATTTTAATTGAGTTACTTGACCAGGAATGGGTTTTCAGGTGTTCTCTTAAGTTGTTTAAATGTGATGTCTCCAATTTCTTATAAAGGCTATGAAATTTCTCTTTGCACTGATTTCATTGAGCCCCAGAGGTTTGAGTACGTTGTGCCTTCATTTTCATTGTATTTTATAAAGTATTTAATTTATTTCTTTATTTCTTCCCTGGCCCAGTTGTTGTTGAGTAGAGTTGTTCAGTTTCCATGCATGTGTAGGCTTTTTATTATTTCTATTGCTTTTGAAAAGTTCCAGCTTTAGTCCATAGTGGTCGGATAAAGTACAAGGTGTTATTTCAACCTTTCTGTTTCTATTGAAGCTTGCTTTGTGACCAAGTATATGGTCAATTTTGAGGAATGTTCCCTTAAGTGCTGAGAAGAAGGTATACTGTTATGTGTTTGGGTGAAAGGTTCATAGATGTCTGTTAGGTCCATTTGATTCACACATCTTTTAGTGTCATTATTTCTCTATTTAGTTTCTGTTTTCTCGACCTGTCCTTTGGGGAGATTGGAGTGTTGAAGTTTCCCACTATGAATGTGTGGGGATAGATGTGTGGTTTAAGCTTTATCGATTTTTTTTTTTTTTTTTTAGAAATAAGAACGCTCTTGAATTAGGGACATAAATGTTCAGAATTGAGATGCCATCTTATTGGGGTTTTCATTTTATAAGTATCAAGTGTCTATCCTCAATTCTTTTGATTAAATTTTGTTGAAATTCTATTTTATTAGATATTAGAATGGCTACTCTAGCTTGCTTCTTCGATCCATTTGCTTGGAAAAAAATGGTGAGTTGTTGGTGAGGTGTATTTCTTGTTTGGAACAGAATGATGAGTCCTGTTTACAAATCCATTCTGTTTGTCTGTGTCTTTTTATAAGAGAGTCGAGTCCATGCATGTTGAGAGATATTAATGACCAGTGACTTTTAGTTCCTTTTTATTTTGATATAATTGTTGTAGTGTGTTTGTGTTCTTGTCTTCTTTTGGTTTTGCTGAAGTGATTTATCTCTGTGGATTTTGGGGGGGGGCATATGGTGTTGTGAACCTCCTCCAGTAGGAGTTTTCTTTCTATTAACTTCTGCATGGCTGGGTTTTTATATAGATTTTGTTTTTATTTGGTTCTGTGATGTTATTTCTTGTTTTCTCCATCTGCAGTGATTCAAACTTTTGCTGAGTATACTAGTACAGTATAGTATTAGACTGGACTGATGTCTTCCAATGCCATTCTGGCTTTTATGGTCTTTGTTGTGAAGTCAGGTGTGATTCTGATATGTTTGGCATTATAGGTTACTAGTCCTTTTTCCTTTGCAGCTTTTAATATTTCTTTCTTTCTTCTGTACAATTACTGTTTTGATTATTATGTGGTGGAAGGATTTTCTTTTCTGATCCAATCAATTTGGTGTTCTGTAGGCCTCTTGTATGCTTAGAGACATTTATTTCTTTAGGTTGGGGAAACTTTCTTCTATAATTTTATTGAAAAATATCTTCTGGGCCTTGGGTCTGTGAATCCTCTTTTTCTCTATTCCTATTATCCTTAGGTTTTGTGTTTTCATTGTATCCTTGATTTCTTGTATGTTTTCTGTCAGTCCAGTATTTTTTAGATTTAATATTTTCCTTGAGGAATGTACTGATTTATTCAATTTTATACTCTTTCTTCCATCTCTTGTATTCTTTTGGTGATGCTTACCTCTGTAGTTCCTGCTTTCTTCCCTAAGTTCTCCTTCTCCAGTGTTTCTGTGTTTGTGCTTTCTTTATTGTTTCCATTTCCAACTTCAGATCTCAAACCATCTTATTGATTTCATTCACCTGTTTGTTTGTATTTTCGTGAGTGATTTTTTTTTTTTCTTTTTAAAGCCTCAATCTGTGTGGCTGTAACTTCCTGTATTTCTTTAAGGGTTTCATTTTAAAATGCATCATAATCTCTATAAGTATATCTTTAAAGTCATTTTCCTGTGTTTCAGTTGTGTTATGCTATTCAGGGTTCTGGAGATCCCGTGTTGTTCTTGCTCTAATTGATTGTGTTTTACACTGGCCTTTAGCAATCTGGTTGCCTCTTGCATTGTCTGGTAGTTCCTGGTGCCTGATGGAGTTCTCAGGGGTATGGGAAGAGCCGTGGGCACAGAACTCTACGTTCCTGCAGATGTCCTCCTTGGACTGTTCAGTATGGTCTCTGATTGGAGAGTGGTTCTAAGGGAACTGCTCTTGGCTTTCCTCAGGTATATGATCCTCAGGACTCACTGGGATCCTAGGTATCTTGAGGGTGGATCTCTTCTCCTACAGCAGAATTAAACAAATGCTGAGAGCCAAAGCCAGATAATATGCAGAGAATGAGAAGTCTTGGAACATTTATTCCTAAATTGATATCTCCATCAAAGTCTTTCTCTCATGTCTCAGGGAACACTGAAGCAGAGGAGACAGAAAGTGAGTAATAGGCAGAGGAGATGGAGTACCCCAAAACCATCACCAACACCACCACTAAACAACAACAACAACAAAACCCAAGGCTCTCTAAATCAACAAGAATCAGTGAACAAACATCTAAACTCCTAAAGACTAAGACAGCATTCATAGGGCCTGCATGGATATATACCAGATCAGGTCTAAAAGAAGATGTTAACACATGCCCTGTTCCTAACCCAGAACTATCTCAACCACCTGCAAATAAAATGTAGTTTCCTCCAAGGGAGTTGGAAAAAAACTACTATTAAGGGTAGGTTGCATGTACAGCAGTAAATGGACAGCAGAAAATTAATGCTACAACATCTTTGGGTGTTTCTTGTTTCATAAGGTTGTCTCAGTCCTTTTAAAAAATCTATTTTATTTTTCATTTTATTTTTACTTTTATTCTATAAATAAATATATTATATAAATAATGTATATAACTATAAGTTAGCTTTTTTACCTTATAATATTTTATTTTTATTTTGTTATTGTCACTTAGAAGCCTGTTTATATTGAGAGACAATGGGGGTGTATATGAATGGCAGGGGAAGAAGGCAGGAATTTAGAAGAATAGAGGAAGGGAGAATTTTTATCAGGGTATATTATATTTTAAAAAATCTATTCCAAAAAATACAATTTGGGTGGATTCAGAAGCAGATCATTTATTAAGTCTGGAATAAGGAAAGATAAAGAACATCTTTTGTGATAGATTTTGATTTTCCTGGAAGTATGAAACAAAATTCAAAATTGACAACAATTTAGCTTAATTCAGAGTAATACAGTGGTTCATATTTTAAATATTTTTCTTAATAGCAAACAGCAAAATAATATTTTTAGGTTTCCTATTATTTTAAATATTTGTATTTTAAGTTCCAGTTGTAGGGATCCATATCTTCTGACAAAACATTTCAACATTTTTATATAAATTTTAGTCTTTTAATTATTATTTCTAGATTATTTCTTAAATTGTACCAGATAGTACATAAATATTTAATGAAAAATGCACAGATATTATCTTAGTTCTATTTCTAAATAATCATTCCTTAAGACTCCAACTTAAGAAAACTTTCTCTTTCTTTTTGGCTGAGGTACTGCTTTTTCAGGTTTTAATATTATTGGAAATTTTTCATTAATATGCAGGACCCATCTGTTTTTTTAATTGATTACCAATGATGAATATTATAGGACAGACAGTATTTTTTATAAACTTTGTTACATAATTTATGTGGAACCTAATTTTTCCTTATTATAAAAACATGAAGTGGGTTTTTTTCTATTTTCTCCCTAAAGCACAAGTATTGTAGTTGTCTATTCAACATCTATCTATCTATCATCTATCTATCTATCTATCTATCTATCTATCTATCTATCTATCTATCTATCATCTAATGATTTATATATATATATATAAATATATATATCATCTATCTATCTATCATCTATGTATCTATCTATCATCTATCTATGTATGTATGTATCTATATATCCATCTATCTATCGTGTGTGTGTGTGTGTGTGTGTGTGTGTGGGTGTGTATACTGTATATATATGTAGCTATCATGAGGAAAATGTACCTTTGGAACATACTCAAACATAACTTTAATATTTCAGATGTTTTTATTTGATATTGAACTTGTATGAATGTAACAAACACTCTTTTCTGTCTCTTCTCTACTTCTCCCTGAAAATTTCTTTCTGTCTTTCTCTTTCTTTTGAGAGGGACAGAGTCAGAGACAGACAGACAGACAGACAGACAGACACACACACACACATACAGAGAGAGACAGAGAGAGAGAGAGAGAGAGAGAGAGAGAGAGAGAGAGAGAGAGAGAGAGAGAGAGAGAGAGAGAGAGAGATTGTTTATCTTGGGGTTTAAGATAAGATGAGAGATGTCGCCTTGAGATATGCTTTTCCAAACTTGGGTGTGTTTAAAGGTCCCATTTTTGGTGTATGATAGTAAATAATGATGTCAATTCCCTTAAATAATAAATTTCACCTCTGGTGGAATATTATAATTAGTTTGGAGGCTTGAAAATCCCATAGCTCAGGATGTTCCCCATAGCAATTAAAGTGGAATCTCTGGTGCTGTAATCTAGAAATTAGTAGTTGCTTAAATTCCCTAGGTGTGTTTAATATGATGCTAGACTAAGATACTTTTCTCTGGAGTTATAGTAAACTTTATTGAATCAAATACATATAATATATATGTATATATAATATCTAATACATATAATATAGTATATAAATATATGCATGTGTACATTTTTATTTATTGAGAATCAGTTTTCTTGATTTGTTTTCTGGTTTCGCATTTGAGCTATATTTGTTTATTCATTTGTTAGTATCGTAAAAGTTGACATTTTTATCCATTTTTTGAGTATATTTTTCCATTTTCATTTCTACTTTTTTTAATTTAAGAAAACACCATTTTAGTTTAATTAGAAGTATATCAAATACTATGTCCCAAAATTTTTTAAAGAAAGCAATAAAAATTACACCTAATGGAACTATTCTCTTTGCACAGACATCCTTGGGGAAGCATCCTCCCACAGCAGATGGAAACAAATACAGACTCACAGCCAGGCTTTATTCATAGAGTGAGAAACCTTGGAAGAGTCAGGTTTAAATGTGATATCTTTATAGAGTTCCTTCACTTAGGGTTCATGGAACCTTACAGAAAAGGAGGCAGAAAGAGTGTAAGAGTCAGAGGGCATGGGGGACACCAAGAAAACAAGGTCCTCCAAATAAGCATCATCAAAGCTCAGAAGAACTCACAAAGACTGAAGGAGAATATACAGAGCTTGAATAGGGCAGGTCCTCTTTGTATATAGTACAACCTCCAGATTAGTGTTTTTATGGGAATCCTGGGTGTGTGAATGAATGTGTCTGTAATTCCTGTGTCTTCTCTTGGGATCTTTTTATTATGTTTGTTTGTCTTGTCCTGATCACATGTGTTTTGTCTTATTATATTTTATTTGTTGTATTTTGTTATTATCCCTTAGAAGCCTACATGTTTTCTAATAAGAGAGAGAAAGGCAGTAGATCTGGAAGAGAAGAGATGGGAGGATCAATTGGGATAAGTAGAGAGAGGGGAAACCTTAATCAGGTCATATTATGTGAAACAAAATCAAATTTCCATAAAAGCTGGGGAAATAGCTATTTTAATTAGAAATATGCTTGACATATACATTTTCAATGTTTTATATATTCAGTTTTAAACTCAGAAATGTATCAGTTTTGATTAGGCTTATTATTTCACATTACTTCAAAGTTTACTACCCTGCTAACCATTAAAAAGGTGGCGTAACATTGACATGTAGTATTCTTGGATCCATATAGAAAAGCCTTTTCTAGTATTTTCTAACTCGGTTTCCAAAAGATGATTCAATATATGAGACTGTTTACTCAACATTACTAAGTGTTGACACATGTCAGAAGACAAACTGTACCCACAACCTGGTTTTATAGACAAACTGAGAACTCTGAACATCAAGGACATTGTTCAAGGGCAATATTATTCTGCTCCGATCAACATGTCATCTTTTAGAATTTGTAAGACTTATCATTCATCAACAGTACACCAGGCAGTTGCTGGCACACAGGCTCTCAAATCCTACTAGCAGGAATTGTTGAATAAGCCATTTTTTTAAAAATTACCAATTTAATTCAGCATATTTGTATTAAGTGAGCAGGTCAGCTGACAGTCTGGTTAGGAAGAGAACCACCAAAGGGACACTGGAAACCTGCATAGAGTATTTGCTGATCACACTCTGATTTCCCCCATTTGTTACTAACATTGCTTGATATTTTCCAGTGATTAGAGTTATAGGCATTTTCTGTTTTGTTTGAAAATATCTGGAACTTCTCATGGAAATGCATTGGTTAAGCAGGAACAAAGCTAAAATTATAGGAGATTACTATCTTGGGAATAAGTGTCTTTTGATGAGAATTACAGAATAGAGTATGTATATTGTCCAACCTCTGAAAAGAACTAAAAGAATAAAATTTGATTTAATTATTTTTGCCATAGAATACTAGGCTACAATTTCTTAACATAAAGAAAGTTATGTTGAAATGCGTTGCATCCTCTGATATGAACTTTATGTATTATAGCTTCATCATTAAAAAATATAGATGCAGAATGTAATTGAATACAGGGGAAGACAGAAAATAATTTTGACTTTCTATGCACTGATGTAATATGTTACCTATTCTATTTTGGAAATCACTGATAAGCTTAACAGGATTTATTTTCTTTTTTATTAAATATTTTTTATTTTTTACATATACATTTATATTATAATACATATATAAAATAAACTACCTACAGCACAAAGAACCATGACTCAATCAGGACCTATATAAATGTTACATTCTCAGTGTTTTGGTTATTTGTATTTGACAGCCTTGAAGAAAACATTTTTCCTATCTTGGTGCATCTAAAATTCTGAACGTAAATCAATATCTCTTTATCATCAACTATAAACATCTACCTAGACCTAAACACATCTTAGCCCCTAAACAACTAAGCTTAATTGTAAAACTAAACTGTCTGGTCTTCAACACCATCAGAGACTTGAGAAAGAATAAACTTGATTACTTGAGCATACAGTGAGAGCAAGTTAGTAGCTTTCCAAATGAGAAGATGACAAAGACAATTTGCTTCCTGAATATTCACCCAAAATTCTCTATAATGTTGGAGCCTCATCTTCAGCCTTCTGGCCCAAAATAGCTGACAGACATATTTGTGAGTCAGGAACTATTGAGGACTTGCTTACCCTGTCTTGGCAAAGTTTGGCCATCAATTCTGCCAGAATCCAAGTTTACCCTGTTTTAGGAAGAATTCTATCTGTGGTCGAAATGAGGACACTTTTCCCAGTGGCTCCTTTGCCACACTTGAAGCTATCTCCATAAGGAGATTCTAAAAATCAAATACTTAAAATATTTTCTTGACAAGATCTCAACAGAGTTAATGCTTCATCAGCAACATAAGCTATTTACATATGTAATAACCACTTATGTTATAGAACCAAAAAGACAGGAACAAATAATGTTTATTTTCAGGGTTTTTTGTATGTTTAAAAGAATCATAATCTTGAACATTATGTTTTTCATAGAAGCATGTTATATTCTGAAAAAGGTAAGTAAGGTATGCAATGGAATTCGTATAGATTAGGAGCACGAGACAAAGAAACAGTTACTACCTGCAATACATTGACAGCAATGGGAAACTCCCAAGACTCTATGGTGCCCTATTATGTTCAGTTGCCTAAGTGTATTGAAAATGTAAATATTATCAACTTACTGTGCATTTATTTAAGCAGAATCATTGCTTAAACTGAGAAGCATCTTCATATGCATATCTATGATAGGATTTCATTTCTAAATGAAGCACTATAGAAATTAATGCTTATAATGAATAATAAAATAAAACTGTTTGAAAATACGAGAATTTATCAGGAAATTGTTTATAATGACTTTATTTCTAAAGATTTCAATTTAATTTTGTTGTAGTACAGTTGAACAATGGAAAGTAAAAGCATAAAAACTGAAATCACAAATAAGGGTATAACTATGGAATTACTTCACAAGATAGTTAGGATAGGTGAATGTAAGCCTTAATTTATTAATTAAATGAAGCCATTAGTTTTACAACCATTAGATGTCACTCATAACTGTCTTTCAGAGACTACATATTTCATAGCAGCATATTTATTTCAATATGATATCTTATAGTCCGCTGATTATCTTTTCATTCTACTCTTTATATATATATATATATATATATATATATATATATATATATATATATATATATATATATATATATATTATTTTTGAGTTTATTTACATCTCTACTGAAACCGGGATATCTCTGGGAAACATGACACTTAATTTATATAAGTTTGATGACTTCAGAGCTACAACCCTTGCTTCATTTTGCTGCACCGACTTCTAAAGATTTTCTTTGAGATTTCTGTTCCCAGAGATTGAATAAAAATACAACTCTAGATATTTCAGTGGAGAGAATTTGCAGATAGATTTAGGGTTACCAATGAAACAATCTTAAAATGCAGATTAAATTCTGCATTAAACAAATAAATATACTATTATTACATGGATTATTAAAAGCAAGGTAGGAATGTTTAGAGAGACATGCTAAAGTGATGAGGCAGAAAACTGAGCATAAGAGGCATCTTGTGAGATTAAGTTCACTTTGAAAGGGCTTAAGAGACTCAAGACATGATCAGGACTTTAAAGATTGAGAAAAATCTGTAATAGTACACAGAAAAACACAGAGGAAATCAGTAAAACCTGAATTTTACCAATTCTGCCACTGATCTAGCGAGTCTGGAATTAGATCCACTCTCTGCATTAAAGAGTGACTTGCATTTTTCTTTATCATTTTATCATTTTAGCTTTGTAACTATGCAAGTAAACAATCAGCTCAGCCGCATTTCACATAGACTTCTAACTTGAGCCAGCGCAGAGGCAACACACTTTAAAGTGTCCAAGTATGATGTCAGAACTCTTGCATCCCTCTCCATTAGGAGTCCTTATATAAATACTCTTGTCTCAGACTTTAAGACAAGGTTTCTTCAAACAGATTGCAAACAAACCATATTTTCATCTCTACCATATTTAAATCAATGTTGTTTACTCCTACCTTTCAAATCCATCCTCGGCTTCTTCCTGTGGGTTACAACTTTTCTTTACTCAATGTTCAACTTTTAGGTTTGGAATTATCAGAAATTTGGTTTTCAGATCTTTCCTATCAGGGTTTATGTAATCTGTAAAAATGAAGAACTTTGCTTTAATATTTTATTAGCTATTATTTCATAATAGAAATTTTATCATTCAGAAGATAAATCTCTATTAAGTTGTTTTAAATCTATAGACTGAAAGCTTACCAATATATTTTAGTTCTCAATGATATAGTGAAAGAAACACAGATGGTACTCCACTTCAGGTTACCTGATTTCTGATCATTTCTAAAAGTGGATAATATTTTTTTACCCAATTAAGACCAGATTAAAGTTTTATTTTATGTTTCACAATTCTTTTTCATTTTTTTATTAATTTATTCTTGTTACATCTCAATGGTTATCCCATCCCTTGTATCCTCCCATTCTTCCCTCCCTCCCATTTTCCCATTATTCCCCTCCCCTATGACTGTTCCTGAGGGGGATTACCTCCTCTTGTATATGCTCATAGGATATCAAGTCTCTTCTCGGTAACCTGCTGTCCTTCCTCTGAGTGCCACCAGGTCTCCCCCTCCAGGGGACATGGTCAAATGTGAGGCACCAGAGTACGTGAGAAAGTCATATCCCACTGTCCACTCAACTGTGCAGAATGTTCTGACCATTGGCTAGATCTGGGTATTTCCACAGTGTTAACTTTATGCAGAATGCTCTAAAAGGCTTGTTTCTTGAATATTGGAGAATAGCAGAAGACAACAATTATTTGGGAACTGAACTGTGAGATCGCATCTACTGATTTTTTTTCTTTCTTTAATAATTCCTCGTTTTATTTGTCAGGTATATCAGTAAAATGTAAGCACTCTTACAGATTAATGAATTCATTCTGTTGTAAATGATATGTAGGATTCTGTTTTCAAACACTTGTCTTCTGGCCTGGAAGCATAATGAGAAAAACCACAATCTACAAAAAATAAGTATGATATATTAGATTTTATGTTTTAGGATTTTAATCTTTTATTTTTGATCTATTAAATTAACAAAAATATTTAACACATGATATATTTGAACTCAACAATGCCATGAAAGATATGTCATGTTTCGAATTGCAATCTCCCAAAAGCTAGTTGAGACCATTGTGATTTTCTTTATAGAAATGATCTTTATAGAAAAAAAATAATATCAGTTACTTATAGAATTAGAATGGCTTTTCTTAAAGCCAATGACTTGTCCTTACAAACAAAGATCAGTGATTAGAGGACATGGAGGAAAACCATGAGAAGACAGTAGAATTCGGAATCACATAGTCATAAAGCCAGGAGCCCACGGACCTGCCAGAAGCTGGACAAAAGGACCCATTGAAAAGTTTCAGATATAGCTTAATACTTCTCATATCTTCTTACATTCTTCCAGCATCCAGAGAAGTGATGATTAAAGGTTTCTGCTTTCCTCCCACAAAATAGCACAGTATACTAGAAATGTGTGCTATTGTGATTGAAATAAAAAGCGTGATGCAGATTCTTAGGGATATCATCCTGTTGAGGTGAGATCATATAGATGAAATATGTTCTGTGTACAAACTATGCCACTCATAAGAATATAGTGAGGGAATTTTTTCAATTAGCACTAAGAGCCATGTTGTCTACCTGTTAAGGTTCTATTTGAAACAGATATTGCCATTTAAGTATGGGTTTATAATGGAAACAGTCTGAGAATACTAGCAGGAGACAGAGCTAACCCAGGGGGCCCTCTTTTTGTCTCTTGCAATGTGTCAGTGTAGGAGAGATTATTTCTCATTGGAGTTTCTAGTACTCTGGCTTTTCAAATTTCCCCACCCTCTTTCAAGCTTTTCTGTGAGCCAGAGGTGCAAGAGCTGTGATTAATGTATCTACTGGTTCTAGGATCCCCATAACCCACTGATTTCTTAATTATTTTGGGTTGTGTTTTATTGTAATGCTCTCCATTTTCTATAATGAGAGGCCTCTTTGATGAGGAGTGGAAAGTAAACTAGTGTGTTTTATAAGGGTAAAATTGAGAATACAGTAAATTATTGTGATCACCTAGCAATGGGGTGGAGTAGATTCTTATTTATGGTCTATGATCTTACTAACTCCAAGAAGCTTCCTAGGATTCCAAGACCCATCATGATTTCCACCATGTTGAGTAGGCATAACATCCAGTTAGACAGCTGCTAGTTATTACAAATATATGAATGTGACTTATTGCACTTTTGCTGTATCTTGCCATGAGGATCATTGCCAAGGTTCAGAGGTATGGCAGCCCAGTAGGACTGGTTACTTGATTTTTTTCCTTTGGCTACTTTCAGAGAAGTTCTCAGAACCAAAAAAGCCGGACAGCAGATTAGAGGGCTTCAGCTCAGATCTTAATGGAATATTCAATGTCCTGTGTACTACATATGTGTTTTCTACATCAACAGTGACCCTTCCTCATCCCCTGAGAGGTAATCAAGGGCTGCCTCAATAATCTATATTGTTTGTGAAGTCATGTGGATGACCTTTAACAAGTATTCAAAAGAAGACTTTGTCATATATAATAATGGGACATTCACTATTCTATGTGGGAAGTATTGTCAGTCCAAGTAGCATACCTCCTCCTCTTCCTCTTCCTCTTCTTCCTCCTCCTCTTCCTGTTCCTTCTTGTCCTCCTCCTTCGCCTCCTTCTTGTTCTCCTCTTCCTCCTCCTCTTCCTTCTTCTTCCTCTCTCTCCATATCTTTCTCATATGTATGTGCATATATATATATACCATAAATTTTAAAAGATAATTTTACTAGTCTATTTTTCTTGTGGTAAGCATTGTTATCCTAAGTGGAATATATTTTCTCTCTCATGAGTAAGTATAAGATATATAACACATATAAGATATATCTGATGTTAGATATATACTTATATTTACTTATAAAATATAAAACCTTACCTATAGAAAATAAATATGGTAACATTTAACCATAACTATAACATTGCTCTAATAACTTATTATTGGTATTCTAGTTCATAAATATAAAAGCTAATATCAATATTCTAGTTTAAATGTTTAGAGTTAACTTTTTGTTGAGATATCTCTATATTTATATATTAGAAACAACAGCAAAGCTACTTGCAGAATATATAAAAATCTGTGGTAAAATTTCATATTTATTTATTCCACATTTAATTTATTTAATATACTAAATTTTAAATGCAGAATGCATGAGATGTTATAGTAGGACAAGGGAAATAATAAACCATGAAATAAGTCTGTAGTTTCTGCTTTAATGAAGAACACACACACACACACACACACGCACGCACGCACGCACGCACGCACACACACACACACGCACGCACACACACACACGCACGCACACACACACACACGCACACACACACACACACACACGCACGCACACACACACACGCACGCACACACACACACACACGCCCACACGCACGCACACACACACACACACACATGCACACGCACACATATATGAGCCACAACATAACCCATTAATTATTTTTTTAATGTAACATTTGTACTAGTAACTCTTTACCATAACTATAACATTATTCTTATAATGATTCATAATCTCTTTTCTGATTTTCCTTTTCAACACTAAGTATGGCATAATCTCCTTGTGAGAAGGTATTAATTATCTTTCAGTATCTAACACAAAGCAGCATCTCACTGCATGTTTTATGAAGGAAGTATTTTTTCATTCAATGTTTATCATTCTCATTAATGTCAAGGATTCTTGATCTATAATCTCTATATCTTGGTAATTATTGTTTGGTGGCAAAAACTGATTATTTATAGCACTATATCTCACCTTGTGTTCTTGTTTATGGTTGCCTTTCACAACATCTGTGATAAAACATTATACAGGAAGACTTGTGAGCTCCCATATTCTTGCCTTAACCCAACCTTAGCCACTTCTGTTACAATGATCCTCACCAATGGTAGGCAGGGCATGTAATAATTCTAGAGGAGATCTAGTGAAGCACATCAGAAGTACAGGTTTGTCCCACAACCCCTCATATCCCAGACCCTGAGGGACCTAATAGATTGAGCATTCTTTTGTGCCTCTGAGTGCTGAGAGTAAAAGAAATAATCTACAGAGAAAAGCCTTCCAATTATTGTTTAATACCAAGAACATGCCTTGAGATTAAATAGATACAGGTAACATGATACACAAAGAGATAGTTGTATTTATGCATTTAGAAATATATACTATAGAATATAATTTATTATAAATTTTAAAATGGTCCTTAAGGCTTTCTGTGTTTTCTGCTATAACAGTATTCTTTGTTCATCTCAGCTTCCTTTCCCTTACATGCACATTTTTGTATGCCTTTAAGAAATGTTAACAGAATTTCAACTCTAGATCCAAACACCACTTGCCTACAGAAGACTGCTGAGCATTTACTAGGCCTGCCAATCCTGAAGTTTATTCCTGAGAGTTATCAACAATATCTGAAAACCTGTCCCTACTTATAGCAATCCAAGATACACACAATACTAACTCATTTAAAACTGTTTGTATCTTTTCCCCATCCCATGTGATGCTGCAAAGTGTTGGAACATTATTATTACAAAGAAATTAAACTGAAATCCTAATTATGATTTCATATGCCCCCATAGTAAATGCAAAATGGAAATTGTGCTTCTAAAAAGAATCCAGGTAGGCATTTTCTCCCCAAACATAAAGAGCTTGGAATGTTGCCAATGTGGTCAAATTGATCTGGTTAGAAAGATAATCATCTGGTACAGAAGCAATTGCCAAAAGTTAACAAATTGAGAGTGCTCCACTGGGGAAGAGAGCTGCAGGCTACAAAAACTGGCAGCTGTACTTCCTCTGAATACAAATAATTATTTCAAAAAATAAATGAAGTCTTATTTATTGGCAGTAAGACATGGATCCTTGGTGATCACAGATGAAAAAGAAAAATGTGAGATTAATTTGTAAAAAGAAAAATGTCTTAAATCCAGCAGAGTTTTGCTGTGAATTTCAGTCAGAACATAGGTAAGCTATTTTTGCCTTAGGCTCTGTGAACACTACCACCAGTGCCTGGGAAACTTCTGCAATAGGCTTCCAATTGAATATTTCATTTTTAGCATGTGTTGATCTATAACATGTGGTGAGAGTCATTATCTTTGATAGAAAATGATTAGCCCTTCAGTTGCTGGTTAAGGGCTCTAAAATTATATATTTATCTTATCCCATCCAGTGGAAGCTTTCAGTTTATTAATACTATTTCTTTTGGAGACTTCGAGAAAAGATTAAAAAAAAAGAACTCTGAGTATGAAAAGAAAACTCACCAGAGCTTCATAATGTGAATGACACAATGTAACTTAAGTTTCCCTAACCTAAAGAAGTGAAAACACAGGACCCCTGGGCCCAGATCCCCTGGTGGCACTCAGAGGAAAGATAGCAGGCTACAAAGCATATAAAGGAGGAGGAAGTCCCCCTCAGTCACAGTCATAGGGGAGAGAAGTAAGGGGAAAATGGGAGGGAGGGAGGAATGGGAGGATACAAGGGATGGGGTAACCATTGAGATGTAATATGAATAAATTAATAAAATATATTTAAGAAAAAGAAAAAAAAGAAGTGAAAACGCTTTCTTCTTTGCTTGAATATTTTGGGTTTGTTTTTTAAAATTTATAACACTACCTATATACAATTGTATAAATACTTTTTAAATGTTTTTAACACTGTTGCCTGAATCTCCTTAAGGAGGGATATGTCGCCATGAAGCCCTCCTCCATTCATAATGGAGTGATGTTTGGCCCTTCTTATGCGGGTCTCATGCAGGTAACCATTACTGGTATGAGTTCATAGGCACAGCAGTTAGCCCATATGGAGAAGACAAAACAGTTAGATTTGTCTTCCTCTGTGGTAATCGTCTCTAAGACTTAGAGGGGATGCTGTAGATTCCCTGTTGAGCCCTGAAGACTGAACATCACTTATTCCTATTACTTTGCCCAGTTGTAAGTCTCTTCATTCATTGCTGCCCACATGCTAGAAGGTTTGGTCAGAGTGTTTGATCACTACAACAGAGAAGGAATCATGCCATTCCCTTCAACCCTTTCTCTTCCTAACTCATCTGTTCCCAATCTAATTTAGACTGTCTTATCCTCAGTATTTGCACTTTTAATCTTCATGTATCATTCTGACTTTTATTCTTCTATTTACCTTCTTATGTTCTCTTTCTAAATTTTCCCCCTGACTTTCTATGTAGCTTCTGGAATCAAACACAGAGCTTCTGGTTGGCGGGTAAGCACTTTCCTCACTGTGATGATTAATATTGGTTACTAATTTGAAAAGATCTAGTACCACCTATGATAGCAGATATCTGGGCTCTCATATATAGGATTATCTAGAATAGGTTACCCTGTAGGCATGCCAATAATGGATTTTCATAATTAGGTTAAATAAAGTGTAAAGATTTACTGTAAATATCAGCAGCAATCCAGCGTTGGTCCAAATATGATGAAATTTATGGGAAAAGCTTTTGCCGTTTGTGTACTAGAGGCTGTCTTTGCTCTTAAATTGATATCTGTGGCCTGTGAGTTCTGTTACCATGCCTAGTGTCACTTATTGACAAAAACCCCAGTCTTAATGTGGACTTTAGATCAGTGGCTTTTTATGAATCTTCCAGACCTTTGGTATCAGTATGGGACTGCTATAGTATCCAGTCTTGTGGACCCACCAGCTCTTACCCTTTGCAGTAAGAAGATGGTCTCTTTTTGACCTCCCAGACAATGTTATGTATACTTTCACACACATCTTCATTTTATTTGTTCTGTTTCTTTATAGAACCCTGAGGAATACACGAGGCAACCAATCTCTCAAGCACCTATTATTTCTTTTAATTACCTTCCTGTTTATCTTAATACAATTCAAGGTTATTTTATTAGTTCATATGTAGATGGAGTAATTACCACATTTCTAAGATATAATATACACTATGGAATACTACTCAGCTATTAAAAACAAGGAATTCCCGAAATTTGTGGATAAATGGATTGAGCTAGAAATGATCATAATGAGTGAGTTAACCCAGAAGCAGAAAGAATCAAATGGTATATACTCACTTATATCTGCATACTAGCCCAAGGGGCATGTCCCACGAAAGCCTTCACTTACCAGGAAACTGGGACAGAGGGGAAGGCATCCTATTGGGACTCTAAATGAGAGACGCATGGGAGAATAGCAAAATATAAGGATACAGAGGGTCCTAGAAATCTACAAGTAGAGCAATATGATAGGCAGATTTGGGCCCAGGGGTCCCGCTCAAACTAAGGCACCAGCCAAGGACAATACAGGAGGTAAACTTTAAACCTCTACCCAGATCTAGCCAATGGTCAGAATATTCTCCACAGTTGAGTGGAGAGTGTGATACGACTTTCTCACGTACTCTGGTGCCTCACATTTGACCATGTCCCCTGGAGGGGGAGACCTGGTGGCACTTAGAGGAAGGACAGCAAGTAGCCAAGAAGAGACTTGATACCCTATGAGAATATACAGGGGGACGTAATCCCCCTCAGGAACAGTCATAGGGGAGGGGAATAATGGGAAAATGGGGGCGGGGGGCGGAGGAATGGGAGGATACAAGGGATGGGATAAACATTGAGATGTAACAAGAATAAATTAATAAAAAAAAAAAAAAAGAACTCAATAAATTTTTTTTCATAAGAATTTCCCTAAATTTCACATTTTTAATATTTTCTCAGAATAATGCATGGGTTCTTACAAAACTGAAAGTAAATCTAATACAAACATATTTTTAAGTGTTCAGTATTCCTCATTAGTGTAAGTGGTGTCATAAACCTCATCTATTATACTCCAGTTTAACTCCCAAATTACTCTCATACATTTTGTATATTTAATACAAAGCATTTAATATTTTCAGGAAAATCCCTGAAATATGCTGAGCTACTTCTTGTTTTTGTTATTGATGATGATGATAATTTGCAAGTCTAGGACAACTTTATCTCTTTCTTGCCTGAATCAATTCAGAGTGTGACACAACTTTTTCAAGAAACAATAACAACAAAAAGGTAGTTATAAGTTCATGAAATCTGTAACAGAAGAGAAATTCCAGAGGCCTAATTATCTCAGACATTATTTTATTTTTGAGAAAGCCAACAGGAAACAATTTTATTCTTGAGAAAGTCAATCACATTACTATATTATCAAAAGAGTTTGTATGCTATATGTTCAACCAAAAGACAATCAATTAACATCTGTTCTCATTCTTTAAGACATAACCCAAGAATTTATGCAATTTATTAAATAATATTGACTATTATTTTTGACACAACAGAGATATAATTGCATATTATTATAAAACCAAGAACAGTTGGGAAATTATTATTATTTTATGAACTAGATGATTTACTGTAAAGGAATTTCTATTTGTGATGTGGATAGTGAAGCCTTTAGGTCTGAAATCAGTTTTGAGCATGATTACAGATTAGTTATATCAGGAGTGTATCTTCATTCTTTGCTGTAAGTATTCTTTGAATACCAGTATTTAATATTGTTTGCTCTCTTATTTTTAGTGGAACTTTCACTAAATAAGATTTTACTCTATATCAATTTAAGTAGCATCCATACAATTAATAAGATAATCATAAGCTAACATATAAGGTAATACATGTGGAATATGCATGTTGTGTAAAGCATAGCCTCCTTACATATAATATGCACTTTTTCAGAATTTGTGAGTTTAATTTTGTGTTTTTATAACACACATGACATATGCTGTAAAACATTTTTAAGTACTAGTAACTCCCTGAAGACAATTATATAAACATGATCTTTAAAGGTCATTGTAATAGTTTGATGTTTACTGAATTTTTTAATGTTATATTGAATGCAGTCTCAAAATTCTTTAGCGGTAGTGTTAGTTTAAAATTGTGTGTGTTGCAGTTTTTCTCTCAATGTGTCTAGCACACAAACAATTGAGACTGGACTATTTATTATATTATATTAGCATGCTTTAAAGCATAATAACAGAGCAATATAAGTATATATTAACTAAATTAGTCTGGTTTCCTCCCAGAGTAAATCCCAAGATAATTGTACTTTATCACTTTCTTTGTGCCAACTGTTTTTTACTCATGTCTTCTGACCTTCTGCCAATGGCTGAATCCTCTCTCTCTCTCTCTCTCTCTCTCTCTCTCTCTCTCTCTTCCTCTCCCTCCTCCTCCTTCTCCTCCTTCTTTTTCCTGGGCAAGCAAGAAGTCCAGTCTGAGTCTTTCCCCTGCTTAATGATTGGCTGTTAAACTCCTTTTTGGACTATCAGGGGACTATTGTGGAGCAAACTTTAGACAGGAGATTCTCAAAACAAGGATCTCACCCAGATATGGGAGTACAGAAATTGGCATTTGAATCTTTACATAGTAAACAATAACATTATGCCTATACTTTTTAGAAAGTTTATCATATCTGCTAATAAAAATAAAGATGAGTTTAATGAATTTTAATAATCAGTTTTTATAGTGATCAGGTTTCAAGTGATTAAATTTGAAAAGTAAAAATTAGTTCCATTTTTACTTTTTTATTTGTCTAATGTATTTTTTTCCAAAGTAACATTTCTTCCTACATTTTTTGTCTGAATAATTCCCTACTCAATGACTTCTAGGTCAGGAGGAAATTTTAAAAAAAGAAATTAAAGACTTCCTAAATTCAAGGAAAACTAAGGCACAACATACTCAAACTTATGGGACACAATGAAAGCAATCCTAAGAGAACAGTTCACAGCACTAAGCAACTTCATAAAGAAATTTGAGAGCTTCTATAATAGCAACTTAACAGCTCACCTGAAAGCTCTAGAACAAAAAGAAACAGGCATACTCAAAAGGAATAGAGCTGAAAATCATCAAACACATGGATGAAATCAATAAATTAGAAACAAAGAGAACAATTCAGAGAATCAATGAAATGTGCAACTGTGAGGCCTGTGTAACTCCGTTTCTGAAAAAGGAACTCTATTTTTTAAGGGAATTCCCCTATGTATGAACTTCAGTTTCAGAAAGCCCACATGAATGAATTTCAATCAACCTACCTCTGGAAATGTTTGACCATCAACATTGGACAGCCAATCAGGGGCAGCTGTGATTCCTGGCCTGAGAAAGATATAGCTGCTTAACTACCAGTTTGAAAAGCCTCTAACTCCTGACCACAGTCACTTAACCTCAAGAACACCTACCAGTTTGTCCTTGTTTGAACCAGTCCGCAGAGCCCTAAAACTACATTAGAGCCCTAAATAATTGCAGATGTACTTGTACTCTTGCCCCTGATCTGCACCAATAAAAGTAAAGATTACCTATCTCTCACCTTGTTTCTCCTCTTTCTTGCCTTTAAAAAAGGCCTACACATTCAAACTGAGGGTGTCACCACTATGTTTTACCATAGCATGCTGGAATAAAGGCTCTTTGCATTTACATAGGACTTTGGACTCCTGGTCTTTTTTGAGGTCCAGGTGATCTGGGTATAAAAGAACTGGTTCTCTGAGAAATCAACAAGATAGACAAACCTTTAAACAAACTAATTAAAAGTTGGACAGAAAGTACTCAAATGAACAAAATTGGAAATAAAAAGGAAGACATAATAACAGACATCTGGGAAAGCCTATATGCCACAAATTTGGAAAATCTAAATGAAATGGGCAAATTTCTTGATAACTACTAGTTAAAATAATTGAATAAAGATCAGGTAAAATTAATAATCCCATATCATCTAAGAAAATAGAATCAGTCATCAAAAGTATCCCCCTCCCTGCCCACCCCAAAATAAAAGAGGCTAGACGGATTCAGCACAGAATTCTACCAGACCTTCAAAAAGAGCTAATGAAAATTCTATTTAAACTATTCCCCAAAACAGAAATAGAAGAATCACTACCAAACTCATTCTATGATACCATAGTCACCTTGATTCCTAAACCACAAAAAGACCCAATAAAAAAGAGAATTTCAAACCAATAAAATATTTGCAATCTAATTCAAAAACACATAAAAATATCACTCAATATGACCAAGTAATCTTCATCCCAGGCATGCAAGGGTGGTTCAATATACAGAAATCAATTAATGTAGTCCATCATACAAACAAACTGAAAGAAAAAAAAAAAAACACACATGAACATCTCCCTATATGCTGAAAAAGCATTTGACAAAATACAACACCCATTCATATTAAAAGTCTTGGAGAGATTGGGGATACAAGACAGTTACCTGAATATAGTCAAGGAAATATACGTTAAGCCTATAGCCAACATCAAACTAAATGTGGAGATACTTAAATCAATTCCATTGAAATCAGGGACATGACAGAGCTGTCCACTGTCCCCACAGCTCTTCAATATAGCACTTGAAGTACTAGCTAGAGCAATAAGACAACTAAATGAGATCAAAGAGATACAAATTAGAAGGGAAGAAGTCAACGTATCTAAGGTTGTAAATGATAGTACACATAAGTGACCCCAAAAATTCTACTAAGGAATTCCTACAGCTGATAAACACTTTCACCAAAGTGTCTAGATACAAAATCAACTTTAAAAAAATGAGTAGTCATCCTTTAAACAAAACACAAAGAAGCTATGAAAGAAATTAGGGAAGCAATACCCTTCACAATAGCCAAAAAACAAAAAACAAAAAACAAAACAAAACAAAACAAAACAAAAAACGTAAAGTATCTTAATGTAACTTTAGCCAAGTAAGTGAAAGACTTTCATGAAAATACTCCAAATCTCTGAAAACACAAATTGAAAAAGATAGCAGAAGATGGAAAGATCCTCCGTGCCCATGGATCTAAAGTATTAACATAGTACAGATGGCCATCTTGTTGATAGGAATCCACAGATTCAATGCAATTCCCATAAAAAGGCCAACAAAATTGTTTACAAACCTTGAAAGAACAATTCACAACTAAATTTGCAAAAAACAAAAAACTCCAAATAGCTGAATAGCTCAGGCAATACTATGCAATAACATATTCTGGAGGTATCATTATCCCTGATCTCAAGCTATACTATAGAGCAACAGTAATACAAACTGCATGGCACTGGCATAGAAACAAACTGGTGGGTTATTGGCATCAAAACCCAGGAATAAAATGATACATCTATGGATACTTGATTTTTGACAAAGAAGGCACCTTCCAATGGAAAAAGATATCATCTTCAACAAACGGTGCTGTTCTAACTGGATATCTATATGTTGAAAAATGCAAACCGACCCTTATTTATCACCCTACACAAAAGTAAAGTTCAAATAAATTAAAGATTTCAACCTAAACCCAGACACACTAAATATGTTAAAAGAAAAAATGAGGAAGACCCTTGAGCTTATTGGTACAGAAGACAACTTCCTGAATAGAATGCCAACTGCTCAGTCTCTAAGACTGACAATTCATAAGTGGGGCCTCATGACACTGAAAGTCTTCTGTAAGGCAAAAGACACTGTTAAGAGAACAAAATGACAGCCTAACATCCCTAGTCATCAGATAAATGCAAGTAAAAAGTACTCTGGGATTCCATCTTACACCTATCAGAATGATTAAGATCAAATGCTTAAGTGCAGCACATGTTGGCAAGGAGGTGGAGAAAGTAGAACATCCTCCAGTGGTGGAAGTACAAATGTGTACAACAGTTTTGGAAATAAATCTTTTCCTGTCTCAGGAAATTGAGAATAATTCTACCTCAAGACCCAGCCATACTGCTCCTGGAAATATACCTAAAAGATGCTCCACCTACAGCAATGACGTTTGATAAACTATGTTCATAGCAGCTTTATTTGTAATACCCAGAATCTGGGGAAAAAACTAGATGTTCCTAAACTTAAGAACAGAAAAAGAAACTGTGGTACATTTACACAATGGAATACTACTTGGCTATTAAAAACAAGGAAATCTTAAAATTTGCAGACAAATGGATAAAAGAAGAAATGACATCCTGAGTTAGGTAGCCCAGACCCAGAAAGACAAACATGGTATATTCTAATTTATAAGTGGTATTAACCACATAATACAGGATAACCACATTGCAATACAAAGACATAAAGAAGCTAAATAACAAGGAGGACCCTAGGAAGATTGCTTAATACTCATGAGAAGGACAAATAGAATAGTCACCTGAAGCTGTTGACGGGAGCCTACCATAGAGGTCCTCTGAAAGACTCCACCTAGGAGTAGATCCAAGCAAATTCTGAGACATACAATCAAATCCCTGGGTATAGTGCAGGGAATACTATGGAAGAGTTGGGGAATAGAGGGACTTGGAGATGTCAGGAGCTCCAGAAAGAGAGCAATACAGCCAACAAATTAGGGCGGAGGAGGGCAGTGCTGCAGGGACTGATACACCAACATAGGACCATGCATGGTGAGTATCTATACTGTCTGCTCAGATAGTATATAGACAAAACAGTCTCCTTGTATGCCTCATAATATAGGCACTAGTGACTACTTCTAAATGGACTCTGGTGCTCCTGTATTGATCATTTCCCCCTGGCAAGGCAGCCTTGACAGGCCACAGAGGAAGAAGATACAGGCAGTCCACGTGAGACTTGATAGGCTGAAGTCACATTTTGGGGGAGAAGAATTCCCTCTTTCTGAGGACCATGGTAGGGGAAGATGAGTGAGGGTGCATAGGCCAGGGCAGTGATAAGAGAGATGGCAACAATTGAACTGTGAAGTGAACAATATTTATTAAAAAAATGATCCAGGGTAATATTTTGTTTTAGTAATACAATTATAAATTATGCAATTGGTTTAATTAAAGTTCAACTGTATATGATAATATATAATATATGCTGTCTATATAATGTATATAAATCCAGACACTCTAAACTACCTGTGCATATAATCGCATACCCTTTGAACAGTGGTGCTAAGCAAAAGGATATTTCTACTCAATACAGATTCAATGAGATTCATTTATTTCACCTCTTAACTCTATGATAATACACATTTTTTTCAAGAAAACTGTATTCTTCCTCTTTCTTTCTCATCTATTCTGACTTAAGAAAAATATACATTGTTTAGTCATTCCCTCAACCTCTGTTCTATTTGTTCTATCTTTATCCCTGCAGGTCTTGTAAGCAGGGAAGGTTATAAATCAAAGTTTTTGTGGGTGGGTTGATGTTATTCCCCCCTGCACTAGGAATTTTATCTAGTTAGAGGGTGTCTTCTTCTGACTCCATTGCCCCTGCTAGTAGGAGTCTCAGCTCTAGCCCTTCTCATATCCTCCCAAAGACTTTTTCTCACTTAGACCTCCAGCTTGTCTCAGAGATGGTCCTGCTCAAATATTGTTTTTTTCTCTTCAGACCTTTAAGCATTCAGGATGGCATGTCTCAATAGTAACTCCAAACCATTGTTGGTGAGACACTGACTTGATACAAAAACTTTGGAAGTCAGTGTGCTGTTCCCTAGGAAAGCTGAATGTGTACTTACTGCAATTTTATACCCAATATTATCACTTTGATATCACTACATAGATACAGTTGATGGGCATCTCAGGCATCATGGGGGTCCACTAGTAAGGGGTGTGAGAGCTGTATCTGACATGGACACTATTGCCTGCTTTTTGACAACTTTTCTCTCACTGGAATGCCTTACTAGGCCACAGAGAAAGAGGACAAACTCAGTCCTGTTGAGACTTACTGAGCTGGGGTGTATGAACTGTAGGGGGAGCTTTTCTGAGGAGTAGGGGAGGGGAATAGGGAAGGAGGGTGGGACTGCCAGGATATTTATTCAATGCTTTCTTGTACTAAGATTGTTCTGATAACATTGTGCTGCTGTTTCCTCATTAGAGTGGACAGTATTCGTATTGTCCCATGAAGTAAATGAGAGAAAAATAAAAATACTACATTCTAGGGGATCCGGGACATGGCCAAACTTGAATTTGAATCAAATATCTTCACTTTAGTATTATATTGCACATCATTTGTGTTTCTGTGATTTACTATATAATTGTATTATTTATTTTCTCATTGTTGATGCCGAATTCTTGACAAAAACAAATTACATAGGATACATTTTCATGGTTACACAGGATTCAAGGCATAGATATCTCACCGTATGAACATGTGCACAGCAATGTGGTACCTGTAACATGGTGTAAAAACAATGCTCATAGGAGACAGAACTAGAATCTATAGATGTTACTGGAGATGATGAGTAATGCTGAGGTAAGTCTTCAATGATCTACAACTTTTAACTATTCTCCTCATCCTGGTTTCTAAAATCTCCCCAAATGCAACACATGGGGAGCAAGCATTAACGTATAAGGCTTTCGAACAGTTTTATATTCAAACCATATCAGAGAAGCTCATTCACATCTCTTACTTAAGGTCAGAGTTCATGTATGAGTAAATGTGTCCAGTGCCTAACACAATGTCTAATATATTTCAGTAGCCGAATGTTCAAAAGAGCTAACTTGAAATTTTCAATTTTCAGTGAGATTTCCTGACATAGCATCAATCTGGACTAAATCTCTTTGAATGAGTGTAAAAACATTAGCTAGGAATTTCACACAAAGGATTCTAACAACAACAACAAAAAAAAACAAGAGAAAAAAATAGAAGTGTAGGTTCATATAATCACAATCAGTATATTATACAAACTAAAACACCTGTATGAAAAAAGTAAATGGCATAGAGACTTCAGCTAATATTAAGAGAGTGTATTATTGACAAATGCAACCCATGAAAAGCATATGCTTCCATGTATATTTGGATAAGAGAGAACTAATTGGCTACTTTATTTCAGCAACTAAGGAAACATGAAACTGTATGTTCAATTCAGCCCTTTAGACTTTATGTACTTCTCATGAAGTTTAAAACAAACTGCTTATACAACATGACATTATGCAGATTTTCATAAAAATAAATTGTACCTCAGTGGTGGGAGGAGAATATTGACTGCAAAAAAAAATCTCTCTGCTATCTGAGAAAAAGTAAAATGGGCCTTGACGTATAACACTGTACCTTAGGCTCTGGAAGACAAGATGAGAACAGGGTGAGCCTGAAAAAAGTGATGGCAGGGATGACTTTAGACATTTTGGTTGATAAAAAGCCCCTACACACTGTAAGCTCATAGGATCATTTTAGTTATTTGTTCAGCAAAACCTGGGGTTGCAGTGTGATGCCTCTTAACAAAATCCCAGGAATTTATCTATGGATAAGTATTCATATCTCTCTCACCTGCAGCAGTTGTACCATATGAACTCCCATAATGTCTTTTTAGTCCTGAAAGATTTAATGAAGTCAGTAATCGAAACAATTAGGAACTGACAATGCCAGTTATATCTGTTCTGTCCAGATATCAAGAAATATTTATATTTAAATACCTAGAAACATGTTTTGGTTATTTAACTATGGATAATGACATGACTCAATCTCAAGCCATTATTGCTCTTAAATAATTTGCACAGCAGTTATGTTATCAATATAGTTCATTAGTTCATTTACAATACTGACTACTTGCCAGTGCAATGAGGCAGGTTAAGATTGTGGAGTGGAAGGCATAAGTATTAAGAAAATTATCTCTAATCAAATTTACAAACAAAATATATTATAAATAAACTAATGAATAAAAATGAAAATATAGCCGGGCGTGGTGGCACATGCCTTTAATTCCAGCACTCGGGAGGCAGAGGCAGGCGGATGGATCACTGTGAGTTCGAGACCAGTCTGGTCTACAAAGGGAGTCCAGGACAGCCAAAGCTACACAGAGAAACCCTGTCTCAAAAAACCAAAAACCAAAAAAAAAAAAAAAAAAAAAAAAAAAAAAAGAAAGAAAGAAAGAAAATATACTACATTGCCCATACCTGTGAAAGTTACCCATAGATATGCAGAAAGCAATAAATAATTAATGTTAACAGGGTCTAATAGCATGGGAGATTCACACACTCTAACACCAAAATTATTACTTCTTTAAATAGCTGCTTCAGAAATCTTTCCAAAGTTGAAAATGACAGCTTCTGCTGGTGAGGATGCAGGAGAAGTGGAACATATAGTCATTACTGGGGCTAGTGGCCTCGCAAGGCAGTCTCCTCAGGGGGAAGTCATCAAAAAGCAGGCAACAGAGTCAATGTCAGAGTCAGCACCCCTCCCCTTACTAGTGGATCCACATGAAGCAGGCCAATGCCATCCTTCAGTTTTCTTCTATAAGTCACAATGTCCTTGTATGTTTCTTTCTTAGGCATGAAAGAAAGCGAATTTGTTTGTGAACTCCCTAATTGATTGATTATGTCTGTATTTGTTTGGAAGAGTTAGATCTTAGTGAACCATGATAATGTTTTCTTTATGTGGAAAATGTATTCCTAGGCTTGGGGTTCAGCTCATCCTGTAAAATCAACTTTAAAGTCATTTTTACTCTCACTCTCTCCCAAGGGCTCAGTAACCTATGACAATTGAGTTACTCTCTTTTCTATGCAGGCTTCTTACCAGCTTTCTTGTGCTTCTTTGAGGCTACTTTTCTCAAAGCAATTTATCATGTTCTTTTCTGAAACTGCTACACTCTTTATATTGTTTCATTATGGGTTCCCTATGCAGCCACTTCTAATGAACACTTAATAGCATCAAAGGGAGCACAGACCTACACTCTGAACAGTCATTAAAACAATAAAAATAGCTTATATAACGTTGGGGAAGGATTAAACATCAACTCTAACATTTAGAAGAGACCTCTTATACTAGCAAACTAATCATTTGCCTTTAGCATATGTTGGTAGGCATCTGTTGTAGTTGACTGTGTCATGACTTGCCTTCACAGTTAAATACTTAGCACATATATTGTAGAAGTTACAACCTATGCACTCTGCTCTTTGTTGCAAAAGTTAGACATAGGCAGTACCAAGTATATGTATAGTTTTGGATGTCAGAACAACGGTATAATAGAAGGAAATATAAAATGTTGAATGAGTAGTCTACATAACTAGAAAAGTTTGCTCATTTTAAATTACCCTGCTATAAAATATGCAAGAATGAAATTGTCAAATAACCTAGTTGTTCATTTGTGACATTTTAGTATAAACTCAAATATACATGTTCTATAAATAATTATTTTTAATTGATATATCCAAGCCAATGTTAGCTGGAATGTTTGTTTTTTCAATTCTCATTGTCATCACAAACTGAGTGTCATTTTTCTCGTGTCAAGTATACTTTCAGAAATGTACTTGATGTACTTAGGAGACAGTGTGCCTATTTTCTTGTGGGCCCTTGAGGTTCAAACACTGAAATGTGTATTTGTGAGAAAATATTTGAGATTTAACATCAGCAAGAAGAGTAAGTTTAGGAGCCATGACTATCAGATGCTTTGTGGACAGTGTTTAAGCAGAAAATTTTAAAATATTAGCATCTAGACTTGCTATGAAGAAGACAGATAAAAATGATGTTAACACTTTCTCATATTGTAACCTTTGAAAAATACCGACAGGCTCCTATATATGCATGTTAACTTCAGACCTTTTAATTTGGAGAACTATTACATTGGTAAAGAACACATGATTGCATCTATAGATATTAATTATAAATCTAATTAAATAAGTTGTATATATCTCTCTCCATTTAACCAAGCAAACTGAACAACAAACTCCTTGTATAGGTTAGGTGATATATAATTTTGCAAAACTATCATGATTAGAAATAAATAAAATCATGCCAGATAAAAGGTAAAATTGCACTCCAATGAGATCCTAGAAATTCCTTCCCTGTGGCATTTGTCTCTGTTTCCTGCCATTACCTATAGAAGTAATGTAATTAATACTAGCATGAATGAATATGCTATGCATAGGCAACATAGAAGAAATACGGAGAAGCAGGTTTGTAGAAGTGGGATGAATAGGCATATGAATTTAGCAATGAATGACAGCCACTGATTTTAATATTGAAATCCCTAAGGAATAAATATCAAATATAATGCTCAAGCATTGCTAATACTCTATCATATATCTGTACCATTGTGCCTGGTATATATTGTGCCTGGCTATATTTGACAGTGTTCTGTTAAGTTTCTATTTTTTCTTGTAATAGCAGAAACATTTTTCTCAAATTCCATATAGCTCTCTTCAGTTTTGCTTCATCACATGAAATGTTTTTGTGTGTTAAGTGAAGTCTTAATCTATATATACTATATCTATTGAAATGCTGAGAAAGAAAGAATAATAAATTAAATATCTTTTGTTATTTAACTTCTGCTATAAGTTTTATTCTATGATTTACTGATAAAAGGATTTTTAAAGAAGTAACTAAATATTGATCAAATTCACAAACATATTAAATGTGTATTGTTTTGGCATTATCTCAATACCTGGGTCATTCTGTCTAGCAATTTTCCTTTTACCGTGTTGTTTACTTTTGTTATGTGTATACGGTATAAGTGACGGGAAGGCACATGCCTATCACCTAAGGTGACATAGGCTAGAGGACAACTAGAGGAAGTTGACCCTCAGTATCCATTACATTGTGTTTCGGGAATCAAACTCATGTTGTCAAGTTGTAAATGGGTGCTTTACCTCTTTGAGACACCTCCCTTGCCCTCTAGTAGTGTGCTCTCTCTCCCTCCCTCCTCCCCTTCTCTCGCTTACTCTCTGTCTCTCTCTGTCTCCCTGTATCTCTCTGTCTCTCTGTCTCTGCCTCTCTCTCTCTCTCTCTCTCTCTCTCTCTCTCTCTCTCTCTCTCTCGTGTGTGTGTGTGTGTGTGTGTGTGTGTGTGTGTGCATGTCTGTATCTGTCTGTCTATGATACATGTACCTGGTCACTTGTGTGTTTGTGCTTAGGGCGACCAGATATTGATGCCAAATGGCTTTTGTATTTGACCACCACATATTTTAAAGAACAGGTCATTTGCTGATCACAGGGATTACATATTTGGCTCGACAGGCTGGCTAGTAGGCTCCAAGGATCACCTGCTTCCCTATTATTGAGATTACAGGTGTTATCCTAAGCTCTGATTTTAAGTGGGTGTTAGGAATTGAACTCAGGGTTTCACCCTTGCTTGATAAGCATTTGACTCACTAAAACATCTTCCTAAACCCTTTGTCTATCAACATTATTTTTTATGTCTAATGAAATATATCCTGTCCTCATTTATTAAAGCTATATATACAAAGAGCCACAATCCTTGTTGATAGAGGTTTCCTCTCTGGTTTTCATCATTCCTTGAAACTTTAGAGACTAGTACTTTAAGTTGGGCAGTTTCTATATCTATGTTGTATAACAGAGTACCTGACATCTTCAATGCAATCCCTATAAAATGAATGAAATCTATATTTTATTGAATACAAGAAGATAAACATCTTTCTCTCTGTCTTCTCCAGATGTAGTTGAAGACATATCTGGTGTACCTGCTTAAAGATTCCCCAAAAGAAGAAGCTTATTTTTTCCCATGGGCAATCCGTGGGTAGAAAAGCATGAAGTTTTCCAATGGTGGTTGAATATATCTCGTTATCTCGTAAAACATTCATGTATTCGTCAGTTTTCTTGATTGATTACCAATGAGTTTTGTAGTGTTTACTATGCATGTATATTCCATATTTTATAAAGTGACTAAAAGTTTCTAATGAATAAAATACTTCTATTTAAATATGAAAAAAGATAACCAATTATATCTGAGTGTACATATGCTTTACTTGTATTAGTGATTGCACATATAATATATCATTTGCAGTGTTTTGTTTCTCAGAAATGTATCTACTGGTTAACTTATTTATTTTATTTAGTATTTTCAAAGTTTCAGTGTATGTAGAATCACTGGAGTCATTAGGTTTACATCTGTTGTTTTTCATCTTGAGGTCAAGGTAGGAAAAGTCTGCAGTGAATTTGCTATACTAATCAGCCATTTTTCTCTAACAGAATTTTGTGAAAATCCCATCTGAGGTTGATAGACTTGAATTTGTGCTGTTTCCTAATGGGATATGAGGGAAAAATCGAAGCTGTGGTATATAATTTATATAATTCCTAGTGTCATAAACTATTAGACACATACTATTCATCACTAATTTATTTAGTGAATAAATGATTATTTAAAGATGTTGATACAACCAGGCATGGTGGCGCATGCCTTTGATCCCAGCACTTGGGAGGCAGAGGCAGGTGGATCACTGCATGTTCAAGGCCAGCCAGGTCTACAAAGCAAGTCTAGGACAGCTAAGGCTGTCTCAAAAAACCTAACCAAACAAACACAAACAAACAAACAAAAACCCAAAGATGCTGATACATTATGCATTTAATTAGAAATATATATCAACACTATGTACCATATGGTCATCAAACCCCACAATTGTTAGCTAGCTTTCACATTGATGGAAGTGGTTATACGGGCAACTGGTGGAGAGAAGTCAGCAATTGATTTTCTACTCTTCAAAGCTTGTATACTACAATACAAACTGTACAGGCTAGAGATAATTACTGAGTCAACAATGGCATGACTGTTATGGAGTAATCACCTGATTTATGATGGATCCAAGGCTTACTCTGAAGGAAAAAGGTCATTTCCAGGACAGGGAAACCAGTAAAAAGTCTATGGTTAAAGAGTTAATGGAACCACAGTGGAACCTAATTTTATTGTTTTTCTATATAGACATGGTCAAACTTTCTCCTAAATATTTATGTTTATATGCATAATATAGGGTTACTCTCAGCTTTAATTAAAGAAGGTTCTCTTTGCCATGCCCAGTGGTTAATTTGAAAACTCAAACCAGTCAATCTGCTGAATACTCATCCTTAAGTGGGAAACACTTTTCAGCCCCTCCAAGGTTCAGGGAGGATCTTATATAAGGAGATTAAAAAACTGTAATAGCCTGCCAATGAGAAAGAGGGCCATAAGAAAAAAAGAAAGCAGCCATATAGGCATGATGTCTCTGTGTCATTCACAAACTCATAAACACTGTAGATATCTGTACAGATCTGGCACAAGTCTAAGCCAATCAATATTCAGTCATAATTAGGGAAGGGGTTCATGCAGCTAAACCCCACACAAGGGAACTCTTGACAATAATGGGAGAGCAAACGAAATGCAATCATTGTTTTCATTAATACAGCCACTAGCACATTAATTATGCTGTACTGGATAACTCTTCACCGATGTTCACATGAGTAGCCTTGTATAAACCAGTGTGTCATAAAGTAAATAAAAAATAAAATAAAATAACAAAGCGGAAGCATGTGAAAGTGAGTTGGAGATTCGAGGGTTGGGGAGAGGTGTTGATCTTGCTAGAGCAGAGAAAAAGGAAGTTGGGTTGATGATTTTGACCAGAATATAATATAAGCATATATGAAATTGCAGAAGAATTAATTAACTTAAAAATAATGTTAAAAAATAAAAATATAACAAATTGATAAAATACAAGTAAATAATAACGAATAAGCCTAAGGAGTTCTTGGTCTGTTTAAGGAAATAATAGTTGAAAAGAGTTTGACATAACATTCACAAATCCCATACTTGCTGAGTATGATAAACAGAAAGAAAACAGTATCCATGGACTATATGACATTAAGTCATTAACTATTAATAAGAAGCCATAGTGTCCAGAGACCTTTTTCTGCAAATAGAAACTCATGCTCTATTTATCTAATAACCTTCTCTGTAACTGTTCCTGTGAAGGAGGGTTAGCACTCCTTCAAGTGCATTGAATCTGTTTGCAATATAAGCCGGAGCAAATTGAAGAAATAGATCAGAGAATCTCAGTCCTGGTTGGGAGCTCAGAAATAATTTTGTCTGCCCAGATGAGAACCCTTAGGCCCAGACCTATTAAATGATTTACATAAATTCACATAATTGCCCAGTGACAGACCTGGGATTAGAACCATTATCATATTACACCCAAAGAGGAGTCCTATCTCTGCTCCCTCTTCTGATGGCAGGTGGAAAGCAAAAACAAGCATATGGGCATGACCTTGCTGCCTTACAACCTGCTGCTGTCTTAAAGGAAACATGGCTATTGAAAGACTGATTGAAATACTGTGCCAGAGGTTGCTGTGGACTTGCTTTTACACTTCTAGCCTTTGGGAATTTAGGAGTTACTCGAACTATTCTTAGGAAAGAGGAAAATGAGGAAACATTAGCAGGCTTTCTCAGCCCCTTAGATAACAGCAAGAAAAAAAATTTAAGAGGCCAAGATGAATTCTGAGCATTGGTATCATAGTCTATCTGTCACAGAAAAAGAGAGCGCACACATGTAAGTTTGGTTGTGAGTGCTTCATTAGGTAGCAAGAAATGCCAAACGATGCACTTATGAGCTGTGATCCCAGATGTCTTGTATTTCTTTAAGGTAACTCCAGAGAGTTCACAAGAGGCCTTCAGATAACGATTACTTTTATAGTTTATTGTCAAACTTATTGAAGAATGCTTGGAAGCAGCAGAGTCTCTAGCAGCCTTTAGAAAGAGGAACTAAATAGCTAGCTGTGTGACACATAAGTCTTTATGGGCTGCTTGAGGAGCTCACCTCATTGTTAAAGGAAGGAATACTTGGAGCCAGTTTTCTTGGGGCAAGTGCTAACTCATTAATAGAAATCCCACATGTACCTAAAGAACTGTCATTTTCCTAAGATTTATTTAGAATATCAGTCACAGCAAATTGCAGCTCAGTCCTCACCTTCTACTCCATATTATGTCTATGGTAGGGAAAGGAAAATCCTGCTAAAATCAGTCTTTGATGAACTGTTGTTCAGTTTTTCTCATACTACAGGGAAACTCATTAACTCCTCTCAGTGCACTTGAGAAATTGCTGTGAAAATATGGAAACAGGTGAAGATGGAAAGGCTGCTTCTCCGGTTTCGGGGCGAAGTTAAAAACCTAGTGCACTGAAAACTCCGTGGACTCTATGAAAGTAACCCTAGCAAAAACTCCTAGACTCTGCCTGAACCAGGTATCTTCTGGAACCAGGCATGGCTTCAAGTAGAGGAACTGGGACACCAAACCAACCACAAAACCTTCGACCTACAGTGCTGAGGCCTGCAGTGTTCTGAGACGAGAGCCTAGCATAATCATCATCAGAGAGACCACAAAGTCCAGCAATTGATGGGTGTGGCTCAAGTGGACTGTGCAACAGGCAAAAATGGCCTGGAGCTATAGTGAGATTGAGATGTGCCCAAACCCCCAAAATCTCAACCTTGGTACTGACAGAAATAAGTATTGCTCCCTTCCTGTTCTGTGACTGCACGCCCTGACACACATAGTCTTGTGACACCCACCTTTGCAATTATCAAGGTTGTCACATAGCCTAGCATCTGGAATTCCTCTGGATGCAAATAAAGCATTCCCAGAACCTCAGCCCCGGCCAGTGGTGTTCCTTCATGTGGAAAACCCAACCAATTTCGCCAAAGTTTATGTGGCCCTTGTTCCCCTGCTCCCACCACCCAACAAAGATGCTGTATCGCTGGATGAGCTGTGTCAGAGCAGGCTTTCTCCTTCCGGGCATCCACCACAGAAGAGGCGTTCTCCAAACCCACTCATCCAGATAAGCTCCACAGTTTCCTGTCGAGTACATGTTTGCTTTGGTACTTGGAAGCGCTGAGGGGAAGAAGCAGGACCCAGGCTGCAGACTGACAGAGGGAAGCAGATGCAGAGTCCCACAAACCAACAGTAGGCAACGCTCAGCAAGTCCTGCAAAGGGAGGTTAGGAAAGACTGAGGAAACCAGTGGGGTCAGGGTCACTACAAGAGCCCAACCCACAGAACCAATTGATTGAGACTCATGAAGGCTTACAGAAACCGGGGAACCTGTAAGAGTCAACCCTAGGTCCTCTGCATATGTTATTGCTGAGTAGCTTGGTGTTTTTGTGGGAGGCCTAATAGTGTAAGTGTGGCTGTCTCTGACTCATTTGCTTAATTACGGGCCTTATTCCTCACTAGTTTGACTGGTCTAGCTTTGATGTGATGGTATGTGCCTGGTCTAATTTTATTCTATTACCCCAAGTTTGGTTATGTCCTTTGGTGGCCTGCAGTATTCTGAGGAGATATATGGTAGGAGGTGGTGGGTCTTGGAAAGATGGGAAGTCTGGGAAGGGTAAGAGTTAGGGCAGAGAGGGGAAATGTAAGTTTGGATGTAACATATGAGAGAAGAATAAAATTTTTAAAAAGGAAGTGTATTCCTTGAGTTCTTTCATATACTTTGTTGAACACCTAAATCTAAAACAGGTTAAAGCCTCTACAACTGTTTTTGACCGGTTTTATTCTTCACAGTTTCTCTGTGTTTGAGACATACATGCCTTGTATAACAAGTGTACATGCTCAATTAAAATGGGAATATTAAAACTAAAGTATATTTAATAACTTGCATTCATCAGAGATGACCTTGTAGCTCCTTGCTCCCTGCTTTCTTATTTGCAGGCTTTCTATCTATCTGTTTTCTTGTTTACTGTTATCCATCCTCCTATCTCTGTGTTTGCTCTTGCCCATCTTTCTAATTTTCTCACTTGCTGTTTCCCATCTATCTGTCTCTCTTGCTGTTCCCCATCTCACTCTTGCTCACTCTCTCAAGTCTCCTACTTCCTTGCCCCTTCCCTCCTTGGGCCAACCCCAGTATTTAATTAAAATAAAATTCACTTTTTTTTTAATTAGAGATTACATCATGATTTTTTTCCATCACTAGAGCAATCAAAAATCATCAGAGTAACAAGGAAATATAAATAGTTCTGTAACATACAAAAAGTTTAAATCAATTTTCAAGCAATGGTCAGCATGACCTGTTTTTTATTTTTTAAACAATACACAGGCACATTTAATCATAAATTTCCCTGGGCTAAAGCCAATGTGTTTACAAGATGGTCATAGCAACATAGCCTGAGCTAAATATTCTCTAAAGAAAAAAACTTGACCTATTTCCAGTCCCAGACCAACAGGTGTGCTATCCAAGCCTAGGCTAACTGCCAAGGGGTTCTCTGTTGTAAAATATCTGTTAAGCAAGTCCACCTTCTAGTGCTATCAAAGCAGAATCTAAATAAACATTCCTACAGGTAACAGTATCCAGCCAGGCCCTGTTATGTCTAGGTCTTAACTTTCTTACATGCAGTTTCTGCTTGGGTGCTCACAGTCAGAGCAAAACACTCTATAATCATCTCAAGCCTTTGGCCAGATGCCCTTTTTCAACATTCTCTGTGGAAGAGAGGCTTTCCCTGTGTGATTTACCTTAGGACTGAGAAATAGAGAGAGAGAGAAAAAAAATAGTTTTAGGAGAAATAGTAAGTAGAGTTCTAAACAACATTACACCTGGACCATACATAGTATTTAGGGACAGTGTTGGTGGTGACCAGCCGGAGATCTTTCGAACTTCGTCAAGCAAAGCTTCAACAGCTGTTCTAGATGTCTAGAGATCATGCTGGACAGTTGGAGGTCTCTGGAAAATTGTTGAACACAGCCTCTATGACTAATCCTCATGTCTGTGACAATAGATTAAGTTCAGGTGTTAGGGGAGCATGGGAGGGAGGGAGAGGGTATAAGAGAGTGAGTGTAGGGCCATAGGTGATGAGGGAGGGGGATACAGTTGCGATGTAAAGGGAACAAATTAAAAATAAAAATAAAATGAATGCGTGTTTTCTCAAACTGGAATCATAGATTCAGTAACACATGTTAACATAAAGCTTCAATCACTTTCTCAGATTTCCTTTATTAACATGTATGGAGAGTAGAAAACAAGAGAGGCAATTTTTAAGTAAAAAAAAAAAAAAAGGAGGGGGATCACAGAAGAGTCAAAGCATGAAGAAAATTCATAAAGTTATCTAAATGTCTAGAGGTTAGCTTCAAGGCAAAAGTTACTGAAGAGGAAATAGCAGAGGTAAGAGGTATTGCCAATGTAGTGTAGGATTTCTGTTGCAATCAAATTCCTGACCAATCCTAGGAAATGAAGAGAGAAAAGAGATACAGTGAAAGAGTCTGGACATATCAGGTGGCAAAGTGCTTCTCAGGGTGGAGTTTCAGAAAGCATGATTGCTGTGGTGCAACCTTCTGTTTTCTTCCAATTTTGTTCCAGTTTTCATATATGCAAGAAAGGAAGGGGAAAGAAAGGGAGAGGGAGAGAGGGAGAGAGGAGGATATGAGAGAAGAAGGGGGAGAGGGAGGGGAATAGATCGGCAGAGAGGGAGGGAGAGGGAAGGGGAGAAGGAGAGAGAGATTTACAGAGTATTCCAGTAGTTTGGATCACCTGTAAGTAGTATATGTTTTCTGTCTGTTTGTGTAAAATATTTGAAAAAGACATATCTTTTAGTTGAACACTCATGGAGCCATTTGTCTAAGAATACAAATAACAAATAAAATTTTATTTGTGTGTTATGTGTGTGTGTGTGTGTCTGAATGTATGTGTGTATAACAGAAAGTATGTTTTTCTTTTTTTGTTCAATCTTTCCTTTCAGTAGAGAGAACAAAAAGTATAGTTAAAACTCCCAAATGACCACTTTTACCACTTTTATTTTATAGGTAGATGTGAGGAGCATGCATCAAACCATGTTCTTAAATTAATCTCCTTTGGGTGCAATAGGAAAGGGGCTCATTATTTTTCTAACTGGCAAAATTTGATTTTATTGACACCCTAGCAGTATGTCAGTTGTTCATTTTTATCTCCCAAAGCTGTAGTTTTACACACTGTCTTCTCTTTGAAACTTAGCAATTCCACAATGTATTTCAAAGGATGTCTCTTTATGCTATTTTACAATCTACTTCTGAAATAACAACTGTAATTTCAATAAAAAACAATAAATCATACTCTCTCTGTCTTATGCATGTCAAATAGTAAATACAAATATTCAGCTTGAAACTCTATTGAAAAATAGTTATATGAAAGAAGGCATTTTTTACCTGCTCAGTAACTCTCTGTGTCCAGAACTTACTCTGCTCTCTCTCACATCCAAAATGTTTAGTTTAAAATGATTGTTAAACAAATTAATGAATAGCTAGATTAACACAGAAATATATTATGTTGTAAGACTAGCTAAAATGTTTTAATATGTGATAGAATTTTATTGTTGAGTGGAATTATAAATTCTTTTTTTTTAATTTTTTATTAATTTATTATTGTTACATCTCAATGGTTATCCCATCCCTTGTATCCTCCCATTCTTCCCTCCCTCCTGTTTTCCCCTTATTCCCCTCCACTATGACTGTGTATGAGGGGGACCTCCTCCCCCTGTATATGCTCATAGGGTATCAAGTCTCTTCTTGGTAACCTGCTATCCTTCCTCTAAGTGCCACCAGGTCTCCCCCTCCAGGGGACAGTCATCAGGGAAATGCAAATCAAAACAACTAAGAGATTCCATCTTACACCCATCAGAATGGCTAAGATCAAAAATTCAAGCAACACCATATGCTGGCAAAGATGTGGAGATAGAGGAACACTTCTTCATTGCTGGTGGGAATGCAAACTAGTACAGCCACTCTGGAAATCTATCTGGTGCTATCTCAGAAAACTGGGAATAGGGCTTCCTCAAGACCCAGCTATTCCACTCCTTGGAATATACCCAGAAGATGCACTAGCACACAACAAGAAAATTTGCTCAAGCATGTTCACAGCAGCCTTATTCATATAAATTCTTTAAACCTTTGTATGCTAAACAAAATTAAAGACTATCAAAAATGTCAAAATCCTAAATTCCAAAGCCCAGAATCAGGTGTCTCCTGCATTTTTTAAAATGAGATTTTACTTATATAACAGAAATATGACTTGCGAGACAAAAAGGTTGTGTTTGGCTGAGTTTAGTATAATCACCACAGCTATCTCGGTTTTCTTTGAGATATTTTTACTATATGTAACCACATGTGCTTCTTGTTTTACATTTGTTTTCATTTTATGATTTCGATACTAAATAAGGCATACATTGTAGGCATGAATAGAGATTTAGCCACATGAGTAGAGTACAGGCAGGACATAACTGACTCCTTCCCAGGAGTCATCTACTGCCAATATCTCTCCAGGCATTGATGTGTCTTTCCCCCATCCATGTCTCAATGTGGATACGACCAGTTTTACAGAGGCACTTTACAAGTTTGGTAGTTGAAATTCGAACACCTCCTATTGGTTCATTTATTGGACTACTTGGCCCTGAGAAGGTAGCACTGTTTGGGAATGATTAGATGTGTCCTTGTTGGAGATGATGTATCACTGGGAGTGTGGTTTTAGGTTTCAAGAGAATCACACCATTCCAAATCTCTTTCTCTTTGGCTCATGCTTGTGGATCAAAATGTAAGCCTTTGGCAACGGTGGCAGTGCAATCCCTAAATACCTGCCACCAGAGTTTTCCCCACTAAGTTCATAAACTTTATCCCTGTGATACTCGAATCCACAAATAAAGTCCTCTATAAGTTGCCTTGGTCAGGACATGGCATTTATCACACCAATAGAAAAAAAGCTAAGCTATACAAACAACACAGCGTTCTAGCTTCTTCCCATCATATGGCTTTTACATTCTTTCTTCCTCTCTACCACAGTGCTCCGTGAGTTTGGAAGCTCTCTTATGGATGCCTCATTTAAGAAAATCACTTATATCCAACACATTGACTAGTTATGAGTCTGTGCATTAGCTATGGTTTGCAGCAAAAAAAGAAGCTTCTCTGAACGTTGTTTAGGCAACACTAATCTAGAAGTATAAAACTAAATACTTGTAAAATAGTTTGCCCACTTGTCTATTTTGGCAAGAGAGAAACAATAGTTTTGCCCCTAAGATGTATTATCTCCTCATCTAATAGGCCTTTGACCAATTCTACAATACCGAATATAACTCCCTCTTTCAGTGCAGGCATCAGATCCTATAAGAATGCAAATGTTTATACCTGTAAAGGTTGTTCTGAAGTAAGTATATTTTTATTTTGTAGACAGGATAATAACCTACCCAGAAAGCATATTATAGTGTATAATTATAATATTAATATCATTATGCTTTGTATTTCTTAATATATTGAATGTATGGAAAATTGAGGTCACATTAACAATAGCTGAATAAGTCTTACCAGAAGACCCAATTCCTCTGTTGGCAGAATAGGCTACCTATTGGCTTAGGAACTGAGCTCCTTATCTTGCGGTCTCCCAAAACAATCCGATATATTGATAATAGGGAAAATAGATTTACCCTGTTTATCATAAAAGTCTATTGAAACTACTATTTTCTCTTTATTCCTATTGTAGTAATTGCTGAGAATTTTCTCAGCATATGGCAAAAAGTAAAGTAGAAAATGGAGCATCTCTCTCAGCTAATGAGCGGCAAAACACAAAAGTTTGGGCAATCTCTACGGAAACTTTTGAATATGGTGGCCTACTACTGCTGAAAGTGTGTCAAGACAATTCTTCCTGGATGCAAAATTGAAAGAGATGGCAGATAATGATATTTTTAAGACAGACTCTATAATTGCTTTTGCCTCAGTTTCCATTGCCATAAAAGCATAACCATCTAGTTTGATATTACAATAACAGAATTAATGGGATGATCATTTAAATTACATTAAATTCTTTGTATATTACAATTATATAAATAAGAAGCATTATAGTAAGGGAACAAATTGAGAGAGAGAGAGAGAGAGAGAGAGAGAGAGAGAGAGAGAGAGAGAGAGAGAGAGAGAGAGAGATAACGAAAGAAAGAAGCTAAGCACAATCTATAAAATGGTGTCTGAAATATAGTAATTGACCATAAATCAGAATCCTTAGCCAATTATTGGACATTCAATCTGTGTCATTTGAGGAAAATTGTACAGAACATCCTTTCCTCATTTCCACATTTGCTTATTATGTGAAGTAGATAATTTAACACTAAATAGAGACATGGTTTCATTCCTACCATGCATCATTAGAGTCTGCTAAGAAAAAAATAATTGTACTAAATTGCTAGTCAGACTCTTTATCAAATTACAATAACTATATCTCAAATTCAAAGAATTTATTCAATTATAACAAACTGGAAAACTGAACTATAAAGACACTGTCCTCTGTATACCATATTTTCTACTCTCTTAGATACTACATCAGGTTTACTCAAAAAAAAAAAAAAAAAGAAAAGAAAAGAAAAGAAAAGAAAAAGGAAGGAAAAAAAAAGAGAGAAGAAAAAGTATTAGCCCAAAACGTGTATCAAACATATTACCTTAAATTACCATGAAGTTAACATGTTTATATTTTCATGTTAATATTGAAGTCTCATTTTAGGAGATAAAAATCTATATTAATTTTTGTATAGTCTTCATTGAATATAGAGTTTTTGTTCAGCGTATTCTGTAAGACACGTGACAGAGAAGCAATGGAGAAATGGTTTAACCTTTTGCTCCATATATGTAATTCTATAACAGCCTATGGAAAGTTACATACTTATCAACCCCTACTCATATGCATGAAACATTACATGTATGTTAAATATATGTATGGATATTGTTAGAGATTTCATACATGTGCTTCTGCATGGATATACATATATTCCTAATTTTACATCTAGATCAATAATTTTAATGAATATCGATAAACATCTTCTTTTTAAATATATTGAAAACATAGAAGTCTAAGGATGAACAGGGAAATTGCGTGAGTTCTAAAAGAAACATTTTAATTTCACTGGTAAATAGAGCAAATAAATAGAGCAACCCCTCTCTGAATAGAGAACAACAGATAATGTACTTACATAATCACACTTTCTATTTGTCATCAGATCTCCATGTTACTCTTAGACGTTTACTCTGCTTCTTAAAACACACCATTGACTTTACTGATTCTTGAATAAAAAACAAATATGCTCAGGCCATCAGTGAGCCATGACTTTCTAAATTTCTGCTTCCAAGGACCTTGTTTACAATGCATCTTGATTCTGCACCGTTACAGATGAACATCACATCACATCCCACAATTTAATGCTTTTGTATGTAGAGTGATATGTCATTCAGATGATGCTTCACCATCAGATCTTGAGTATTGCAAGTTTTCTAAACCAATTATGAATAGTTATATGCAATTAATTAAAGTTTTCCTAAGTCTGTAGCCTATCATCAGTGCAAATGTTTGTGGGTATGATAGCTAACGTCAAAGGGTGGTGAGCAGATTGTTTAATTCATAGGATGGGTTTAAATTTATATATTAGAATCTCCAGAATTTGTATCCTTTCATATACAGCTTAATAAAGTGTTGTCTGATAAATCACTGCTTTCTATGTTTATTTTGGGTTTGTACATATACCAGAATATTTCAAGACTTTGTTGAAGTACAGTTGTAGTTTGTTAAAACTGTTTTGTTTTTTCCTATAATCTACATTAATATGTTTTAACATATATATGTATATATATGTCACACTTATTTCTATGATATATTTATGTATTTCATGTTTCCTCTTTATTGCTCACAATGAAATATAATTTACACTAGAGTTGTTCCAGATGGTATAATGAATAAAAAGAAATTTAGACACATGAATACCTATCTGTTTACTACTAATATAAAAAGTACTTAAAAGTCATCATTCTTCAACAGTTTCCAATAAAATTTAGTTTATCAGTGAATGGCAATCTTTAGTAAGAAATAAATGAAGATATCCTTACTTGAGATAATGACACTTTATATTTCAAAGACACATCTTAAGTAAATTGTTGTCTCACTTTATGAATACAAAACAATTCCTTGAGTATTTCCCCTCTATTATTCTTATTTCAATAAAGGAAAATTATAATGTAATTTCAATATCAACCTGAGTTATCAACTCTGATGTCCAAGAACAAAAATATATCCCACCCGATTACATCGATGAGCTAATCACCCTTTCTGATTCCACTTACAGATGCGCCTCCTCATTGTTTCATGAATTATAAGAAGTATTTAGTAAGGTTAAGAATAGTTATGAGGAAGAACAAGTCCTTATATGACCAGTCTTTATTGAATACCAGAGGAAGACCATTAATTTTTGATAATGAGGCAAAATGTGCCCGTCAGATAATGGTGTAATTCAAAGCTTCTCTTAATACATTGAAAAATTAGTTCTGTTGATGGCGTAATATTTAACAATATTTCTACATTTCTCAACAAACCAGATTCAAAAACTTTACTAACACAGAAATGAGCTATATATTTTCACAATCTGCCAAGCACGGAAAACCAGAATCATGCCCCAGAACAAAATAAAACCATTTTGAAATCTTTTTGTAGTTCTGAATATCTGACCAACAGGGATCAAATATAGACAAGGAAAAAAAAAAAGATTTATGGACCTGTATCTAGCATTGTGTTATATTTTCATTCTTAAAATTCTTATTGTCTTGCAGATACTTTTCTTAAATGTACTTTTCCTCTATTGTCCAAAAGCATTCATTATTCCAAGATTTCCCCATGGATATCAAAACTTGAACAATGCTCAAGTCCCCTGTTAAAATGACTTTGTATTTAGATATGATATCTATTATAAATTAAATTATCTCCAAACCACTACTTCATTCAGTATAAACATTACATGAATTTTAATATGACACATTTCAAATTAATGATTATTAGAACTCTGTACATCTAGAAAAGATGCATTATTAATAATTTGGTTTTTCTGGGTGAATAGATTTCTGAAGAAGATCCTCTGTAAGTGGTCCACAGTATGCTGTTGTTTCACTTATTTTAGAATTGATTTTCTAAAAGAGGGAACTGCACAATGCTTAAATCTGGAATTATGCTGACATTTCAAAGAGGTTCCAGAAAAATGAACCACTGAAACATCCCTTGTTGAGTATGAATCACTATAGTCACACACCTGGCAACTAATCTGCCCTGAGAAAATATGCCTTGTGCCTGTAAGTTTTCCAGGGGAGTAGGTGATTTTTTTGTTTATTTGTTTGTTTTTGTTTTTTTGAGACAGGGTTTCTGTATGTAGCCTTGGCTGTCCAGGGCTCCCTTTGTAGACCAGGCTAACCTCAAACTCACAGCGATCTACCTGCCTCTGTCTCCTGAGTGCATGATTAAAGGTGAGCACCACCATCGCCCCACTGCATGAGTGATTTTTATTGCTAAAAATATTTTAAAAGATGTTTTAAAGTTTTAAAGTCGATTAAATAGTAATTTAAAAGAGTAAGTTAGTAATAGTCGAATGCTCATGATAATTATTTACAATAGTCAGGATATGGGCTTAACTTAAGTGTCAGTCAACATATAAAGGCTAAAGAAATGGTAATGCATATGTACACAATGGAACTATTTTTATAATATAATAAAATAGAATTTTATTTTATGCAATAGTACATTCATAGTGTTTAGCTATAAGAAAAAAGTACAAATCACAACTATAAATAACTTCTATCTCACTCAAGATGAAACAAGTATGACAAAAATACAAAATATAGTAAATGATGACAAGGCTTAGAATGCCCTATACTTATACAAATAAAGATAGATTTAGTCACTATATGTAGACTTTTCTCTATAAAAGTAGGTATAGAAACTTGGTATGACCCAATTTTTATGATATAATAAAAGGAGCATATATCATATTAAAATAAAAAATATCATTTGCAACAGCAACACTAAAAAAAAAAAACCGAAGAAATAGCCTAGAATTGTTGCTGCCTTTGTCTTGTCTAGATACCCCAGCCTATTTCCTATCAAAATGCTCCAACACTCCCTTTCCCTGTTGGAACCTCAAAACCAAGCAAAGTTGTGTCACCTCCATAAATCCAGACCTATCTCCATACGCACATCTAGTCTTCTGCCTCTACCTCGTTACCTCTCCCTAACCAAGACTTCCTGTTCCCAAAACAAGTACGTGTACAACAACATCAAACTACAGAAGAATCGATTCAAACACACTAAAAAGTTCTAGCAAACCAAACAGAGGCCATTCATGAAGTTCAAATTGGTTTTATCCTGAGGAATCTACATATTATAATATAAATAAGTAAATAAATGTATGAAATCACACAAATTTATATAGAAAAGGTATTTGACAAAATCCAGCACCTTTCATGATAAAAATAATGGAAGAGTAGAAATAGACAGGATAAACCTCAAGATAATAATGATTATATCTGAGAAATTCACAGAAAACATTATCTTAAATGGAGCAAAACCTAGAAGGAATCCATTGAAAGCAGAAAAGAGATGGGTCTGTACACTATCCCCAATCCTATTCAATATAGTGCTGACAGCATTTGCTGGATTAATAAGGAAAAGGGGGGCAATTACAGAGATGGATACAAATAGGAGAAGAAGTGAAATTATCTCTACTGACTGATGACATTATATGTAAGAAAGAAACATAAAATAATTCAATCTGAAAACTTCTAAAAATTATCAAAAATTTTAGTAAAAGTGAAGGATAAAAAATTATAGAGGTTTTAATACACTGACTCCAACAGACTGAGTATGATGTCAAAGACACAGTCTTATTTACAGTCTCCTCAAAGACCACAAAATACCTTGGAATGATGAAAGAGATTACAGAATATTGTAGAAAACAGAAAGAAACACCACCTTCATGGATTGGTAGAATTCATATTGTGAAAATGACCACTTGATCAAAAACAACTTTTAGATGCAATGCAATTCGATCAAATTACCTACAGCAGTTTCCCAGAAATAAAAATAAAACCTAAAATTCATATCAAATTTCAAAAGATTCAGGGTAGACAAATTAATCCTGAGTTCAAAGAACAGTGCTGGAGGGATTACCATTCTAGATTTTAACCTATGCTATACAATTATATCATTAACTCACCAACACCCAAACTTGTATACCAATGTAAGAAACTAGAACACCAAAACATGAGTATATGTAGCTAAAGACATCTGATATTTGGCAAATGGTCCCAAAAATATATTGGAGAAAAGAAAGAATCTTCAACAGATGACCCTGGGACCCTTGAAGCACACATGTAAAAGAATAAATTAAATACATACAAAACACTGTCAAAAATCAACTCCAAATGAATTGAAGATCGCCTAAACTGCTGCGACTACTGGAAGAAATGTGGACAGCACCATTCAAAGCACAGACATTGAAAAGGCATTCTGGGTAGGCCTCCAATCACTTAAATTAAGACCAACAATGTATAAATAAGACCATAGAGAACTATAACATTTCTGTATACTCAAAAAAAAAAAAAAAAAAAAAAAAAAAAAAAACCCTGAGGAAGGAGAAAATCTTTGCCATCTCTATGCTTAACAGAGGCTTTACACCCAGAATATATTAAGAACTTAAAAAAAAAAAAAGATTCAAGAACACAAACAAGTTAAAAATTATCCATGGAACTTAAAAGAGAAGTTGAAAAGGAAAAGAAATAAAATTACTAAAAAATATCTTTTTAGAATGTTTGTCATCCATAGGAATTAGGAAAAATACAAACTAGAAGAACTTTGAGATTTCATCAAACTTCAACCATAATGGCTAACCTCAACAAAACAACTGAAAAATAAATTTTGGAGAAGATGTGGGGGAAGGCAGGTAAGAAGAACACTCAGTTACTGTTGGTGGAAGTGTAACCTTTTGCAGCCTTTTTGGAAGTCAGATTGATTATTTCTCAAAATACTAATAAAAAATAGGCCATATGGCCAGCCAGTTCACTCTTCAGCCTATGCCCAAATATATTAGCATGCTTATAAATAGATGCTTGCTTAAAATTGTAAATTTCCATTCTAGGAAATGAATACCATGTAAAAATCTTTTTAAAATTTACAAATAATGAAAATGAAAACAGGTATATAAAATCTCACATATAAGTGAATACGTACCAGGTTTGTCTTTCGGCGTCTAAGTTACTTCACTCAGCATGATCTTTTCTAGTTCCATCCATTTGCCTGCAAATTTCAGGTTTTCTCGTTTTTACTAAGTGAGGAGTATTCCGTTGTGTAAATTTATCAGTTTCTTTTTTTTTCTTTATTAATTTATTCTTGTTACATCTCAATGTTTATCCCATCCCTTGTATCCTCCCATTCCTCCCCCCCCCCCCATTTTCCCATTATTCCCCTCCCCTATGACTGTTCCTGAGGGGGATTACCTCCCCCTATATATTCTCATAGGGTATCAAGTCTCTTCTTGGTAACCTGCTGTCCTTCCTCTGAGTGCCACCAGGTCTCCCCCTTCAGGAGACATGGTCAAATGTGAGGCACCAGAGTACGTGAGAAAATCATATCACACTCTCCACTCAACTGTGGAGAATATTCTGACCATTGGCTAGATCTGGGAAGGGGTTTAAAGTTTACCTCCTGTATTGTCCTTGGCTGGTGCCTTAGTTTGAGTGGGACCCCAGGGCCCAAATCTGCCTATCATATTGTTCTACTTGTAGATTTCTAGGACCCTCTGTTTCTTTACCCATTCTTCAGTTAAGGGACATCTGAGTTGTTTTCAGTTTCTGCCTATTACAAATAAATCTGCTATGAACAGCAAATGTCCTTGTTCTACAGTAGAGAGCATCTAAACAGATGCTTTAAGTTGATAGAGACAAGAAATGAAAGATTTTACACTCAAAATTTTAGACTCATCAAGATAGGAAAGATATTTTCTTCATGGTGGCCAAATACAAATAGCCAAGACACTTTATTGTAACATTTATATATTTCCTAATTGTTTTTTGGTTCTTGATGTATGTATTATATTATATATGTGTGTAAAAATGTAAATGTATATGTAGAAAAAGGAAAAAATAATGTAAACTCATATACGTTTTGATTTGGATTTCTCTGTGTGTCTAAGGACACTGAACATACTTTTTTTCTTTTTTTAAACAAATTTTCATTTTTTAACATATACATTTATATTATTACACATATATACAATAAAATACCTACAGCAAGAAGAACCATGACACAATCAGGAATTATATAAATGTTACATTCTTAGTGTTTTGGCTATTTGTATGTGACAGCCTTAAAGAAAACATCTTTCCTATCTTGATGAGTCTAAAATTCTTAATGTAAATCAATATCTATCACATCTCATCATTATCAACTTAAAACATCTATCTAGACCTCAAAACGTCTTAACTCCTAAACAGCTAAGCTTAATTGTAAAACTAAGTAATCTGGTCTTCAACCACATCAGAGATTTGAGAAGGAATAAAATTGATTACCTGACTATACCAGGAGTGCAAGGTAGTGGCTTTCTAAATGAGAAGATGACAGTGACAATTTGCTAGCTGAACAGTCACCCAAAACTCTCTATAACATTAAAGCATCATCTTCAGCATTCTGGCCCAATATATCTGATAGACATATTTGTGATGTAGGAGTTATTGAAGACTTTCTTACCCTTTCTTGGCAGAGTTTAGCCATTGACTCTGCCTGCATCCATTTCTCTAAGTGCCTCTCAGCCATTATATATTTCTCTGTTGAGATTAATCGAAAGTAAAGAAAAAAGAGGACCCATAGGAAGATATTTAAATCTCACTCAGAAGTGGAAATAAAATTGAAGGTAGAGGCAGTTGAAAAGAAAGAACATGGTAGGAGAAGAAGCAAGGACAGAAATGTGAGTGGAGATCAAATGTGGGGAAAGTGGTAGCATAAGGACAGAGGGCTTCTAGAGAGAAGAGAAACTGTGGGTGAGGACATCCCTGAGAAAAACTGGAGACCCACAATAGGGTATGCTCAAGACAGGATATGAGGTTGATTGTAGCTACAATTCCAAGTAATGGGGGTCATAAAGTCTAAAGAGGTCACCTTCTAACTAGACAGTAACCTTAGTAGTGGAACTGGATCAACAACCCACTTACAAAGACAAAGATAAAGCAGAGATTGAAGGAATGTCCAGTTAATGCGTGGCCCAACCTGAGACCCACAACATGAGAGAGAGGCAACCACTGACACTATTAACGATGCTTCGCTGTGGTTTGAGTAAGGAGCCTAGCATAGCTGTCCTCTTAATGCCTGCACCCACCAGTAGATCAAAACAAATGCTGAGACTCAGAGACAAACATTGGGTGGAGCGCAATGAGTCTTGTGGATGGTTGAGTGGTGGGATGGAAAATAGAAGAACCCAGTGGAGACAGAAGCTCTACAGGAAGTAAACAAAGCCAACTAACCTGGACCCAGGGGGACTTGCAGAGACTAATGTACCTACCATGGACCATGCATGGACTCGACCTAGGCCCTCTACACACACAGCCAATGGGCAGTTTGATCTTCATGTGGGTCTCCTTGGAAGAAGAAAATGGGCTGTCTCTGATATGGACTCTGTTACCTGCTTTTTCATCACTTACCCTTGGGGGCTGTCTTGCTAGGCCACAGGGGAAGAAGTGCTATCTCAGAAAACTGGGAATAGGGCTTCTGCAAGACCCAGCTCTTCAACTCCTTGCGATATACCCAGAAGATGCTCCAGCACACAACATGAAAATTTGCTCAACCATGTTCATAACAGCCTTATTCATAATAGCCAGAACATGGAAACAGCCTAAGTATCCCTCAGTAGAAGAATGGATAAAGAAACTGTGGTACATTTACACTATAGAATACTACTCAGCTATTAAAAACAAGGAATTCCCGAAATTTGTGGATAAATGGATTGAGCTAGAAATGATCATAATGAGTGAGTTAATCCAGAAGCAGAAAGAACCAAATGGTATATACTCACTTATATCTGCATACTAGCCCAAGGGGCATGTCCCACGAAAGCCTTCACTTACCAGGAAACTGGGACAGAAGGGAGGACATCCTATTGGGACTCTAGATGAGAGAAGCATGGGATAATGGCAAAGTAGAAGGATCCAGAGGGTCCTAGAAACCTACAAGTAGATCATTCTTAATGTGACTTGATATGCTGATGTGGGTTGGTAGGGTGGCTCCCCTTATCTCAGGAGTAGGGGACTGAGGACAGAGAAAAATGGAAGTAAGTTTGGACTGGGAGGTGAGGAGGGAGGGGACCATGACTGGGATGTAAAGTAGATGAAACTATAGAAAACAGGAGATAGCAAGGAAGATCACGCCATCTTCTCAGGTCATCTTCAATCTCTTTCTTCAGAGTTTTGAAATTTTTGGGACTCTAAATGAGAGACGCATGGGAGAACAGCAAAATAAAAGGATCCAGAGGGTCCTAGAAATCTACAAGTAGAACAATATGATAGGCAGATTTGGGCCCAGGGGTCCCGCTCAAACTAAGGCACCAGCCAAGGACAATACAGGAGGTAAACTTTAAACCCCTTCCCAGATCTAGCCAATGGTCAGAATATTCTCCACAGTTGAGTGGAGAGTGTGATACGACTTTCTCACATACTCTGGTGCCTCACATTTGACCATGTCCCCTGGAGGGGGAGACCTGGTGGCACTCAGAGGAAGGACAGCAAGTAGCCAAGAAGAGACTTGATACCCTATGAGAATATATAGGGGGACGTAATCCCCCTCAGGAACAGTCATAGGGGAGGGAATAATGGAAAATGGGGGGGGAGGAATGGGAGGATACAAGGGATGGGAATAAACATTGAGATGTAACAAGAATAATTAATAAAAAAAAAAAAAAAAAAAAAAAACAGGAGATAGTAGAAATATATGTACATAATGGGTTTGTGTTCAATGATAAAGAAAAAGTTATGAAATTTGCAGATAAATGCACCTCTCATAACGTATCAAAATTTCTTTTCACAGTAGATGGGATACAATGCAGAAATGCACAATTTGTCAAAATTCAGAAAACTAACGTTGGTGTCCAAAACTAATTGGTACATCTCCATCACAACCTATATACCTAAGGCTCATGGAAACATTGTTTGAGGTTGTTCTGCTGTATTTTGATGCTAATTTCTGCTTGCTGTCTTTGTGTGCACAGTGTTGCTATGTACCTTTGCCAAAAAATGTATTCCTATTTCATCAATAAGAAGCCAATACACCTGGGCAGGCAAATGGGATAGGCATGGCTAATGTTCCCAGGCTTTTGTAGACAGAGAGAATCTTGGGAGAAGGGAGAGATGGGAGGGAGAAAGAAAGAGGACAATCATCATGGCATAGGAATAGAGCCAAATGGGCCCAGAGAAGGAACTCTGAAGTTCCTCGTGGGAGGAGATGGAAAACATTAGCAAGTATTTTGGGATCATGGATGGGAATTAACACAAACAGGAATTATTAGAAGCAGATGGAATATGATGGAGACTGGGAGTTATTGGAGTATAGCTTAGGAGGTAATATCTGCCTTGCTCCATGTAAAGGGTTAATTTAATTACATATAAGAGGTCTCTATGTTTTCATTGATTGACAGCTGGTTAGAAAATACTGCCATAATAATAATTAGCCTAATAATAAGCATTTATTATGACAAGTTTCTAAATTAACCACAATAAAACATCAAGGAATAGGGGAAAGAAAAAGGACATGAAGACCAAGATGTCTGCTGTGAGATAGTGTCTATATTTACTACAGGGAAGCTGAACTCATGATTTCTCTTTATGGTTGGGATAGCAGAACTGTGATTGCAACAGTTGCCTAGATAACACAAGATGGAGGCATCTCACAAGGCACCATTCATGGAAGATGCACAGAAATTCAGTGGCTGCTGAACCACGAAAAAAGAGTCTCTCCAGGGATAAGTATGTTATAATAGCCTGATGTGTTATCAATGCCATATGGTCAATTCTAAAACATGTTCATATAAGCAACAAAAATGATGTCAGGAGGGTGTATTAGCATACTGATATGTGCATATGTAACAGTGATAATTAAAGAAAAAGTCATGATTTTTAGAATAATTTGGTTAGTCCAAGATGAATGAAAGGAGGAGGAAATGGTTTACTCACATAGAAAAAAATTTAAAAATCACTTGAAATATTATAAATCCAAATAAAATGTCCAGACTTAAACAAGCCAAATATAAAACGATACATATACACTATAATCTCAGTTGTATGTGAAATCTAAAACCTTTAAATTTATACAGAATTAAAGACAGTAATGATAGTTTTCAGATATAGGAGTTATACAGATATATGTGAGAGAAAAAATGACATAAAGTGCTAGTTTAAAAACAACAGAAATATTGTCCAAGACAAAGAATGTGACTTTAGATTGTGAAATTAATATTTGCTGAAGACAGATTTTAGTATTCTCACATGAAGAAGAAAAGTTATGTGAGATGACAGAAGTTTATAATTTTGATATAATCATTTCAAAATAGCTAGGTTATCATAAATATGTTTCATAACATACATAAACACATGTACCTATAATTCATATAACACACAAATAAATATTTATGTATGTATCTATTTAAAATGAGGTAGTAAAATGGTGTCATGTGCTTCCTAAAACAAAATATGTATCTATGGAAGAGAAATCAAATAAAAGAAACATTGAATATAAAAATTTAAGTGTGATGTAAATATGTGTTAAATTATTGATTGATATATGAATATCAGGACCCTTAAAAATGCTAATTCACAATTTGTTTGTAAAACAATTCAATGAATGAGTCTTTAGAATGTCCTCTTTGATGAGTTAACAGTTAATCAGAATACAATTTCCCCTTTGTTTACAGGATGCACAGCAACTATACTATTGATTTACTGTTTAATTATATAAAATAGCATGCCACAATAAAAGCAAAGTAGACAACAAATTATGATTCAATCTAAGATACAGATCTATATTGGCTAAGTGTGCTGACCTGTGAAATACAGCCAAAGTGTACAGACAAAATTATACCTACTGTCAAAATGATGAAAGGATATCTCTGAGTTTCAGACATCAATTTACAAATTACCTTACCTGCAATAATAAAGTTTGTTCCTACTTGAGTTAATAAAGATAAAACTTTTAATTATGGAAGAAATATGTCCACACCATTCAAGATTTTTTATTTTTGATAAAAACGTACTTGTAGAAATAGTGTTGAATGAAGGAGGACTACTGAACACAAAAGTTGAAGTCCTAAAATGAATCTTGCTTGTATTAATAAATGCTATTGGCTTCAGTGAGATGACTTTGAAACTAGGAAATCTTTATTTTCTAATATTCCTTCGTCTTTGTTAATGAAAATAGCACATACAAAATAGGCTAAAAATAATGCTAAATGAAATAATCCAGACCCAACATGAAAAATGTGCTATGTATCTGCTTATATAAGGATGTTAGCTGTTAAATCTAGAATAAGGAGAGTATAAACAATATAAACACAGAGGTTCAATATGGAGTAAGGTACTAAGAGGGAAGCTAGGAACATGAAATAGGCTAATGAAACATAAATAACACAAATTTAAACAGACTAGATAGTTATGAATGAACAGGATTTGGTGTCAGGGCAGATACTGCAGGATCAAGTCAGTAGGAAAAGGGAAAAGAAGAATTAAAAGGAGAATAGCAAGAGGGACAGCTAATACAAAGGTCCACTTTAGGGGTCCTGTGGAAATCTAATGCAGTAGAAGTTTCCTTAAAATGTGCATATATGAAGATAATTTAAGGGGAATCATTAAAAATTGGGAGAAGATACAGTCCTAACTGGATATCTCTCCAAATGAGGCCTCGGGTGCTGTGAATGAGTTTTATCTAACCAAATAGTTGGCCAAAGGTGCTAATGGGAATTTCTGAAACAACTCAGGGTATTGCCAAGGCTATGTTGTTTGTTGTTCTCCAAAAACTGATGGTAAGGCAGAAGACATTACCTACTCAACTCATTGTACATGGAGAAGTTGAGCTGGCTTCTGCTAGAGTACTGGAAAGTACTTTTCATGCTACCAGCACTTAGGTTTACAATTTAACCTGCCTAAGAGACAAACTAATGGAATAGTGATACAAAGCTTGTGGGAGTAACAATAATTATCTGATTGGATTTAAAACCCACTTCATGAGATAGAACCCATCTTTGACACTGCTCAGGTGGCCATGAAATAAGAATAGATAAGTGCTGAGCTTGGTGGTCCATGACTGTAATCTCAGGACGCTGGTAGGCAGAGGCAGGCAGATAGCTCTCTGAATTCAAGGCCAACCTGGTCTACATAGAGAGTCCAGGACAGACAAGGATATACATAGAAACTCTGTGTCAGAGAGAGAGAGAGAGAGAGAGAGAGAGAGAGAGAGAGAGAGAGAGAGAGAGAGAGAGAGAGAGAGAGAGAGAGAGAGAGAGAGAGAGAGAAGGGGGGAGAGGGCAGCTTCAGGGAAATTGGGGCAAGAGCAAAACTAAAAGCTAAAGAACAAAACAGTTGTGTTTGGTTCTACCCTACGTCTCTAGGTTATTTTTTCTCAAGTTCTTGGTCTTCCACACTGTATTCATGGGCTCGATCTGGAGGCATGGACCTCAAGTTGGCCACTCACACAAGTTCTGTCCCACTTTTGTCTCAGCACATCTTGCTTGTAGGAGAGACTGTAGGTTGAAGTTTTTTGTGTCTGGGTTGGTGCCCAGATTTCTTTCAGTATCCTGAAGAATAAAATTAGAGCTTGAATTCAGATTCGTTTTAAAAGCTGAAATCCTATTTAACATATCTTTAAAACAGAGCTTATGATTTAATTAATGACAATTACAATCATGTCTGTCATTTACTGCGAATAATCTAAGTATGACAAATATTCATTCCCTCAAACCATAATTATTGAATGTATCCTGAGGAAAAGTTTCCTAATTTAATGCAATTGCATTTTAGAAAGAGAAATGAGTTAATAAATAAAAATAACTACATATTAAATATTTAAGTTCATTATAAGATTTGTATTTCAGAATAAAATTGATAAAAGAAATTGGTGATGTTAGTGAGGAATGTATTTTGTAGAGGATGCTATAAAATGTGTCTAACAAAACAGCATTAAAGGAGATGAGTGAAAGGAAAGATTCCAGTCCTGTAGGCACATAGAAAGTATATATACTTTTGTATAGGAAAATACAATAGGTTTTGATTATATCCCGAAACACTAGGTGCTGAGCATACTAAATCAATGGAATGCAAATAGACATATGAATTGTAATGAATTGTAATGAATGAATGAGAAGTAGACATACTGAGAGCAGTGAGGGAAATACTGACGTGCCCAACAACCCATGGTTTTTTGCCAATCCAAACGAAAGTCTTTCTTTTTATTTATTTTTTATTTTTGGAAAATAATTTCTATATGATGTATTTTCCCAATCATCAACTCCATGCTTTCTTTTAGAAAACAGCTCTTTTTTTAAAGTGCAATATGAAAAGAGTCAAAAGGGTACACAAATACGTACACAGATGCAAACAAACAAACAAATAAAACAAAACAAATTAGAGACCATAATATAGTTGGAAAGTATAGCGAGGTAAAAATTAACCAAAGGAATATGAGAAAAAAACTCAGAAACACCCCTCACAAATATTATTGTGTTTGTTTTGTGTTGGTGTTCTACTGTGTGACATGAGGTCTACTTCAGTGTGGCTGATATGCTCAGTGAGAATCCATTGCAAAGACCTTTCTTCAATCAATACAAATCTATGAGCAAAATCTCAAGTTTAAAACAGCATTAAAGATTATATAGGAATCATACTTCTTAATAGATTATTGAATTATTCCAAGAGGTTGTGTCTGAAGCATGTAGTAAAATATAACTGCCATACACTTAAGATGAGGAAGAACATAAAACAAGCTGATTGAAAATATCAATGAAATCATATTTGAAAATATTTTAAATATTTATTTTTATTTTCTGCATACTGATACCTACTTGCATGTATATGTTTGCTCGACATGCTTGGCCCATGCCAGGGATGAACTAGAGTTATGGATGGCTTAAGTTGCTATGTGAGTGCTAGGAATTAAACCTGGGTCCTCTGCAAGGCCAAGATTTGCATTTACACAATGGTTCATATCTCTAGCCATCAGAAAATAAGTTTTGTTTTTGAGTTTCCAGTTAGATAGTTAGGTAGAAATTTACAGAATTTCCAAATTCCATTTGGACAGAAAACCATCACCTTTAGAGTGATGCCAGATTGAGGCTGTATCAATAAAATCATCAGACACCTTTTTTTTTCATGTAAAGCTCTACCTTTATTTATTTATTTTTTAATTTTTAAATTTTATTTTATTAATTTATTCTTATTACATCTCAATGGTTATCCCATCCCTTTTATCCTCCCATTCCTTTCTACCTCCCATTTTCCCCTTACTCCCCTCCCCTATGACTGTGACTGAGGGGGACTTCCTCCCCCTTTATATGCTCATAGGGTATCAAGTCTCTTCTTGGTAGCCCATCAGACAACTTTTGATGGGACTATTCTACCTGGCAAATCCATTACCAAACTTATATTTTCACAAGTTTATGCATTTTAGAGCCACAGGTTCAAGTAATGGAAATATTAAGGTAATTTAGTTCTGTCTGATTGGCTATATCATTGTCTTTGTTTTCAGGACAGTACAAATTATAAAGATATGAAATAATTGCAATGAATCTACTCAATTTCAAAATGAGAACTGGATTAGACAGAAGATAAAAACTCACTTTGTGTGTTGTTAGTTAGCTGACCAAGAATCATTCTTCTACACCCATAGACACTATATTTAATAAAAACTCAAACCCATCACGTTTATACACGACCACACACACAAAATTTAATGAGTTCTAGTTATAAAACGTCCTCATAACTAATTATCTTTGAAAGGTAATCTTAATTCTAGCACTGTGAGATGGCTAAATTCATTATTCATTTTATGGTAAACCACAAAAAGTCACAAGGATAATACTGCTCAAAGGAAGAAGGCAAACAAAAGCTTCCATCTCACTTTGGTATATTACAGGAGAAAGTGTTTCTGTCACATATAAAATATCAGGGCAAAATAGACTTCTTTGAAAATATTGTGATACCGTCCCCTGCATGGGGAGGCCTGGTGGCACTCAGAGGAAGGACAGCAGGCTACCAAGGAGAGACTTGATACTCTATGAGCATATACAGGGGGAAGAGATCCCCTTCAGTCACAGTCATAGGGGAAGGGATTAAGGGGGAAATGGGAAGGAGGGAAGAATGGGAGGATACAAGGGATGGGATAACAATTGAGATGTAATATGAATAAATTAATAAAATATATTTAAAAAACAAAAAAAGAGAAAATATTGTGATACATCAGTGTGCTCTCTGTGACGTCTCTTTGCCAAATAAGGGCAATAACATACTTCAACTGCTCAATGGGACAGATGCTTGTTTTTTCTGGATTGCACTTGCCATAATGAATGCCAATCCTGCTAATACGGAGACTGTATAATATTACTGCTATGGTATTTAGAGCACTTTCTATTGTTTTTGATACTTTAAATATTGGATTTGTTCTTAATCTGCCTCAGATCATAATGCTGAGTTGGAGAAAAATAATTTGCAAGATAACTTGGTAGCAAAATTAATGATAATATGAATATGACCAAGAAGATAAGTAGTACATTAATAGTCAAAATATTTTTTTATTTTCCTATTGTCAGCATATTATTAGATATTTTAAGCTTAAATTGGGAACCAAGAGGAAACCAATATATCTTTTTTATAGAAATATGGGTTTGTTTTTGGTCTGATTTAGTTTTATAACCAAAGTTATAGATTAAGAAACCTTTGTTTTCTACAAAATCTAAGTATTTTCAGAAGTGACTTGTGATATGTCAATGATTGTAATATAGGCGCAGCCCTGTTCCATAAAAGCTAAACATTTCTTAAACAAATCCCAGCAATTTCCAAGCGAAAATACTATGTTTGTTAACGATAAATAAGCTACTTCCAAATGTTGCATGTTTGTATGTTTTAGGGAAAGATATATAGTGTTTAATAATAGTTATGTTTACTTCCACAAAGTAACAAAAATTGAAAAGAATGTAATAAAAGATAACATTCATGTTGCAGATACACTAAGAAGACCCAGGCCTTTCTCAAACATTCTGAAATTTGAAAGACAAATAAATCATATCACTAAAAGAAAATGTGATTCCATTTGAAACTCCTTTGCAATGAAAATACAATAAAAACCAAAAAAAAACAAAAACATTTGTATCATAAATTTAAATTGTGTCAAAAAATGTTTTGTTCCTACAAGAAAGACTATTGTACAAAGGTGTCTTCCTAGGTACACACAGAGAATGGCTACTAAACTCCATAAAGATTTCACTGAGACCAAAGAAAATTGAACAGATTCTCTACCATAAGAAGATAAATCAAACTGCAAAATAGTTAATTGGATTCATGAAAAGGGGACAGGGAAAATTTTCAGGGGAGGTGGTAGAATAGACAGTGTATTCACATTAGAGCAGGCCAAACAACATCTTAACAAATGAAAATTTTATTATTTGAGGAAAGAAATATGAATCAGTAATTGTATATTTGTGAGTTTTTGTTTAAGTGTACACATAGTACATATAATTTATTTGGGGAATAACACTTGTGAGCTTCTATGCAAGTTCAAAAATATTTTTTAAGCATTGTTCCATATGGATCCTACGTAGATTCATTCTTAAATCGTTTCTCCCTGACATTCATGCAATTTATGAGTATCTGACTTTGCACTATCCTATATTGTATGAAATATTTTCTAAAGTAGTTTCTGTAAAACATTAAATTGTGCTTCAAAGTTATCTCTTTGAATTCATCCAGTAAAATCACTAAAATACAAAACAACAACGACAACAAAAACAAAAAAGAGTAACTGCATTCCCTAATTTAAACAGACTGTTACAAAGCATAGGATGAAGATGAAGAATATGGTGGTGGTGGCGGTGATTATGATTATTGCTTTTGTTTCAGAAATATATGTAATGTTTGTGAATTTCTCTATCCATGGCTTGGGCTTATTATTCTTACCTTTGTTTTATTTCTTTTTCTTTTCTTTCTTTCTTCCTTTCTTTCTCTCTCTCTCTCTCTCTCTCTCTCTCTCTCTCTCCCTCTCTCTCTCTCTCTGTGTGTGTCTCTCTTTGTCTCTGTCTTTCTTTCTAAATCAGAGAATAATGGCATAAACATGAATTGAAGAAACTATATCATCAAATAGTTTTGACTTCAAAATAAAACCATTTCCCCACTGTTCTATCTTACTGGTGGTCCATTATATAAGAAGCACAGCTTCTGAAACATCCTTTTATAGTCTTATAATCCAGAGCTAATTGGATGATGAATGTTTGGTTTAATGCTGATGAATACAACAAAAATATTTTAATAGGAGCAAATTATGAAAACATTTTGTACCTGAAATTCAGACACTAAAGGTCACTGGGCTAATAGATTCAGTCTCTGAAAATTCAAACTCCTCCTAGGATAGTGACAATGTACCCTCACATGCACATGCTTGCACACACATACACAGAGAGAGAGAGAGAGAGAGAGAGAGAGAGAGAAAGAGAGAGAGAGAGAGAAGACAGAGAGAGAGAGAGAAGACAGAGAGAGAGAGAGAGAGAGAGAGAGAGAGAGAGAGAGAGAAGACAGAGAGAGAGAGAGAGAGAGAGAGAGAGGCAGAGACAGAGACAAAGACAGACAGAGAGGGAAAAAAGACTTGTATAAAAATTTCTTCATTTTCTCAATAACTTTTTCTATACAAAACTGACTTCAAGACTTCAACACATTAATAATTTTATTTACTTTTAATTTAAGAGGAAGTAAACAGAACTCTGTAAAACTGCAAGGCATGAAATTTTCCCATGCACCCGAGCTCAAATAAAATATTATTATTAATTGCTCATTGTCAATTGATCTTATAGCAAAGTAATACCTCTGCAAATTAAAAAGAAAACTAGATTTTTATACTAATATCAAATTATTTTATTCTTAACTTCTGTACTGAGCAGAGAGAACAGTAACAAACTATAAACTAGTGTGAGTTGGAGGTGCTGTTAGAGTGTTGGACCTCTCAGGAAGGATGTTTCTCCCTTTCTTATGCCTGTGATACTGGGGACTCCTTATTCAGTAAAGTGGCTCAAGGAATAGAAAGTATCCTGGTGTAACTCTAACCAAGAAAGTGAAAGAAATTAAACCCATCAAACTAAACAACCCAATTAAGAAATGGGGTACAGAATTAAACAGAGAATTCTCAACAAAGGAATAATGAATGGCTGAGAAACACTTAGAGAAATGTTCAGCATCCCTAGTCATCAGGAAAGTGCATACAAAAATGACTCTGAGACTCCACCTTACACCTATCCAAATGGCTAAGATAAAAACCTCAAGTGACATCTGATATGGGTTAACTGGGTGGCCAGGGGTCAGACCACCCATGCTCCACACAATGTGAATCCCTCTTAAGTGGGAATCAGCAGCACTGGTGTTTTATAGCTCTTAGTTTAGTCTTTAGGTCCTTCCTGTGCAGTCCTCTTTGTCTGCTGATCATAAGTGGTGATGATTGGCATCACCATCTTGGATGTCCCCAACATCTGCCTTTTCATTGTACCCATAATGACAAAATAGGGTTCACATAGAACTGATAAATATTAGTACATTTAAGATGGTAATTAACTAATCACATTGACTCAACATACTAATGAATCCTCATCTTTCATGAGAAAGCTAAATTCATAGAATCATGAATAGGAATTTATATGTATATATATTTATCCAAAGTTTACATATCTCAACAGCATTGGCAATGAAACTAGACTTTGGGGCGGAGTTCAGGGAGTCTTATGGAAGAGTTGGGAGACAGTAGGACCTGGAGGGGACATGCGCTCCACAAAGAGACCAATGGGGCCAACAAATATGGGCCGAGGGGGAGGGGCTGCAGAGACTGATCCACCCAACAAGGGCCATGCATGGTGTGGACTTAGACCCCCTGCTGAGATATAGTAGATAGGCAGCAGAGTCTCCTTGCGGGTCGGGTCCCATGATATGGGGGGAGGGGGGATAGCAGCTAACTCTGACATTCACTCTGGTGTCCACTCATTGATCACTTCTCCCTGGCAGAGGATGCAGGCAGTTCCAATGGGACTTGATAGGCTGGGGTCAGATGATAGAAGAGGACGGCTAGCCTTTCTGAGGACTAGGGGATGGTTGAAGGAGGATGAAAGAGGGTGAGTGGGACCAGAAGGAGACAAGAGAGGGGGCTACAATCTGGATGTAAAGTGAATAAATTAAAATTTCAAATGTCTTTAAATATTTGGAAAAGAAATGAATTTTAAAAAGTAGAACAAGAGAACTTAACGATGTATGCATACAGTCCATCAGTCTAGGCTACAGAATCAGAAGGACTGGGCTAGATGAACTCTGGTGTGTTTCCTATAACAGGCACTCTACACTGAGCCCTGGCAAGCTAATTGGTCCTTGTTTTGAACACCCATGATGCTGTTTACACTGCGTATTAATCTTCTAGAACTACAGCAGAAGAGTTTGACAGACTGTGCTCCTCATCCAATTGAGCTTCCTCTTCTAGCCCCAGATCAGTGTGGTAGTAAGTTGTTTTCTCCAGAGAGTTCCTCTTTTGACCTGAATTCAGATGCTCTCACCATCTTCGTGTTCTTTGTGTGCATATACCAGTCTCTTAGAAGCCCACCTATCTCAATGGATTCCTACCCTAACGCAAGTACCTAATTCACTTGACCCTAATTTTGCCTTCCATGAACGGCCTCCAAATGTAGTTACATTAGGAATTACTTGTCCTCTATATGCCTTTGGCAGGGACAAGACACATAGAGTGGCTCTTTGCTGTGAAAAGGTATTCTTTAAACATTTCATAGCATTCTACCTGTATTGAGCTGTAATTAGCATATTACTATTATCAATAAGGCTTACTCTTAAAATACATATTGGTTTTTCACTAATTGTAAAATGTTATGTAATATGCTTGCAAAGTACCTTCAGAGTCAAATAGTTAAAAATAATGCTTAAATTTAAAGTTAAAACCACATGTGGCATATGACTTTAATTCCAGGACTCAGGAGACAGAGGCATGCAGGGAATCACGGTGAGTTCAAAGACAGCCTGGTCCACAAAAGGAGTTTAGAACAGTCAGGGCTACACAGAGAAACCCTGTCTCTAAAAACAAACAAAACAAAACAAACAAACAAGATATCAGTTTATTTTAAAAGTAAAATTACCTTCATGACCACGAAACTACATCAAAACTGTCATATATTAGAGGTGTATATTCATCATAATAACAGAAAAGCTTTAAATTGGCAGAGTTTAGAGGGGAAACTGATGCCCCAGGTCATTTGATTTCACAATTATTGACACTGACATTGTATCCTTGTCTTAGCTCCACTCACTAGAAAGCATCCAAACCCACAGGGGATTTAATCTTACTGAGTAATTTCTTTTTCATAAGCCATAATGATGACTAATCAACAATCATATTTTAATAAGTATATTCATGGTGATTTTTTGATGCAGCCTGAATAATTGCATACCATCTGTATTGCTTGACTCTTGCACCAAATCACAGCTACTGACTTGAAAACTAAACATGCTAATCTATTCACTGTTAGGACTGGGGCATGAAACACACAAAAAGATCTGGAAGTCAGGGTTTCTTTCCATCACCCTCACTTTCTATATTGCACCCTTTTCTTTCTGTGCCCTAAAGATTCCTTATCAACCACCAAGATGTAAAATGGCAATCTGAGTTACCTTTGGATCCAACCTGTACATCTTAAATTTCAATTGTTTTTTGAATCACAAGTGGAAAGTAATAAAATATTTGCTGGGTTCTTTTCACTAGAATGAATGAATGTATTTGCTTTGTAGAATTCTGCACCACACAGGAGAATGTCCTAGTCCTTCACTTAAACTAATAATAATAATAATAATAATAATAATAATAATAATAATAATAATAATGAAAAACAGAAGGAAAGTAAATTTGAAGGTTATGAAGTTCACATGAAGTGTCCTAGAACAGTAGTGATTATAAGAAAATTAATAGTGTATGCAGTAGAGTCTACCCAGGACCATGTCACTTCTTTCTTGTTATAAATAATAACTTACATCAGAGTTCAATTAAATCCAATGTTTCAAAGGTTTGCTCTTGTTTGCATTTTAAAACTGTACTGCAGAGAAGACTGATGTACCAAGCAAGGACCACATGGTGAGGACCTACACCCTCCACTCAGATGTAGTAGACAGGCAGCACAGTCTCTTAATATGGGGAGTAAGGGTCCTCTGACATGGGCTCCGGTGCCCACTCATTGATCCCTTGCCCGTGGCAAGGGGCCTTGCCAGGCCACAGAGGGATGGTATGTTGGCAGTCCAGACGAGACTGGATGGGCTGAGGTCACATGGTAGAGGAGAAGGAGGACTCCCCCTTTCTGAGGACTAGAGGAGGGGAAAAGGGAATGGTACAGGGAGGGTGGCACATAGAGGCAATGAGGGAGGAAGATGCAATCACATTGTAAAGTGAGCGAATTAAAAAGAAAGATGCAGAAGAAGATGCTCCAAAATAATAGAGAGTTTTGGGTGAGTATTTAGGTAGCAAACTGTCTCTGTCATCTTCTCATTTGGGAAGCTACTAACCTGCACTCCTGGGCACACTCAGGTAATCAAGTTTATTCCTTCTCAACTCTCTGATGGAGCTGAAGACCAGGTAGCTTAGTTTGACAAGGAAGCTTAGCTGTTTAGGGGTTAAGTTGCTTTTATGTCTAGATAGATGTTTTAAGTTGATAATGACAAGATGTGTTGGAGATTAATTTACATTCAGAAATTTAGATGCAACAAGATAGGAAAGACTGCCATTTACAAATAACCTAAACACTAAGAATGTAACATTTCTATAATTCCTGATTGTTTCATGGTTTTTCTTGCTATAGGTAGTTTATTGTATTTACGTATAATAATATGAATGTATATGTAAAAATAAAAATGTTTTTAAAAAGAAATTATAGAAAGAAAACTGTACAGGCCATTGTTTTATTTGAGTATGAATGTGCCTGAGATATATCTATCCTATCTCAGAGGAAGGCATATTTCTCATAGTGAAGCATGCTTACAGACATAAACATAACTTGTTGTAACTACAAATGGAAAGCATAAAAGAATAGACTACAGACGACAGGGCACAAATTTGTTGAGAAACAAGCTAAACAGCTAAATGAAAAAGCCCAAAAGGATGCTTATTGGAGTTGGTTGGTAATGAGAAGATAATCTTTTATGGAGAATTTTTGCTGACTTCTGTGCTCTTGCTTTCTTTTTTCACCCTGTTTGTACTCTCTCCACTCAAGAAGCCCTTTCCCATAGTTATATCTACAGCAGTGTCCTTGAGAACCTATGTGTTTGGGGAAATTTTTTCCTCCCTTTCTCATTCAAAATTTTAAGTATCTAAGTTGGTCCTCTGGTACAGGCTCACAGTCTAAGCTACTTGTGAGACTGAGGCAAGTAATTTCTCTTGGGATGCAGAGTGAGTTCAAGACACCTTGTATACTTTCAAAACATCTTAGTATCCCAAACACTAAATACCAATTTCTAAAAGTTGAATAAGATCTCGTAGTAATTTTAGGTGAATGTCTTCCATTGGCTTTAAAGAACTTCTTTTAAAAAGCTAATGTAAGCTTGTTCTTATGGATTTAGTACTATGATTCTCCAGAGCACAGTATATTGGATTTTTCATTGAAAATATTAAGGATATTGTACAAGAGATACCAAAAAATGAATGTTACGTATTATTCAATGAGTAATTTGCAGGAAGAAAATTATTTTGTAAAAATTTTAAATTCAGACATAGTACATCTCAATTTTAAATAGAGGGGGCAAAATTAGATATGTTAAGGCAAATAATGAGCTTATCTATACACATTTGTGAACTACTCCATATGTTCTTAGGCTGTTTTATATAAGGCATTAATATAAAAGCTAACATGTAAATGTGTACAATGCGCATGTTTGGCTTTAATTTAATTATGTTTTCACTTTTCTCCACCTCGTATTTAAATTTGTCATTATATAAATACGTGGTCACTACAACAAGTCAGTTACATGGGAAGAGAGTTTGAGCCTTGATTTTTGGACAAGAGTATCATGGTGTTGATCCAAATAGAAGTCACAGAATTAAAACAAATTTTTAAAAACTCTTCACAAAGTTCCAGGTCACTTGAAGTAGATATATAATGTTACAGAAATTATGCTACCTATTACTTTACATATTTCAGGGGCATAGGATGACAATAAGTACAGAATTAATTAATGATGTCAGATTTTATAATTTTGAAAGTCAGTATTTTTCATCATTTAGTAGATTTTCCTTAAATTTACTTAGTGGCAGAAAAGACATGTAAGAAAAGAATGTTTGCTCTCTTAAGTTTTTCATGAAATTGAGGTAATGTCACAGAGACAAAATACAAACAACATATTACTATCTGTTGTTATTACAGATAATAAATAAAAAATACACACCAAGAAGGTTTCTATTGCATTTCAACTGGAAGGAATTTTTTAGAAGAAAAAAATGCACGAACATTTCAGAATTCATTTATAGGAAATAAGCAAATATGATTGCCTTACTAATAAAACACTTTAGATAAAAGGGCAGTTAAGAAGCTGTTAATGCCAGTGATTTTAAAGATAAATAGAAACATGTAACAAAGGAAAGAAAAATCATGAGTTTGAATCTGGGCAGGAAATCACCTTGGTGAGACTTTAAAGTTCAGCTTGCTTTTGGTTTTATGTAGGAATAAGCCAAGCATTGTTGAGCTTTAATTAAATGTGAGCCACAGGCAAATAAACAAAGGAGAACAAAACTCAAGGATCATGAACAATAGTGTTGTTCCATAAATGACAATTACGATATAAAGAAAACAGCCAAAAGAAAGGCAGAAAAATAAAGAAGCTCCCTCCCTGGTGTGTTTTGTCTCTTGAGGTGAACTGCATATATTTTGTATGTACTTTAAGTAGAAGTAAAAGCTGTAAACTCTGAATAATTTTGGAGAATCCTTCAAAGCCTTTCATAATCCATTCTTTACAGTTTCATTTTTTAAAGTCAGTTTAGATTAAAACACCTATGATAAAACTGGGGATTACTTTTAGTCAGTTCCAAGTCATGTTATTTTTTTTGAGAGCATAAAGGAAGTTTATTGTGTGATAAAATGGGAAATCACAAGATGTCTATTATGTCAGAAAGTGATGGCAGATAAAATCTGATAAGAATATCTACTCTAAGGAGAGACAGAACTGGAATAAAATAGGCAAGATTCATTTTAAGGAAATAAATTGCATCTTATTTCACATTCTCATGTGCTTCCTCTTTGCCTTCTATATTATAAGTTCTATTCCTGTTCATAAAATGTTATTCAATGCAGGATAGAGTCTCACTTTACTATTCTATATTCCTTTGCCTCATACCTCAACTGCGGGATGCTTACTGATACCATGCTCTTTGAATTTTGAACTATTTCATTTTCTTTCTGAGACGTCTAAAAAGAAGACACAGATTTATAGTCTCACTTCTCATAAGCTCCTTTGCTGTTGGTAATGATAAGATACTACCTAATTGTTATTGCATATTATAGTAAGTGATCTACATTTTTCTCTAAACTATCCTTCTCACTCAATGTTCTGGTCTTACCAACCAGGTCAAAAGGCTGCCTTCAATATAATATAGAAATGAAAATTCTAGAAGAAAAGAAGCAAGAAGTTCTGGGTAGGAAGAAATAGATTCAAATTATCTACCATTAATTTTGTCAGTCTTAGGTGCCAAGTAGTGATTTTTTTCAGTGTTACAATGAGATCATCTTGCATCTTTTGTTTTCTTTATTCATTTTTATATTTGAGAATTTTCTACTATGGGATTTGATCATAATCAAAATCTCCAACGCAGCCCTTTCCATCCTCTCCCTCTTGGCATACACACTTAACATTGTGTCTTCATTATTTTTTAAACCCATCAAATCCAATTTGTGCTGTCAACGTACTCTTGGGAATTTTCCTGAAGTGTGCTCAGACCCCCAGTATCCACACCCATAAAACAGAGTGACTTTCCTTTTCCTAGAAGCTATCAATTATAGTTCCTGAGATAGGGGTGAGGTTCTGTGATACCCTCTCCCCTTCTATGCTGAGATTTTGTGTGGTTTGAGCCTACATAGGTCTATGTCCTGACATAGCTGCCTTGAATTCATAGGTGCAGAGCTGTCTAGCTGTTTCCAGGAAACAGTTTTCACTACCTCTTAAATTTTTGTTACCCTTAAGAGATCAATACACACACACACACACACACACACACACACACACACACACACACACTGAGATACACTGATCTACGGACATAAGCGTAAGTCATTAGTTGTCAGTTTAGTAATGTATTAATTTAGTAGGCTAATAGGAGCAGGCTCTTTGCCAGAGCCTATAAACTGTATAGCCACAAGTCCTTGGCCTTGATAACAATGCCATTTAGGACTGAGAACTTCACACCATAGTTCCCCGTACCTTAACTAGTTGTAGATCTCCATGTTAATCACTGTCTATTGCAAGAAAAGAAAACAATGACAGGTATAGATTTCATTTTCCGAAGCAAGCTTTATATATAATCAGAAAATAATTCATTGCTCCTATGACATCCCTACCACTATTAGATCATTGGCCATGTCTGTCCATGACAGACAGTATTGTAACTCACAGGGTTCACAGCTAGTTAAGACTGGTTATTAATTTTTTAATCTGGTAGCTCATAGACATGACACCTTCCCACACTATGAAAATATATTTTCTGTAGATTTTGGCCCAGATTCATCAAAAGACCTATAGACTTCTACACATTTTCACAGTATATGTGTTCCCTCCAAACTTAGTAAATGTCCCTTTGCTTTGCTTTTCCTTTTTCTCTGTTTCTGAATTTGTGCCATCTGCCTTGCAAGGACATTGATAGGCCTAAGCCTTATGAGATGAATGATAGAAGGATAAAAGACATAGCTCGAGATATGTAAGGTGGACAAAAATGATGTAAACTATCATTATTCTGTTGCCTAGAGTACATTTCAACCATGAGAAACAAACAACCCTTCAGCCTTCACATTTCTGGGTAGCTGAAGCAACAGACGTAAAGAATGTACTTACTTAGAGCCATCATAGTGTTTCATTTGAATAATGTAAAACCTCAGCTGAGTATATGTAACTGAGATTGTAGGAAACAAAACCAGTGATAAGAGGACACGGATTTACTGTAGCTATAATTAGCACCAGTTTTCAGGGTGATGTTTTCTCAACACCCTCCTGGAAATCATTGGGTGATTGAACGGTCTTATAGTCATATACTTTAATCAAACAGAAAATACATTTACAAAGTCTTTATCACCCACCATTCACCTTTACTTCATTTATTTATTTATTTATATTCTTATTAATAAAATAGAAGGACATTTATTGCCAGTAGAGTGACCATGAGATTCAACTTACATATCCTAAAACTAAGAGATAAATTTGATTTCTTAAATACTTTCTATAAACTGAGATAAGTGTACTAATACAGCAAGAAATATTAGGCATATAAATAACAGTATAAGATAATTAGGAAAAGTCACATAAAATTCCATGCAAGAATGGAAGAGTTGATTTGGTGGGAATTATATAAGGGGATTTTTATGATAAGAATTGTGGTCAGCTTAGTTAGGGAAAACAAATGAAGCTTGTGCCGCTGTAATACACTGAGTTTCTCAAAGCTTTCAAATACAGTTTATAGAGGGTAAGAAAATTAGATTTGGTCCTGCACAGCACAAGCTATGAGCCTGAAAGTAAAAGCTTTTGTCATTGTGTTAAAATGATAGTAGGGACCAGTGACTTACCATCAGGCTTACTAGTACTATTATTTTAATTTGTGTCACCAGCAGTAGGATGGACACCCCATAATGAAATGGGCTCCTTGACTGTTATTGAAATGAATTTGGAAGGCTGCCCCTTGTGATTTCTCCATGAGATTTTCCTCTTTCTTCTTCGTAATCCCTAGAAAGCTGTGAGCATAATTATTCATGGGTAAAGGACAAAGGAAATGGGATTGTGTGAGAGAGGGCATTGTAATTGCTTTTAAATGCCTTATTTTGCATGCAGAAAATCAGTTTTGCCCTACATCTGTCAGAGTCATCAAGAGAGTAATTGAAATGTTTTGGAAACACCTACTCATTTGGAGTTACAAAGGCTTTATTACTTTGGCAAGAGTTCCTTGGTTGCAGCAAACGCAAATTGTGAGTCAGAGAAATGTGTTCATGTTTGCAGATTCTAGTCAGCTATATTATTTTTTAATTGTGTGATCAAGTCAGCATAAATCTGACTATATAACTGCTACGAAGGTAAATTCCATTTGTTGTCAGATTTGAAGAATTGATAAACTTTTGAAGGAGAACTGGTTTTTTTTGTTTGTTTTTTGTTTTTTGTTTTGTTTTTGTTTTGTTTTTTTTGTTTGTTTGTTTTTTTTTTGCTTTGCTAACCATTTTTTTTTAACATTCACAATTGCAAATTTAAAAATGGCTTTTAAATATTTAACTCTTTTGGAAATGATAGAATAGGATATTTGGGAGGGCAATATTTCTCTTTGGATTAAAGTATTGTTTTTTTCCTTTTAGTGAAATTGATATCAATACTATATCAAATTTTTAAAATGTGATTGGCGCTACATCTTTGGTTTATTATAAATTTGTTTACCCATGAAATGCTATATGTAGTATAATAAATTGATTACCAATATATAATGGTTTGTGTCTGTAATAAATTAAATTGACTCAATAATAAATCTTGCTCTTCAGCAATTATTTTTATTAGTGTAAATAAATTATATTGGTTTCACAGTAAGCCAAAACACTGTGCATCTAAATTATGTTTCCTTGGTCAGCTGATTTTTGGGTATAATGTTTAATTTGAGTGTTGGACAAAATATACATAATTATTGTCTACATATATACTGAACACCTTTGATGACAATTGTACTATATTTACACTTAAAAACTCTCTCCAAAGTATCATTAAATTAGTATTGTGATATAAATATATTTTCCAATTCTATTTCATTTTGTACTTCCATTTTATGTAGAAATGGCACCAAATGTAAGTTTCTCGTACTGTTGAACATTATACCAGATGTGTGATACAATAAAAACAATATTTTAAAACAATATAAGAAGTACCATTGTGCCCTTTTAAAAGTTGATGCCAATACCCTCAAATTTTTCATTAAAATGTCTATATTTAATGACACTATACTTTTATGTTGTAGTTGGAATCCAGAGAAAGCAGAAAAGACATGCTGAGGGTTAAGATATATCTGTGTGATTCAGATTATTTTGCATGTGAGGACACTATTAAGCTCCAATATCCAGAGTGCAGATAGAAATAGTAAATAAAAAATTAGATAAAAATGAAGTTTTGTTTAAAATTTTCAGCAAACTATATTTTAAAATGCTGTTTTAAAAATTGTATTTTGTAGAGAAGAGTATAGGATAAGGAAAGTATGGTTTTGCTTGGTTTTTTTTTTGTTGCAATTTTTAAAACTCTTCCCTTATACATTATATCCCAGCAGTTTCTGCTCCTTCCACTCCTTGTTTTATGGTGAAGCGCATTTTGGTTATATGCCCAGGAGTATTCCAAATTTTCTGAGAAAGTGCCAAATTTATTTTCAAAGTGGTTATAAAATTTTGCACTCACATGACAATAGAGGAGTGGTCATCTTGCTCCATAACCTCAAGAGCATGTTCTAGTTTTTCTGGGGGTGTGAGATGGAATCTCAGTGTTGTTTTTATTTTCATTTCCCCAGTGGCTAAGGATATTGAGTCTTTAGAAATTCCTCTGCCGAGAACTCTAAGTTTAGCTCTATGCCCATTTTTTAAATTGGGTTATTTGTTTGGTTGGTTGGTGTTTAGTTTAAAGAGTTCTTTATATACTTTAGATATTAGCCCTCTGTCGGATAGAGGGTTGGTGAAGAACTCTTCCTGCCGCTGTTTTTTCTATTCATAGTGTCCTTTGCACCACATATCTTTTCAGTTTCTTGAGTTTTACTAGTTGTTGATCTTAGAGCCTCAGCTGTTGTTAGTTTTCTGCTCAGGAAATTGTCTTCTGTATCAATCAGTTCAAGGCTATTTTCCAGGTTTTTTTCCCCATGTTTAGTGTATCTGGCTCTATGTTGAGGTCCTTGATCCACTTGTACTTTTGTTAGAACTGTATCCGATTTTTTAATTGGATTATTTGTTTTTATGATGTCTGGTCTCTTAGGTTATTTTTATATTTTGTATATTAGCCCTCTGTCAGATATAGAGTTTGGGAATATATTTTCCCATTCTGTAGGCTGAAATTTTATCCTATTGATTATCTTTTCCTTTCAGACATTTTTCAGTTTCCTGAGGTCATCATTTATTGATTGTTGTTTGTAGTGTCTGTGCTATTTGGAGTTCTGTTCAGAAAGATATCTTCTGTGCCAATGTTTTTAAGGAGAATCTGCACTTATTCTTTTAATAGGTTCAGTGTATCTGGTTTTATATTGAGGTCCATTAAAGGTATGGATTTATTTGCATTAATCTACATGTTGCCATCCAGTTATACAAGTACGCAATTTGTTGAATATCCTTTCTATTTCTCACTATATATTTTCAGATTCTTTATCAAAATAATTTGTCCATGGATTTATATCTGTCTCTTACATTTGATTCCACGCATCATTCTGTTTTTATGCCAATACCATGTTTTATTGCTATAACTCTGTTACCTGAAATCAGGAATGGTGATACCTCTAGATTTTTTTTATTGTAAAGGATAGTTTTAGCTAGCCAGTGATTTTTGATTTTCACATGAAGTTGAGTATTGTCCATTCAAGACTTATAAAGAATTTTGTTCCAATTTTGAGGGAAATTGCATTGGATCTGGAGAAAGCTTTTGGTCAGATGTCTATTTTACTGTTAATCCTACTGATCCCTGAACATGGGGTATGTTTCCATCTGCTGATGTGTTTTTCAATTTCTTTTTCAAAGATTTGGAGTTCTTCTCATACAAGTCTTTCACTTGTTTAGTTAGAATTGGCAAAAGATGTTTTATATTATTTGTGGCTATTGTGAGGGGGTTGTTTCCTGCTTTCTTTTCAGCCTGCTTGTCATCTGTGGATAGGAGAGCTATTGATTTTTTTAAAGTTAATCTTTTATCTATCCACTTCATTGAAGGAGTTTAGGAGATCCTTAATAGAATTGTAAAGGGTTGCTTATGTATATTATCATATCATCTGCAAAAAAAAAAGATAATGTAATTTCTTCAAAAGGAAGGATTGTTGTTGAATGGGTAGAAAGTTGAAGTTAAATTGTTGTAAGAAACTCTAAAGTTCTATTACACAATAGAATGACTATGGATAATGACAATATACTACACATTTGAAAAACTAGAAAAGAATAAACAAATGATACATGTTGGATATATGTTTAAGTGATATAAACATTATATAAGCTATGAATCAAAACCTGTTGTTTCATCAGTATGTATTAATTGCATATGCTTTTGAATAATAATCAGAAAAAGCAAGAATGCAAAATATTTTGATAACTATTCTGCAGGATGCAGCTTATTATATCAGACATTTAATAAACTCAAGTAGACTTTTAGATACCCAAGATAGAAATATTAAACCAATGGGAAATATATGTATATATTTACACACACACACACACACACACACACACACACACACACACACACACACACCTTCTAGATCTTACCTAAGAGAGTAAATACGATAATTATAGATCAAATTGCAGCATATTAAGGCCACAGAGAAAGTAGTCGGCTAAAAAGGATTTTCTTTTTTTTTTTTTTTTTTTTTCACTTAATTAAATTTTTTAATTCGTTCACTTTACATTCCCATTGCAGCCCCCTCCCTTGTTGCATCCAGGTCCCATCCTCCCTCCCTCATACCCTGCCCTCTCTCCCCTAGTCCTTAGAAAAGGGACTGCCCTCCTCCCCTAACTTCTGACCTCAGCCTATCAAGTCTCATCTGGACTGCTTGTATCCTCTTCCTCTGTGGCCTGGTAAGGCCACCCAGAAAGGGGAAAATGATTAACATTTGGGGACCAGAGTCCGTATCAGACGTAGTCCCTACTCCTCATTTTATAGGACCCACAAGGAGATTGTTCTGCCTTTCTACTACATCTGAGCAGAGGATCTAGGTCCTACCCTTGCATCAGTTCCTAGATGTTGCTCTACAGTTTTTGCTAAATCTCTCTGTCTTAGCCTGGTTATCTCTTCTGGAAACAAATCCTCTCTTTTCCAGAAATCTCTAACATTTCAGTCTAGGGAAAGCTAGGGAGATAACTTATTGAAGGCTTATGATTAATTAGGTGAGTTTGCCTCAGATGATCTCCCATCCTTAGTAATGTAACCCAGACCCACGAAGACATGCATGATATATATTCACTTATAAGCTGATATTAGTGAAATAATTCAGGATAACGGCACTACAATACACAGATCTAAAGAAACTGATAACAAGGAGTACCCTAAAGAGAATGCCAAATTCTTTTAGAAGGTGTTGAATAGTATAGACACGAGAATCAGTGGAAGAGAAGGACCAGGAAGAGATCCTACTGTAAAGGTCCTCTGAAAGGCTCCACCCAGCAGCTAATCCAAGCAAAGGCTAAGACACTCAGGTGAAAGTTTTAGAAGTGATGTACATTTCCTCAAAAAAAAAATCATCATTTCCTAGAATTTTCATATGTGTTCTGAAGCACCGGCTTTCCTTAACCATGTGATGTGGAAAAGCATCTATCATCTACCGATCTTTTTTTTCTATCTATCTATCTGTCTATCTATTATCTAATCTTTTAAGGAAAATAGATCTTTCTCTTATATGTTCAGACTACAGTTTCCCTTCTGGTAACTCCTGCTGTTTCACTCCAACTTTCCTCTTCCTCAGATCTACTCCCTTTACATTTCCTTTCTGAAAGGAGCAGACCACAAAGAGACAAAAAACAAACATAACAAAACAATATACAAGAAGACAAGGCAAAGGTCCTCGTATTTAGGCAGGACAAAGCAACTCAATAGTAGAAAAAGTATCCCACAGCAGGTAAAAGAGTCACAGATTTCAACTTTTAAGAGTCCCACAAAAATACCAAACTAACAGTCATAGCATACACAAAGGATATGGTGTGGTCTCACAAAAACTAATAAAAATTGAGTACATGATTGATATATCTTAGGCTATAATCCAAACAATGCATATATTTAAATAAACAGAAATAAAGCCAAAAGTAAATTTATTAAAGTAATATAAAAGCATTGGCACTAGTCAAGCTTTCTTTTGTTTACTTATATTTTTGAGGTTATAACATAAATGATACATTTCTCTCTTCCCTATATTTCTGTAAATGTCCCATAATTCTCCTTGCTATCCTTTAAATACAGGCCCTCTTTCTTCACTAGTGTTACAGGCATGCATGTTTATATACATATATATTCTTAAACATACCCTCCTCAGTGTGTAATGTTATATGTAAGTATGTTTTTATGGTTGATCACTTGGTATTTCTCTGACTCTCAGCACTCCTTTGTCCCTGTAGTACTTTGCCTATGGTTTAAGGCTCATGTGCTTTTCCCCATGCGCTTCAGCATGTCAATTGGTGTGATCCTGGTTCTGCTTTTGTTTGACCTGGTATATGGGTATCATCACAAAAATAAATTATTTATTAGTTGTTATTTTGACATGATATATTTATTGGTAGCCTGGTTTAGATCGTTTAACTTACATTTTAATTTTATTTCCCTTTCCTTTCAATTATTTTCTTATTTGCATTTACCTATACAAATCATATAAAAATATTTGCCCTGAATTATATATTTTTTTAATTCTTTTAAAATTTATTAAGTTAAATAACCACAATTTTTACATATATTATCTTTAAGTGTATTGTATTACATACTTGCTTGAAATGCTTGGTTTTTTTAAATTTTTATTTTATTAATTTATTCTTATTACATCTTAATGGTTATCCCATTCCTTGTATCCTCCCATTCCTCCCTCCATCCCATATTCCCCCTACTCCCTTCCCCTATGACTATGACTGAGAGGGACTTCCTCCCCCTGTATATGCTCATAGGGTATCAAGTCTCTTCTTGGTAGCCTGCTATCCTTCCTCTGAGTGCCACCAGGTCTCTCCATCCAGGGGATGTGGTCAAACATTAGGCACCAGAGTACCTGTGAAACAGCCTAAGTGTCCCTAGTAGAAGAATGGATAAAGAAACTGTGATACATTTACACTATGGCATACTACTCAGCTTTTAAACACAAGGAATTTTCGAAATTTGTGGACAAATGGATTGAACTAGAAATGATCATAATGAGTGAGTTAACCCAGAAGCAGAAAGACTCAAATGGTATATACTCACTTATATCTGCATACTAGCCCAAGGGGCATGTCCCATGAAAAACTTCACTTATTAGGAAACAGGGACAGAGGGAAGGACATCCTATTGGGACTCTAGATGAGAGAAGCATGGGAGAATGGCAAAGTAAAGTAGAAGGATCCAGAGGGTCCTAGAAACCTACAAATAGAACATTATGATAGTTAGATTTGGGCCCAGGGGTCCTGCTCAAACTATGGCCCCAGCCAAGAACAATACAGGCTGTAAACTTCAACCCCTACCCAGATCTAGCCAATGGACAGGACATTCTCCACAGCTGACTGCAGAGTGGGGTATGACTTTCACAGAATTATATTTCTAAGTAACTCTGATAATATTTATTCAAAATAAGAAATATTTATTTAATTGTTACAGAATAAATCTCACTGATACATTGTTTTACTGCAGGGGATATTTATTTACATTGTTTTTTTTCATTAGAAATAAACAAAGGCTTACTAGAGGAATTTTACCTATAATTAGGTCTCCATGACTAGGAATAGTAATATGTTTTCTAAGAGTATTCCAGGCAAAATTGTAAACTGTAAGAGCCAAGGAGAAGACTCAACAAAGTAAGTGCTTGGTGTTCAAACATAAGGACCAAAGCTTGAATCTCCAAAATCCATGCAAAGCTATGCTTAAAAGCATTCACCTATGATATTTATGTTTCACGGCATAATGAGTGACAGAGTGAGAACAATTATGGAAGTTCATTGCTCAGATTATCTCAAACAACTTGGAAGGCTAGTATCAACACTTCAGTTTGTCCCCTGTCCTCCAATGTGCCCTGCATGCCCTCTAATGTATGCAATGATCCTGCAATCACACAAATGTATATCCGCGGATGACACACACACACACACACACACATGCACACACAAACACGGACACACAATCCCAACTTCAAAAGACATTCTCATTTTGTTTATAATGAATTCTCATAAAACCTATATTTTTCAAGAAACTTTCTATACAAACACAAAAGAATATGTGGGAAATGAAGAAACTACATGAGATATAAGATATTAAATATGTATACACATTGTTTTATGATCATATCAGTATGTGGAGTACATAGCAACTAATAAAATAGATCAAATGTTATACTCTGAACAATGAAATCGATGTTTTTCTTAATTTTAGAATAATGAATACTAATCCCGTCAATCAACCCAATAAAAGTTTAATAATATTTCTGAAAATATAGATCAGACATTGGCCTCAGAATACCGAGTAAATTTACTTGTACTTTATTTTATTCATTAAAAAAACCACTCAAATCATTTTAGGTCATCTTTTATGCTTTGTGAATAAAAATTTATATTTTTGAGAATACTTTTTCTTATTTTTTATGGTCTAAAGTGATGTTATCTATTTTTCTTAAAGTGTCCAATATAACTTTATATGTAGTTCACTAATTTCTGAATTGTCATTTTTTGTTTTAGAAGATTTTCTCTTCTTTACCCCATTGAATGAAGTTGAGAGTCACAAGGTTTTAATATGGTTTTTCACCTATCACATAACCATGGCTCAATCTTAGGAACCAAACAGTAACCCAAGGGAAATGTATTTATATGCTGTAGAAGCCTTTATAAATGAAGACAAAAAGAACAGGAAAACTTTGCTCCTTTTTTTCTGTTTCTTGATGACTGAACAGGCATGTGCTGATGTGATTAAAAGAGAAATGTCCTAATGACCACATCGGAGGACCAAAATGCAACAAGTCCTGTCCAGGGTCCTTCCTATCCCTCCACATAGCATTTCCTCCTTTGTGAGTACATCAAGAGTCCTCTGGGTCTTTAGCAGAGAAAGCAGAATGACCTTTCTAGGTTTCCTAGCTTGCCTTCACAGGGAATAGTTCTGTTTCTCCTAACCTCTGCTAAAGAAGAGTAATTGTGATATAACACATTTCTATATTTTTCTCATAAAATAAAAATAGGTGTTTTCTAATTTCTTTCTCATATGTTTGTAATTGACCCTAGGGCCTTGCGTATGCAAGTGTTTTAATATTGATCTTTATGTCTGACTCCCTTCCATACTCTTATTCCCTAACTCTTAGCAATATATCTATGACGATATGTACTATCCTTTAAATGTGTTAATGACCACTGATAAGCTTAAGCATTGACCAAACATTATTGAATATTAATACTGCTCTATGACATATATGCAAAGATGATATGTAAAATTCTCTTATTAAGTTATTAAATTACATTTCAATGTCTTCTGCAATAGAATTTGATATAATTACGATATGTGACCACCAAGAACATAACAAAATAACTCAGACTGTCTTTAAATGCCTAAATCCAACAAGGTTATTGACTATTTACTTTACGAACTCTACCAAATAACTATTTAGCCATGCTGTAACTTATTTAGTAATTATATTCTAAGTAAATAATATTAACTAATGAAACACATTTAAATAAACTCAGTAACAGTAAGACATGCACTTCTAAGCAACAGTCAAAGTGATTTTAAAGGACCATAGGTAAAATCTGAACCTGTTATTACATGCAGTTTATTATCAGAACTCACAGGAAGAGAAAGACTTATTCTTCTCTATGCACAAGCTGCTTGCCTTGTATAATTTTAAATAAATTTTGTCTGAAGCATTCAACTCTATCGAGTCATATTGGAAGAGGCATAAGTACAGATATTTTAGAAAAATTAACTGTATCCTTCTATTACTCATGGTTGTCAATGTTTATTGGGACATTTTATTCTAAGCTTTTTTCCATCTCTATACATCTAGGACACCCCAATAGGTCTACAGAAGAAACAGTACATGAAGAAAAAACCCAGAAGGGTCCTCATGAAGACTGCTATTAGATCAGACATCTCCTACATCTGGGGATTCAAACTCAAAAGTTATCAATAAGAACTGGGGTCAATTCTCAAAACTCCCATTGGCTTTTTATCATCTTTGGCTCTCAATGTGTTCCAAAGCCTTTCCCTCATCAGTTAACTCTTAAAGCTTTAATAGATTACAGTTGCCTGTTGATTCTAAGAGACCCAGATGCATTGTAATTGACTACTTTGTTCTGCGTGTCCCCAGGAGATTTGAGTTGACTGATAACTCTATGGGCGGCAATGAATTACAATTATTTATTTTACAGATCCTATATTTTACCTCCTCCTACTCTATCTTCCTGAAAACAAATCAGAGTGCAATCCCCTGATGGTAATATTTAAAATTTTGTGTTCATGTCAACCTGTATTTAGGAAGATATTATTTTAAATCATTTATGGTGTTATCTCTTTCATCACTTTTCATTCTATTTAATTTTCTCTCTTTGCAATATATTATGAAAGAGTTCGATCCTGGCACTTAGTACAAGATTCTGTATTAAATGTCAGTATTCTAGGTAATTTCTAAAACAAATGTGGAATCCAGTACATTATACATAAAAGATTGGATGAAATAGTTAAGTGTTTCTTTAAAAGCTTCCTAAAATGAACCAGCACTTACACAAAGTGAACAATTGCTACGGAGTGAATTAAAGGCCTGTTTGAACTTAATATGCTCTAGTCTCAAAAAAGAAGAAGAAGAAGAAGAAGAAGAAGAAGAAGAAGAAGAAGAAGAAGAAGAAGAAGAAAATACAAACAATTAGAGTAGGGTGTAGTTCAGGGATAGAGTGCTTACATAACATATGTGAGACTCTATATTTAGTTCTTATAGAAAAATTAATAATAATAATAATAATAATGATAATAATAATAATAATAAAATAATAATACCTGTAAATGTTTTTTCTTCTGGTAAGAAGATGAGATGAGAGCCATTCTGAAACCCTTCTAGCTCTTTCTGAACTCATGCTGGCTCATTCAATTCAGCTGTTATGGCCTATTCTTATTTAATCTGACTTATTCAAACTTGTTTCTCTTGTCTTGTGACCAAATTGCTCTGCATGGCTTTAAACTAATTCTGGGTATATGTTCTAATCTTCTGGCTTCTTCTCATTCTCTGGATTGTTCTGTTTTCACCCGTGTCTATTTTAGTCTCTCTATAAACTGTGTAAAACTGTCCTGGAAGTGGATTCCCCTCTTCCTGTGTTGTTCTTGTGAGAGTTAGGTATATCCTATTTATGCCTCATTCTATCAAATCTTCTCATTCTCTGGATTGTTCTGTTTTCACCCGTGTCTATTTTAGTCTCTCTATAAACTGTGTAAAACTGTCCTGGAAGTGGATTCCTCTCTTCCTGTGTTGTTCTTGTGAGAGTTAGGTATATCCTATTTATGCCTCATTCTATCAAATCTTTCTCTGATTCATCACGTTGTCTGCCCCTCAGTGGGGGGTCACTTTCACACATAGCTGTTTCCTTCTATAAACTAACTTTGCCTTCATTGCTTAGGATTACATTTATGTACTACAAGCATGTCAGTATTTCAGACCACAGTGTAATCCAGAGCACGTTCGCATTGCCAACCTGATCGCATAGACCTACAACGTCTTGGATGGGATCCCTTGCCAGAGCAGCTGTGTTGCTGGATTAAAATTCCTATACAAATAATGGCAAAAGAAATAAGATACATGTTTGAGCTGAGGCTTGAAAAAACAGGACTCTAGATAGAATTTTAGTTTCATAAGATTAAAGTGTAAAGGAATTCAAAGCAGAGAAACAATTTAAGTAAAAATGGAAGAAAGTACAAACAGCAGATACTAAAGTAGAAAGGAATGTCTTACGTTTCATGACAGCAGATACTAAAGAAGAAAGGAATGTCTTATGTTTCATGACAGCAGATACTAAAGAAGAAAGGAATGTCTTATGTTTCATGACAGCAGCATGCAGGTGCAGCTCTAATAGACTCACGAGCGTGCTCTGGGACCTTGGGGGTCAAAACGTTATGAGTTTTTTACCAAAGTTACAGTTTCTTCCTTGAACATTAGCTAGATTTATATATTTGATTCAGAAAAGAAATTACAATTTCCTAGTTATATAAAGAAGCTCATTAATGAATGAAACTCATTAATGTGCACCATTTGGGAAGTGAAGATGAAAATTATATATACATATGTAAGACTTGCTTCATAAAACACACAAAAAAAATGTAAAAATGTTACAAAAATAAAAAGGGTAGTGGTAAACAACTTTTTTAAATGGGTGAAGATCATTCTGTAAAATAGAAGAGTGGAAGATGTGATGCTTTTCTCATTCTGTCATGAAGGAGTCCGTGAAGGTCAGACTGGGGATTGGTGTATCACTACTATAGCTGCTGTAATAAATACTGAAACCTCAGTGGCTTGAAGTCAACACATTCATTGTCTTATAGATGAACATATCTGACCATAATTATATTCCGAGGGAGCATCTTTTCCAGCCATGAGAAAGGCATGACATACTGTAGAGTTCATTTCTCACTAACTGCTTCTTCCAAAATATACTGGTGGCTGCCTGACTCTTTTTTCTCACCACCTTTGTTTCAACCCACCACTGCTATCTCTTTGCAATGACTGAGTGAGATTATGATTCGTTCTAGTTACCTATATATCTCTATATCTATAATCATCTCCCAATAATCAAGACTGGCAAATTTGCAGCCTTAATTCCATATGTACTAGCAAGTTCTTTTATTATTGACGCTGATGTAGCCACAGGATCCCATGCTCATCTGAGGGGGATATTAACTTGTGTGATATCCAGGGCTTACAAAGCACAGATGCCTGCTCTTTGCTCGTAATTACAGTGTCTACACTTTGGATGTAGTTCAGGCAATTCTTTATTTTAATTTAACAAAAAGGTCTGGGTACATTCTGACTATATCCTACGCATTACTTTTCATTAGACATAAAACTCAGCTCATAATATAAATTTTGCTATCTATGATATATGTTTGTTTTTTGTTATTGTTGTTGTTTTGTTTGTGTTTTTTGCTTTTGTTATTAGTGTTCAATCCCATTGAAGAATGTTTTGCAATGTAATAACCTAACTTGGATAAGGTGGATTCTACATTTCCAAAATTCCTTGTACTGTATATTGCTAGGATTGATTTGGCTAGGAAACTGATAAAATGTTTTGAGAAGGGAAGCCATAAACATATGGCATACACTCCTGGAAATTCTCTTTGGTAGCATCCCCTATAGGGGAGGAGAAGTGGCCACATTCCCAAGTGCTTCTGGTTCTCTTCAACTCAAAGAGCTACTTTGATTATATTTTGTGAACATGCTGCTGGAGGTAAAAAGTAGCATAGCTGACCACTTTGTACTGGTGAATCAATTATGTGGCTCAATCATTGGAGAGTGCAATTCTCCTTCTCTCAATAATCATTAAGTTCGGCAGTTCTTTGTCTAGAGGTGAGACCAATGAGATTTCCCCACTTCTATGTTAGAATGTCTGTTCCTATGCCATTGTCCATGTCTTTTTTAGGCAGCCATATTGTTGAGGTCTCATGTGTGAAGCTACCCTGTCATTTCTAGGAGGCACATTCCTATAATAAATTTCCTGTTCCTATGGTTCTTTAAACTTCCTCTCCAAGATGTCCCCTGAGGCTTTGGTGTAGGAGTTATACTGTATGACGTATCCACTGGGAGTAGTCTCCTCAGTGTCCACTTATCTCTGCAAGAAGACTGTTGAGGACTGGTTATAATCTTCTGTATTAGTCTAAGCTCACTATAAAGAGGAGGTTCTGTGATGTGGCAAGAATTAATTTCTCTGTGGGTATAAGAATACAATATGCTATTAGTTAAGGAAGTATGCTTGTCTTGCGAGGTATGAAGCCCTAAATTAAATATTTTCATGGACTTAATAGTTTGAGTGTATATGTATGAGAATTTGTGAATGTATCAAAGCAATAAAATGAGGCCACATTTTGAGCAGAGTGAGGGGAGGGATATGAGAAAGGTTGGATGGAGGAAAGGAAAGGGCCATCTAATTACATCTGTATGTTGCTCAATTTCAGTGATTATCGGTAAGTTATATTATTAGCTTTGGCAGTAATGTTAAGGGGAACTAGCTTGATTTAGTGTATGAAGATATGACAGATAACACTTTTAAAATAATATGAGGAACAAAGTTTTCAATATCCTTCTTTAAGATGTCAAAAAGGCTTTAAAATGTTCACATAAGGCACAATTTAAAAACATTATTTTTTTACATTTAAAATTTGTTCGTAGTCTCTGAAAGTAAAATATAATAAGATCCTTTCCTATTTGTCTTTTCCTGCCATTGCCTACCTTTATCTCTCTTATAATTTCATAGCTTCAAGAATATTTTTCTTTAATTGTATATATATGCATGTGTGTCTATGTCCGTTGATATATACCTATGTATCAATATATATGTCTATATATAATAAATATCTTATGACACACTTGTTCTTTATTAGCTAAAAGAAATAAAACAGATATAAGTGCATATCAAAGATTCTATATCAAAATTCAGCTATGTAAAATATACTACAAGTACTGAAAATTGTATTTCAATCTCCATAGTATCTAAAGATAATGGAAGTTCACTTTCTTTGTCTCCTGGATGAATTATCTGTGTAATTGATTAAGTATGAAACCTTCCTTAGTTACTGTGTACATGTAGCATCATATATTATAAATGCATATAGATTTATTGTTTGGTAGGATTAACATGATTAACTTAATGATAGTAGATATTTTATAACTCTAGATTAGGTCTAGGAATATAGTTCAGTGGAAGAGCCTTGTTTAGGTCAATGAAGGCTCTAGGTTTGGTTAAAACAGAAATCATGAAATAGAGATGCCTAAAATGTAACTGCTGATTAACAAAATACACATGTTGCAGTATTTACTTCTTTTATTCATCAATTTTTTCTCATCATGTCTATCTTGCTGTCAGGTTATTTGTCTCCAATACAATATTCCTTAGTACTTAATAAAATATGCACATTGGTGAGCATGCTAGTTTTCTTTCTCTCTTTTCTGCTTTCTGTTCTCCCTTCCCTTCTCCTCTTTTTCCTTCCTGGTCTTCTCCCCCTCCTCCTTCTCTTTTCCTTTCATTATTTTTCTTGTGTTGATGATAGAATTCAGGATCTAGATCATTTTAGAAATTTAGACTGCAGATCTTTCTCATTTTACTTTCCCCCCCTAATCACTGCCTTCTTTTGGCGGTGTGTGTGTGTTTAAGTGATATAAAGGTTTGATCAATCATCTTTCTGAAATCTATTCCTGCTAAAGAGGTCACATCTTGCCGGGTGTGGTGGCGCACGCCTTTAATCCTAGCACTCGGCAGGCAGAGGCAGGCGGATCGCTGTGAGTTCGAGGCCAGCCTGGTCTACAAAGTGAGTCCAGGATGGTCAAGGCTACACAGAGAAACCCTGTCTCAAAAAACCAAAAAAAAAAAAAAAAAAAAAAAAAAAAAAAGAGGTCACATCTTTACCCAAATGTCATCTTATTTTTAGGGAATCATACATAGCAATGTTGGTTGTCTTAAGTTTACATGTTATTTCAATGGACCAAGGGCAATATCTATGTCTGTTAATACATCGTGACACAGTATGCATCCAAATGATATCAACAGCAAGGAAAATAAATTGATAAGTGTAAATAACCCCTGAAAGTTTGAGACATCAACCCTCTTCTATTTGTGTCAACAATATCCAAAGACATTCATAGCATAAGTGAGTCATTTATTAAGTTCCTCTTTCTTAAATATTAAAACTAACATTCAGGCTGCTCTCCAATCTCTCCATCATGACAGATAGTGTGCTTTACACTTCCAAATGCATATTTAATGAAGAGTGCTCATTAAAACCTGAAGTTACTTAGTCATTAACTGAAACAATAAGAAAGTCATTTAGAAAAGAAAACATAGAGGTTTTTGTTTATGCTTGTTCATTTTTGCTCCAAATAGAATGACATTCCTTGGGTATTTTTGGTCCCAGAAAAATAAAATAAGCAGATCAGGTAGGCCAGCAACTATGAAAGGTTCATATTATCTTCCAGCCATATTGCCAATCTTTTTAAAGAATGCTTAAGGAATAAAATATTTCCCACTTCCTCCATTTTTCTAACTTGCTGACCTTGATAATAAATTGAACTTTAGAAGCTATAGAAACTCCCAAATCAAAAAGGAAGACCCACAAATAAAGTGTAAGTCCTGTTAGGAAAAAGCTAATCAGTAAATCCTAGCCAGAAAATATGATTCCTTCCAATAGAACTCACTGGTATCTAAAGTTAAGACTAGTTATTTATTTATTTTTTAAATAAAATCCATGCATTGTATAATGAATATAATGTCAATAAAATCCTATTTTTACATGAAGATTTCCTCATATGTATCTCATTTCTGAAACATCTACTTTACAATTTTGACATCATCTCTTGACAAAAATTTAAAATGGAAAAGGATATTTCACATTTTTTTTCAGCATGATTATAGCAGAAAATAGAATCTTGCAGACACAGGGATCAGTGTACAATATGAGTGCTTATGCCTATGTACACATCTTTTCATTTATTTTGTTTTATTTGTATTGGCCTGTTTTGTTTTTGAGAGAATAAGAAATAACTGAATCATCTGGGCTTCTGATGTTTTTCATACAGGGTTCAAAATTCTAGTTCTGAAATTATGTGCTTGTAAATTATCTGTGGCTCAGTGTATCCATTTACTACATGTATAATATTATACAGTACTTTGTAAGTTTAAGTAACAGATATTCTTGGAAAATTATATGTATATCAATCTGTATCTATATTTGTATGTATTTGTGTGTATATTCATCAAGACTACCTCTTTCCAAAACTACTTATATTATCTTCACTTATGTCTACTCACTTAATACTAATCTGATAATAGACTAGTAACTAAAAATGACTACCATCAAAGACTTACTTTGGATTTTCCTAACATGTCTTCTTTGTTGTTGTAGTTGTTTACTGTTCCTGTGTTGATTCTTCTAGAATATGTTATTGTGGTGTTTTCTAATTATACTGATATTTATTTTAAAACATTGGAGTCTCTAGTATTTGCTTAAGTATAAGGTTATGCGTTGTAGAATTCTAACCAAAAGTGGAATCAATTTGGAACCTTGACCAATTAGTACTTTGAAAAAAGTATAGATAAATCAATCTGTACATTAAAAACATTTTCTCTAACCAGTTATAATTAGCATGAAATAATAGGATTTCTCTAGCTTTCTAACTTTTCAAGGGAAATTAATTTGGAGACTGCCCACCCTATAGCTTCTGACTTGCAGGGTTGAATTTACCAATTAAGTTCACAGCAGATTAATTAGCTGCTAATTTATGAAGCTAATCATCATTCAGTGGTTCTTATTAAATGCCTTCATGCCCATGAAACTTATGTTGGAAGATTGGATTGGGAGCACTTAAATCTCATTTGAAGAAACATTTAAGTGATCTGGACACCCCATTTTCAACCTAAATTCATCACTGGAACCAGACAACTCATTTTTATCATTGTTCAAGGGAAGGCATTAAAACCAGAACAAAGAAATTGTAAGAAGCACATTTCAGAATAAAAGTAAATGTGATATGGTTTTCATTGCCACTAGATTAAATTATAATCCATATCAAAATTTCTGCATTATATGAACAACTTGAAATCTTTCCCTCCTTTTACTCTTTGAAGGATTTCATGTCCTGTCTCACTTCACAGATGAAAATCAATTTTTCAAAATAATTTCATCCAGGTGGCTAATGGAAATTTGTTCAGAACACAAGCTAGAGAGGAATTTGCTTTATTCAACAGAAATTATGGCTGCCTTTCACAAACTTCAAGAGAAGCTTGATTTGAAATATCAAAGGTGTTCCAGGTGAATAAGAAGAAAAAGGAAGAAAAATTATATTTACTTAAATTCTGGGTTGGAATAGTTCTTGATCATTAATATTTAATATTAAAGACTTCTTAAAGATTCTTAATTTTATTTCTGTTACTAAAATGGAACACTCTGAGAACAAGCAACTTAGAGCATAAAAATATTTATTTGGATTATAGTTCTGTTTATAATTCATCATTGAGAGAAGTCAAGGGAGGAAGTTGAATATATCATATCATATCCACAGTTAAGACTGAATAGGAAAAAAAGCATAGAAAAAAAACCTCTCATCTGCTAAAAGGCTTTCTCTGCTTTTACACTTTTAAGACTTTCTTGCCTAAGATGATTGTGTTTGACTCATCTTCCTACATCAATTAATGAGACAACCTTCCTTCCCCCAAAAAAGAAACATGTCTCCAGAACAACCTGATTTAGGTAGTCATCATGAATATTTTCTTTCCAGGTAATTCTATGTTGTAACATATCACAATTAAAAGCTAGTCCAGTGTAAATATATTCACTGAAAATAATAAAATAAAGCAAACTTAAGTATTTTTATAAAGATATACATCTGCCCTTAGCATATGTTCTGGATTGAGTTTTGATAATAACACATTTACATGTTTTCCTTCAGTCAAACACAGAGGTAGTAGATTCTTAGCTAAATTGTAGCAGCCTAATCTTATCCCTCTTTATAAGAGCTAATAGGAGGAAACACCTCTACATTTGAGTATTAGAGACATTCTTGTTTAGATAAGCTGTTCTTAATTATATATGTGGATAATTACAGCAAATAATTCTCCAGAATTCCTTTTACTGGTACATTAGCCACTTTCACAGCATCTTTCTATTATCTAATATCCTTTCAGGTGGGAGAGTGAAGGCGGCTGGCCATTTTACAGTAGTGGATAAACCCTGAGAACACTCCAAAGTGGTAGGAAAAGTAAGCTTATGATGTTAGGATGTTACTTGTTTCAGGTGTTTCCTAGTTTCTTGTTAGACCAAAATATATAGTTAAAATCGAGGTTGCTGTCATTTCAACATTCAAATTATATGGAATAGTTATTTTATTTAAATTCATCTGTTGCAAAATGACTGATGTGATAAAGCTATAAACCCATAGTAGGATGGACTTAGGAAGCAAGGTTTTTAGATGGTGATGGTATTTATGTTAAGAGTGGAGCCACATGTAGGCATTATGGTCCTGATATGGAGACCAAGACCTGAGCTCACTCTCTTTCCCATGTGAAAACTCCAGTGACAGGCAATCTGCTTGTGTGAAAACATAGATGAGGCATATCTAGCACCTAAATTTATGACCCTATTCTTGAGAATTGTCTCATTAAAATTAAATGTTACTTAAGCAATCTGGAGTGAAATACTTCAGTATAGCAAGCCAAACAATGGTGTTATCTTTCTAGAGGTGAGAAGTACTTTTCATCAAGCAATACTTTTTGCTTTAATTAGTTCTTCCTAGTAATTTGTGGTAAAGAAGTGGGTCTTGAAGGTACAGTGTGACTTTGGAAAAAGATGTGTCTCTGCCATGTGATTCTAAGAAACCCAATGTTGCACATGTGTTGTGTGCAACCAGCTAGCAACTATGGTTGCTCATCATTATATATTTCTACCTCAGATTGACCTAACTTGAAAGACTTCGCTTTTTTTAGTTGACCTGGTTGTTCATTCCAACATGAGTTTGTCAGTATATAAGCAACTAGTAAAAGAAAGGCAAAGGGAAGGTTAAATCCATGTTGTGATTTACCTCCAGCCTAGACTACAGGGATGCCCTTGGGCCATGCACTCCCCATGTGCACACATTTATTGGAGAAACAAGCTAGAACATAGAATTTCTTCAGTTTGATCTTCCAGGGCTCATCTCTGACCCTACTTCCTACGGAGGATACAACACGAAGCTTTAACATTTACACTGTTTCTGACAGCCTGCTGTGAACTGAATTTCTCTCTTTAAATCTTTGTTTAAATCAACTCAGGCAAACTAAAATACAACAGGATCTATTGTTCTTTTATATAAAGAAAAATAACGCACATTCTTGACCCATATAAAAATCTTCCTATTTTTCCCCACAAATGAATTTACACACATCGAAGACAAATGTGTATTAGATCTAATTTTATAGTTAGAATAAAGTTACACAATGTCTACATGTATAAACTGTTTCATTTAGTGGAAAATGTTAAGGATTGTCGCCTCTCTTTTGAAGTGCTTGCTAGCTTTATCTGAATTATTTAGATTTGTTTGGTTGTCCGTGCTTTTTGGAAGCACATTCTAAAGAAATCATTAATGTTCCAATGTCGTGAAGTATCTTCCCTCTATTTATTTGGGGTTCCTCACCTGTAAGTTCTAGTTTCCACAAATGCTTGAAAATGTACAATATTTTTGGCACCTATTCTTTTATGCTAGTAATTTCATGATTTTTTATTGCCTTCTAGCATATTTTGAAGTAAGATTCTATAATATATCTAGCTTTATTTTTAAAAAAGAAGCGTACTTTTATTGATCTTTAGTAAAGTTTGGAAGATGCGTTTACACCAGTAAATTGCACACAATAAAAAAAAAAGATAGAGTAAAAGATTTTGAAGTTTTCCAATACACACAATTGATACTAATGATGGAAATAAGAATGCTAATTATCTTGATTTTTATATGTGCATCAAAAACAATCTTTTAATATGTAAGTATTTACAAGCATTATGTGTAGATGTATAAAAATAAAATATCCTTAATTTATATTCCTTCCTTTTGCTTTTCCTTCTTTTTCTTAACAAATAAAGTGAATTTCTATAATGGTTTAAAAAGTGATTGTTTATAGGCATTAAGAATCTTGAAGGTTAGACTGGAAAACTTCTGGAAAGAGATAATACAAATATATCTGGAGTGAACTGGACTTAAAAACCATAGAATGCTGTTTTACTCCTGCCAAGGTTGTGGTTCGAAATGTAATGTATCCCTGACTCAAAAATATCAACAGAAAAATACTTACTTAGTCATTATACAGAGTAGATTGACTAAAGCAAGATGTCTTTACTCAGTTACTATTTCCCAATATTTTTCTTATTATGTATATTCTTATCTTATATATTCAGAAGTCAAATGTTGTATGATATACCCTTTCTGACTTATTTATCCTTACTCTTTCAAAAAAATTCCCAGCATGTAAAATAAAGTGATAAAATTTGGTAAGGGGATTTGGTAAGAGAAAGAAATCTGCTAGAGTCAGAAGACCATAAAAAAAGAGAATAGGGAGTAAATATCAAATTACACTGAGTGAGGGTGAAAAGGGTGTTCACATGTGTGTGCAAGACATTGTCAAGGAATATGCAATAAATAGTCTTAACTATCCTAAGATGTCACCCGGAAGAAAATAACACATCTTTGTGCACCTCTTGGCAGCCTGTGCTGCTTCCAACATGAACCTCCTCCAAATTACATAGTGTCATTATCATTGTCTTCCTCATGTATTCCTTATTTGCTCCTCCCTTTGGAGTAACATAAACAAATTTCCAATTTGTGTCTATATTCCATAGTATAATAGAATTTTGGCTGTGGCGTTATCTTGTTCTTTTGATGAAATTGAACTTTTTTTTTTTTTTTAATCATTAGAACGCTACTGGGGTTTGGCTTAGTTCCCTCTCAAGATTCCACATTACGACCTTTCTTCTACATTCATTCCCAATTAAGCAGAAGTAACAAAACTCAAATTTCAGAAGGTGGGATGTTTCTTTGACACGGTTTCTTTTGTTTTGTGTTTTTGCTCCCTCTGAGCAGAAGTGTGCTGACACTGGTCAGAGGCTACCACTTGCTCTTTTGGTTGGGGAACAAAAATGCCATAAGAAAGAACACCACTTATGGGTTTTGAGTAGACGTAGTTGTTCGTTCTACATAGCTTAATTAAAGTAGAGCTTCTCATAGTAGCTTTGTAACATTTTGAAATATATGATAGAGGTGAAATTGTTGAAAAACTAACTCAAAATTGAGTTTTAAAAGGTAGAGATGATTTCCTAAAAGGTAGGCACATTAATGAGGGCAGATGGATGAAAGGGTAAAGACGAGAAAGGAACATGTGTGAGATAACTAACGCTGAAGATGAGTAAAAACCAGTTAGTTAATCTATTTATATTTATTATTTAAATATAGACATATTACTTAAAAAGCAGATATTGTTCCTCCCAGAAACTACAGGTTGCCAAATGAAAATATTAGTAGTGTCAGCTGTAGGATTCTCTTCACATTGTTGGTCAAGGATTTATTTTAAACTCTCAAAAACTATAAGTCTATTGCCACTCTTCTTTGTTGTCCACAAAAATTCTATTGGTGAGGACTTCACACACTTTCTTCACAGAACATAGGGAAATCAAGTTGGTTTTACCCAAGAGGTTTCTTGCCTGTTATGTAAACTGTTGAGAAATAATAATCATGAACAGTCTTATATATATATATATATCTGAAACCCGTGGCCTACAAAATGACCAATGTGACAAAATATATACTCATTGATGCAATAGCACTACAAATTTATGGGGTAATCAACTGCTCTCTGATTGATTTAAGACCAACTCCACTGGCAGAAATACATATCTGAAATTGTAAATTTCATGAAGACACCATGAATTGGAGGTCAGAGGCCTTAGAAATGAACCAAATAACATTAATTTATGATGTGTGAATGTAGTATTAGACTACTTTCTATGTTCAAGTCACTATACGCAAAGATTAGTGTAGCTCTTAGCCCTCATCAGAGAATTGTTTTCTCCTTTGTTTTATTTTTGGGTTTTGTTTTTGGTTGGTTGGTGTAGTTTTTATGTATGCACAATGAATAATTTTAATGCATAAAACACTAACTAAAATACAGAACAAATATCACTGTAATACTAATCCATAAATTGGACATTGATATCACCAAACCTTATTAAGTATCACAGAATTCTACAAAGAATCAGACACAATAGAGATTTTGGAAAAGAAAAAAAACAAAACAAAAACAAAAAACAAAAAACAAAACAGAGACACGGTTGATGTGCATAACTGGCATCAGCATGCTGCAGCTGCAGACCTCCCCACTTTGTTCTCCCAACCACAGAGTCATTTCACAATCTCACTCATTTAAAAGTATCATATTATTAGTTTCAACAAAATTTCATGTAGCTGTAACGAGTTAAAATGAAATTAATTATACCTCCATTAGACTGTACATTTGATAAATCACTCCTTAGAAGAAATAATTTATGTAAAGAAGCAAACTGATGCTATAAGAAACTAAAATCATGCAAAGTGGGTTAAATATCTTTGAGAAAACAATTTTAAGTTTGTGCTATAGTTTCACATAGCATTTTAAATAAAATTATTATATTTGTAAATTCGCTAATTAAATGTAATTATTTTACTGGAACATTGGCAGACAAAGTGTGCCTATAGATTGGGGAATTGCTAAGGACTCTTTTTTTTCTTTTGCCATAGATTAGATTGTAGCTACTATTCCAGAGAGTTCAGTGTATGGCTGTTTTTGTTGTCTGTTTGTTTTGCTTCTTTTTAATCATTAAAAAACAATCTGGGAGGACATATGTGTAACGGGGGCAGAATGTAAAATGACAGTTAACCCTTCTATTTTTTAATGTGATCTTTAGTTTGATATTCCCAAGAGGCTGTGGCAACATGTAAGACTGTTTGGAAAGCTATAGCATCTATATAAGGCGAGTAGCATACCCAAGCATCATACTGTCAAACTCAGAAAATATAATAAATGATTTTAAGAGAAAGTTAACAAAACAGTGAATGTATAAAATAAACTTCGATTCATATTCTTATGAATATAAGGCATGTCTTCAAAAACCCAGATGTTTTTGTACTGTGCCATTATGACGCTGTAAGTAAAAGTGTTTTGGAAAAGACACTGTTAGTCAAGAGGGCAATTTCAACATACCCCCAGCACTCTGGCAATTAGTCTGGGAAAAAAAAGCCCAGTTAATACTGCCACATTTATTTTACTGCCTGATTGTAATATCTAGAGTTGAAAACCATATAGAAAAAGGCAGACTAATAATGGACAAAAACATTTACTTAATTAGAATGCTATGTAACATGTAATAAAAGATGAGCAAAGAAGAGCCAACAGCTGTGAAGAAATATTTAATGAAAACATATGACTTTAATGTAATAAACCAGGGCTGACTATTCAGTGCTGTTTAGATTTTAGAAGAAATATGTGCTAGTTAGAGTTTTACTGCTTTAAAGAGACAACATGACCATGACAACTCTTACACAAGAAAATATTAATTTGAGGCTGACGTAAAGTTTCAGAAGTTTAGTCATTATTATCTTGGTGGGAAGCATGGCAGCGTGCAGGCAGACATGTTGCTGGAGGAGCCAAGAGTTCTGTCTAAATCTTGACCTGCAGACAGCAGAAGGTGACTGTGTTCCGCACTGGGTGTAGCTTGAGCATAAAAGACTTCAAAGCCCACTCTCATGGTGACACATTTTCTGCAACAAGGCCACTCCTCCATATACTGCCACTCCCTACGGAAAAACATTCAAACACATGACTCAGTGGGGGGCCATATGAATTCAAACCACCACAAAATATTTGCTTCTTTTAAGCTTATTTTTATCCCTAAAATATTTCATAGAGACAGAAAGCCAAATTAAAAAAAAAGAAAGAAAGAAAAAGAAAGAAAAGAAAAAGAAAGAAAGAAAGAAAAGAAAAAGAGAAAACCACCTATATGAACACAAATATATGTAATGGACACTGAAAGTCTACAAGTCACCTGACCCAAATTCTGTTGTATTCTTATTTCATTAAAGCTGTCATAGTCACATGGCCTTTATAATGCTGTAAAGCACATCAAGTGCTCCTCTGTATTACTTGCTTACTATAACCTTTCTGCCTAGAGAACTAACTCTACCTGGTTTTCCATGGTTCTTATGTTCACAGTTCATTTTTCTCTTCACAAATATTGAGAAACTATAAGTACTTTCCTAAACACTTTACATCATAACAACTCATGTCACAGTGTTGTCACTTAGAGTAGTGATATAATTAAAGTGTCCCCATGCAAAGTGAATACCTTAGCTTTTATTCACACAATATCAAAGCAGCTAAACAATTAGAATGGAAAGATATGTTAACCGTCACGCCTTTTCTTTACACAGTATGTTCTTATCTGTTGTTTAAAATTATGTATAATGACACAATAGAATGAAGGACCCGAGGAGGTCAGGCTTTTGATGGAAAAGCAGTTCTGGGTAATGAGAGTCAGATCTGCAAACTTTCAGCTGAATACTGTTTTGTGGTAAGTGTCAGTTCAGTCTCATACTTCTGAGAAAAGGATATTCAGACATAAAATAGTATGTCTGTTGGCCACAGTCTCATAAGCTGTGATAAAACAAATGTCTGCCTATAGATCCTTAATGTGCAACATAATGAGGCATAAAACAGTGAAATCGGGCGTTTTATTTTGAGTAACAGAGTCAACATCAATCTGGGAGGGCATATGTATATCCAGATAGAATGTAAAATGACAGTAAACCTTTCTATTTTTCAATGTCATCTTTGATTCAGTGTTCCCAGATGCTGTGGTCACATGCAGGACTATTTTGGAAGTTATAGTAACTTGTTGTAATTCACCGAAATCAATGTTCACATTAAAGTCATTTTGGGGAGAACTTAGTTTTCTGTTTTACACTCAGGAGGATAAATCTTTGACAGATCTTAAACGTATATTCAGGGACTGGTATTAATTAACTCTAATCTATACAGAGAAAATGTGGGTTCATATCTTGGCTGTACAGTATAATGAGAATTATGTATCATTTCTTTGTGCGGTTTGTTATAACTCCTCTCTCAAATGAAAATTATAGCTATTTCATAGAGATAATATCACAACTAAATGAGACAATTATTAGAAAAAATTGATCATACATCTTGACAGTACACACTCAATATCTTTCTTGTTTTCATTATAGAATCTAAAGTAAACATTTGCTACTTCTAGATATTTTATATACACTTCTAAGATAATGAGTATGTCAAATTCTTATATGAGTTCTTACACGTATTTTACTAATCTCATATAAGCAAAAGTATGATGAAATAACAGTATATTCTACTGAAAATGTCCCCATTTACAAAACTGTAGCCATGTTCTGAGAAGTCTATGTTACCCAGGGCCAATTCAGACAAGTCCTCAATAGCCACATTTTATACAGAATCTTCTCAAATGGTGCAGGCATAATCTTCCATCTTCGATGTTGCCTTATCCCTGTTGTGTGATAAAACTTTAACTCTCAATTTTCCACAGGTGATTTCCACCCCAACTAGTATGGCTTTCCTAGGCTGGCTGAGCCAAAATGGTCTTTAAACTTGGGATTTCCTCTTCATAATTCCTGTCCAGCATCCAGTACTCTCCTCCTTGGCTACAAATTCCCGTTTGAATTTTGGGGCTCAGTCTTACACTCTCTATTACTGCTAAAAAAAAAAAACCATCACAGATTTCTCTGTACTTATTGATATATTATTTAGTGAAATATTTCAAAGTCCTTGACCTTTAAATACTCTGGCTATATTGAGGTTTCCTATTTTCACATTCCCACCCCTTATAGAATCTTTTGGCTTCAAAGTTGGCTTCCATTTGGCATCTCAAAAACTTAAACAGTATCTCAGTGAAAACTTGACCCTAGTGAATTATTTATTGGTGCCGCATACTTGCTATTCCTCTACAACTCTATGCACTTCTTTTTCAGTCAATAGATTTACAGAGAGGAACTGCAGTGTGGATCTTCTCTGTTTCACAGCTATTTAAGGTTAAGTTCAGCAAGGCACACCTGGGATTTCACATACATAAACAAACAACTAAACAAACACCCCACCCCCCAAAAATGTACCTTCCCAAGTAGCACGGTAGGCATCTTCATCAAGAATCTCTTGGACTCCCACGTGTTTTAGGAGAGCTTTTCTCCCTGTTATTTCCTAACCGACGCAGAGGTTTCTTTGTTGCATTAGGTTTTAAGCTCACATCTGCATCAAACTATTTCTTGCTACAAAAGAAGTCAGTGGGTGAAATGATTCTCACTGCCTTCACCTAACCTTTGAGTGTTTTTATCTGTAAAGTTGTCTCTTAACAAAACTTCTTGTGAAAGTTTATTAGTTGCCTCAATTGAAATCACAAGAAGCAGAATGCAAGGATCTAGATCCATTTTAAAGATGCCTCTGTGAACCTCTGCTTTTTTTCTTTCCGAACTTATTTCTTCCTTTTCCACACAGATTCTCACAGTGCCCTTCCATTCTAACAAGAGAAGACAATGTTTCAACATCAACTATAATCCTCAACAAATTTTCTAACCAAAGCAGTATTCCATTCATTGTTATTCCATTTATTTTCTGCATTGCCCGTCTCTTTATTTTAGCATGTATTTGTGTGATGTCTTCTGTACTTCATGTGTAAAAATTAGATATTCTCAGAGATGTTAAATGAAAAGGTTTTACCGCCTATCTGTCTTTTTGCTTCTTCTGCAGAGTAAGGAATTTACAATCATAAAGTCAAGCAACTGAGATAAAATAAGATAAAATCGTAAAATGAAAACTACATTTCCTTTTAAGAACAAATATTTTCAAAGTTTTTGAATGGGTGTTATCCTGTAAGGAGTGGAAAAATAATATATAAAGTAGCTTATACATGTCCCTAATTCAAAGGCAGATCTTAGTTCAGAAAGTTGACTAATCTCTTAAAATCTTTAATGTTCTAGGTGAAAAGTCACTTTAGGGGGCAATTAGAGGATAGACTCATTAAGCCAATTGTACAAGGCCTTACAGCAAGGGGATAAGAGGTTAGGCAGTACCATTAGGAAGTAACCTGGAAAACCAGTCATTTGAATGACTTTGCCTTTGAGGTTACCTCACAGCAAGCAGACACAAGGCAACTACATTGGCTCTCAAATCTAAAGTGACAGCACAATGAGGGAAGAGGGCCTGCTGACCTGGCTTATTTTAGTAGTTTTAATTTGAACTTCAATATAGTTGTTGAGTCCCAAAGAAATACGTCTAAAGGTTATAAGAGATGCAAAGGTTATTCAACTTTCCTGAGGTATTGAAGACAAGCTTACACCTAGATCACAAAGCCACAGTGTCTTCTCCCTCCTCTCTTGATCAGTACTGCACAGGGGAACTAAAACATATGTAAGGCTAAAGTTGATCTTTAAGTTATAAAATCTATGTCACCTTTTATACAATTGTCCATTGTATATCTCCAAAAAAAAATCCTTAAGAAATTTTGAGGGACTTGAACCTGACAACGTTCGACAATGAAGACAAAAAATTGATATATCTTTTTTATCTTGTGAGCAAAATCTATAGCAGTGACCTAAAACCTTATATAAAGCAATCATGGAGATAGATCCAGCAAAGTCAGAGGAAACATTTTCATTTGTCTATGTCTTTCTAATCTCTGCCACCAGTTTCAAGATGAAATTACTATTCTCTTTCAGTTAGTAATTTATCTCTTTGATTTCTCAGATATTGGGAGAGAAAAAAATGAACTATAAATACCTACACAAGCTGAGAAAAACATTGGCTTCACCTCCTTTTGCTAGGTCCTGGAGGCACAGCTGAGAAATCACATACTCAGCAATTCTCTGGGACTAGTTGACCTAATCAATAGCTTCGATGTTTTTATATATGTAAATTTCATTTTTCCAAATAGCACTGAGAGAGTTAATAAATCTACCCTGCAAAGTCTGCTTTGAAGGAGCCTTCAATCATTCACATAAGAATGAATGTGTATAAATCATATTCTACCTATTTGAAATTATTTCTGATCAAATTGAATATATTATTTACCTATATGACCATGTAGTATTCATGCCCTTTGAAAAGATGACATTTTATTTTAATATAATCATTATCATAGCCTTTATCAGGAATCTGTCTTGACAAATTAAAAAAAAGGTATTTCATTCTGGTTAAATGATTCAGATACACTAGGTTTGGATAAAAATATTAACATTCCTTTTACGGATAATCCATCTGGGCCTCTCAATCACCTGGTAGATATGACACAGCTAGAAGTCTTATTCATCTTAATTCATGCCAATAAGATAGAAAAATAATATTTTGTTTAATAAAAATCACATAATGTCCTTGTCCAGAAAGGCTGTCCCTGGTCTACATAAGGTATAGTAGTTCTAGACAACAAAAGTTGTTGAAGCCTATCACAGAATGCCAAGGGTATGTCACTTGTGTCTTGTTGCAAATAGTTTTGAATACATGTATTGGGAACACTGACAGTGTTATTTCAAATATTATTATAAAAGATTTTCATAAAACAGGATTTTTGTTACATGGCTATGCCCAGCCAGGTGGTCTGAGCATATTTAAGTTAGTTTAAGTGTGTGTTAAATGCAGTTTTCATTTGATATTTTAAATTTTCTTTGAATTTATAAAGACAATGACATATTCATTTTGGGTTGTTTTTAATGTAATTTTCATAGACATTTTATTTGTTTAAAATTATGTATCAGTGTATGATATGACTTTAAATTTAAGTAAAAATAGGTGATTGCAATCTGCATAAAATTTTCTACACATTTTACCAAGGATTAACATTAAAATTCAATGTCTAAAGTTCGTAAGAAATTGATGATAATAAAACAAAAATGTTTAAATTTGAATGCCATTTAATGGGTAGCAAGGTAACTGCTCCCACTAGGGGTGGGGGTGATAATAAAAGAGCAGGCACCTGACTCCAAGGCAGAGACAGCCCCTGCTTCACTTACTAGGGGACCAATATGGAGACTGTGCTGCCTATCTGCTAGATCTGAGCCGAGGGCTTAGGTCCTCTCAGTGCATGGTTCTTGTTTGGTGCATCAGTCTCCACAGGGTCCCCTGGACCCAGATTTTTGGTTCTGTTGGTCTTCTTGTTGAGCTCCTGTCCCTTCCAGGTCCTTCTATCCTACCATTCTTCCATAAGATTTCCTAAGTTCTCTTCAAATTGAGGCTGTGAAATTCAGCATCTGCTTCAATTCCTTTCTGGACGGAGTCTTTCAGAGGATTTCTATGGTAGCCTCCCATCCTATTCCTTCTCTTCAACAGTGTTTAGTGTCTATTATATTTGCTCTTCTGATTGAGAATTAAGCATCTTCCCCAGGGTCTTCCTTGTTATTTACTTCTTTAGGTCTGTGGATTGTAGTATGGTTGTCCTGTATTATGTGGTAAATATTTATTTATGAGTATATACCGTGTATGTCCTTCTGTTACCTCACTTGGGATGATCTTATCCAGCTCCAAACATTTGCCTGCAAATTTCATGATGTTCTTGTTTTTTAATAGTTGAATAGTATTCCATTGTGTAGCTGTACCATAGTTTCTTTATCCATTCCTTGGTTGAGGGACATATGGGTTTTTCCCAATTTCTGGCTATTATTAATAGGGCGACTATGAACATAGTTCAACAAATATTCTCGTTGTATTGGTGGAGTATCTTTTGGGTATATGCCCAGGAGTGTGGTATAGCTGGGTCTTCAGGTAGAGCTGCTCTGAATTTTCTGAGAAAGCACCAGATTGTTATCCAAAATGGTTGTACAAGTTTGCACTCCCACCAGCAATGGAGTGTTGCTCTTTTTCCATATCCTCGCCAGCATGTGCTGTCACTTGAGTTTTTGATCTTAGCCATTCTCATGAGTGTAAGATGGAACCTCAGATTCATTTTGATATGCATTTCTCTGATAACTAAGTACATTGAGCATTTCTTTTAGTGCTTCAAGGCCATTCAAGATACCTTTGTTAAGAATTCTCTGTTTAGCTCTGTACCCATTTTCTAATTGGATTATATGGTTTGTTGATGTTTAATTTTTTTGAGTTCTTTAATATTTGCATATTAGGCTTGAGTTTGATGTAGGACTGGTGACTTTCTTTTCCCAGTATGTAGACTGTTTTGTTCTAGTGGCAGTGTCCTTTGCCTTATGGAAAAATTTTCAGGTTCATAGGTCCCATTTATTTATTGTTGGTCTTAGAGTCTGAGCTGTTGTTGCCTGTTCAGGAAGTTCTCTCCTTTGCCATGGAGTTCAAGGCTCTCCCTCACTTTCTCTTCTAATAGATTTTGAATTTTTCTACATGTAGACACCCAATTAGGCCATTGGACAGCTGTGTTCTGGGGATGCCAATTCTGTTCTGGATTTTGTTGATCCTGTTTTTATTCTAGCCTTTATCCATCTGGTTGGCTCTGGCATTGGCTGGTTGTTCCTGGCGTCCATTAGAGTTCTAAGGAGTGCAGGATGAGCCCAGGTCTGGAGGATGCATGTGCCTGGGGGGCCCTCCTCAGATTGGTCTCTGAATGGTGGGTAGTTCTCAGGGAATTGTTTATTGCTCTCCACAGATGTAAGGATCCTCAGGAGCCGGGGAGCCTTCCTCTCACCGAGGAAGGTCCCAGAGTTAGCCTCATCTCCACTGGCTTTCTTGCTCCAAGGTTAGTGAGCTCCAGCTGCCTAGACTGTGCAAAGGCACTATGCTCACTGGGTGCAGCCATTTTGGAGAACCTGTGATCTCAGAGTTCTGGCTGGTCTCCCTAGGGAGCCAGATCGCATTTTGGAGCAGCAGCTGGGGCTGTTTCTGTGGATTACATGCTTCAAGTAGCCTGAGAAAGAGCCACGTGCATCCCATTACCAAGAAGGTATTCACTCATTGAAAAGGGAGAGTATGTGTGTGGCTAGGGCCTGAGTCTGCGCTCTTGTGGAATCTCAGGAGCCACGCCTGGGATGATCCAGGTGCTGTGAGGTTAGAACTGCCTGTTCCCCACACTGTGAGCTCTCCTCTCAGTTGGGAAACATAGAACCTGGCGTTTCAGGGGTCCACAGCACTACCTGCTGATTGCTTTGCAGTTGCTGCTTTTCTGCTGGTCAGACACCTTGTATGATCAGTGCAACCATCTGGATCAAGCACTAGGGTTACAAACATTTTTGCTAATGAATAAATGAAACGAGGTTCAACCACAGTATTAATCAGGGGAATGAAGATCAAGCTAAAAGGCATATTATCCAATACATTGACAATAATTTCTAATATATAATAAGATTAGACACTAAAGATATGAGATAATCAGAACAGAGAAACAATTACTGGCATTCAAATGTTAGTAAAACAACAGTGCGTAAGTTATCTAATATCTAGTGTGAATTATTTTGGCTCATACATGTAAAATATCAACAAAACTGAATAATATGAACTTTATTCAGACAAGGGGAAATGCACATAAGTAGACCATCATAGAAATAATTGTGCCTTCCTACCAAAACAATAATCATAGTACTAATGAAGAAATACATTACACTATTTCAAAATCTTTCAAATATCTTTTAGCCTTCAAAATTATTCTGAATTAAGAGTGAAAGAACTACAAATCTACATATCAATGCATGTGACAATTAGGATAAGTAGTTTTAAATGGTGTAAGAAAACACAAAGATTATTCAAAGTGTTATTTACATATACATATATTTAGTAAGAACATAAGGAAAAGGATTTCATTTTAATTACCCATTGAACATTTATGTTTCTTTGGAACAAATTAAAAGATAACTTCACATTTTTTCTTTAATTCTATAACATTAATTTGTGGTTTTATAGGTATGCTTGTTATACATTATGTTTATTTTGATGGGTTTTTTGTATTAAATAATTTCCCTTAACCTAACGACTTCTTTTATGTACTTTTTACTCTAGCGATGAAGAAGTTATTACAATGATCTCACTTGCCATGCATTATAAACATATTCGTGCTTATTCATATGATTACTTTATTTCATAGCTGCATGGAGCTGCCACCAAACCTTTTATTCATCACAGTTTTATGAAGGTAATTTCTGACCTCTTCTTTCTGTCAATACTGTAAATTGTTGCCTTGTAGTCCATATATTTAGCTAAGTACTCCTAACTACTTTGGGGTACACAGGGATTTTTGGATAATACATCAAATTCTAGGAATATATTTAATTATTTAGTGGTCTACATCAGATGGCAGAAAAGGAGCTCCTTGTATTTCTTAAAGTTCCCAACTTCGGAAGGAAATTTGAAGGCTGTAGACACGGTCATTCCCTGGAGACAATAGGATAAAAAATAATCAATATCCTTTGCCCAAATATGTCTATTTAATTTTATCTAAGTTTATATATATATATATATTTAAATGTATCTAAAAATGACCCAACTTCACTCCAAACCAAATGTATACTCACCTGTCTTTTCAAATTTTTGCCTACATTATTCGATAAGCTATTGTCAGGTAAATCCTGTAGGGATTCAGACTCAACAGTGTAAAACTTCAATTCGTATGTATGCATTACTAAAGGCATTGGCATAATCGGCTTTTCACTCGCCACTCATCACAGTTATCATTTTGGGGTGAGGATAAAAAAGGAACCCTGATATTCTACACTCAGCAAATTGTAATTAAAATGGTAATCGATTGTTAATTATAAACATAGTTTGTACATTGGATCCCTAGAACTTAGGTGTTTTATCATTGAAAATGCGTACACCCGGCCCAAAATGGCAATCTTCCCCATTGGTCTATATTGAAAATGCGTACACCCGGCCCAAAATGGCAATCTTCCCCATTGGTCTATATTGGCAATCTACCTCCAAGTCTCAAGAGAAAATAATCTGACATGTTAGTGCTTGAGGTGAGTTCAAAATGAAGGTAAAAGATAATATTAGTATTTTTCAATAAAAAAGTACTAGTATTTTTTCTGAGAGAAGTTCCAAAAGGCTTTCATAAAAATGGATGTTCCTTGTCTCTCTAAAATCATTTAAAATATTGTTTCAACTGACAAATCCATTTTTTAAGCTACAAAATTTTCCCTTTGAATTGCTTTTTCATGGCAGCCAATAAATAAAGCAGGTTTTCTTTAATTACTGAGCCCTTGTAATAAAAGGAGTGTAATCAGAGAAAAAAAGGTTGAAGTTGTTTTATATTGTACTTTTCTCATACTCTCTGTTTCCTGCTGTGATACAAAGGATTTTCTTTTGCTTGCCGAGAGTGTTATTTTGCTTTGGGCAAAAGGAAAAAAAGATCTCAGAATACCAGTGAGAAAAATGTTATTTCAAAACATTGCAACATCTCAGAAATTCAACATTTGTCACTATCATGCACTTGCAGCAGTAAGAGCAGTGTGCACAGTCGCAGTCATTCGGTATAAAATATCTGTAATGTCTAGGTCCTAAAATATAGCCAAAGACGCATTATCAAGAACACCATAGTTGTAAAAGAGAAAAACAATCTTTTAATGGAAAAAATCGTAAGGATGTAAAACAATAATGATTAACACTTCTGATTGGAATCCGTTAGAAAATACTTGTTCTTTCTTAATCTTTGAAAGTTTAACTTTTCATTGGTGTCACTCTTTTAAACCTTGCCCTTATTTAATTCTTTCCCCTCTTTTTTTTTTCCTTATTGTTTTTGTTTTTGTTTTTGTTTTTTCGAGACAGGGTTTCTCTGTGTAGCGTTGGCTGTCCTGGACTCACTTTGTAGACCAGGCTGGCCTCGAACTTACAGCGATCCGCCTGCCTCTGCCGCCCGAGTGCTGGGATTAAAGGTGTGCGCCTCATGCCCGACACTTCCCCTCTTCTTTAAAAATAATACCTCTATTCGTGTGTGTGTGTGTGTGTGTGTGTATTGGGCATGTGTGTGTTATGTGCATGTGTGTGTGTGTGTGCGTGTGTGTGTATGTGTGTATGTATGTAGGTTAGTGTAGTATGTTTGTGGTGTGTGTGTGTGTGGTGTGCGTGTGTGTGTATGTGTGTGTGTGGTGGGCATGTGTGTGTTATGTGCATGTGTGTGTGTGTGTGCGTGTGTGTGTGTGTGTGTGTGTGGTGGGCATGTGTGTGTTATATGTATGTATGCTATGGCTCACATGTGGAGATCAAAGAACAACGTGTGAAAGTTGGTTCTCTTCATTCTTGATGTCGGTTCATGAAAACTGAATTCAGGTCAGTAGGCTTGGCAGAAAACTATCTTACCAATCAACTATGTTTCTGGCCTCTGTCCACTCAATATCTATATTTCTGATCTTTCCAAAATAATTTTGTCTCAAGTTCTCTCACTGTCATCCACCTCAGCTAAGAAACTCCATGCTCTTTGTATTTATCTTGCCATTGCAAATAGTTTCACCATCCAGAAATTCAATTTGAAATATTCCATTTTCTTCCATCATTCTCACTCTCAAATTTAATTTTCTTTGAAACATAATTTTATGTTCTCTGTCATTAATTATATGGACATCTACTATCTTCTCATGTTTGGTGCCAAGTTTCACAGTCTAGATTTAAAAGCTAATGTTATAAATATTCCTAGGTGTACATCCATATATCCACAACTACCCTCACTTTGTGCCACTGTCTTAACAAACTCTTTTATGTTTTGATTAAGAATGACCCTTAAATGTGCTTGGATTGTAAGTTTAGATGCTATTGGCTTATTGAGAATTCTTGACTTCTGCGACCTCTGAGTGGATTAGTAGGTCAATTCCATAATGGAATCATAACAGGCATTGTTAGAAGGTAATACCTACTTACATCAAGTTGGTCTTATTGAGACATGGGCTGGGAGAATAGAATTTGCCTCTAGCCCTTCCCTTTCTGCCATTTAGCTACATTATGTGAATCCCTTGGCTGTAACACCTGTTAACACAGTGGTATACTTCCTTATCTTTGCCCTGTGGAATGAAGAGGCATAGACTAGTAAACCTGAAATCAAGATTCAAAAGAGATACTCTTTACCTTACACTATTTCTGTCTGGTAATTTTTACAATTGCAAAAAGCCAACCACATTAATGTAATCCACCTATCTATCTCATATTCTCTCTTAAATGGTTATTAGTGTAAATAGAAAATTATTATAATAAAAATATTTTAAAAATAAAAATGATAGGCCTATTCTTATTTAAAGTACATATCTGGATATGTGCTCAAGGTTGACAACAAAATACTGCTTTATAAGGACAGCAAAAGATGCAAGGATCCTAGTTTCTTTTGTCCTCTTCTACAGTTAAGCTCTTCTCTACATTTTCCTGTTGGACTTGTGGCATATGCATTTTCATGTCTTCATAAAAAAGAAAAGAAAATATGTAGGTTAATGAACCTTGTTTAAATAATTGTGTTAATTTCTCATACTACTTTGGCTCCTCAGGTAAGAATGTCATCTCATTCCTACATATTCACACTCGACAGTTTATATAAAATAAAACTTCTAACAAAATAGGATTTATATAACCAAATAAAATAAATTGTTATAGAAATATTAGTAGAAATATTTGAACAAAAGTAAAGTAAAACATAAAGCACATGGATAGTGTCATTATGATTTACACAGATACTTCTCTGTAGTGGAAGACTTTTCCAGAATGGCATCCTTTTACTGCTGTTTTCTTTCTTTAAAATGTGATAATTTATTTCTCCCTTATTGTACATGTTAAAATTAAAATATAACTACATTATTTTCCCTTTCCAGGCCTTCCCTAATCCCTTCCTTCCAACTCTTTTCATGTGTCACCCTATCATTTTGATAACTATCAAACTGGCATTCTCTCTTTATTATGTTTATATCTCTCTCTTCTTCCTTTCTCTCTCTCTCTCTCTCTCTCTCTCTCTCTCTCTCTCTCTCTCTCTCTCTCTCTCTCTCTCTCGTGTGTGTATGTGTTGAAATAATATATTAATAGATAATGCTATTAAATTTAATTTGTGTAACATTTGTGTAAACATGATTTTGGGGTGACAGTTTTGTTTAACATAACCAATTAGGAGGCTTCTCCTCATAAGATCTTATTTCTCCCTCCAACTCTTAATTCCCTGGTTTGTTTGTTTTCTTTCTATTTTGCGTGTCTCTTGATATCAACATTGTTCAGTGTAGGCTTAGATTTTTCAAAAACCTACTTAATTTATGGGTTCTTAAACACTTTTACCTCCCTGACAACCCACCGACCTGACATAGGAAAGGTTTGTAGGAAAGGAGGGTGTGAACTCCTGTAGAAATAGTTCCTTGAGGAGGGGGGATTAGTCTTTGTCATCACTATTCCATCAGACCATCAAATAGCAAACAACAGCAGTGGATGCTTGACTTAACAGCAATGGCAACACTCTGCCAAATCAGCATGAGTCAGCATGAGCTGCAAGACTGAGGCTGAGGGCTATGGGAAGGGGTAAATAGAAACTCACAGACAGTGAGACAGCACTTTTGCATTTCTATGCTTTGCAATGGTTCACATTGGTTTGTCTTTTCCTTGGCTGTATGTTATGCGTATACATACATTTTCTTTGTCCTTTTATTTCAATAAAGTTGAATAAATTAAAGCATCAACTATATTCATCTATTCTATATCACCACAGCCATTCATTTTCACTAATTTGCTAAGAGTCACATTTTTCTTTCCATTTTCTCCTGTGCATAGACTCTATAACTGAAAACCAAACACACTCACAGATACAGCAAGCGTCTGTTTCTGTAGCAGTGCTCATTTCTTGTGGAGTTATCCTTGCTGGTTGTTCCTGTTTCCCTGTCTCCTTTCCTATTCACAGTGTGACGTCATCTGTGCATGAATTTAGCAAGAATTGTGTGCCCTGTCCTTTATGTATAGCATTCTAATTACTTCAGAGAAGCCACACATAAATTATTAGTATTTTCCTTGTTTGCCACTCTTTTAAAAACAGAACACACCATTGTTCAAGTAGAGAAACTATTCTTGATTCTGTGGTAATGCTAGTTACTGTATTTGAGCATCTGATTAGCATTGTAGAAATTTGTCCTATGATAATGATTTAAGTGTTTTCAGTCCTTTAATTTCCTGACTGTATCTTTGCTTCCTTCCTATCTTTCTTACTCTATTGTGTTTCTCTTTCTAAAATTCCATTGAAGTTATAATTACCAAGGTTACAAATGACATCTATCTTGCTAAACCTAGGCTGGTTTTAGGGCATGTTGTATGTAATCTCTATGGAGCTCACTGGACTGCAATCTAGATGGAAATTATTATAAAAACATAAGCTAATCAGTCTTTTAGATCTTTAGATCACTTTTAGTGATCTGAAACTTTATAAGATGATAAGACTATGTGGTCATATATATATGTGTATATATAAGTATATGTATTATGTATATTATATATGGCATATGCTGTAAACAAATTAAATAAATTGGTTTTTAGAAATAAGGCAGACTTGGGGGTTTAATCTACTCATTAACCATTAAATTACCATAATGCAACTCTAACTATGGAAAGAAGAGTTGGAACCAAAAGAGATTCCATTTTCCTTGTTAGAAGTGAAATTCTGTCAGAGAATGTTCCAGAGCAAAGAAAAAAAAAAAAAAAAAGCACTCATCATGGTCACAAATCTTCACTATTGTTAATGACAAATGAAAACAGTTCACATTTGAAAAGTAACATGCTGAGCCTCTCATTGGAAAGAGACTTGGAAGGAATTGATGCTTTCATATGTTAAGAAAATCTCAGTATAGGTTGATTGGGTAGATAAGCTGGAAGTAAGAGAACTGTTAACAAACTGCTCCATCTAAAAATACATCTATTATACACGTTGGTGGATTCTATTTATTTATTTTTACTTTTTACTATTTAATCTCCTACTGTATTTTCTATCCAGTTATTCTAAAAAACTATGGTACCTCAGCACTATTTAAATTTTTGTTTTCTTTCCTTAATTCATCTTAAATTTAATAAAACTTTAAAAGGCAAGATGTATAAAGTTGAGTTATAACTTTAGAGATTCCTTCTTTAGAATAATAAAGCTTGGTCCATTTGCATATTGGTTGGCATAGTATCTGATTCAGCATTCTGTATTCTCCAGGGAAAGTTATTCACCACAATGTGCATACATTCTGGATGGAATATTCAAATACTACAATGTTATTCATTCCATGTTACTGACCAGCAAGACTTTTTACTTGACCCAAATCCCTTCAAGCTTCCTTCTCTGTACTGAACAATGATGCTGAGTCTGCTTCTCCCTCTTATTTTAAATTTAGCAAGAATCATACTGAGTCACTGGATAGAAAGTATCTGGGCCCAGGGGTCCTGCTCAAACTATGGCACCAGCCAAGGACAATACACGCTGTAAACTTCGAACCCCTACCCAGATTTTGCCAATGGACAGGACATTCTTCACAGTTGAGTGGAGAGTGGGGTTGACTTTCACACAAACTCTGGTGCCCCATATTTGACCATGTCCCCTGGATGGGGAGGCCTGGTGGCACCCAAAGGAAGGATAGCAGGCTACCAAGGAGAGACTTGATACCCTATGAGCATATACAGGGGGAGGAGGTCCCCCTCAGTCACAGTCATAGGGGAGGGAAGTTAGGGAAAAATGGGAGAGAGGGAGGAATGGGAGGATACAAGGGATGGGATAACCATTGAGATGTAACATGAATAAACTAATAAAATATATATTTTTAAAATTTTTTATTAATTTATTCTTGTTACATCTCAATGGTTATCCCATCCCTTGTATCCTCCCATTCTTCCCTCTCTCCAATTTTCCCCTATGACTGTTCCTGAGAGGGATTTCCTCCTTAAAATATATTTTAAAAATAAATAAAGTATCTTACCACTGACTTTAGAAGCTTAGCCTTCTGCAACAAGTCTTATCTCCACAATTTAGCCAAAAATTACTTGTCTCAATGGGTTTCCACTCACCAGATCTCCAAATCTATGCTTTACCTATAAATCTTTCCTTTTCCTTATAGCTGTGGTAGGCTGGATGGTTCTGAGTTTACTTCATAATCTACTTGTGAAATCTCCCTTTGAATAAATTCCATGTTACTGACTTAACAGATATAATAAATACCTTGTTATTTCTTATTCCTTTGGACTCTTAAACCTGAGAATGAATTAGGACAATCTTTATTAAGAAGCCTCACATTTACCTGATGACCTAGAAACTGCTGTCCCAAGAGCAGAGTCTGTTTACTTTGTCACTACTTTAAGAAGTATTCTTCTTTATTGGACATGTAATAAAAGCAGAAATTCAAAGACATTTAAAAAAATCTCATCTTCTGTGTATAATCTCTGTATAAGAAAATATGTTAATAAATTCAGTTTTTTTCTCTTAATAAATGTCTTATTTGTTTCCCATAATTTTTCCTGCAATAACTCTCCTCTTTAAATTTCTCTTTCATTTCTCATTATTCTGCATTGATCAGATGCACATTTCCAAAATAATGAGGACTAATCTTCAGAAGGATAGAGCCTACAGAGCTACCTTAACCTACTTTTCCTGAAATCTGATTGACTGTTTCCCTACTATGAAGGGAATTTATTAAATTCCTACCTACTTTTTCCACAGTAGAATTTTCTTTCAGGCACACCTTTTGTCTGACACTTAATGTCAAGGCCCATGCTAGTGCTGCTCTGGCTAACATCCTTTCAGAGTACCTTTTCCTAAAGTGCTGATTGATAAGACACAGTTTTCTAGTCTGTAGTACATTCCCTCAAGTCTCCTTCACTTCAGATGCTGACTTCTTTGGACATATCTTGGAGTGTGGCCATAGCTAAGGGAGTTCTGATGAAGGAGCAGGAAAAATGATTGGCAACAGTTCTGTGGTATGTCATAACCATAGGCAGTCAAATAACTCACCTGTCAGATCACGACAGAAAATGACAAGTTTATTGAATTTGCTTCAAGGGACAGTAGTCAAGGGCAGTAGCATAAGAATCACTCACCTAAGCTGGATCTTGACAGGTTTTATTTGGAGTTCTCATCATTTTGGTTTGTGCTTTCTCCATGAGTTTTCAGCAGTGGAAGCAGGACAGCCTTCATTGGGTGATGGTTGACTCTGGGTGTTGGCTGCATTTCCAAGGCAAGAGCTCTTTGATGATAGGAAATCAAGGGATCAGCCCATTCAGCCATCAGGCCTCCATTCCTCTTTTCCTTAGGAAGGAGCTGCTGGGGTTTGGTGGTGGTTGTTTGTTTCTTTCTTTCCTTTATTTTTCCAATATATATTATTTCTTACCTTAAAAAAAAATCATAGGTATATGTGTATCTGTGGTTACACATCTGTATCTATGGTGTAGGTGCACATGAGACCAGAGTGTTTTGTCTTCTAGACCTGGAATTATTGCCAGGTGAAAGGATACAACTCTTGAACAGCCATACTGCTTTGAACTGCTAAGCTACCTCTCCAGGCCCAGCAGTTCTCTTTTATAATAGTATTAAAATGGCTCCTGTGGGGACTGCAGAGATGGCTCAGTAGTTAAGAGCACGGAGTGGTCTTCCAGAGGTCTTGAGTTCAAGTTTCAGCAACCACACGGTGGCTCACAAGTATCTGTAATGTGATCTGACGCCCTTTTCTGGCCTGAGGGTTCATCTGCAGACAGAGCACTGTATACATTATACATAATAATAATTAAATAGACTAAAAAAAAAAAAAAAAAAAAGAACGGCTCCTGGGTGAGGCTATTATTGTGGGACTTATCTGGTTAGGGCCTGATTCCTTTTGTTTTCTCAATTATGTCCTATTCACCACTGTTGTTCTAAATGCGCTCAACCATTAGCCCTCTCTCCAGCCTTTAGTCCCATTTTATGCCTCTGTCCAGAAGAAGGCAGGATAGCTGTTCACTGCAGACATTGTCTGCATCCTTGTGCTACAAGAATGTTTTGTGAGGACAAAGAGCTATCCATCTAGTCTGAGAGGCAGCGAGTGTGTGCTAGCATCCTGGTACATAGATTTATAATGATTTCATCAGGATGGCTTATTTCACATTTACAAGATGTTTCCTAATTCTTTGTCTCTAAGGACCCTTTAGTGTCCTCTAAGCAAGATGTCCAATGAGTGACTGATTTAAAAATCCATGTTTGTCATGGACTCAGAGATTCACTATTCTTTAAAATGCTAAATACATTTTCAATCTGGTCCTATAATCAACAGAAATTTTAACATTGCATCTGTGTTGGGAGCAATTGCATTATTGTTAGATTACTTAATAAAAATGCAAAACTATAAACTTTTAAATGTTTTCAAGATGCTTTAAAATTATCATTTGCTTCATGTCCTTGCATTTAACAGGATCACAGAAGATACTTTAGCAGACCATGTTTAGGAATTATAATCAGGTGTTTTGAATGATATCCAAGTACAAGATAAAGTCACATGCATTGATGCAAAGGATTTTTCCTTTGATAAAAAAAAAAAAAACTTGAGAATTTCAGTTAGGATTTGTGACAGACTAAACAATTAATTTCTAAAAATTACATTATTGAAAATGGAATTCATTATCTCTGAATATCATTTAACTAAATATCTGAAGTTCAAATCTACTACAGTGTTGCAACTTTTATTATATCCCCTTTGTGAGTACAAACTAAAAACATTTGAAAAACTGAAAGGCAGTAATTTTGGACTGAGATTTGAGTATTTGTTTCATTGAATTTGTATAATCTTTGTGAAGTGGTAGCAGCAATGTGTTTCAGCACTGCTACCAATAATGCCAGGAAGATTTTCCTTTAGAGATCTTCCTTCAGGAACACCAGCTTTTTTTTTTTTTATAAGATTCCACTGGAATTCCAGTGATGTGGTGGTGTGTGTGTGTGTGTGTGTGTGTGTGTGTGTGTGTGTGTGTGTTCCATAAAAACAGAAAGTTTATAGTGAAAATAAGTATGGTAACTTCTTAAGTAGTTTGTTGGAGACATTCTATATAAGGTTGTGAGTTTCTCAAGAGAGAATGTTTGATGCCTTACAGTGACTGTATATAAATTTAATAAAGTTTGAAAATTAAGTATGTTATGGGCTCATTTATTTATTTTTCTTATTAGAAGGAATTTATTTCTGTAAAGAAAATTTTCAGGCAGTTTTATGAGGTGTAGTGTTTATATTCAGTTGTCATAAAAGAGAAGAGCTTCTTCTCTTAAAGCCTTCCGGATTTAAACATAGTCTGTTGTTTGCAATCTTTTGTTTGAGATGTCTTTAGGAAGACAAGCACTATCTGTGTGAGGACCATAGGTTTTTATCAGTTGTGTTGACGCTTCTGACTCCTGCCTGGAGCAGGACTGAAGGACTTTTCTGCTTCTTTCTTTTACTTCCCTGTTCATCAAATGTAGTGGGAGTTTTGGTTTCTTTAAAAATTCAATTATGTTATGTAAACATGTGTTGGTTTAACCACAGGTGTGAGATATGGTACTGCCTCAGAATGTCCACAGCAGCAGACTGTTTGCCTCGTGCTGCCGATGACAGGGGGCATGATTTGTTCCAGCTGAAGAGAGTTTAATTCTGAGAATTTGTGAGAGGTTATAAATGACAGAACCCTAGAGCACCTGTGATGGCTGATGCTGTTTCTGCTGCGGCCAGCCCCCTCCCTGCTGCTGGTGCTGCTGCTGCTAGTGCTGCTGCTGCTGGTACTGCTGCTGCTGGTGCTTTATCCTGCTGCTGCCACACTCCCCTCTCCCTGCTCCTGGTGGTGGTTCATCCTGCTGCTACGTTTGCTGGTGCTGTTTTTCTGGACTGCTGGATATCCTGACTATAAAGGTTGGACTTCCTTCAAGGAACTACACCCCCAAATAGCAAGAAGTAGTCTAAAGAGACATTACTGACCCCTTCACCTCTAATCTTTCTCTCCTACCTAGTGCTGGGGATTAGAAGAGTTAGGGTAGATAAGGGTTAGAAGGGAGATAGAGGTATAAGAACCCCCCCCCATAAAATAGATATTAAAAAAATATGACAACAGTCCAATGTGTCTCACTTTGCTGGGAATGTTCATGTGAAAAGCATGCTTGATCAAAATTTGTAATAGCAAAATGTTTATTGCATACAGCATGTTCTATTAAAAGCACACATTAAAAGATAGTGTTTCAGAACAGGAGTCGTGGTTCACTGCATGCATTGTCCTTGGTTGGTGCAACAGTTTGTGCAGGCTCCCAGTGTCCAGATTCCTTGGCCTTGATGGGCACCTACTGTACAGCTCATTCTTCACGGATGTTGGGAGAGCAGGGCCTGCCTCTGAAATGAGCTCTGGTGGCCCTGATTTGATCACTTCCCCTTGGTGGGGTGGTCTGGAGGCATACACAGGAAGGGGAAGGAGGCTAGCCAGATAAGAACTGATAGGCTATGATCATATGGTGGGGAGGAAGTCTCTTTCTTTCTGAGGTCTAAGGGATATGAATAAAGCTGAAGAGGATGGAAAAGAGATGAAACCAGCCAGGGGATTTAAGCTGAAAAAGTTATCATAATTTTTTAATAGAAAAGAAATTTAAAAAGAAAAGAAAAAGAAAAAAGATAACATTTCTGTAATAGCATATTCCTTCTTTTGGGGTGCTTGTGTCTTGACTGTTGATGTCATTTTAAAATGCCAGTATTGGTATGTTTTTTTGTTTTTGCTTTTGTTTTTAAACATTTGCAACTTAAGGTCAGTATGCATAAATAAAAGGGTATTACCTAATTGAAAATCATTTTAGCTACTAACATTGAAAGAGATAAATAAGTAGCACATGAAGATTGTAGCCAAGTTTAATGTTTTTCAGAAAATGAGTCATCTCTCAGATTTGTCTCTGATGTAATGTCAGACAGCTAAAACTTCAAAATGCCTTCTATACAATTGAACTCTAAGCAATTAAGCAATTAAGTCTTGAATAGCCTCAGAAAAGAATTTCATGTAGGAGTTATCGGTCCCTAAGGCCAAAGTGTTAAATAATATCACTAATTTTGTTTACATTTATTACAAATTACATGGAAGAACTACTGGGAGATGGAAGTTTGATGAGGTTCATTATTTCAAAGGTTCTGTATAAATGTACTGCACTCAAAATAAGTGTGTTCATGCTGAGAAACCTAAGTGCATGCCACAGCAAAAACAAAATTATTAGAATTGACATATTAGGGTATATCATCAGATTTTTTGATAAGCAAATAATTTGAAGTTGTCATATTTGACAAATAATGACATATGTAATATTTTTAAAACTACAAAGCAAAGTAGGCACAGATGAAAAGCAGTTATGAGGCAGTAAATATCCTACCAAATATTAAAAGTTGGCTTTGTTTCTTTTTTTCTTTTCTTTTTTTTTTTTTAGTTGGCTTTGTTTGTATCATGCTGCTTCTCCTCAGTAACCATCTCTGTGTTTATGAAAAGTCAAGAAGGTCAATGAACTCCTAGTGTTCGTCACTGTTTTCTATAAATATGCTGGTTATCCTCAAACTAAATATCAGTGGGTAGTTTGCACCATTTAGAAATGAAGAGTTTATGAGCTGTAACCTTCCTCTGTGCTGACTACTTTTCTAAGTGCTAGAAGTTGTGACTAAGGTTACTTAGGGTGAAAGGCATCAATAGTTTAGCCAAATGTGAATCTCCAGAATTACAAATTCAACTGGACAGGTGAGATTTGCCTACATTTATGACAATGTTACAAATATTAGGAGGTCACTAGTCACTGTCTTGATAGACTTAAGACCTGCTTCATTCAAGAGAATCTATGCCTGGTACAACAATCCAAATTAACAATGCCTGTCCTGTGGGAAATAAAGACCCAAAGCGTGGCTGTATATATATATATATATATATATATATATATATATATATATATATATATATATTCCTCCCAAGAAAAGTTACTCTTAGATCTACAGTAAGGCCTATTAGGTGTGTGACGGTGAAGGAAAAGACTCAATGGCAGGAAGGGGGAAAATAAGAGACTGTAGAGGGTAAGTGTAAAGGATATAGCTTAGAAAGCTGGGAAGAAACAAATTTGATCAACAATCATTAATGGCCCATTTATTTATTCCCACAAATGTAAACTATGATGAAAATTTAGGAGTGATAACTGTCTATCTCTGAATAAAATTTTGTTGCTTTATTTACAATGATAATTCTAACAACTTCTTTGCTGTGTAAACCTCTCTTCTGCTTCTGTCGTTTCCATGGAACTTTAGTGGTCTGATTTTAAGATGAGCTGGTATAGAGCAGGAAATACTTACCTTTATATTGAATGACACTTGAAATTTCTCTTTTAGAACATACTGCCATTACTTTTTGTTGAAATATGTAGAAGGTGCTGTTACCAGCTCTTATATAAAGTCAATTGATTTTTTTCTCAGTGGAATTTTGAACCTATGTTGTCCATAAAGAGAGACAATGTTATGAATGCTGTACTAAGATAAATGCTTTTTGCCATGATATTGGATTGTTGACAGTTAAAGTTTGTCTAACAGTAATTCTAACACATTGGTATCTTCATGATCATCGGAATTTCAGATGTCAACCAGAGGACAAAATATGCAAGTCATGTAAACTGGAAAATACTTTTCAAATATGCGATCTTCTGCCTACTGTTGTGTAATCATTTCCCTTGTCAAGGGCTCCTTGCAAGTTTACCTAACGTTAATTAGATTATGAACTATAAAAGGACACCATAGTCTAGGCAAGGAGTCTATCACTCAGTCCCACCCTCAGTTCTGTCTTTGAAAGTTTAAGCTGTTATATGTAACAGTTTTTCTTTCTAATGTGTCCTTTAGATAGGCCTTGTCGTTCTCAAGTTTGATGTAATAAGTTAGGCCACAATCAATTTTTGCAGATATATCTCACCTTAGTTGTTGTTAACTTTTAAATTTTAAAGAATTTTTCTTCTATTTTCACTTTAATTAACTTTTGGGTTGACATAGATCTAACACCATCTTCTGATAAAATTAAATTGGACATCATCTTCTGATAAAATAAAAATTTTGCTCTAGAATGTCCCATTATCATTTTTTGTCTAAAGGTCCAATTGTACGTATTTCAGGGAATTGCTTTATTTTTTCTTCCTGATATCAGTACATTAGCATCAAATGTCTAAGAATGTAGATGAATTATTGTGTGATTTTTTTTTCTTATAAGGTATCAAATAATTCATATGCTGTACTTGATGGCAGGTTATACATTTTTTTCTTTGTGAAATTCTGACTTCTGGATAATTTCAACTTGGTCTTTTGATTATTTGTTGTTTTTATTGTATGTTTTATGAGCTACATACTAACATTTCAAATTGCCTCCAGCCAGTACAAAATAAAAATCAATGAAACCGTCTTTCTTAAGATGTAAAATTTTTCTGATTTCTCAGAAATCTTGAGTTCCTCTTGTATATGTTGTTATAACTGAAAATGTGTTTCTGATTGTATTCTGAAGTTTATACTTTGAAATTATGATCATTGATTTATAAATTCAGTTTAATAATACTATTGATGATATTTTATAAAAAGTGAAATTAGAGGGTTTTTTTTCAGTTAATTAAGAAAATGTTATGATCTAAAATGTGATTTTATCATTAAGATTTCTGAGTAACTGATCCTTCGCTTTGGCTTCTAAGTGTCCAATACCTGACATGAAGGCCACGGGTACACTACGGCCTAGCTTCTATATGCCTGCTGCTGTCAACACTACAGTACATGATTGGTAGTATTGAGGGTCCCATCAGTGGCGTGCTATTCCTATTATTACATAACCTGTTTCATTTTTTTTATTTAATCATGTTAGATCTTGGTTCTATCTCCTTCCCTTCACTCTCTCCAGTGCCACCCTCATTCTTCCTTCCTCCCATTCCCTCCTGTCCTTCTTCTTAGAGAAGGGGAAACCCCCCAAAGAATACCAGTCCACCCTGGCATCCCAAGTTACAGCAAGACTAAGCTCATCCTCTCTCACATAGGCCTGACAAGGAAGTTCAGCTGTGGGGAAGGGAATCCAGTGTCAGGCAACAGAGTTGGAGACAGCCCCTACTCCCATTGTTAGGGGACCCAAATGTTGACTATGTGGCACATCTGCTACATATGTGTAGGAGTCTCTTGGCCCAGTCCGTGCATGCTTCTGACATGTTTCAGGAACATAATGTGAAATAATTCTAAAGGTTGAGGTAATACTTCTAAACACAGTTGATAAATTCTAAACATAGATAAAGGCCTTTTCTTACATAATTAATGTTCTACCGGGTGTGGTAAGTCAACAAATAGAGCTAAGAGAGCAATAGTAGTTCTTTAAGTCATGTGCAAATGTTTTTTTTTTTTTTTAATTATGGAACCATACTTATTTCTTCTCTCTTTATTTGACTTCCCACCATGAGGTGAATGTTCTCATCCACCATATGCTCCTGTGTCAACACAGGACTAATAGCTATGAGGCCAATTCATTTTGGGACAAACTCTTTAAAACCCTGATGTATAATAAGTCATATTTATTAGTGGGATTATCCTAGTTATTACTTTTGATAAATAAATTGAATGTTTGTAAATAAATTTATTCACTATAAAATATCACAATAGGAGTCTTATATTTAAAATAAGAAATATGAAGAAATGAGAGCTAAAATTAACTGACCAATGTTACATCATTAATAAGCAATCAAAGATGGATATACCTGATGTACTTATTATAGGACTAAATTTTAAAATAACTGTAATTTTATTTTATGTCTATTGGTATGAGAGTATCAGATCATCTGGAACTAGAATTAGAGACAGTTGTGAGCTGCCATGTGGGCACTGGGAATTGAACCTGGATCTTCTCGAAGAGCTGCCATTGCTCTTAACATCTGAACCATCTCTTCAGCCCCCCTAGGATTTAATTCTTAATAATAATTTTGCATCTGAAAAAAAGGCAAACATATTTCAGAATAAGGAGGACAAATTTCTGTAAGCCAGCCTGACTCCATGACCGGCTTCAGTTCTCCAAGTTGCCTGACTAGGCCTAAATCTGTTTTTCAGAATTCAGGAAAGAAATTCCCAGAAAAGCCATAGCTCTCAGGCATTCAATTGCCTTACAGATCAGGTTGACCAGATACTATTTTGCTATTTATTTATGTCATTGCTGTTCCCAGGAAGGAACACAACTGGCCCTAACCAATCAAATTAAAGGTCAACTCCTGAGTAGAAGCCAACATCAATGACACAACCAAATCCCCTGTAACTAGGGAGAGTACCCGAACAAGTATGTAATCCTGAATCCCCTCATATACCCTGAGGCAACTCTAACAAAACAGTTTAAAAGTCATTAAATGACCTCTCACTGTCTATAATTTGAGCTGGTGGACTCACTTCAGGATTGCCATTTTGTGAAGGTGCTAATCCCTGCATGCTGGAACTCTGTGCAGAACACACGCCTCTTGCTTTTTCATACTGCCTGAGTCTGTGGTCTTTCTTCAGCTGCTCACCAGAACCCCAACAAGAACTCAGTACATTAAAGTTACTTCGATAAATTAAGGGCATCATTTTATGAACGGATTATTTTGAATTGAAGAATCGTTATACAATAGATGGCTTAAGCCCCCCAATTCTCTTTTTGTCTCTCTTATCCATATTAGTGATAGTTGAAATATAAACACTAGGTCAAGAGTTATTTTCTTTTTGTTTTGAGTGAATCTATAAGATGCCTATCCAAAATATTAGGTAAAACTTATTGTTTAATTTCAAAGAAGTCACATGACATGACTCTGGGGATTTTTAAAGAAGCCATTACCTACTCATTAGGGACTTCAGTAAATGTAGGTTTGGGTAGATGGAAATATTTTCTTTCTCAGTAGACTTGAGCCTAATTCTTTTTAACTGAATATGCATTTTTAACATTTAGTCACTTAACTTACAGAACTCATTTTCATATTATTTGACCCTCTTATGGAATGTTTCTGGAAGAAATGTAATGCTGTAGGTAAACTTTCTCTGTTCCTGCCAAGGCCACAATGATGCCTTTTAAACTATTTCAACTGGGAAACAATTATATATAAAGAAAGAAAATTTCTCTCGTCCACTTAATCTGTTGTTCGGAGAGGATGGAGAACAGAGGGATACATCTTTTAATCCCTATTCTTGAGACTCCTATTTCCAATGTATCAAGGGAAAGAATGGGATATTTATTGGAAATATCTCCTCAGTGAGCTGAGGTTTTAACAAATGCTGTTGAGTGTCTCTGGGAACTATGAGGTACCTTTTTATTTGCAATTTACATGTGTAAAGAGGTAAAGGGGCTAACTATATTTTACAATAATAACACAAGAAACATTTTCTGAAATATGGAAGATAAGCATCCCTAAATTAAACCATGAGTCTGAATTGTAGCTAGAATCAGTGGATGAAACAAGAAAATAATGTCTTCTGAACTCAGGATGGCTGCTGCAGATAGGAACTCACAATAAATGGGACACTATTCACAAAACTTGTGCAGGCCCTGCCTAGACAAAATACTAGTACGGAGAAAGATGTTTTATGACGTTTTGGCTTTAGCCGAGGAACTATTGTTGACAATTCCCAACTGGTGAGAAAATAAGGTCATTTTTTTTTCATGAAGTGTAGTCCATATATCAACCATGCTCCAGTAGAAAGTCATATATCTAGAAATATTTGAGCAGTACCAGTTACCTTGTTGGATTAAAAAAATGGACATAAATTGGATAGTAAGTAGATATATCATTGATCTTGGGGGAATTGGGGAGAGAGGACAAATATGGTTAAAACCTGTTGCATGAAGATTCCAATGGTGAGTTTTGGTATGGGATTGTGTCTCGCAGTAATTTCAGACACTGCACTCTAACAAACATGACTGTCCAAACATGAAGTAAACGAGGATGGCAACAGTAGCTATGGTAACACAGATGAGGAAAAGTCTATTAATCCTCAACCCTACACAAAGAAGTACACGCATAACCAAGGAATGCTCATAACTGTTAGGAAAAAGTCTTCTCCATGGAAGATCACATCATTTGAATAGCCAATACCAAATAGTCAGCCTTGAAAACATACATACAAGTGACATTATACAGGCAATGTATACATAAATTCATGTAATAAGAATTAATGAAAAATAGACTTTAAATTGAAAAAGAGAAAGGAGAGTTAGAGAGAGGAAAGGGAAGGAAGGAATAGTGTCATTATATTATTACACAGAATATTGGGATTATAATCTAAAAATATTAAAAGGTGTCATATTATATGAGTCTTTGAAGATTATCCTGGGAAGGGTGACCGTCAGGAGACAGGCTTGTCTGGTGCTAACATTTGTAAGCTGCTGTTTGGCACAATGTCATCCAACCATCAGGAGATGAATTGACACACATTGGATGCCCTTGCACTGCACCTTCCCTGGTATCGGCCTCACTGTGAACTATCCAAACAAAAGTGGAATCGGACAGGAAGGGGAAAAAGCTGATCCTGGTTTTCTTCTAAGAATCCTGTAATTACCATGTGAGGACAAATCTTTGCACATTTCATTCAGATAGAATAACTGTAGCAATAACCTCTGAAGAAAGGTTCTTCAGTTAAAAGGAGCAGGCTGCATTACCTTCCTGTGGTGGATCTTTTCCCAGTGAGGTGACCTGGGTGTGACAGAGAATACAGTGCAAACTGAAGTAAGTGATTGTTGTCTTTCAGTTCCTGCAAGTGGTGCTACATTTTTTCTTATGGGAGCACTCACCTGGCACTATCTGTTGTCTGTTGTAATGTCTAAATTAGGAAAATAAGCTAGGTGTGGTCAAATGTACACCAACTGCACATATGCGCTAAGTTAAAGATCAAATCATGTCTAAGAGCAGCAACAATAACAAAAATACAAGATAATACAAGTGTTTGCTATCTGAAAGGGACATGATATTTTCTACTTGAAGCTATCAGAGCTGAAATAAAAAGTATTATTTTATATGTAGTAATATTTTAATGTATAAAGAGAATAGAGTGTTCATATGGGTTGTTACAGATATGGAATTCTCCTCTTACCTTTAATTTTACTCCCTGAAGTTAGGGTGTGACTTGCAAATAAATGAAAAAATACATACCAAAAAAAAAAAAAAAAAAAAAAAAAGGAAATAGCAATATACAGTACATGGATTAAAAGGGGGAAATGGGGACTAGTTTAAGCTAGCAGTGGACACTGGTAAAAATAATTTCATATCAGTGTATTTGTTTTACTGAAAACAATTTTAAAAATTGAATACTATTACCTTGTTATCAATAACATCAAATGTTTAGCTAAATTCCTTAACATGTCAGTGATGGCGTTGAGATTGAAGCCCAAGTTTTAGGTGTTCACTATTCCACGGATCCAATGTTTCTCACTTATAAAAGCATATAATTATATGAGGATTTTATTCCAAATATTTAGTTTATGTTATATTCATATTATATATAACCATCAAAGCCAAAATGAACTTTTATAAAACATGAGTTGTCTGTAATACAGTTATTAAACTTATAAATAAAACTACTTTTTGAAGGAAGCCTCAGAAAAGTATGAGAAACTTTGCTGATTCATCTTTAATATGTCCTCGACAAATTTATTTTTGATTATTCATGGCATTAAAGAATATTTTGGCCCAGTCTTACTAACCAGAAATCAAAACAACATAAGTTTTCAAATATGATAGAAATCAATGACATTTAAGAAAGTCACACTTTTTAAGTTTGTTCATCAATCTAACAAATTAAAATTAAAAGCAAACTTCATGGTTGACTACAATTTTACATAAGATAATTAAAAATGCTGACTTAATATTATTGATCTTCTATTGTTTCCACTTTTCTTTCGGGATTAAATTAAAACATTCAGTCTAACAGAACCATGGAGACATAAATCAATCATTTTATGAATTCCAATGTAATGTCTCACTTCTCTTTAACTTGAAACAGGATGTCATGTAGAAAGATTACCTCTAAAGAAAAGTTGTCAAGCCTCCATTACCTTTATTTATGTTGGCTATTTCCATTAAGAGTAAGCAGTTTTCATCATGGTGTCTTTGTGTCTATAGTACCTAACTCAGTGTCCTAAGAAAAGCAGACTACCAAGAAGAGACTTGATACCCTAGCACCATATTCAGGGGGAGGAGGTCCCCCTTGGTCACAGTCATAGGGAAGGGGGATTGGGGTGAAAGTGGGAGGGAGGGAGGAATGGGAGGATGTATGGGATGGGATAGAAAATGAGATGTAATATGAATTATTTTATCTTTCAATAAAAATGTGTTAAAAAAAAAGAAAAGTGAATTAAAAATATTATGATTTCAAATGGCATAAAAATATTAATGTCCAGGAATATAATATATAAGACAATCTGAAGAAATACTTAGCTGTATAATTTACTTTTTGCCAGATAATCTATGATAAACTTCAATTAAATTTAAAATTAAAACAGATATTTTCATGAGGCTTTTGGTTTGACAGTCAGTGGGACTACATTTTGGTGAGTGGTAGAAAATTTTAAGCACTTAACAAAGCAAATGAAGTTGTGTTAAAAAAAAAAAAAGCATTGATAGCATTGATTTTTACCTAATGAATGTTGTTCAGCTTTGTAATTCAGGATTCTTAATAGTAGAGCTGTTTTCTTTGTAGCAACAAATGGATTGCATGTCGCCTTGATATGCTGTCTTTGTACTCTGTTTTGGTGCCGGCATTTTGTAAATACAGCATGGTGTCTGCTGCTGCCAATGCCTCTCCATATTTCAAATTAGAATCCATGCCCCAGAGTGGTGTAGTGGAAGCATGACTGACAGTGAGTGGCTGCAGAGGAGAGGTAGCAGGAGTAATGGGACGAATACCAATTTCACAGATCAATCCTGGGTGAGGACTGACTTTCACCATCCTCTCCTTATCCTATTTTGGGGGAAGAGCTAATAAGTAGGAAGGAGAAAACAAACAAACATGAGGTAAAGGAGAAAAAAGCACTGCTTGTTGTCTTATTTCCTTCTGTAACAGCATTTGCTGTTACAGATACCTGAATAATGATAAACGGGATAGGACTCTACCCATCTCACTAAATTAATCTTCTGATAACTGCCTTATGAGCAACCACATTCTCTACTTTTAAATAGTATAAGAACGTCCTGCTAATACCTTTATCTGGCTATCTAGTAGATGTGTAGGGAATATGGAGATTCGATTGCTTGGTGTTTCTAAATCTTTGACAAAATGTTATTTTTGCATGCATATGTCCTATATATCTATATAATATATAATTTTTAATTCATTGTTCACTTAAAATATTTTAAGCAGTATATTTTCTTGTAATTTTTATATACTGATAAAAAACCAGTAAAATATGACTATGACTTAGTGATTCTCGGCTAATAACTCATACATGAACTCACTAACTATATTACTAACATAGAACACTACTGTATTTAGTTTTCTTAGAGACTTGGTTGTCTTTTGTTAACTAATGTTTTGACACATAACCAAATATTGAACACACACACACCCACCCACACACACACACACACACACACACACACCTCTAGTTTTACTGACTGTGATATGATCTATCTAAGAGCAACAAAAAGTGAGTATTATGGTCTACCTGTGTGCCCACAAAGAAACAAAGGAAAGTTGTAGTGACTGTTCCATTTTTTGCCCAAATGATAAGGAACGAGAAAGAGTGGAATGCTAAGAGACCTTGACTGTCTTACTGTTCAACTTAAATGGAAAATCTCTCTTGCAGTATCTCCTAGTTTGCTTGACTCTTTTTATTTATAAGGTGAGTTTAGGACAATTAGATATTCAAATACAAAATAGAATATATATATTCTGAGTCAGGGTTTCACTGTGAAGCCTTGGCTACCCTGGACTCACTTTGTATACCAGGCTTGCCTAGAATCCACAGAGACCTTCCTGTCTCTGACTCCTAGGCTGCTGTGTTTATAGGTATGAACACTCAGCTGAAAGAAACTTTTTATATGTAAACATCTTAATATTTAACTAAAAGTTAAATAATGCATTCTTTTTTTGGTTGTTTATTAATTTTTAAAAATTTTTAATTAATTTATTCTTGTTACATCTCGATGGTTATCCCATCCCTTGTATCCTCCCATTCTTCCCTCCCTCCCATTTTCCCCTTATTCCCCTCCGCTATGACTGTTCCTGAGGGGGATTACCTCCCCCTGTATATGCTCATAGGGTACTGGCGAGGATGTGGAGAGAGAGGAACACTCTTTCATTGCTCGTGGGAATGCAAACTAGTACAGCCACTTTGGAAATCTATCTGGTGCTATCTCAGAAAACTGGCAATAGGGCTTTCTCAAGACCTAGCTATTCTACTCCTTAGAATATACCCAGAAGATGCTCCAGCACACAACAAGAAACTTTGCTCAACCATGTTCATAGCAGCCTTATTCATAATAGCCAGAACATGGAAACAGCCTAAGTGTCCCTCAGTAGAAGAATAGATAAAGAAACTGTGGTACATATACACTATGGAATACTACTCAGCTATTAAAAACAAGGAATTCTCAAATTTGTGGACAAATAGATTGAGCTAGATATGATCATAATGAGCGAGTTAACCCAGAGGCAGAAAGACTCAAATGGTATATACTCACTTATATCTGCATACTAGCCCAAGGGGCATGTCCCACGAAAGCCTTCACTTACCAGGAAACTGGGACAGAGGGGAGGACACCCTATTGGGACTCTAGATGATCGAAGCATGGGAGAATAGCAAAGTAGAAGGATCCAGAGGGTCCTAGAAACCTACAAGTAGAACATTATGATAGGCAGATTTGGGCCCAGGGGTCCAGCTCAAACTAAGGCACCAGCCAAGGACAATACAGGCGGTAAACTTTAAACCCCTACCTAGATCTATCCAATGGACAGAACATTCTCCACAGTTGAGTGGAGAGTGGGGTATGACTTTTACACGAACTCTGGTGCCTCATATTTGACCATGTCCCCTGGAGGGGGAGACCTGGTGGCACTCAGAGGAAGGATAGCAGGTTACCAAGAAATAATGCATTCTTAATTGTATATTTTGAGCCAATTAACTTCATCCAAAATAAAGATATCATATCAATGAACCAAATTCTGCAATGGCCTTAAAAATGTATAAAGCAACCATTGGCAGTTTGGCCAACTGGAAATATAATTCTCAGTGTCCTTCATGTTGCTTCTTTTCCATTGGTAGCTCAGAGATATAGGAGCCTTTTTTTCACACATAATTGCAATTTTATGAAAAATTTACCAAGGAGAGTTGTTATAGACAGAAAACTATTTGAGAGACTATTTACAAATCAAGCAAGAAACATGGATATTTCATGCATGAAAAAGCATGAATAAAATTCATTTCATCGTGTAATCATACTGTCATTGGTTTCCATGTCATTTTTGAGGAATTACACTGTTCCTCATAGACATGATCCATTTTAGGAATGAGGCAAATGAAGTGTGAAAAAGTCAGCAAATTTGTTTAGAATGAGGACTTCTTAGTGCTGGCTTTCAGTGTTTGATTATGAAAAGAATATCTGATAGAAACATATTAATGTGCAATCTGTAAGCGAGGGTTCATGACACTAGCATAGGAAAGTATTATAAGGCTGCTTAAGTGATGTCTGATTTTCATCTATGGTACTTTCTTTTATTCTTTAATTTTTTTCCATTGTAAGCACAAAGGTTTGCATTTCTGATTGTAAGGAAAGTCAGGTGAAGAAGGCAGTATAAGATCTGTGAGGATTTTTTTCTTTTTCTTTCTTTCTTTCTTTCCTCCTTCTTCTTCTTCTTCTTCTTCTTCTTCTTCTTCTTCTTCTTCTTCTTCTTCTTCTTCTTCTTCTTCTTCTTCTTTTTCTCGGATAGGTCACAGAATTCACCTGACCTTCAATGATTCTAATTTATATGTCATTTAGCCAAAATTTTCTTTGCCACAGATTCATTAATGCTCAAAAGAAGAGAAATAGAATATATACGTCACAAGGTTGAGAATGAGCCAGTTCAGAGAAGGAAGTTAAGTACAGCACGAATGCAGTTGGTAGCATGCGCACTGTCTTATCCATTCTAGCACACAAGTCATGCACAGAGACACTGAGCAAGGATTTGTATGTGAATGTATTAATTCTTAGATTATAATATTGTTGTTTTGTGACAAAGTGCTGCAATTTAGAAAATATCAAAATAAATTGATATGTTTGGAGTTCAGAGTTTTCATGGTGTGACACTTTTCAAAATGAAATCCTGCAACTACTACAAAAACAATGAAACAAATGAAAATCAAGCAACATCAGTACAGATAAAAAGAGCTCAAATGAAAAAAATTATAAAATGTAAAAGAAAGAGATGAAGGATAGATGTAAAAAGATTTTCTTGTGAAAAAGAGAGACACCACGTTATACAATAAACTTTTCTCTACACTGTTTAAAATAACATCAACACTCACAGTGCTTGGCATTTGCAAGGAAAGTGTCTCATTTCCATTAACAAGGCAACCTCCTATTTCACAAATATACACAGTGGGCGATGTGAGTTAATAGCACTCTTAGCAGCCGATAATGTGGTGCAGTTAATGTATCTCAGCTTGAATTAACTTTACCACTAGCTATTGTTTCTTTTTATACAGCACAAGGTCCTGTGGAAAAAATCTCTTCGAATCTCACACGGGGAATTCAATTAACATTACTAGCTACTGTACAGCAATACAGAAATGGAGGTGATTTTAACCTTTCTTGAGTTTCCCGCTGATCAATTCAATGATTTCCATTAGCTTAACTCCGGTTACCATAAACTCACATTCATTGTTCAGAAGACACCCTTTTCCCTTACAGAGCACAATGTCTCCATCATTGAGAAGCTTTGCAGAGGACGCTAAACTGGCTAACAGACGGTTGAATCCAAGAGTGAAATTTGTCCCTGCCATAACACTTCCTAACGTGCATATTTAAAAACTTGAGGTTTCTCCACAATTGTCTTCAAACGTAGTTACCGTCATTGGAGAATTTGCCACTTACTCAAAACTTAATTATTTAACATCAAAACTATTAAGTCAGAAGAAATTCATCCTACAACCTAAAGATTGTTTCAGAAAGGTTACAAGTGGGAAAGTATTTAAGAATGCCATTGCTCAGTGGTTACTGTTTTCCTTGCTGCCCAGACCAATGGTATGTTATTAATTTTATATAATAGTGTTTTCTGTGCTCTGTCTTTTTCAAGAGCAAGAGAACTGAACTCCAATCAGTCACCCAGCAACCACTCCCATCCTTTCCAGATCATTATGAATATATAAAAATAGTTTCCACTGAGACCAAAATGTCTTCTGCTAGCCACAGGTTACAAACTTGTTTAAAGTAGTGAGAAAGGGCTTTGGAATAAAAATCTTTTCTTATTAATGATCCTTACACAATGAGGGAGATCCAAGCGAATGATCGATCTCTTGCACATTTTGTAAGTCAAGTACAGCTCTTTTTAAGATCTGCATTTTGTATAAATCTCAACTAGTAGGCAGTCCCTGTAGGAAATGGTGATTAGATGAGCCAGATTGTTAGAAAACACCTTTTAGAGGGTTGCAACCACTATAAAGATAAGTGTCTATACAGCGTGTTACTGATTATATTAATCTCTCCAGTCAATCTCAATTTTCACGCAGTGTTGACTGAAAAAGAACTATTTATGCTTGATTTTGAACATGAGCAATTTGGCACAACTTGAAATACACCTGTCCACTGCCTCTATGGAACAGTGTAAAACCAATGGATACACCAGCTATAGCAGGGTATCTTGAAAAAAAAATACAACTTGTCAATTGTTCATTTTTAAATTCTTTAACAGATGTAGTTCTTGAATGTTCCTTGTGCTTGATGAGTCTGTTTTCACGATATAAAATTATCTCAGAAAAGCAACAATGCAGTGTTAATAAGTAATTATCTGTTAAGTAGTTTGATATTAATAGGCCAGTATTATAATAACCAAGTAACTATAATGACAGGCCATATAAACTGGCAGGCTACAATCCATTTTTATTTTTACTTTATTTGTGTAATTGTTTACTTTTCCCTTTAGAGAAAAACAACTACTAGTATCTTTTTTCCCTAGTAGGAGGTAAATATAACATGCCTTTCATCGGTGCAATGTGAATTCTAGGCGAAAGAGAAGAGAAAAATAAATAAATAAATAAAGGAATGACAGGGCGCATAGGTCAGGAAGAGCTTCAGGGATAAGCTTTCAAGCCAAAAATATTCCCAAGCCTAACAACAACTGAAGCAGATAATCAGCACTTTGCAGAGTGTTAGAGAGAAGAGTACAAGTCCCTGTGGTCTTCATGTTAAAAAGACATGCTTCCTTTGGAAGCAAAATCCTTCCAGTCCTGGCATTCCACTTGCTAGTCTTTGACCTTGCATAAATTATTTAACCACTATGGGTTCTTTTTAAAAATGTGTTGGAGAAAACAAAACAAAAACAACAGGACTCCTTCATAGGATTAAAGTAAAAGTCAAAGAAATTACCCTTATATAAACTTGCAAACCATGATATTCATAATACGATAACCCACTAAATATTTTCTTTTACTATTAACATAATAAATTAAAACTAAAATCAATGTATTCTCTGTCCTTTGTCCACTTCTCTGTGTGCCCTTCCCTCCATCCCTCTCTCCTTCTCCTCTTCCTCCTCCACTTTCTTTTTCTTCCTCCTCCTCCTTCTTCTTCTTCTTCTTCTTCTTCTTCTTCTTCTTCTTCTTCTTCTTCTTCTTCTTCTTCTTCTTCTTCTTCTCTCTCTCTCTCTCTCTCTCTCTCTCTCTCTCTCTCTCTCTCTCTCTCTCTCTCCATGTGTGTTTGATGACTTTTCTATTCCAGAACCTTGCATAGTGCCTTCTATCATCATGAAATCTGCCACTAGAGAGGAAACTTCCAATTCAGAGCCAGCTTGCTTTTACAACATACTGAAACTCAAAATTCTTTATCTTTTGCAACAGGATTTTATTGTCCTGTTATGGTAGGTGACCAGAGATATTCGCAGGTGTACTATACCAGGAACTGTGGTGTTTATTTAATACACTTAAACTTCTAAATTGTCATTATTGACCATGAATTGTACCCTTATCAAAACTTTTTAAAATTATATATATATATATATATATATATATATATATATATATATATATATATATATATATATTTATGGAAACCTTTTATAGATTATGTACAGTAAGAGATGGATAGTAATAACTGACAATAAAAAAGAATAATTATAAATATATAGTCTTATGATAGTTTCTGGAGACACATGAGGTGTTTGTTCTAGAGGATTCTATTTAATACATCCTGTCTATTGTTGACCACTTATAACTGAAGCCCTGAAAGTAAAGCAGAGTATTGCATGGGTACTACCCCATAAATATACAGCTATACAAGTTAAATGTAATTTGTAAAGAGAATTTAAACACCCATTGGGTTTGTACCCTGTGTTACAATCCTATTTGTTCCAAACAAACTTCTCACAGGCAAGACGGTACTCCGATAGTATTTTGTCATTGCTTTAGGCCTGGTTTTCCAACTTGCCTAGTGATTATGCCCTTGTTAAACTCAATCCCTTGTGCTCTTCCTTGGAGATTCTGAACTGGTAGCCAAGGGTGGAAAACAACATATAGATTCACCAAGATACCCCCATTGCTAGAGCCCAGAGGCACAGCTTGGTTTTTACAGTGTCTTCGGTTCAAATGTCAAAATATACATTTAGGAGTAAAAGTAAACTTAACAGTTTGCTGAGATTTTCAGACCAACACTCGAAGTTCTATTAATTTTGTCCCAAGACAGAAAATAAAAACTTGGAATTGGAGTGGAATTAAACATTTTGATACACCTACAGCACAGTAGGTTTCCATAGAATGTTTTTTCTATGTAATTTCCTTCCACTCTTCCTTCCTTTATAACTTTTTCAACATCTCTGCCCCCACTCCCTGCATCTCTCTCACTTTATATTAAAAAACAAACAAACAAACAAAAAAACACTTTATTTCTTGTAGTTCCAAACTGGCCATGGTTCAAATGAATTACAATAAATAAGGTAAAGAAACCACAAGATACCTACTATTAAAAACTAACCAATAACACAAAGCAGTAATTTTAGAATTCACTCCGACATTGTGTTGATTGGAAAAAGATAGCCCCAAAATGTTAGGAACACACATATAACGTTATTCTTATTGTTACTTGATTTACATTAGATTTTAAAAAGTTTTTTAAAAACTCTAGAAATGAATAAATATGAGTTCTTAAAAATTGTTAGAGATGTAAACATCGTAATACAGACAATTATTAAAGATACTGGGTACATATTTGGGATGATTGAGCTATGCTTATTTATTCATATATTTACTTATTTTTACATAAACATTTTGTTTATATAAACAGTATATTTTGATCACATACTATAGATGATTGGGATGAATAATGTGAGACATGAATGCAAGTTTTCCAGTTATTTACATTTATAATTTTTAAAATTATTAATTAATTATATGTTAATCTACTAATGATTTATAAGAACATGTTACCTGGCTCTAGCATGTTTGTTTTATGTCTCCCAGTAAACTAAAGGTGACTGTGCTGAGAGAGAAGGTGGACGATCTTGAGAACTATAGTTGGAGGGAAACAGTTTACATGATGACCTTCCGTCAATTATATGCTAAAATGTAGAGACACATACTGTTGAACGAGTGTAGAAAGGATCAGACTGCAAGAGTACAGGGTCAGTCAGGTTTATCAGAAGGAAGGGTGAATGCAATGAGTTGAGCTTGATTCGGAATAACCTTTAGAGTAAAAAGGAAATATTAGCCACAATCATTTAAAGAGAGAGAAGTGTTCGGAGAAATATGTCATTAGGTGACTCCATAATTGTATAAAAATTATAGAGGTCACTTATGTATATGACAGCTAAACATCAGGGGCAATATGGGTTCTTTAGCATACACAGTCCATTGGTGCCCCACACTCATGTCTGTTTTAGTGGAGGTAATCTTTACTCAGAAAGGGTTTTACCATTTTTATGTCAGTGTTTATGGTACATAAATATGACACAATGTTAAAAGAAAAGATGATGAATTTAAAAGGACATTGTTTTTATTTCGATTTCAAGCATATAGTTTACAAGCAACATAAATACAAATGATTAATCTTGTAGTTTTCTTTGGCCCTTCTGTACTGTGGTGATCACAATAGCCTTCTGTTTTGGGATCAAAGATTGGGTGTGTTAATATACAAGCTACAAAGCAGAAAGATACATATATGTGTGTGTGGGGGGGGTGTAAAATATCCACAAACATTACAAATGTTATTACTTTGTCTCTTATATTAGTTATATTATTATTTGAAGGGTTTTGTTATGAGTTTCACACTATTTCACCTCTTGTCTTTACTTGTAACAAGAACACACACCAAAAGATCAAGTCTTATCATTTTAATACTAACATTTTATTTTTGGAGATTTCTCATCATTATGAATATTATCTGTAAGACCAAGCAATGCATGAACTAGAGAAGTGGTTCAATGGGGGACGGCTCTTGGTGCACAGGGATAAAGACATGAATTCTGATCCCAGGACACATATAGCATGATGCTGAAACCCCAGCAATTTGAGAGGTGGAGACAGAAGGGCGACTGCATCCTTGCTCATTACCAGCATAGCTCCAGGTTTAGTATTGTGGGCCTTTGTCACTGCAGCTGTCGCAAGCCTCTGCAGAGGAGGGCATATTAGAACATATACACATCAACATATGACTCGCACAGACCACACTCATACAAGACCTAGATGTAATATATTAAAATTGTAAAGTAATATATTTTATAGCGTCTCATAATACCATTTTTAGTACTATTCATATTGAACAACGCATGCCTCAACTTATGAATACTATTTTCTTGAGTTGTAGTTTCTTCAGAACCAGTCTTAAAGGTGCATTTTAAGGACACTTAATCTCAAGGTAAGGAAGTCAATACACTTTGGTGTCGTGCATGAATTCATCAAAATAGATCAGTGGTGAGTTACAAAATTCAGTCTTTAAATAAGCACTTTCCTATACTAGAAGTATATACATAGCAATGAAATTCTATATTTAGTATGGCTATTCTGAAGACAAGGATTTTCATTTTTTATTTTATACTTTTACTATCAATTATATTTCTGTACACTAATCCACCATAGCAGATTAGTGGATAGGTTTATCTAGCTGAGTAGTGTTTTTTATTTGAAAGTTATTTACAATAAAGTGATTTGTTTTTAAAGTTTTTAGCTGTTTTTGGGATCGCTGTATTCTCACTGTGTTCCCTGGATCAGCCTATGAGGGGAGAGACGCTTAGTCTTTTTGCAACTTGACATGCCATGCTTGGTACATATCCCTGGGAAGCCTGTCCTTTTAGGAAGGGAAAGAGAAGAGGCATGGATGGGGAGGGGGAGCAGAGAATGGCTTTGAAGGAGAGGAGGGAAGGGAAACTGTGGATAAGATGTAATATGACAGACCAAATTAATAAAAAATATAAAAATATATAAATCTAATCTATTGGCTGACAAGAAAAAGTAAGAGGTAATAGAAACCTATGTTCTCCTGTGAAGAGGGGACTTTGGTTTGGCTTTAAGATGCAGAATACAAATGAGTCTTTTGTGAATAGTGAGGGTTTAAGATAGTGCACAGCACAGTTTTTAAGGATAAGGGTAAGAATTGACTCTACCAGAGTAATGGCTATATTAATGAAAATGAAGCCATACCACAGACACTAGAAAATAGTGAGCATGCAACCACCTGAAAATATTTGTAGACTAATGTGTACATAAATGACAACATTGATGTTTATATTATTTAAGCAACTTTAAACAAAGCTTTACAGTATTTATGAAGAAATAGTGTTGCATTACTTATTCCTATAATAAAACTCAAATATAAAAAATGAGAATTAATATTTTGAAATACTTGTATATAAATTCTATAAATAATTTCTTGGCACTTAAAATCTTGTAAGGTATTTAGTGAGTACAGGAGATGAATAAGGATGTAATATTTACAGTAACATTATATGGTGCTGGAGAGATGACTCAGAGCTTAAGAACACTGTCTGGTCTCCCAAAGGTCCTGAGTTCAATTCGTAGCATACACATGGTGGCTCACAGCCATCTATAATGTGATCTGGTGCCCTCTTCTGGAGTGCAGGCCACATGTGGGCAGGGTACTGCAGAAATTATAAATAAATAAATCTTAAAAAAAAATAAAGTAACACATATTCTTTGATATCTTTCAAATTCATCATTAAATGTCTCAAGAAAATATCCACATGTACCAGGTCAATTCAGTTCATTTTGTCTTTAGAGCATACAACTTATAAATTGGATGAAATAACAAGGTCACCATAGCAGCTACCTGCCTCTTAGCAATATATTGTCACCCAGATGCAAATCTACCCTATTTTGCCTATTTTTGAAAAGTTTAATATGGGTTGATTAAGTGTTGCTTGTTTCTGAGGTGTCAACACTGAAGCTAAGCATTGTTAAGTGATCTCTAAAGACACGTTCTATGAAAAGGTTTTCCATTTGAAGGTGTCCAGTCCATCCACTGCTTCCTGCATGCTTCTACCACACTAGAGTGGCAGAAAATGGACACCTTCTGCCATACCCAGGCAATATGGTATTCAGAGATGGACACTGTCTAAATAAAGATTATACCAATACGTGGTATGGATATATCTAAAGCCAAAATTCTGAACACTGATAGAAATGTCAACAACAAGACATTTTGTTTCACTATTTTATAAATTATTAGTCAGATGGTTTATGAAATAGAGTTCATTTTGATAGAGCAATGAAAGACTGAAGAGCAAGTACATCAAGATAAAAGTTTGTGATGAAAATAGATGACACCATTATAATAGGCTAATCACTGAGAGGGTTAGAAATTTTGAGAAATACTCCAATTAAAAGGAAGGAAAGCAAAAATGTCCTGTGTCTCATTTCTGTCTTGAAGTGAAAATCTATGCTTGTTACTGTTGCAAATATTAAATTAAGATGTTAAACTCCAACTATCAAATTACAACACTTTTTCTTTAATTCTGTCAATTTTAATTATATATTTTGATATCTATTTATTAAATGATGGGAAATTTATAGTCACCACATACTTAGCAAAATTAATACATTAATATATTATACTTCTCTGTATTTAGTAACTTATTTTCATTTAGAATCTATAAGATATTAATACAATAACATTTGCTCAATTTTGTATCTTATTTACATGGATAATTTTCACATTTTTCTTTTTAAATATATTTATGTCTTTGCATGAAAAATTAATATAAGACTCATATAGCTGCAGCCTGTATTTATGATGTCTGTACAGCCAAATTTTCTACTCTTTTGTTTTGTTTTGTTTGTTTGCTTGTTTTTGTTGTTTTGTTTCTCAAGACAGGGTTTCTCTGTGTAGCATTGGCTGTCCTAGACTTGTTTTGTAAATCAGGTTGAACTCGAACTCAGAGATCTTTCTGCATCTGCCTCCCTAATTACTGGGATTAAAGGTGTATTCCACCATGCCAGGCCGAACTGTCTTTTTTTTTTTTTTTTTCTGATTTTATTTTATTTTTCATTTTTACATATACATTTATATTATTACACATATATACAACAAACTACCTATAGCATGATGACCCATGAAACAATCAGGAAATATATAAATATTACATTCTTAGTGTTTCGGCTATTTGTATTTGGCAATCTTGAAGAAAACATCTTTCCTATCTTGGTGCATCTAAACTTCGGAGTGCAAATAAATCTCCGTCACCTCTTGACATTACCAACTCAAAACATTGATTTAGTCCTAAAAACATCTTAAAACCTAAACAATTAAGCTTCATTGTAAAACTAAGATACCTGATCTTCATTCCACTGAGTATGCC